>NC_139000.1:80474455-81220250 GCF_964374135.1 Grampus griseus | reverse complement strand
ATCTAACATTATTTCCCCATGACTGAATTCCACTTGCTGTGAGCCCCTATCTCCTCTGGGGGTGAAAAGTTAATCTTGCCACTTCAGGGTAATTCAGCATCTGCCTGTTTAGTATTTGATGTCTTTCAGCAAATTACTCAGTGAATTCATAATTTAAACATACTCACTTGAACGTGCATACCCTCTGTTGTAGTATTTCTTTTCCTCCTTCCCCAAAATGGCATCATGAGGCAGGGGAAGCTTACTTACCATCCACCATGGCCACGAGGGTGACATCTCTCTCATGCACAGTCCTGAGTCCTGAAGGACTCGTGTGTCTCATGTGATTTGGCCACTGGTTGCTGGCATCTTTCCCTACTGCGTCCTCTCTGGATGTAATTGGTCCCACTTGGCCTTTGTGCGTTGGCATGTGCTGCTAAGACCTGTGGCTCCTGCCATGGTCTTGACCTTCAAGGCTATAAACTCTGCCCTCTTGTGGTCCCCACTCCATCCATGTCTCTTTCACTGGTTGCATCTCAGCCCTTCTGTATTCACCACTGGGACAGGTAGAAACTGCTTAGCCTCTTCCGTGCCGTGCTTCAGCCTCAGGGAAACTCGGTACAGTATCTAGAGTTTCACCCTCTGCTTGAACACACCGTGCTGCCATTTCTTCAGTGTGCTCCAAAGTTCCAAACAGAACACATCCCCTAAACTCTGGGGTTTCCTTGTCTTGCCTCCACACCTCACTCTGTTCGGCCAAGCCTAGTGTGCTGAGGGGTGCTGAATTCCTTCTCATAGCTCCAGAAAGCATCTTAGCCTCCGTTATGTCCTCTCTGGATCTCTCCAAGCTCTCCACCTGCCACCCCTTCCCCACAACTAATATGGCTTTTGCCCTTGGTTATAAGATTAATGTCCTAATGCAATAGCTTTTTTATACACAAGCTACTGCTGTCTCTCAAATGTAATGAAAAAGAAGTGCTATTATTTACAATAGCACTAACAAGTAAAAACATAAATTTCTTATAAATGAATGTGCAAGATCTATATAAATAAAACTATGAAATTTTACAGTGGAGTTACTGTAGAGTAGATAGCTCAATAAATGGAGACTTCTTATGTTTCTGGTTAATATTAATGAAATCAATTTGTCACAAATTAATATAGACATTCAATAATGTTTCAAATCACTATTTCAGTGAGGTTCTCTATGGCATTTAACAAGCCAATTCTAAGGCTCATTTGCAAAATAAAATGCTCAAAAGTAGCCAATAAATATGCAAAAAAGAACAATGAACAATGATGGGGTTTTTGTTCTATTAGCAAATCAAGGCCTATGAGCTATAATAATTACAAAAGCCCTCATGATTAATCTGTTAAAATAGAGAAGGATAATTTTTTAAATTGTGATATTTCAAAAGCTGATCTTGTGCTCAATGGAAGAAGTGTAGAATGGAAGTTATCATTTTGTCTCAATATGCTTAACTTTATGTTTATTCAAAATGAGCTATATACATTATGATAAAAATGCTAGGTTAAAAATACTAAGTAATACTTATAAAATGAAAATTGAATGAGTATAGTCAATTCTGTATTCTTGTTTTTCTTATAAGAGATGATTCAGAGTGCAGTTCAGCCAACATATTCATTCATTCAACAGAAATTTTTTATAACCTTTTGATCTGTTCAGCCATTTCTCCCATCCCCCATCTCTAGCAATCACCAATCAGTTCTCTATCTATTCTGTATGTTTTTGTTTTTGGTTTTTTTTTTAATTCCACATTTAAGAGAGATCGTATGTCTTTCTCTGATTTTTTTCACTTAACATAATGGACCTTGAGGTCCTTCCATGTTGTCACAAGTGACAAGATTTCATTCTTTTTTAATGGCCAAATACTATTCCATTGTGTATATATATACACCACACTTTCTTTATCCATGCATCCATTGATGAACACTTAGGTTGTTTCCATATCTTGGCAGTTGTGAATAGTGTTTCAGTGAACATGGGGGTGCATATATCTTTTTGAGTTAGTGTTTTTGTTTTCTTTGGATATATACCCAGAAGTGGAATTGCTGGATCATATGGTAGTTCTATTGTTAATTTTTTGAGGAATCTCCATACTGTTTTCCATAGTGGCTGCATCAGTTAACATTCTCACCAGCAGTGCATAAGGGTTCCCTTTTCTCCACATCCTTGGCAACACTTTCTTGTCTTTTTGATAATAGTCATTCTAACAAGTGTGAGGTGATATCTCATTTTGGTTTTGATTTGCATTTCCCTGATGATTAGTGATGTTGAGCATCCTTTCATGTGCCTGTTGACCATCTATATGTCTTCACTGGAAAAATGTCTGTTCAGATCTTCTGCCCATTTTTAAGTGGATTGTTTGGTTTTGTGCTATTGAGTTGTATGAATTTGTTATATATTTTGGGCATTAACCCCCAAGATATATGATTTTCAAATATTTTCTCTCATTAAGTAGGTTGCCTTTTATTTTGTTGATGGTTTACTTTGCTGTGCAGAATCTTTTTAGTTTGATATAGTCCCATTTGTTTGTTTTTGCTTTTACTTTTGGTGTCAGGTTCAAAAATTATTACCAAGGCTTATATCAAAGAGCTTACATCCTATGCTTTCTTCTAGGAGTTTTAAGGTTCTATATTCAAGTCTTTAATCAATTTTGAGTTGATTTTTGTGTGAGGTGTAAAATAGTGGTCCAGTTTCATTGTTTTGCATGTGGCAAGAGAATTCCCAACAACATTTGTTGAAGAGACTAACACCATTTATTGAAGAGACTGTCCTTTCCCCATTGTATATTTTCGGGTCCTTTGTTGTAAATTAATTTACCATATATGGGTGGATTTATTTCTGGGCTGTCTCTTCTGTTCCATTGATCTATGTGTCTGTGTTTATGCCAATACCATATTGTTTTAATTATTATAGCTTTGTAATAGAGTTTTAAATCAGGGAGCATGATGCCTCCAGCTTTGTTCTTCTTTCTCAAGATTTTTTTGGCTATTTGGGGTCTGTTGTGGCATGATACAAATTTTAGGATTAAACATTTTCTGTGAAAAACACCATTGGAATTTTGATAGGGATTTTATTGAATCTGTAGATTGCTTTGGGTAATATGAACATTTTAATAATATTAATTTTTCCAATCCATGAGCATGGAATATCTTTCCATTTATTTGTATCACCTTCAGTTTCTTTCCTTAATGTCATATAGTTTACAGCATACAAGTCTTTCACCTCCTTGGTTAAATTTATTCCTAGGTATTTTACTCTTTTTGATGCAATTGTAAATGGGATTGTTTTCTTAATATCTATTTCTTTTTTTTTTTTAAGGGAACGCTACTTATTTATTGATTGATTGATTTTTTGGCTGTGTTGGGTCTTCGTTTCTGTGCAAGAGCTTTCTCTAGTTGTGGCAAGTGAGGGCCACTCTTCATCGCAGTGCGTGGGCCTCTCACTGTCGCGGCCTCTCTCGTTGCGGAGTGCAAGCTCTAGACGTGCAGGCTCAGTAGTTGTGGCTCATGGGCCTAGTTGCTCCATGGCCTGTGGGATCTTCCCAGACCAGGGCTCGAACCCGTGTCCCCTGCATTGGCAGGCAGATTCTCAACCACTGCGCCACCAGGGAAGCCCTTAATGTCTATTTCTGATAGTTTGTTATTAGTGTATAGAAACACAGCGGCTTTTCACTGTTGAGTATGTTAGCTGTGGCTTGTCATAAATGGCCTTTATTATGTTGAAGTACGTTCTCTCTATACCCACTTTGTTGAGAGTTTTTATTATAAATGGATGGTGAATTTTGTCAGATCCTTTTTGTGCAACTATTGAGATGATCATATTATTTTTATCTTTTATTTTGTAAATGTGGTGTGTCACATCAGAAGTATTTTTTATAATTATGGAGTCGAACACGGTTTCCTAAAAGCAAAATGCTAACAAATTTGTACAACATTTAAATGTTTGTACTAGAATATCTGGTTTGTTCACTGAGCAGAGTAGATTCTCAGTAAATATTTGTTGGATGAATGAGTATAAAAATGAATTATAAACAAATTAAAATATAAGCAAAATAATGGGAAGAACATTTGTCAAATATATAAAAAGTAGTAATATGCAAAATATATAAAGTATGATGCTACAAACCCAAAGATAAACAACTCAATAGAAAAATGTAAAAAAAACACGTAGAAGGAATAAAAATAAATGGCCAATAAACTCATAAACAGATGCTCAACATCATTAGTAACAAGAAAAATGCAAATTAAAACAAGATATTTTTGTTTATTATTCTGAGAAAATTCTAAATATTGATAATATCCAGTTCCTGTGGATGAGGGTAACACTTCTGGTGGGAATGTATAAAACTGGTAACGCCATTTGGGAGGGAAATTTGGCCGTACCTTTCAAGATTAAAAATGCCTATCTCTTTTGATCCAATGTCACTTCTGTGAATCTATTGAAAGCAAAGTTGATTCTGTAATAGGTATATGTGCAAGGATGTCCACTGCAGTATTGCTTGTAAAACTGAGAATTGGAGCAATAAAAAGCCTAGAAACTTTGGTAAGGCTAAATAAATTATGTGGAGTACATGTAGTCATTTAAAGGAATGAAACAGACATATATTATTGACATCAAAATAGTTTTTAGATATATAGTAGAGTTTAAAAAGCAAGTAAAATTCCACATATAAAATGATCCATTTATATGAAAATAAAAAGGTTATTATATTATATGAATATGTAAGTGCATGGAAGAAGGACTGAAAAGATATATACTGACTGTGGTTACCACTGGGGAAGAGAATGAGGTAGAGAGAAGTGAGGTCCTCATATTTTCTTACATATAGTTATATTTTACTCAGATCTCTTACAGTGAGAATATATTCATGTATCACTTGGTAATAAAAAAGAGAAAATAAGAGGAAGCTTTATGCAAAAGTCAAGAAAGGAATAAAGGTAGAGAGGAAGAAAAGGAATCAAAGTGCATTAAGCATGTACAATAGAAATAGAGACCTAGATGAAAGAAAGCCCATTTAGTCTTCTGAAGAGGCTCTCTGCTTAATCCTGGCTGGTGCCTGATTAGCCCACCAGAGCTGTTAAGATCTTATTCTTGCTCTATTTATCAGGTACGATGCTGCTGCCAAGCTCTGTGAAGGGACAGGGGTTCTTGGAAATGGCTTCTGCATGCAAATCAAGGTGGGGAAGACCCCCATCCTCTGTGTAACACATGGATTTGATTCAGCCCTAAGAGCAATCTTGAGTCAAGTTGCTGGCTGTTGTCTTTTGTGCTCCCTCCCCTAAGTTACAGTGGTCTTTCATGGAAGCCTGAGACGGCATGTAATTTGTGTCTCTGGGAATATTTATGAAAATTCATGTTTATGTAGCATTCCTTAGCTTTTCCGTAGTGCTGGGGGCTAACCTAATGAATAGGTCCCTAGCTGCTGAATGATTTTGTCAATAGGGAGCATATATTCCTCTGTAGCACAGGCAGAGAATACCAGGAGCATAGACTTTGCTCTGGTGTCAGGAACAGGAGAACAGCCACAGGTCCATACCCATTCATGAGGACAGTTGATGCCTGACTCCCAGTTCTGTCCTTCCAGTTATTCCCTGTGCTGAGTATTATTAGTTCCGAAGGCTGCCGTAACAAACTACCATACACTGGCTGGCTTAAAACAATAGAAATTTCTTCTCCCACAGTTCTGGAGGCTTAGAAGTCGAAATCAAGATGTCAACAGGGCCCTGCTCCCTCTGAAGGCTCTTCTAGCTCTTGCTCGTTGCTGGGCAGTCTTGGCATTCCTTCCTCAGCTTGTAGCTGCATCACCCCAGTGTCTGCCTCCACTTGCACATTGCCTTCTCCCTGTGTTTCTCTGTGTCTGTGTCCAAGTTTCCCTCTCCTTTCTCTTCTAAAGGTATCAGTCATTGGATTTAGGGCTCACCCTAATGCAGTATGACCTCATCTTAATTAATTACATCTTCAAAGACCTTGTTTCCAAACAGTGTCACATTCGGAGATTTCAGGTGGATATGAAATGTGGGGGGACACTACCCAGCTCACTGCACGGAGCACCCCAATTTAGATTTCCCACATCTTTCAGCCTTCTTATTTACTCTTTGGGTGACCTTCATGCTTTTGTTTTGTGGCTCATTTTTCCTCCTTTGTGTATGTGTTCTTTTTTTTTTTTTTTTTTGCGGTACGCGGGCCTCTCACTGTTGTGGCCTCTCCCGTTGCGGAGCACAGGCTCTGGACACACAGGCTCAGCGGCCATGGCTCACGGGCCCCGCTGCTCCGCGGCATGTGGGATCTTCCCGGACCGGGGCACGAACCTGTGTCCCCTGCATCGGCAGGCGGACTCTCAACCACTGCACCACCAGGGAAGCCCTGGGTATGTGTTCTTCTTTGCTGAACTTGACCATATGCTTCTGACAGTAAACCTTCACACATTTTACTTCTCCAAACACCCATAGTCTCAGTAACCCCAGCTCTAGACCTATTGGGGCAGCCTGTCCCATTGCCCTCATGTGTATATACATGCTCATCTAATCAGTTCCCCAGTATTTAGTTTGGAAGATTTCTTTACTTGGTCCATGGCTTACTACAAGGCTAGGCATGTGATCAGTTCATAATAATTGCTTGTTGACTAGAAGCAAAATACTTCCTTTAGGGAGCAGGCAGAAGAATTTAAACTGCTATGTTCTTTAAAACAAAGCAAAACACACACATCTGATCAAAACGCATTGCATAATCAAGTACGTGACACTAAGTTCCCAGTCGCTGTGGAATAGTCTTGGCTGGTTTTGCTCTTTCCAGTTTTCTTCTTTCCAGCCTTGGGAGCAGGTTTCTTTTATTCTAGTCACAGCTCAGTACGGTTGGCCAACTTTCTCTTTTTCTCCCAGGTTCAACTATTTCATCCAAAATTTCCATTTTTGATCCTTCTTTCAAAAAGTCTGTGCAGGGCTTCCCTGGTGGCGCAGTGGTTGAGAGTCCGCCTGCCGATGCAGGGGACACGGGTTCATGTCCTGGTTCGGGAGGATCCCACATGCCGCGGAGCAGCTGGGCCCGTGAGCCATGGCCGCTGAGCCTGCGTGTCCAGAGCCTGTGCTCCGCAACGGAAGAGGCCACAACAGTGAGAGGCCCACGTACCAAAAAAAAAAAAAAAAAAAAAAAGTCCGTGCAGTTTGGGCCTATAAATAATTTCCACATTGTGCTCTTTATTTTCCAACATGGATAGAAATAATGATAACAAAAGTAATGACAAAAACCCTTAATTTTATAATGTGCAATTCTAAATGATGTGTACATTTAATAAGCCACAGATTTCTAATTTTTAACCTTATCCTTATGATGTGGTTGGTGGTGACATTGATTTCATTTTGATTGGGTACAATGGTGGGCTTCGGGGAGGACCCAGCACTCCTTGTGGGGAGGAGGGAATGTGGCAGGAGTGGTGGAAAAAGCAGAGGAAAAGGAACGTCCTCCAGCAGAAGCCCTTATGTCACCGGGGAGATACTTTCAGGGCTTCCTTCTTCCTTCAGGAGTGCCCATGTTGTTTCATAACGGACCACGTGATTCAAAACTACAAGTGTGTTAGCAGCATAAAAGTCTGAATGATAACCATGATGGGCCAAGAGATTCCATGCTTGGTATGTCAGTACTAGAGGTGTTTCAAATGGGGGTCAACCAGGTTAGGAAAGCTCTATTCATATCTGTCTCCCTTTGTTTGGAAATACTTTATAATGCCTCATTTCTAGATGCAGTTTTGTAGTAAAAAATCTCAGTACCAAGTTACATAAGTAATTGCATTTGGCTGTTATAATTATTATTATTATTATTATTACGAGTTGATTTATGCCAACCAGCATAACTCCTGAGGGACCAGTTAGTTACACAACATCTGTAGCAAGCAGGCACCTGGATCTCTTGCCTTAAGTTATTTCATGTACTTTTGCTAACTTTTTTTTGGCTGAAACTCTCAGGTCACTGCACCCTAGTCCCAGGCAGCAAAGCTCTTCTTTAGAAGCAGGACTGCCAAATAGCTCTTCATATGTGCACCTATTTCATGTGTATTCCATCTCCACTCCTTCCTGAAGAATGACAGTCCCCCTCTCACCCTTTGAACCAACATATAGGACTTAGGTCAAGTTGAAGGGCTCTACCTCATCCATGTCGATTTCTTCTTCAACCTCTAGAGTAGTAATAACTCCTATGGGTTTAGCGTGAAGGTCTCAGGCAGCCTGCTGAGTGCTCAGCGTTATTAACTCGTGCCATTCTCATAGTGGTGTCTGTAACAGGGCCCCTGGGTCAGACCCCACCTGCTGTCTGGTTTTGTACGGCCACAGGCTGGGAATAGGTTCCATATTTTTAAATGGTTGGAAGAAAAAAAGAAAAGATGATATTTTGTGCCATATGAGGAGTACATGAAATTCAGATTTCCGTGTTTTATTGGAACACATCACGCCATTTGTTTACATCTTGTCTGAGGTTGCTTTCATGCTACAACTGAGGGGAGTAGTTGAGATAGCGACCTTGAGGCCTGCAAAGTGAAAAATATTTACTGTCTTACCCTTTATAGAGAAATTTTGCAGATCCCTACTTTAGGTGGCTGGTTGCATTATTATCCCCATCTTACAGATGAAGAAATGTAAGCTGAGAGTTTTAAGTTTGTCTGTAGCCATTTGTCCACATGGTGAACTTGAGATTAAACATGTTGGATATCAAAGCTTCTCTGGAGCAGCTGAGACAGTCAGAGAATTCCAAGAACAAGTATTTGTGAGGGAGCTTCTCAGCACTCCAGTATCCTCTAACAGAGTTCTTAGAGTGTGACTTCCTTCTGTGCACGTGTGTGTGTATGTGGGCATGCCCATGTGTATGATTAAAGCATAAAAGAGAGCTATAACAGGAGGAGGATGAATTAAATAAATTTTTTTTAAAATCCCTGCTTTAGAAGTAGAGGAGATGCGGTACCAGTAACATCTAGGAGGCTGCTGCTTGTCATTTCAGTAGAAGAGGGATGGAGGGATTATCCCTGCTGTTGATGATGATAGTAACAGTTGTTGCTGAATGATAATAATCACTTCCAACTAGAAGAGAGCAGTCGTTAAGAGAGCAGTTCTCTGTGGCTGGCTTATTTGATCATATCCCAAGAGTTATAGTTCGGTAAACGAGTGAGTGAGTAATGCTTTGCCCTTTCGGCGCTGTCGTTTTGCACATGCGCAGAAAGAGTGTGTGCTCCTGGGCTGTTTCATCACGGAGCGCCGCTCATCAGCATCCCTGTGAGTGCTGCTGCCCAACGGAGAGGTGGGGTGTGGTCCTCAGCTCTCACTCTAAAAGCCCTGGAAGGAGCTGCGAGGGACAGTGGTTGGGAATAAAAAGGTGTCAGTTGTTCTGAACGGGCCAGGAACCCCTGACGCCTACTTGGAGTCCTTTGGAATGTAAGCCTTTTATTTGTGGGGTGTTAGGGGTCCTTTCTGCAACCAAACCCTTTGAAATATTTCTCCAGAGTCTGAAAGAGTCTGACAATTGGTCACATTTTTTTTTTTTTTTTTTTTTTGCCCAATAGAGTCCCAGAGGAGGGAGTCGTAAGAGAGACACATTCCAGGTGTGGGTATTGCCCTAACATCTGCCTGCCAGAGCCATGGGCTCTATGCCTTAACTACTGTTTGAAGGAGTCTGTGAAGGTTTTTCATAGCTGTCAACCAGAATGTGTATGAGAAAGATCATGAGTTTATGTGTATATTCCCAAAGTTACGTTTTTTGTTTTTCTATTGTTCTTTATGGTGATTGGAGAAAGACCACTGCATTTTAAGGAAAGCTGCTAAGGGATGTTTCACTAGCAAAAACAAACACACAAAAAAATGAGATTTGTTTTTACAAACGTTTGAGGATGGTTGTCGATTAAAAATAGAAAGTCATTTTTTTTCATTTTCACCAGGGAGCCTGCTCACCTAATCATTTCTTATCCCCATTCCCATTTCTGGGCAAGGTTTCAAAGTGGAGATGAGGAAGTCTGTTTCTGCTTTATAAACGGCTATTCCTCTCCCCGTGTTCTCAATGTTACATGCATGGCTGAGTAATGCTTTTTTAGCTGTTGACTTAAGTACAATTCAGTCTTCTCCATCTCTTCCCTCCCATTTCCAACCTCCCGTTTCCTTCTCTTCTTCTAGTAGGAGTGTTTACCTAAATGTGAACTTTTGTTTGTTGGGATATTGTGCCGTGTGCATGTACCAAGAGCCCACTGGATCTGTCCGAACACCTCTGGGGAGGTCGACGAGAACCCCGGTGCTGTACCCTCTTCCAAAGCAGGAAACAGAGAAGTTAAGTGTCTTGTTCAAGGTCACTGTCTGAAGTCCCTTTTGAAGTTTGGGCACTCATACCCTGGGGGATTTGGGGTTCCCACCTCCCCGTGTGCTTCTATCACTGATGCCAAAGCCTTAGTACTACAGGAGAAATGAACTATGGTGTTGCCTCCCCGTGGGGTGACCATGCTGCCCAATCTAGTAAAGCCACATAGTGGCTCTTCATGATGACACCGTCAGGGAAGGGCCCTGAGCAGAGTGTGGGCTTTATTGCCTGCGTGTTACCTCCATGCCAGGTGTTTCCTGCTCTGCAGATAGCTCCTTCATCAGACATTTCCAACTCTGATTCTGCGCCAAATATTTGGCACAGGTGAGAGGCATCCTTTGCTTCCTTCCTCTTTCCCTGTAGCTTAAGAATAAAAAGCATGGGAGCTGGAATGGTAGAGACATTGAGCTGCTAGGAGAAGGGGTAGGCTCATCTCCAAAAGAGGATTTTGACCTCAGACTCATACCGGGGAGCACATGCCGGCTGTCACCTGGAGCCCGGGAAAGCTCCTTTTCCAGAATTTACACAGCTGGTGTTTTGACCCCAAACCACTGCCAACACACATGGTGGGGGGGGGGTTTAATGATTAAAATTTTTAAATAGTTGTATTTCTCCCCTTGTTTATTTTTCTAGAAGGTAGTAAAGAGAATTTCACTTACATTTGTGGCTTTGGTTGCGTGGAGATGAGAAAAAGGGAATGGGTGGGGGTGGTCTTCCCTCATCCCTTAAATCCTTTATTCTCCTTCATAGCATTTATGACCTTCAACATCCTATATATTTTGCTTATTTATTTTGATTTTATACCTGTTTACCCCACTAGAATGTGTCCTCCCTGAAGACAGAATTGCTTATATTTATATCTAAACCTGGGCCTGATACCTAGTAGGTACTCAAAATTTTTGTTAATTGAATTAATTAATCCTTCCACTAGATGTAGCTATTCGAACCAACTCCAGAGTCCCTGAATTTGTTCCAGATGTTGAAGAGCAGAGGCTGAATTGTAGGACCTGAGATTTTCAAAATATAAATCCTAGAAAGTGCTATAGTGATTCAGATGGTAGACCTTCTAGACTAGTATTTTGATGGGATGAATGTTATGGCAACGCCTGGCTGTTCGCCTTGACATCTGCCTCAGAGATTGGACATCATCATTCATTCATTCAGCCAGACAGGCAGAGAGTCGATCTTTTATCAATAATTAGCTCTGGGGATAGAAAGCTGAACAAGATATATAGGCTCATTCCCTCATAAATCTTGTCATCTATAACTAGATCAACATTTTTGGGGGAAATTATTTATCTTTTCAGCCTCTTCCAACCCTGTGAAGAAGCATTCCTTAGTGTCAGTGATGCTGGATCAATATGAGACAACAGTAGGCGTATATATGATGGTGGAAGAAAATGGGTAGAAAATTTCAGACTTGAAAAGTGCTGCCTCCTGATTTTTCTGCTACCTGCTCGCATCCCTTCTCTGATGAGGGGTCTATTGGTGAGCATATCATTAGTACCTTGTATTAGTTTCTTCCATGATCACATCCTAGCAAATGGCAAGATGCTTAGTGACTTTTTTCTGTATGGCTTAGCAATAGCATATATGAAAAGAATTCCAGCTGTTGGTCTTTTGTAGATTCAGAGTGAGTCAACATTGAGATGAGACTGTTGAGGGTGAGCAACAGTTATGTCCAAAGCAAGGCCGGGGATGGTCCCCTCACCCGAGCAGCTCTGGCAACCCCTGGAGCGCTGTGCTTGAGGAAACACAGAGGAGGGAAGAATACACCCAGGGTGAGGACACTCAAAACTGTTTCATATGAGGAACAGTTAAAAGAACTGGGGATGTTTATTTTAGAGAAGACTCAGAAACACCGTAAGCTCTGTCTTCAGATGGTGGAAGGGCTCTCCATGTGGGAGAAGCATTAGATCATTCTGGAGCCTCAGGTCTTGGAACAAGGATGGCTGGGTGATAGGACTTCCTACAGTCAGGGTATTCAAAGGTGGCCGCCTGGGGAGCCACCTCTGAGCCTCACTGCTTGATCCCTTAGGAGGAATGCAAGTCCTAATTTGTATCCTATCCGATGAGCCCAGATTCCTATTGAAGCCAGCCTAGGGCATGGCGAGCAGATATGCTGACCAGGTAGAAGAGAAAATGACAGCTCTCATTTGGGTCTGCTTCTGTGATCCTCCTTTCCTCTGTTTGCCTTCGGTCAGATGATTTTATTCCCCCAAATTCAAATATTCAGAGTCTCTATTAAAATATATATATTTAATAATATATGAAATAGTTAACAATACATGGAATAAAAATACATGCATTTAATGATATATATAATATACATTATTATTATATATAATATATATATTATATACATGATAGAATTGCTTGTATTGTAATGTGGGAACAACCTGAATGATGATTAAAAAAGAATAGTTGAGTAAATTCTAATGTATTATATGAACCATTATGCAGTCATTATGGACAATGAGTTAGATCTGTATCTACTGCCCAAGATGAATGGGCAGGCTAGAGAGTTAAATGAGAAAAGCAAGAGAAACATATTCCATACATAGTATGATCTTGTTTTGTGAGAATAAATTATATTTTAAGTATTACGTATGTAATCATGTTGGCATATAGTTTGTGTGAGGATGGCAAAAGTGGGGAAGCATAGAGATGAAGTGGTTGTTAACAGTAGTTGGAGAGTTTGGGGTGGGGTGGGGACCTGAGGGACAGAAGGGGCAGGAATAGAGACAAAGTGAAGGAAAGTGAGAGGGGACAGCTCATCCATCTGTCTGTCTATCAATATCCATCTATCTACCTATCATCTATCTATCATCTGTCTATCTAGCTTCATTGGTTGTGCTTAAACAAGTCTTACTTTTGAGGACTTTAATAAAAGAAGGAAGAAAGAGAAAGAAAGAAAGAAAGAAAGGAGAAAAAGTCTTTCACTTTTATGCTATTTTCTTTTTTTTTACTCTGTTGCTCTTATAAAAACTGTCTCAACGTTTCTATTAAGGACACTCCAGAGGTTTTATAATAAAAAAATATTAGTTTTCATTCTTTTGAGATGATGATTTAAACAGTTGAAAGAAATCTGGGGAATGTATAAAGATAAAATATTTTGAATCAAAATTGAGTTTCTAGATATCGTGAAAGATGAATGACTTAAGAATCATTTGTATTTTTCTTCATTGTTTCTTTGCTGTATAAGAGGTGTCCATTTTCTCCTAGTGCTCCAGAAAAATGTTCCCTTTCTTAAATCTAGGGAACACAGGGTCAGGTTAGGAGCACCCAACTCAGTTAAGAAATTTGCTAGTTTCTGGTGGGCAAGTGGAGCATTGAGTGGAGGGTTCTGACGTGTGTGTGTGTGTGTGTGTGTGTGTGTGTTTGTTTTGTTTTGTTTTGTTTTTGCGGTACGCGGGCGTCCCACTGCTGTGGCCTCTCCTGTTGTGGAGCACAGGCTCCGGATGCGCAGGCTCAGCGGCCATGGCCCATGGGTCCAGCCGCTCTGCAGCATGTGGGATCTTCCCAGACCGGGGCACGAACCCTTGTCCCCTGCATCGGCAGGCGGACTCTCAACCACTGCGCCACCAGGGAAGCCCCTGTATGGGTATTTTTCATCAGTTTTTCTCTGCTGAAATATCCAGTAAGATGCTGCTATGTTTTTCTGGGATTTGAATACTTTCTCTCAAACTATTTTAGATAATTGTTTTTCATATTAAATTATCCTCATTATACATTCATTTTTGATGCCAATAGTTCTTTCTACATAAAGGATTTGTCTACATCCAGAATAGCCCCAGATGTTGTAGAATTGGCTGGTGATTTAACCCCTGCTGATTATGAAAGAAGATTTGAGACAGAATAGGGTGCTGTTTCATATTCACATTTGGATGTAGTCTCAGAACTGATCCCAAGCAGCATACTGATACAGAGACAAATAATGAGTGGGTGTGTCAGATCGATAGAAATACTACTACTAACCATTCGTATTTCTTTGATTTTAAGATGCTCGTTTTATATACTAACTGAAATCTGAATGCATCTTACTGCACTTGTGTGCATTTATTAGGTTAATATTGCAAGGCAACAGTGGTCTTATAATTAAAAGAAATCCTGTAGAATCCCCTTGGCTGGCTATTGAGTTCTGGAAGTTTTAATGCAATTAGAACATTCCAGAATCAATGAACCTCAACCAGAATTTCAGCCTGCATAATGCTATCCTGATTTAGACAAAGCAGGAAGTTATAAAAGTGTTTCTTTTCATGCAAGCAACTGCCTCATTGATAGATAACACTAAAATGATCCTAAAATTATACGAAGTAGGATCGGTGCATGGCGACTCCATTTTTAAAATCCTGATTTTAGGTCAACGGCACCATCACTTTGGGGAAACTAGTCAAGTGCAGTGACATTTTTCCACCTCACAGGCTAAAAAAATATTTCACTAGGCCAAAAACCTGAGTGGTACTTACGAACAGTTTATCTGTCAGAAGAGAGTGGGAAGAATGGAAGAGAAAATGTTATTTGAATCTGTGACCTGGAGAGAAGGAAAGAGCCATGACATGGGAAGCCGTGCTGACTAACTAGATTGCCTGTATCCTGAGTTTGCTTTAGGTGTCTTGTCAAGCATTTCCATTGAGTTTTGTTGTCACTGTTGCTTCGTTTTCTTGGGCGTAATATCTGTTCTTTCAGAAAATCCCCCTGCCCCTCCCCCCAGGCTAGGCTGGAAGGCTTCATGGCTGACTCTCCTGTGTGTGTTTGAGTCCATGGTCTTTTGCTGCTTTTCTCATGCTTTTTCTTTATGACGTTTCAGCTCATCCACCATACACCATGTGCTTTAGAGTGAAATTCTACCCACACGAACCCTTGAAGATTAAAGAAGAGCTCACCAGGTATTTTTTTGTTTGTTTGTATGTTTAACGTGCCCCTTGAAACAGCCAGGGCCTCTGAGTTTTACTCTTGTCTAGAGCGGAGTGTCTCCACCAAGCAGGCGCTCAGCTCAGCATTTGGCTTGGAATGTTTCTCTTACACTTAATTGTCTTGGGACTTTTCAAACCGTTGTCATTGGGAGTGTAATTAACTGCACAAAAAAGCAGTGGATTTAAGGAGGAGGTGCTCTCTGAAAACACCTGACAGTGGGATGCTAAAAATAAATAGATGACTGCGTTTAGGATATGGGCAAATTCATAGCTAGTGCAGCCCCTGGGACCTGTCTTTTGGATCTAAGCTTTTCTGAAGGGAAAAGATCCCTTGACAGAATGATGAACTGTTTTGTCATCCCACATTCCGCTTGCTAAATGACCGACCGCGGAGCCGGCTTCCCTCTCCTTGTAGACTCTTCTCAGCCCAACTCTGCATTTTCTGGTTCTTGGGCCAGGGCCACGTGCAAATAGTCCACCTTCTGGGTGTTTGGCTTCCGTGATCAGCCTTGGCCAATGCCACTGAGCAGGGTCCCGAGAGGGCCAACTCGGTGGATGGAGATGAGCCCATGTGTGCTTAGCTCTTAATGAGCCTCTGATCTGGTGACCGAAAAAAGTCATTGTGTCTAGTCATCTCTCAGCATAATCTGCGTGGGTCCGAAGGCAGCAGAGAAGCCAAGGCAGTTGACTCTGATCATCATGTGCAGAGTCACGTGCTGGGTTCTAGGGTACTGTGCTCTCTCGTTATCCACGAGGGTCTGGTAAAGCTCCACCATAGTGACACAAGGTGATGTTGGAAGGGAGCCATTCTCTGTTAGTAATTTGTGCACGGCTGTTGGCGGAGGTTTGTGCTTGGGGGCGGGGCAGGGTATGCGTGGGAAAGGAGATGATGGACATTGTAAGTAGTGGTTGGTGTTTTGCAATCTGGCCTGCTTTTAAATTAAGGTAAAATTCACGTAACATAAATTTTTTTTCACCGTTTCAAAGTGTACAGTTCTGGAGCATTAAGTACATTCACAATGTAAGGCAACCATCACCATTATCTAGTTCCAGAACATTTCTTATCACCCCAAAACGAAAGCCTGTACCCATTAGCAGTCACTACCCACTCTCCCATCCCCCAGACCCTGGAAACCACTCATCTACTTTCTATCTCTATGGATTTACCCGTTTTGGACATTTCATATAAATGGAATCAAATGGTATGTGGCTTCGGCCTGCTTTTGGCTTGAAAAATTTATTCATTTATTTGTTCAGTACTTCCTCAGTTCCTGCTGTCTGCAAGGGCTGTATAAGCCACCTAAATAAATAAATAAATAAATAAAGATATTTGTCCTACCCTCTGGGTGCTAACACTGTAATTAGGAAGATCAAATCAGATACTAATGCTAGGCATTATTTCATCAGGGGCCAATATAGCTCACTTTTGTCACTTGTTTTCTTTAAGACCTGGACCAGAGGATAAAAATTGAATATGTGTCACAATATAAATTAAGGATGGGTCTTTTGTTGGTGATGTTGAGAAAAGTCCCATTTGAAAGTAAAAGGGTACAAAGTTTTAGTTAAATCCCTCTCAATTAAATTTGCTAGCCCTTCCCTGCATTTGTCTGAATAACTAAGGTATGAATTGTGCGACATTGCAAACATTTTTATGTCTCCAAAGGAAATTAAGGCAATACAGGTAGAAATGGGTTTTTCTGAGTCAACACAGTCCTTAGAATTCAAAAGGGATCTACAAACTGTGGAATGACTCAGGTACTTATGATTTAAACTCTATCTTGAAAGAATTTAGTTTTTATTGTTTGATGTTATTTTATCATAAGATTAATCTAAAATTTAAGAATTTAATAAATGAGAAGCTAAGATCACATTCATGACCAGGCTAAGGGGTAAAGAAACATTGAGAAAAAAGCGGTTTTAAAAGAGCAAAACAACAAAAATACTCACCAAAAAGGATATTTTTTTAATCCTTCTTTTATCTCTCCATTTACACAGTCACCTTACAATCCTTTAGATTTCTGAGGCATTTGTAAATGCCATATACAATTGAATGTAATAAAAGCATGTTGGTTTTAAATTTTTTAGTAAGAACCGCCTTTCAATTCATGTTAGATAGAGAAGCGTATCACTAATGGGGGCATAATAATGTATGCCCCAGATCCTCCTGTGTTTTTGTTGCTTAATTCTTTCATGCAGGGAGGGGTGAGACTGAAGGAAAATGCATTATTCTTATTATTTTGGTGGCTATTATATTAAAAAATGAGTATCTGAACCTGCAGCCATTTGCAAGGCTCAGTGGATTATGTGGAATCCGTAATAATCCATGATTATCTCTAGAGTTCACTAATGTGAGCAAGGACCCAAACTCAGCTGTTGTGAAAGCGGATTTTCTTTTCTCAGGAAGCTTTTGTCAAGCTCAATTTCTGAGTTATGGGATCAGAACCCAAACATCTCATTCGTCAGTAAATATTTATTTGAAACGATTTTCCACTACTAAACTCACCAAAACGTGGACAGGAGTGCTTTTTGTTCAATGCATACATGCAGCACGTAGAAAAGAAACTTGATGGCATTTAGCCAGGTAGTTTACATTCTTTAAGAAAGGAAAGATTTCATCATCTCAAATATTTGTGTGACCTTGGTATTGTGAATGATCTAGGGCCATGGTCCTCAAAGTCACATCCCTGGATTAACAGCAACAGCATCACTTGGGAACTTGGCCCCTGCCCCAGACCTGGGATGGGGCCCTGCAATCTGTATTTTCACAAGCCCTCCAGGTAATTTTAAAGCATGTCAAATTTTAAGAACCATTACTCTAAGGCAATTGGATTTTCAAAAGTATTACTCTAAGGCAATTGGATTTTCAAAAGTATTAGTTTCTTTAAGCAGATATTAGAGTGTACAATTCAGTGGTTTTCGTATGTTCTTAAAGTTGTTCCACCATCACCGTGATCTCCTTCCAGAACATTTTCATCACTGCAGTAGGAAACCTAGTACGCAAGCAGTCTCTCCCCATTCCCCACTCCCCCCAGCCCCTGGCAGCTACTAAGCTATGTTTTTGTCTCTGTAGGTTTGTCTATTCTGAAATTTTATACAAATGGAATCATATAATAGGTGGCCTTTTATATCTGACTTTTCACTTAGCTTAATCTTTTCAAGGTTCTTCCATGTTGTAGCAGGAATCAGTAGGTACTTCCTTCCTTTTATGGCTGAATAATGTTCCATTGTATGGATATACCACTTTCTTTTATCCTTTCATCAGTTGATGGGCATTTGTTTTAGCTATTATGAAGAATGCTGCTATGAGCATTCATATACATATATATTCATATTTTTGTGAGGACCTAGATTCTGATTTAATTGGGTCTAGGGTAGGGTCCATGTTGGTATTGTTTAAAAGCTCCCCCAGGTGATTCTAACATGCAGTCCCTCTGAGAACCTCTGGTTTAGAACCTTATTACTCAAGTGTGGTCCATGGGCCTGCAGCTCAGCTTTACTGGGGCGCTTATTAGAAATATGGACTCTTGAGCCCCACCCAGACCTACTGAACCAGAATCCATATTCTAACAGTATCTCTGGGTAATTCACGAGCTCACTGAAGTGTGAGAGACACCAGTTTAGGGAGGTACTCTGGGTCCTTGATGGCCAGTGTAATACTGTTCGCTTGACAAAATGTACACTAACTCCAGATAAGAAATTTATTAGGGACTACCTTTATGTCCTGCACACAATTCCATACAAAGTTGGGGACAGAGAGTGTCATTTGAACCTCCATCGTGTGTCCAGTGCCTAGCACTGTCATAGCATAAAGCGGGTGTGAGATAAAGATTCATCAAGTGGAAGCACCAGGGAGCCACTGAACCCTTCAGTGCATCTGTGTGTCCGGGGATGGCGAGCTCCAGCACTCGGGGAGGCGGGCGGGCGCTGCCGGCACCTGAGTGATCTGAGTACCTCAGTTACGCTCTCTGAGCAGGGTTGTGCATGAGGCTGCTCACAGGCTGAGTAAAGATCAGATTATTTGAGCCCTGGAGGTAGTGACTGGGGCCGATTGGGTGGTACTCCTCACCTGGCCTCAAGAACCTGGAAAGAAGAAAAAAAGGTTGGTCTCTGCGACTTAAACTTCAAAATAAACAGAAAGAATCTTCACACACCTATAAAGTTAGTCAGAAACAATAGACCCCAGGCCTGAGCCTTCAGTGAAAGAATCAGTCAGGCAAAGACATAGGAGGAGATCTGAAGAGGGCGTGATCAGCGTAGAGGAACAGAGGGGACAGTGACAAGATGAGCCTGAGCCAGGGGTGGTAAACTGACACCGCCCCCCCCGCCCCCGCCCCGCCATCCCCAGCTGAATCAGGCCCAGGCGTATTTTTCATTTGACACTCCAGTGTTTTCAAAAACAGAGTTTGCTGCAACATTTAAAATTCAAAGGATTTCACTTCTAAACCCGTCGCCGTCAGCACAGCAACCCGTCAGCACAGCGGCTGACCCCTTCGCGGGAGCCAGCACCCTCTGTTCTGCTTCCCGACCCCCTCACCCCAGCCTGTTTCACTCAGTAACAGGTTTGTCTGGCCCTGAGGCCATCTGTTTGCCATCCCTGGAGAAGCGGAGAGGACACTAAACAGATGACCGTTTGTGCTGTGAATAAGTTGGCTTTCTGGCCTCGTAACCAAGTCTTTTTGAGATTGATTAACATGAGTCTGTCTGTGCCCCGGACTAGTCTCTGTAGACTGAGTCCGATTCCTGAGTCCTCATTCCACAGAGAGCTCGGGCAGCCTGTAGCTGAGGTGCTGGTGGTGGTAACAGTGGCTGTGGTTGTCCTTGTGTGGGACTTTCTGCCAGGGACGGTGGCTGCTGGGCCCTGTGGCTCTCCTCCATCCTTCCTGTATCTCTTTGGAAAGGGCCAGCCACACAGCTCTGGAAGCTGCCACAGACACTTCAGGTTTTCTGAACTCTGAGGGCTCCTCCCAGTTTTCCCCTGCTTGCCCTCTGAGGGGCTTGGGTAGGGCTCTGGTGACCCAGGTGCATGAAGCATGAGCAATCCTTCCACGTCTTCCAGGCCTCAGCCAAAACTTAGGGCGACTCTTTCTCCTTTTGCATTGCAGGTATCTTTTGTACCTGCAAGTTAAAAGAGATATTTTCCACGGTCGACTGCTCTGCTCCTTTTCAGATGCTGCCTACCTGGGTGCCTGTATCGTCCAAGGTAAGTGTGGCCATGGCTGCCCATCCCCACCATTGTACTGGACAGTAGAGCTTTGGCTGTTCAGAGACTCCCTCCTCCCCAGCCTCTGCCCATCCAGCCCGTGTCATGGTTTGAGGCCAGGCAGGGCTGGGTACTTAACAATGGACCCCCGCCTCCCCTTCCCTCCCAAGCCTCTGGGGTCCTGGTGGAAGGCTGGGCTGCAGTGGTCACAGGGGCCTCTGCAAGAACTGAGGTCCTCAAGGCCCCGAGGTAGAGCTCAGACTCTCTGTTTCAAAGGGGCTGGAATGCTTGACTTTGTAAGAAGCTTTGAAGGGATACGGGGTGTTCTGTGCTCTGAGCTCCAACCACCAAGTGTGGTGCATGATGGGTATATTGAGCGGGGAATCTATGTCCAGGAAGGTAGGTATCAAAGAGGTGTCCTTTCAAACCTTTGGAGTGAAATATCAAAGCATTTATACATATGTATTCACATGAGTAGTACGTGTATATACGTGCACTGTATCTAATGCTTCAGCTTTTCTCGTCACACAGTATGGTGAGGAGAGCGTCAGGCTCACAGCCTGTCATTCTACAGTTTGAACCTGAATTCCCATTTCCTGGTTATTTCACCATAGATAAATGATTTAAACTCTTTAAGCTTCGGTGTCTTTATATATTGAATGATGTGGTCCTACTTGTGTGACAATTTCATGAGACTTATTCTCAGGGTTGAACAAGCCCCAGAGGGTGGGGCATTGGGAAGCAGTAAGCATATAGGACCCAGGGTAAGCTTCTGGATGTTTCGACCTGTAAGGAAAAAGTGTTTGAGAGAAGGCTTCTCCAGAGCCCAAGGCAGAGCATCGTCATGGGGACGGGCCCAGGACCCAAGTGAAGAACGACTCAGAAGTTCTGTTCCCCTGGGTCAGCTGGGAGGCAGCTGGCAGCAGGGCCTGCTTGGAGGGACTCAGGTGTTCCAGCCATTTGTAGCATGGATGCTGATGACATGTTTATGAGAGAAGGGGAGGGTGGAGAGGGGAACTAGGAGAAGAGAGGAGGGATGGAGGGGAGAAGGAAGGAAGCAGGTGAGGACAACGGGAGAGAGAGAGGTTACCAAGTGAGCATGTCACCCTTATAAAGGATCTGAAATAATGAAGGAGCTTATGATGGGGTCATAAGCGGATCATGACAATCGTCTGTCTGATCACAATTCCAACCTTCGTTCACAGCTTAAGAGAGACACCCATCATTCTCCTGGGGGTTTCACTGTCACTCACCACTGTCCCCATGGGATGCTCTGTGCTGTGAAATCGTTCCTAGGACCCTGTTTCCAGGTGTGTGTGCTCTCTGAGAATTCTGAAGTCTATCTGTGTTGCTTTTCACTGTCCTCTGGGAGCGACCTAGTGCCACTCAGCAGATTTTAGCACTGGTGTTGAAAACCCTTGGAGATACTCAAGTGTAAAGTTAGAATGACAGTGATAGCCTGATAGGAAATAGTCCTTCCATCTGCCCCAAGGTGGAGTGTGTGCTTCTGAAAGCTGCCTCTCTTATATAGAGCTAAGGAATGTTCAAACCCCAAAGTTCTTTTTCCCTGTGAAGACTGCACGTTCCTAGTTAGGGTGCACTGTCTTCCATGAGGGAAAAGCAAATCGATACTAATCCAAGCAACAGACTGGCATATGAGGATTTCAGGACGCATTTAGGCATTAGTGAATTGTGGTCAGTTGTCCAAGGACAAGCTCAATATGGATCTGTAATGGGAAAACTCTCCATTCTGTTTTATGTTTGAAATAAAGCCACAAAGCCTCCATCCAGATGATCAGGGCCCTATTTTATCCCTCGTTGCTATTATCACTGACCGTACTCACAGATGCTGTCGAGAGAGTAGAGTTGGAAGTGAACTGACAGACCTCAAGAAAACCTTTCAGCTCTAAAACGCAGCAGTGTCCATGGACCATTTGTAGCAAATCCAGTAAAAGCTGGATTCAAGTTCTCTGATGCTCGGGGTGGTATTACAGCAGCTCTAGAGATCATTACAAATGCAGATAAACATCTGCTTTGTCAGAACTGCTTATGCTTACAGAGAGCGATAGGGAATGTGAAGTAAATGATTAGAAAGCGGAGGACATGTGACTTTTTACTGGCCTCTTGTTTGCTAACACTCTTTGAAGGAGCATGTTTTAAGCTTCAGAATATTCTGAGTGTATAAAACAGGCAGCCATCCAGAGTTTTGCCACCGTACACACTGAATACAATGAGCATATTCAATACACGCTTTGCATTGTCTTCATAATACCAATTGCAAAACTAACACACGAAGCCCTAGGAATCTATTTATGTTCTTTCTTGATACAAATATCTTTCCTGTTCCTTCTACAAAACAGCAATGTGGCAGGATTACTGTTCTTATCTCCTCTGCCTGGTGTGTCCAATCCCTGTGGGTCTGTGGCTCCGTCTTGATATTCAGAACTCCGTTCAGATGTCACTTCCTCTGAGAAGTCTTCCTGGACTACTAAAGTAGCCTCTCTCTGCACATCATTCTTTCTCATGCCCCTGTTCCCTTGTCTTTTTTTTTTTTTTTCCCCCTTTTTTTTTGCGGTACACGGGCCTCTAACTGTTGTGGCCTCTCCCATTGCGGAGCACAGGCTCCGGACGCGCAGGCTCAGCGGCCATGGCTCACGGGCCCAGCCGCTCCGCGGCATGTGGGATCTTCCCGGACCTGGTCACGAACCCATGTCCCCTGCATTGGCAGGCGGACTCTCAACCACTGCGCCACCAGGGAAGCCCTGTTCTGTTGTCTTTTAAGCACTTATATTTGAAATTATCTTGTTGAGTTGTTTGGGGGCTTATTATGCATTGCCCCTTATGTAGGATCTAAATTCCATGGAAGTGGAACTCTGGGGGCCTTTTTCACTGTAGTACCCCCATGTCTGGCACACAGTAAGTTCTCCACTAAATATGTTAAGTGAACTAGGGCACTTGCCTAAATCGCACCAATGTATGCTTTATTTCTATACTTGGGAAAGAGTGGTTGTTTCACTACCTCATCCATGGATTTGTCATGTGTTCTCTCAACATTTACTGAAGAGCTCCTAGGTGGCAGGCCACTGCAATGTGAAGTCCCTGTGGGGGAAGGGGACAGACAAGGAAACAGGAAGCTGTGATGATGTGTTAATGTCTAAACAGAGGGACACACAGGGTCCCTGCTCTGACCCCAGGAGGGCCCCCCACTCAGCAAGGGTAGTCAGGGAATGTTCCCAAAGGAGTTGACCCTGGGGCTGTCACGTCCTGTATCTCAAGTTCTTTTGGAGTGAGTCCTCTCCAAACCAGGGGAAATGCCATTGTCATGCTTGCCCTTTGTACTTACCATCACCTGATCACACGCATCCTTTTGCTTCAACTCTTTGGATTTTGCTGACAATTAAATTCTCTTTAATTTGAATTTAATGTCATCTTAATTTAAATTCTCGCAAACCATCCCATGTACTGTATGTTATTTGTTGTAACTTTACCCTCATCGTCACATGTGGGAGAGAGAACCACAGGCTCCTTACCCAACTCCTCTATGGAAAACAAAATTTGAAGTTAGAAGTCCTTAATCATTTATAAACGGCCTTTTGCTTCAGGTAAAGTCAGAGTTAAAGACAAGCTTTAAGGAACAAGAAAGCTGGGCGTGTGATGGGGGAAACGTCGACATTTACCTTGTCAGCAACCCTGTGCAGTTTCCATGGCATTTCTTCTCTAGTTCGCTGGCATTTGCCAGGCTACTTATTTGCTATGTTTAGCAGTCCAAGGCCATTGTACTTCACAAGTTTTCCTGGAAAGAGAAATGCCCACCCAAAACGAGACAAGCACAAACAACACCACCCATCAACTGTGCAAGGTGACATTGCATTGGACATGGCCTAGTTTAATATCAGTGGTCCATGCCCTGCGGAAAAGCAGGCACTGGGTTATACTGTCCCCTAAATTTTGGGGTCCATAGCCAGCTCACAGGGGCATGTGTATGTGTGTGTGTTTGCGTGTATGTGTAGGTGTGTTATGTGTGTTTCTTTTGAAACTTAGATTGAGTTAATCATCAGTTCGTGGCTCACTTTTCATCACTGGTCCCATCTATTGATTGATTGATTTCCCTTTTTTCATTATTCTCCATTTCTGTTCCTAAAGGCAGCAACTGGGTTCATGTATATCTTTGACTTGGAATACATCCTTATAAAATGATTAGTATTGTCTTGTGTGTATATACTCTTAAGTTTCATAAATTAAATGGGGCTATAGAACACATTTAATCCTTCCTTTATATGCTCAGAACACTGAGGAATCTATTCACATTTCTGGGTATACATCTGTTTTGTTGCTTTTAATTGCTACAGAGTATCCAGTCGGGTGCATTGCCCATGTGCTAGTTACTGCTCCCAGCAATAATGAACACCCGAGTTGCCCCATATCTTTTTTCACACCTAGAGTTTTTTAGAATATACACCCAGAAATGGATTGCTGGGTAATAATATTAGGTTAAATACTCCCAGCTTGTGCTCTAGAAGAGCTACGTGCACCAAGAATCTTCAGACGTGTACAAGTACTTCTATTTCTTCATGTCCCTGCCAACACATAGAATCATCCGGCTTCCTAAACTTTTTGTTAATCTCATAGGTGTAAAGTGACATTTTCTAGTTTGGGTTTGCACAGCTCTCATTACTGATGAGTTTGGGCAGCTCTCCATACTTGAGGCCTTTGGGTTTCCCCTTCTATGAATTGGCTGTTGATATTCCTTGACCATTTTCCTATTGGAATTCCTGCCCACGTACTTATAGATTTGTAGGGGTTCTTTCTTTATTCTAGATATTAGCCTTTGTCAGATTTAGATTTTGCAAATATGTTATTTCAACTTATCTATTATTTTGACTATGTCCTTTAATGAACAGAAATATTTTTATTTTGATATGATCAAATTAATCAGTTTCCCCTCTATGGCTGATGGCATTTTGGGTCTTATTTGGGTCTTCCTCCTGTGGTATATATTTTAAGTTGTTTTCAGAACTCTGTAATTTGAGCTCTATTAAGAAGCTTTAAAGAGCTTTGCTTTCCTCCCAGTTTTATCCTTTTACAGTCATTACAGATTCAACAACGAAGAGACAGTAGATACAAATTACTGAGTTGGATGTGATTTTGCAGATGTGCTTTAAGGCATATTGATTTCTATCTACTTCAAAGTCATGTTGGTGATCAAGTTTCTCAGTACCATTTTCCCACCATCTTTAATCTACTTTCCTGGGCCATTTCTGCCTGAAATACTTGCCCCTTCTGGCTCATTTTCCTTAGCAAGCTTGTGGAATCAGGACAAAGTATTCCCACTGCAAGAGCATCACCTTTGCTGCTTCAGGCTCTGCTCGATGCATATTCTAGGTCCATCTTCTCATAGACCCTCTGGGTGCTCAGAGATGTGCAGGCATTTCTTTTTACCCTTAAAGACCCTCTGGACGTACCCTATATTAGAACCTGGCAACAACTTTAATCTGGGATGCTCAACCGTACTTTGATACACACTCTTTAATTTGAAGAGCAGTCCATTTATTTTAATGTACAATCCTCTTGGGTACCTTTATGTTGTGATATTTCATTGACTGAGCCACACCTGCACAAATCTCAGAGCTAGCAGCTCCAGCCAGGGAATTCCTCGACTCAGAAAATTAACTGTGAAAGGAAACTTGAGGAACACCCAGTGGTTTCCAGCTAGAGGTGGTAACACCTCCTATTGTGGGGAGCATTTGGAAACATTGGGAGGCATTTTTGGTGGTCATAATATCTGGATGTGCCACCAGCATTTAGTACCTGAAGGGTAGGGGTGCTAAATGTCTTACCATGCCTTGGAAGGTCTGAAACAATAAAGAATTGTTTATTTGCCCAAATGCCAATAGTGCCCCTTTGAGAAACAATGATTAAACTCCTTTATTGTGTAGATGAAGAAAATGAGACCCAGAGAGTTCAGCAAGTGCCCAAGCACACACAGCTAAATCTGAACTAGAATATGACCTTCTAGACACTCAGGCTGTGGTCTTTCCATGGATACAAACACATTTCGTTGGGTGAGCTTGTTCCATGATCTTCTTTTGGGTGGTGGGAGCCATTCCGTGTACACCCTGCTCTTGTTTTTTGTTTTTTTTTTTTAACATCTTTATTGGAGTATAATTGCTTTACAATGTTGTGTTAGTTTCTGCTGTATAACAAAGTGAATCAGCTATACGTACACATATATCCCCATAACCCCTCCCTCTTGCATCTCCCTCCCACCCTCCCTATCCCACCCCTCTAGGTGGTCACAAAGCACCGAGCTGTGCTATGCAGCTGCTTCCCACTAGCTATCTATTTTACATTTGGTAGTGTATATATGTCAGTGATACTCTCTCACTTCGTCCCAGCTTACCCTTCCCCCTCCCCGTGTCCTCAAGTCCATTCTCTACATCTGCGTCTTTATTCTTGTCCTGTCTCTAGACTCTTCAGAACCCTTTTTTTTTTTAACTTCCATATATATGTGTTAGCATACGGTATTTGTTTTTCTTCTTCTGACTTACATTCTCTATGACAGACTCAAGGTCCATCCACCTCCCTAAAAATAACTCAATTTTGTTTCTTTTTATAGCTCAGTAATATTCCATTGTATATATGTGCCACATCTTCTTTATCCATTCATCTGTCGATGGACACTTAGGTTGCTTCCATCTCCTGGCTATTGTAAATAGAGCTTCAATGAACATTTTGGTACATGACTCTTTTTGAATTATGGTTTTCTCAGGGTTTATGCCCAGTAGTGTGATTGCTGGGTCGTACGGTAGTTCTATTTTTAGTTTTTTAAGGAATCTCCATACTGTTCTCCATAGTGTCTGTATCAATTTACATTCCCAAAACAGTGCAGGAGTGTTCCCTTTCTCCACACCCTCTCCAGCATTTACTGTTTGTAGATTTTTTGATGATGGCCATTCTGACCAGTGTGAGGTGACACCTCGTTGTAGTTTTGATTTACATTTCACTAATGATTAGTGATATTGAGCATCCTTTCGTGTGTTTGTTGGCAATCTGTATATCTTCTTTGGAGAAATGTCTAATTAAGTCTTTTGCCCATTTTTGGATTGGTTTGTTTGCTTTTTTGATATTGAGTTTCATGAGCTGCTTGTATATTAGGAGATTAATCCTTTGTCAGTTGCTTTGTTTGCAAATATTTTCTCCCATTCTGAGGGTTGTCTTTTTGTCTTGTTTATGGTTTCCTTTGCTGTGCAAAAACTTTTAAGTTTCATTAGGTCCCATTTGTTTATTTTTGTTTTTATTTCCATTTCTGTAGGAGGTGGGTCAAGAAGGATCTTGCTGTGATTTATGTCGAAGAGTCTTCTGCCTATGTTTTCCTCTAAGAGTTTTTTTTTTTTAATTTAATTTTATTTATTTTTTTATACAGCAGGTTCTTATTAGTCATCAGTTTTATACACATTAGTGTATACCTCTAAGATTTTATAGTGTCTGGCCTTACATTTAGCTCTTTAATTCATTTTGAGCTTATTTTTGTGTATGCTGTTAGGAAGTGTTCTAATTTCATTCTTTTACATGAAGCTGTCCAGTTTTCCCAGCACCACTTATTGTAGAGGCTGTTTGTTCTCCATTGTATATTCTTGTCTCCTTTGTCAGAGATAAGGTGACCATATGTGCGTGGGTTTATCTCTGGGCTTTCTATCCTGTTCCATTGATCTGTATTTCTGTTTTTGTACCAGTACCATACTTTCTTGATTACTGTAACTTTGTAGTATAGCCTGTATTCAGGGAGTCTGATTCCTCAGCTCCAATTTTTCCCCTCAAGATTGCTTTGGCTATTTGGGGTCTTTTGTGTTTCCATACAAATTGTGAAAAATTTTTATCTGGTTCTGTGAAAAATGCCATTGGTAGTTTGATAGGGATTGCACTGAATCTGCAGATTGCTTTGGGTAGTATAGTCATTTTCACAGTGTTGATTCTTCCAATCCAAGAACATGGTCTATCTCTCCATCTGTTTGTATCATCTTTAATTTCTTTCATCACTGTCTTACAGTTTTCTGCATACAGCTCTTTTGTCTCCTTAGGTAGGTTTATTCCTAGATATTTTATTCTTTTTGTTGCAATGGTAAATGGGAGTGTTTCCTTAATTTCTCTTTCATATTTTTCATCATTAATGTATAGGAATGCAAGAGATTTCTGTGCATTAATTTTGTATCCTGCTACTTTACCAAATTCATTGATTAGCTCTAGTAGTTTTCTGGTAGCATCTTTAGGATTCTCTATGTATAGTATCATGTCATCTGCAAACAGTGACGGTTTTATGTCTTCTTTTCTGATTTGGATTCCTTTTATTTGTTTTCTTCTCTGATTGCTGTGACTAAAACTTCCAAAACAATGTTGAATAATAGTGGTGAGAGTGAGCAACCTTGTCTTGTTCCTGATCTTAGTGGAAATGGTTTCAGTTTCACCATTGAGAATGATGTTTGCTGTGGGTTTATCACATATGGCCTTTATTATGTTGAGGTAAGTTCCCTCTGTGTCTACTTTCTGGAGAGTTTTTATCATAAATAGGTGTTGAATTCTGTCGATAGCTTTTCCTGCATGTATTGAGATTATCATATGGTTTTTATCCTTCAACTTCTTAATATGGTGTATCACATTGATTGATTTGTGTATATTTAAGAATCCTTGCATTCATGGGATAAACCCCACTTGATCATGGTGTATGATCCTTTTAATTTGCTGTTGGATTCTGTTTGCTAGTATTTTGTTGAGGATTTTTGCATCTGTGTTCATCAGTGATATTGGCCTGGAGTTTTCTTTCTTTGTGACATCTTTGTCTGGTTTTGGTATCAGGGTGATGGTGGCCTCATAGAATGAGTTTGGGAGTGTTCCTCCCTCTGCTATATTTTGGAAGAGTTAGAGAAGGATAGGTGTTAGCTCTTCTCTAAATATCTGATAGAATTCGCCTGTGAAGATATCTGGTCCTGGGCTTTTGTCTGTTGGAAGATTTTTAATCACAGTTTCAATTTCAGTGCTTGTGATTGGTCTGTTTATATTTTATATTTTTCCTGGTTCAGTCTCAGAAGGTTGTGCTTTTCAAAGGATTTGTCCATTTCTTACAGGTTGTCCATTTTATTGGCTTGTAGTAATGTCTCATGATCCTTTGTAGTTCTGCAGTATCAGTTGTCACTTCTCCTTTTTCATTTCTAATTCTGTTGATTTGCGTCTTCTCCCTTTTTTTCTTGATGAGTCTGGCTGATGATTTATCAATTTTGTTTATCTTCTCAAAGAACCAGCTTTTAGTTTTATTGATCTTTGCTATTGTTTCCTTCATTTCTTTTTCATTTATTTCTGATCTGATCTTTATGATTTCTTTCCTTCTGCTCACTTTGGGGTTTTTTTTGTTCTTCTTTCTGTAATTGCTTTATGTGTAAGGCTAGGTTGTTTATTTGAGATGTTTCTTGAGGTAGGATTGTATTGGTATAAACTTCCCTCTTAGAACTGCTTTTGCTGCATCACATAGGTTTTGGGCCATCGTGTTTTCATTGTCATTTGTTTCTAGGTATTTTTTCATTTCCTATTTGACTTCTTCAGTGATTTCTTGGTTATTTAGTATTTAGTGCTTACGCTCCATGTGTTTGTGTTTTTTACAGTTTTTTTCCCTGTAATTGATATCTAGTCTCATAGTGTTGTGGTTGGAAAAGATACTTGATACGGTTTCAATTTTCTTAAATTTACCAAGGCTTGATTTGTGACCCAAGATATGATCTATCCTGGAGAATATGCCATGAACACTTGAGAAGAAAGTGTATTCTGTTGTTTTTGGATGGAATGTCCTATAAATATCAAGTAAGTCCATCTTGTTTAATGTATCATTTAAAGCCTGTGTTTCCTTATTTATTTTCATTTTGGATGATCTGTTCATTGGTGAAAGTGGGGTGTTAAAGTCCCCTACTATGATTGTGTTATTGTCTATTTCCCCTTTTATGGCTGTTAGCATTTGCCTTATGTATTGATGTGCTCCTATGTTGAGTGCATAAATATTTACGATTGTTATATCTTCTTCTTGGATTGATCCCTTGACCATTATGTAGTGTCCTTCTTTGTCTCTTGTAATAGTCTTTATTTTAAAGTCTATTTTGTCTGATATGAGAATTGCTACTCCAGCTTTCTTTTGATTTCCGTTTGCATTGAATATCTATTTCCATCCCCTCACTTTCAGTCTTTATGTGTCCCTAGGTCTGAAGTGGGTCTCTTGTAGACAGCATATATACGGGTCTTGTTTTTGTATCCATTCAGACAGACATAGATCTTTTGGTTGGAACATTTAATCCATTTATATTTAAGGTAATTATCAATATGTATGTTCCTATTACCATTTTCTTAATTGTTTTTGGTTTGTTATTGTAGGTCTTTTCCTTCTCTTGTAGGTCTTTCCTTCTCTTCTTCTAGAGAAGTTCCTTTAGCATTTGTTGTAAAGCTGGTTTGGTGGTGCTGAATTCTCTTAGCTTTTTCTTGTCTTTAAAGGTTTTAATTTCTCCATCAAATCTGAATGAGATCCTTGCTGGGTAGAGTAATCTTGGTTGCAGGTTTTTCTCCTTCATCACTTTAAATATGTCCTGCCAGTCCCTTCTGGCTTGCAGAGTTTCTGCTGAAACATCAGCTGTTAACCTTATGGGGATTCCCTTGTATGTTATTTGTTGTTTTTCCCTTTTAATATTTTTATATTAAAAATATAATATAATTTATATTATATAAATTATATAATATTTAATTTTATAATATAAATAGTATAAAAGCTGATTTTAGTATTTTTTCTTTGTATTCAATTTTTGATAGTTTGATTAATATGTGTCTTGGCATGTTTCTCCTTAGATTTATCCTGTATGGAGCTCTCTGTGTTTCCTGGACTTGATTGACCATTTCCTTTCCCATATTAGGGAAGTTTTCAACTATAATCTCTTCAAATACTTTCTCAGTCCCTTTCTTTTTCTCTTCTTCTTCTGGGACACCTATAATTCGAATTTTTGTGCATTTAATGTTGTCCCAGGGGTCTCTGAGACTGTCCTCAATTCTTTTCATTCTTTATTCTGCTCTGCGGTAGTTATTTCCACTATTTTATTTTCCAGATCACTTATCCATTCTTCTGCCTCAGTTTTTCTGCTATTGATTCCTTCTAGACAATTTTTAATTTCATTTATTGTGCTGTTCATCATTGTTTATTTGCTCTTTAGTTCTTCTAGATCCTTGTTAAACATTTCTTGTATTTTCTCTATTCTGTTTCCAAGATTTTGGATCATCGTTACTATCATTACTCTGAATTCTTTTTCAGGTAGACTACCTATTACCTCTTCATTTGTTTGGTCTGGTGGGTTTTTACTTTGCTTCTTCATCTGCTGTGTATTTCTCTGTGTTCTCTTGCTTAACTTACTGTGCTTGGGGTCTCCTTTTCACAGACTGCAGGTTCGTAGTTCCCGTTGTTTTTGGTGTGTGCCCCCAGTGGGTAAGGTTGGTTCAGTGGGTTGTGTAGGCTTCCTGGTGGAGGGGACTAGTGCCTGTGTTCTGGTGGGTGAGGCTGGATCTTGTCTTTCTGGTGGGCAGGACCATTTCCGGTGGTGTGTTTTGGGGTGTCTGTGAACTTAGTATGATTTTAGGCAGCCTCTCTGCTAATGGGTGGGGTTGTGTTCCTGTCTTGCTAGTTGTCTGGCATGTCCAGCACTGGAGCTTGCTGTTCGTGAGTGGAGCTGGGACTTAGTGTTGAGATGGAGGTCTCTAGGAGAGTTCTTGCCGATTGATGTTATGGGTAGCTGGGAGGTCTCTGGTGAACCAATGTCCTGAACTCGGCTCTCCCACCTCAGAGGCTCAGGACTGACACCCAGCCACAGCACGGAGACCCTGTTAGCCACACAGCCAAAGCAACCCAAACGTTTATCTTTCTGGCTTGACAGAAGTTGCCATATTGCTTCTAGTGTTGGAAGGTCTCCGGAAGAGGCAGGGGTGGGCTGTGGTTCAGTGCGGGGACAAGGACACTGCTCTTGTTGTTTTTAACCTTGCTTTTTCTCTTTATTTTTTCTGGTTACAGCTGAGCTCGGTGACTATGATCCTGACGAGCATCCTGAGAATTACATCAGTGAGTTTGAGATTTTCCCCAAGCAGTCACAGAAGCTGGAAAGAAAAATAGTGGAAATTCATAAAAATGAACTCAGGTAATAGGGGTAGACATTTGTAGAAATGATAGAGGTGAGACAGTGTTCTTATTGCAGGGAATGTGCAAATCATGTTGTGAAGAATATTTGTAATGTATGGGTAGACTCTTTCAGGTGGCAGGTCAGTATTTCTGGGCACTGTCAAGGTCCTCCATCAGTGACAATCTCAATAATGTGGGGTCCCCTGTGTGGCTGTTTATGAACCATCAGCAGTTATTAGAGCCATATATTTTCTTCTGGGTTTTAACAACCCTGGGTTTCTGGACATGAAATCTAGGATAAATAAGTAATCCTTTCTATTTTGAATTTTGCATTGCCTCTTCCCTTCCTGTGGCCATTGTTGAAAGCTTTGACTCCAAGTAGAGTAGAATCCATTGACAAGGTTTCCTTTGCTGAGCTGCTTTCAAGATGACAGATTCAGCATCTGCTTCTCTTTTCCTTGTCTGTGATGCTCCAGGACGATTGATAACTACAGAGGAGTACGAGTAGCGAAATCACATACAGTATTTATTCACTGTGGACCAGACACTGTTCTCGGTACTTGTGCATACTGACTCATTTAATCTTCGCAACAACTTAGGAGATAGGTGCCATGGTTGTTCCCATTTTACAGATGAGGGAACTGAGGCACAGAGTGATTAAGCATTTTACCCAGGATCACACAGCTAGCAAGTGGCAGAGGCTGGATTTGAATCTAGGCAGCCTGGCTCTAGAGTCTGTGCCCTGGAGCATTGTGATGCTTCTGTTCTGCATAGGCTACCAGGAAGGAAATGAAGCATGAACAGGAATCATCACCAATTTGGAATCCAGGGAACTCAGGTATCCTAATCTGTAACTAGAATATAGATCCCTGCAAATCACAGAAAATTCATTTTGATAATCATAGCAAGCCTGGGCTGTGCTGTGACAAGTATGGCTGAAGAACTGTGCATGCTGAGATGCTTCCATCTTCTGCGCTTCTGGTAATTATAAAAAAAACCCAAGAAACCCCCCATAGTGTCACTGGATTATGAATCCTGGAACAAATGACTGTCCCCTTGAGAGGGAGTGCTGAGATCCCTGCTTTATGCAGGCACTCCCCCTGCTGGTAATTCTGAGAAGAGGGTACATGTGGGCATTAAAGGTGGCAGCATAGTTCAGCTTTAAAAAGATGACCTTTGGGGCTTCCCTGGTGGCGCAGTGGCTGAGAGTCCGCCTGCCGATGCAGGGGACACGGGTTCGTACCCCGGTCTGGGAAGATCCCACACGCCGCGGAGCGGCTAGGCCCGTGAGCCATGGCCCCTGAGCCTGCACGTCCGGAGCCTGTGCTCTGCAACGGGAGAGGCCACAACAGTGAGAGGCCTGCGTACCACAAAAAATTAAAAAAGATGACCCTTGTCCTTAAGAGGTAAAGATGATTAGACATCAAAAATTGTACAGATTTCAGAAAGCAACATACCATCTCTATGGGTAATTTTAGGGTATTGTCTCCCAATGAAAGCTTTGTTGAAAATATGACAGTCTGCCTACTTTTTTTACAATTTGGGAACAAACATGCTAGAGGTAAAAGTAAAGTTCCAGTGCTTCAGTTGAGGGCTTGTGGACCAGCAGTGTCTGAGCAGCACAGGGTGAGACCCTCTGGATGAAGCAGTCACATCCACTGTGCAGATTGGTAGGGAAAGGGGATTGAACGGTCTGCTGTGACCAGAATTTGCAGGGTCTCAAATACTCAGAACATATGACAATAAACATTTTTTATATATATATATATATATATATATATTCATTTATTTAATTTTTGGCTGCATTGGGTCTTTGTTTCTGTGCGCCGGCTTTCTCTAGTTGTGGCGAGCGGGGGCTACTCTTTGTTGCAGTGCACGGGCTTCTCATTGCGGTGACTTCTCTTGTTGCGGAGCACAGGCTCTAGGTGCACAGGCTTCAGTAGTTGTGGCACACGGGCTTCAGTAGTTGCAGCTCATGGGCTCTAGAGCACAGGCTCAGTAGTTGTGGCTCACAGGCTTAGTTGCTCCGCGGCATGTGGGATCTTCCCGGACCAGGGCTTGAACCCGTGTCCCCTGCATTGGCAGGTGGATTCTTAACCACTGCGCCACCAGAGAAGCCCGATAATAAACGTTTATTGAGCTCTTACTGGATGCCAAGCACTGTGCTAAGAGCCTTACATGCATCGCCCCACTCAGTCCTGCCAAACTCTACGAGGTTTGTGCTGTTGTTGTTGTTCCCTGTCTGAGGTGAAGAAAGCACAGCCTGGAGTGGCTGAAGGACTTGCACTGTTAGTAGCAGAGTCAGGACTTGAACCTTGCTCTTACCTGACACTCATACCCATGCTCTTATCCCCTGTGCTGAGCAGCCATAAGGCAACCTGGTAGTCACATTGATGTTCCACAGTGATCATGATGGCGATGGCCCAGAGGGTGGAGACTGTGGCAGGAGGATCAGTTAGAGCTGTCATCCAGGCAAGACATGCTGGGGACCTGAACAAGAAAACTGAAAGAAGAGGATTTTGAGAGACGTTGCAGGAAGACTTGGTGACCCACTGGATTTCATGAGCAAATGAGTGGAGCCAAGAAGATTCCAGATTGTTTTTTATAATAAGAAAGCTGTAGATTGGACCTTGTGCCAGCATCTGAATCTGTTGACAACCCTGAAAGTAGTCTTCATGCATCTAGAGAATAGACAGGGTCAACAGTCAGCTATGGTTTGTAGACCTTGGAAGTAAACTCCATGGCTTGGCCAAAGCTGCTTTCCTGTTGCCCAATACATTTGTAACACCCAGAAAGCCCTTGTGAAGAAGTCAAAGTTGTATGTCTGGAGGATGAAACAGCCAGATATCCTGTGATATTGAAAAGAGACATTCAGAGGGTATTTTCCTATGTGTTTTTGCTCCTTTTTCTCCTTAAGTAGTCATGTGTTTCCTTCTGCATCAATGCAGCAGAGAGAGAGTTCAGGTTTGGATGGAACGATAAGAAGAGCAGGCAAGCTGACAGTGCAGAAGAGAAGGGACTTTCTATCAATAGAATCGGTTGGAAACCTGCTACAGAGACTGAGGTTGCCCTGGGGGATCAGCGAGCCCTTTGCACACAGGTCATGAAAGTGTCAATCTTCTTGTGTGGGAATTGGACCTCTGGTTGGATTGCTCTGCAAACCTGACAGTTCCAGGAAGGAGTCATAGGTGGAAGAGACCCATATAGGCTGCACCAAGTTGTTACCATCTTACTCTCCAAGGTTATCACAGCACTCATGACCCTCCCACACAGCAAAGGGACAATGCGTGATCAGTGATCTGGTGTTATGGAAACTTCCTGAATGGTTTCCAGTTGGCCTTTGTTGGGGTTTGAGCCTGCTCCCCCCTCCCCCACCCAAATAACCTCTTGCTCCCTACCCGGTTTCTGACCCAGTCAAGGAAGAAAACAAAAGAGATGCCAATAGAGACACTCAGACATTAGCAGACATGACCATGATTTGCCTGATAAACAGGATTAGCTCTGTGGGTTCACAATCTTCTCCAGCCTTTTTACTTGATTAGGATCCTTTTTCTCCTGTGCTCTCTGTGGAAGGTACTAAAGCTGTGATTCTTGGGAGAAAATGAATCAGGGCGGAAGAACTTCCCTCCTTAGGAGGCTACACAGTGCTTGAAGGTGGACCCAAGATGGATTGATAGACAGGCGTTAATAAGGGAGTTCTTTAGGGGGGAGAGAGAGAGAGAGACTCTGGAATTTTGAGGTGCTTGAAAATATAAGGCCAAGGTTTTAGTAAGAGTTTGCATGGACTAAGTGCTTAGACTCCTTTAGATGTTGAAGAGATTTGTGAGTGAAGATTGAAGTTCGTGGCTAGGGCAGCTTTGCTTCTTCAGATGTGCCACGTCATTGACTGACAGTGGGGGAGAAGACATAGTTTTGCAAATATAATATAGTTATTGATCATCTCTGTACCAGTCAAGGTAACTAGATTTTCCTGAGGAAACAACTCCAAAAGCTCACAAGAAAGGTTTGTTTGTTTGTTCACTTATTTATTTACTTCTTGCTCTGCTGTATACTCACCAGAGGTCAGCTGGGGGCTGTGCTAGTCATTGTCACTTGAGTCAGTCACAGACTCGAGTTTGCCAGGAAAAAGAGAGCTGTGAAAGGTCCTGCTTCAGCTTGGAAGTGATACATATCGCTTCTGCTTTACCACTGTGGCCAGAACTAGCCACATGGTCCCACCCAACCGCAAGGAAGTGCAGTTCTATCAGGTGTCCAGAAGGTGCAGACTGGAAACAGCTGGCAGACAGCTCTTAATGGCCTTCACAATCTCATTGACTAATAGAGTTTTTGTTTTCATAGACTTTATTTCTTAGAAGAGTTTTAGGTTCACACCAGAATTGAGTGGAAGGTATACAGATTTCCCCTATAGTCTCTGTCCCAACACATGTACAACCTTCCCCAAATCATCATCCATCCCCCACCAGAGTGGAACATTTATTGTAATTGATGAACCTACATCGATACCTTAGGGTTCGCTCTTGATGTTGTATATTCTATGGGTTTAGACAATAGTATAATGATATGTATATCCACCATTATAGTATCATACAGAATACTTTCACTGCCCTAAACACCTTCTGTGCTCTGCCTTATTCATCCCTCCCTCCTCCCTAACCTCTGGCAATTGCTGATCTGTTACCTGTCTCCATAGTTTTGCCTTTTCCAGAATGTCATACAGTTGGGACCATACAGTATGTAGCCTTTTCAAATTAGCTTTTTTCACTAAGCAATATGCATTTAAGATTCCTGCTCGTCTTTTATTGATAGCTCATTTCTTCCTATTGCTGAATAATATATTCCGTTGTATGTACCGCAGTTTATTTATCCATTCACCTACCGAAGGACATATGGTTGCTTTCAAGTCTTGGCAGTTATGAGTAAAATTGGTATAATCATCCATGGACAGGCTTTTGTGTGGACGTAAATTTTCATCTCCTTTGGGTAAATATCAAGGAGCATCATTGCTGGATTGTATGGTAAGAGTATATTCAATTGTGTAAGAAACTGACAAACTGTCTTCCAAAGTGGCTGTACCATTTTGCATTCCTGCCAGCAATGGATGAGAGTTCCTGTTGCTCCACATCTTTACCAGCATGTGGTGTTTTCAGTGTTCTGGATTCCGGCCATTCCAATAGGTATATAGCTAATAGAATTTTATTTAGAAAGATTTTATAAAGGCATCTTTGGGCCTCTTAACACCCTGTGAACTGGAGAATGTAGATATGTATCTATATGATTCACAGTTTTGAATACATGTCTATGCTAAAACTCACTGAGGCTGAGTAATTCTTCTAGATCAGGTGTAGTTAATAAATTTGTTTGGCTTTCTGGGCTGTATGGTCTCTATTGCAGCCACTCAGCTCTGCTTTTGTAGGTGACATAGACAATACATAAATGAGTGGGCTGTGATTCACTAAAACTTTATTGACAAAACAGATGGTGGACTGGATTTGATTCATGGGTTCTAGTGACCTTTGTTTTAAACATCTAGTAGAGCAGGTCTAGAATCAATTTCTGCTTCACTATCCTGACTCCACAGATAATTTTAAGACAAAAGATCCATATTTGTTTTTAAAACTATGTATAAGAAATAATCTCATAATTTATAGATTTTATTTGAGTTTGGTATGCAGAGATGAGATCCTAGCAATGGGACTGCTTAGTAATAGGTTATTCCTCCTTCTAGAGCCCTCTGGTGGCTGGAGGAAGCCATTGCAACAACCCCCAGGGGACGTGACAGTTGTTATTTTTGACTCTTGGTTTCTGTTTTCCGCAGCTTTAATCATGACCATCTGGGTTAAGAGGGAATACCCATACCATTAGTCCTGGGGGGTCCTCAGAGGGGGTTGAAGATCAAGAATAAGATTGATTTCACTATCAGGAACCATGATAGGTTTCTCTGGAGGTTTTCCTGGAGTTTCTACTCAGCTAGTTCATCAGGTTTCTCATTAGAAGCAAAGACCTTTGGATTAGCTTCAGTAAAAGGTCATCAGCTTTTAAATATTCAGAAAACTCAATTGGCGGTGAAGCAGTTTGATGAAGTATATTCCTTGCCCTTAAAGAGCAGAAAAATTATCGGATTAGCCACCCCCATAATGATCTAATGCAGTGTGGTTTGTGCTGGAAGTAATAATGACACTGAGTGTATTTTAAAGAGTCAGCATCTCTTTTTATTTCTCAAAGCTCACAATCGCTGTAAATCATGTGCCATGGCTTCCTGGCAAGGATTTATAGTTTCAAAAATGTCTAGCTTTCTAGGACTTCCCTGGTGGTGCAGAGGTTAAGAATCCGCCTGCCAGTGCAGGGGACACAGGTTCGACCCTGGTCCGGAAGATCCCACATGCCGCAGAGCAACTGAGCCCGTGTACCACAGCTACTGAGCCTGTGCTCTAGAGCTCACGAGCCACAACTACTGAGCCCGCGAGCCACAATTACTAAGCCTGCACACCTAGAGCCCGTGCTCCACAACAAGAGAAGCCACCGCAATGAGAGGCCCGCGCACTGCAACAAACAGTAGCCCCTGCTCACCGCAACTAGAGAAAGCCTGCGTGCAGCAGTGAAGACCCAACGCTGCCAAAAATAAATAAATAAAAATTAATTAATTAATTAAAAAAAATAACAGTCCTTGGACTACACTCTCACCCAGATGTAGGTTCTTTGGCCAAATAATAGTTTTGGAAAATGGAATCAGCTCCCATAAAGTTCTAGCTTACTTGCAACTGGGGGATTTGGTAACATGCCTGTCACCTACATGACAGCAGCAGCACTCTTTAAAAGAATCATTTGTTCTCTGAGTCGCCACCATCCCTGCTCAGTCAGTTCACCTCAGTCCTCCATTGGATTGTTTGAAACTACCTTCTTTTACCAATAAGGAAACGGAGGCCTGAGAAATTAACTTATTCAAGGCTACACAGTTGTGAAACAATAGAACTTGACCTGAAACCTAAGTGTTCCTGTAAAGCACTCTGATGTCTTTCTAAGTGGCTGTTCTTCTATGTGTCTTGCCCCTGTCCCAGAGCATCACCATATGTCTCCCCCATATCATGGCAGTCACCCAAATTTGTAGTGTTCTATCTAATGCTCTGCACAGATGCAGTCCCTAATGTTCCCCAAGGAGCTTAGGAGAGATAATGTCCCTAAGTAAAGAATTAGAAGTGACAGACTAGGGACTCTCACTTCCAGTGAGGATGTGGAAAGCACGAGAGAGGGATCTCCCCCTAACACCAAGACACCACCAGCAAGCTAGATAAACTACAAAGTCTTTTTTTTTTTTTTTTTTTGCGGTACGCAGGCCTCTCACTGTTGTGGCCTCTCCCGTTGCGGAGCACAGGCTCCGGACGTGCAGGCCCAGCGGCCACGGCTCACGGGCCCAGCTGCTCCGCGACACGTGGGACCCTCCCGGACCGGGGCACGAACCCGTGTCCCCTGCATCGGCAGGCGGACCCCCAACCACTGTGCCACCAGGGAAGCCCCAAAGTCATATTTTTTAAACCCATCTGAGAGCTGAGGATACAAAGAAACCTAAAGGTACTGAAATCCAGAATGCCTTTCCTGGGACGGCAGAGACCTGCTGTTGCTTTTACCTCTGGTGGTAGGAGGAGGAGGAATATGCCAGAGGTGGGGGGCAAGGGGAACGAGCCAAACCTTTAACAAGCATTTAGTGACTACGAGTGGGCTGACCTGACTGATTGGGACCCCAAAGACTCCAGCTACAGAGTGAGTTGCACTTTCCCACCACCATTGGACCCCAGGCCTTCACTGAGTGAAGAGGGGCAGTATGCCAATGTCAGACAGGGCAGGAGAGCTGAGTGAAACCCCTCGGAGGCACTGCAGACCTTCAGCCAGGGCGGGACATCCCTTGCCAAGGGCGGAGGACATGACCACAGGAAGGAAAATGGTCATCTGAGGTGCAGAGAGCCGTGGGTGGGACTGGAGAGCAGAGGAGATTTCCTGCAGCTCAGAAAGTTGGCAGCCAAGCCATAAAGCATGGAGAACTCTCCAGAGTCTCGTGGATGCTAAGATCCCAAGCCCTGATGAAAGGCAAGTTCTGAGCGCACTTTCAAGCTTTGGAGCCAGTGGTAAACAAACTCTAAAGTTGCAACCAAGTTGCAGCAAAATCTAACCTAACTCAAATTGAGAATTCTACTTTGCGGCAGCAGACCATTCTATTGGTCTTTTACCCAAGAGTTTAATTCTGGAGCTCACAGACCCAAATGGTTCAGGTGGATCCAAACCCACCCCCTTCCCTGTCCACCTGTGCTCCAAGCAGCCCAAGTCATTGCCGTCAAGACCCACACCTCACTCCACAATTAACGTCCACTAATAATTTGCATTCATCCTTGGGATGCTGTACGATTTTGTACTCTATGTAATGGTATGCTAAAGGAGGATCAATAAGAGAGAGAGTGTTTCTCTTGGCAAAAAAAGTTTTCAAGACAGGCAGAAGGGAGATACATAGTTAAGTACATAATTACTTGACCTCACCTAGTTTATTAGAAAAGTATATCTTTAGAGAATTGTTAGTTCTTGAAAAAGAATTCAACTAAACACTGGTCTTTATCTCTAAATGACTCATTAGAGACACTATTAATCTTAGCAGAACAATTCCTGGTTCCAGATTTAAAGGATAGAAAATCATTATTTTCCATTACCAAACAGAGTTTTGGCCAGAAACAAATGTCCAGTGGGAGATTTGAAAGGAAAACAAATTTCTATTTAATTGATCGTAATGTCTTCCTGAAAACCTGACTATTCAATGATTTCCTCCTCAGTGAGTCAGGGGGACTCAGGAGTATCTTAGTGCTATCAGGGTCTCTACCTTTTCTCCATTGGTTTTGAACCCTTTTCCTTCTCTGAACATTTGTAGCTTTTCTCTGTGTATGAATTTTTAGATTAAGTCTTTGAAATGCTTAGGCATTGGAGATCTGAGTCAAACCCAATGCAAATGATACCAATTCGAGGACTTTTATTTTGAAGAGAGGACTTTGCTCTACTGTAAATATCTTGGCATGCTTCCTGACACTTCCAATCGAAGTCATATTTCTGATTTCAGTCACGTGCAGGGCTAGGAAGGGAACAAATGCTATTCTGAGGGCGAGGAGAGAGCATGCTCTCTGTCAGGCACTAGTCTAATGGCTTTACATCTGTTAACTGCTTATTCTTTACACCAAATCTTGGAGATAGGTACTATTTTTAATCTCCATTGTATGGAATCAAACAGACACAGCTTCACTTGTTTTCTAGTCCTGTGTTCAGTTCCTAAATCAGGGTTCAGCAAACTTTTCCTATCCTAGGCCATTTAGTAAATATCTTAGGCTTTGCACAACATATGGTCTCTGTCACAACCTCTCATTTTTGCCATCGTAGCATGACAGTGTCCACAGATGGTACCCAAACAAATGGGTGTGTCTTTGTTCCAATAAAACTTTATTTATGGAGACTGATATTTAAATGTCAGGTAATTTTCACAGGGCATGAAATATTATTCTTTGATTGTTTCAAGCCATTTAAAAATGGAAAAAACATTTCTAGTTCCAGGGCTGTACAAAACCAGGTGGCGATCCGGATTTAGCCCGCAGACTCTAGTCTGGGGATCTCTGACCTAGATTAAAAGAAGATATCACTGCTCTCTATTCAGGTCTAAATATCTGTTGTCTGGGATGGAGTGCCTCAATACCGATAACATGAAATGTTTAGAATTTGAAAAATGCTTTCTAGAAAAGCCAATAGAAACCATGTCACTTGGAAATGCTCAGCCTGGCATCCAGGAGAGCAGGCAAATGGCCCTGGACCATATCATGTTGGTCGTGATGGTAGCGCAGGTCCCGAGAAGCCCTTTGGAATCAGGCTGCCTTGGGTTTGCATTCACTCCTCCACCTAATACTTGAGTAACCTTGAGCAAGTTACTTTTACTCTTTGAGTGTCAAAATCCTCATCTGTAAAATGAGCATAAGAATTCCTCCTTGATGAATAGTAAGTGAAAAAAATATATATACTGCTTCACAATATAAACAGTTATATATTGCTCAGAACAGGAGAGTTTGGTAAAAGGTTGTTCTGCATGGGTATCTCTTATATTCCTGACTAGTCTGTTGAGTTTAATGGTGCTTTTAGATTGCATAATACTTCACCCAATAATTCTTTTACTAAAAAGGCAGGAATTGTTTCTCTTTTGATCATTGAAAATGTATGATAGATAAAAGAGTATATTCAATATATGTATCATTTGCAGATTGGTTGAAAAACCACCCATGACCCCCTAACTCTGCTTACGAATTAGAACATCACCAGATGATCTCAAGTCTCCTAACGTGACCCTTCCAGACTACCTCCCTCCCTTCTCTATGCTATTCTGAATTTTAGGTTATTCATTCTCTTATTTTGCTTTTATAAATGTACTCCATACATCAACAAGTAACGTATGCTTAGTTTTTTCCTACTTTTGACTTTCATACAAATGGAATCACACTCTATTTGTGTATCTCACTTTCCCCCTACCAACATGATGTTTTTGAGGTTCTTCACATTGATCCATACAGCCACAGGTCTTCATTTTTGCTTCTGTGTAATTAATTTTCTATCATATGAACATGTCACATTTTAGGTATCCATTCTCCTGTTGACACTGGGGTTGTTTCTAGGTTTTTGCTATTACAAAGTTACTATGGCTGCTTGAATACTTCTCGTAGGGGTGTATGTAAAAGAGTCCCTAAGTGTAGGTACAAACCTAGGTGTAGAAACCAGGTACAAGCTTGTGCCATAGAGTTTGCACAAGTTCAGCTTTTCTAGGAAATTGTGGCTTGTTTGCTGAAGGGGTTGCTCCATTCACACCAATAATTTATGAGGGTTCCCAGTGCTTCACGGCCTTTTTTCTTTCTTTTCCTTTTTTCTTAAACTCTTAAAAATGGAAGCATAACACAAGTTCAGAAAAGCCAACAAAACATAGATGTCAAGCTCAATGAATTATTACAAAGCGAGTACGTATGTAACCACCACCCAGGTCAAAGTGAGAATTTGTGACACCTCAGAAGCCCCTGTTATGCCCCTTCCCAATATTTATCTTCTCCCTTCCCCCCACCAAAGGTAATCACATCTCTGACTTTAAATACTTTAGTTTTGTTTTGCTCATTTAAAAAAGCCATATAAATGGAATTCGTTCAATGTGTATTCATTTCTATCTGGCCTGTTTTGTTCAGTTTTATTTTTGTAATAGTCACCCATCTTGTTGTATGTGGCTTGAATTCATTTATTTTCACAGCTGTATAGTGTTCCGTTGTATATCCATTCTACTGTTAGTAGACATTTGTTTCCTGTTTTTTTGCTGTTACAAATGGCACTACTGTGAAAATTCTATGTATTTCTTGATGCAGCAGGCACTCATCCCTGTTGTATGTATAACTATGAATGGAATTGCTGTGTTATAGGGTAAACATGTTTAACTTCAGGAGATAACGTCAGTTTTCCAGATAGTTCTACTAAATTAGTCTTCTACCAACAGTATATGAGAGTTGCTTTTGCTGCACATGCTCATGAATGCTTGGTATTTTTTTTAATTTTGGCTGTCAGATGGATGTGTAAGTGACTTCTTAGAGTTTTTCATTTTCCTGATTTTAGAGAGGTTAAGCACATTGTCCTGTGGTTGTTGGCTATTTGGATATCTTATTTTGTGAAGTGTCTATTCAAGTCTTTTGCCATGTTTCCTTCTGAGTTATCTTTAAAAATTATTTTATTGTTGGTTATTGATTTATTGGAGGTTTTTAAAAAAATATTCTACATAGGAGTTCTTTTTTTTTTTTTTTTTTTTTGCGGTACGCGGGCCTCTCACTGCTGTGGCCTCTCCCGCTGTGGAGCACAGGCTCTGGACGCGCAGGCTCAGCGGCCATGGCTCACGGGCCCAGCCGCTCCGCGGCACGTGGGATCTTCCCGGACCGGGGCACGAACCCGTGTCCCCTGCATCGGCAGGCGGACTCTCAACCACTGCGCCACCAGGGAAGCCCAGGAGTCCTTTTTTGATTGTACATGTTGCCAAAATCTTTTCCCAGACAGGGACTTACCTTTTCACGCCTGGATGATAGCTCCTGATGAGCAGAGGTCTCTGCGTTTAATGGTGTGTCCTCTGGAGCTGTGTAGCACGGCACCCTGCTGCCCTCTGGGGTTGAGTGTTTGCAATTAGATGCTCATCAGATTTACGAAGGACAGGGGAATGGTCAGAAAGAGACCACCTAGGCAAGCAAAAAGTCCTGACTTTCCAATAGGAACTTCCAAACTATAGCCTTTCAAAATTAACTTGTTCCCAGACTGAATGGAAAAGAAGGGTGTGCTGCAAAACCAAAGTCGAATTTCAAGAATAAACAGTCTGTAGCTGTTTCGACAAAGAGGTTGACGGTTTACCACAAAGGGGAACGGCCAGCTCTCTAGAGGCAGAGTGAGGGCCTTTCATGTGAAGCGGCAGGATTTTCCTGGAGCAGAGCTGGTGGCCTGTGGCGTGGGAGGTGCTGGGCTGCTTTAGCTCTAGTCCGGTTTCTCTTTGGCCTCAATCTGGGTCATTAGGCTGCAGTTTTGTCTTGAGGGCCACCAGAGTGGGGTACTGCTTAGCAACATGCTGGACAGCTCAGCTTTGTGCTTTGTCCCCAGCCAGGGGGGTGAGGGAGTGTATGAACGAGTGAGTGAGAGAGAAAAGAGAGAGTGTGTATGTGGGGGCAGGAAGCCCCCAATATTCAGATTCAATAATTATCTTTATTTGCTGGTGAAAGGTAAGCTTTTACTTCAGGAACTTATGAGAGAGCTATGAAGGGAGAAATACCTGTATGTATTGCAAAAACTTGCAGAAAGTCCCCTTTCCCTTCCCCATCAAAATACTTGGTGATTTTCTTGAATCTCTTGTTCCTTTATCAAAAAGAGAAACAATTATAATGACTAGGGCTTCAAAAAAAAAAAAAAGAATCAAAGAAATGGTCAAAGAAAGACAGGATTTGTTAGATTGAAAGGGTCGTAAAGTGCTGATCGGGGTGAATAAATAAGGAGGCTCCCTTTATGTATGTCCCAGTGAAACTTCAGAACATCAAAACTAAAGAGGAAATTCGGAAAGCCTTATTTTCCTAAAGAAGGTGTTTGAGTTAATCCCTCAGTAATACATTGTGTAAAGGATGGATTTAAAAATTACCTCTTCTATTAAAAGAAAAAGGTAGCATGTGTGGCTCCCTTCCCTTCCCTCTCCAAGTCCCTGTGGATAATAAAAAATGTATTAGAAAGCAGATGCAAGAAAGAACACCATCTTTGGATCAGAAGTCCTGCGGCATCTCTGGAAGATAGGAAATAGATGGAAGGAATCCAGGTCAAAGACATATAGAATAGGAATGGTTCTGGGTGCTTCAGGCAACAGATAACAGGGCAGCCATCATGGTGGTTGGGCAACTGCATCTGGAACAGTTGGGCAGCTTTGACCTCTTCCTCTGGTTCCCTCGTGCTGAGTCATGGGCAGCAGCAGGCTTGAGCTGGAGGTACCTTATGTGGACAATGTCCAGAAGGAACTACAACCTTCAGCCTGAAATCAAGTTACTAACTCACACTCTTCCCATGTGGCCTGTCTTGTCCTTCCCTACAAGCTCTGGAGGACACTGTATTAAACAAATAACATAAAATACAAAAATGAGCATCCAACCATGAGTCACCAAACACTTTAGGAAACATCAATTCATTGAATAAGACACTGATTCAGCAAACCAAAGGGCTGTCACCACGAAAACAGCATTAATGGAGTAACAGGGATTGGACTTTCAAAGAAACAAAGTGGATATCCTCAGAGGAGTAAGAAGAGTTTATTCCATAAAATAAGAACAGGCATCTGTTTCAAGAGCCGAATAGACATTACATTAGAAATGAAATATTTAGTTGATATTTTAAAACAACTCATCAGTGGGATGGAAAGCAGGATGCACACAGCTGGAGAAGAAATTAATGAGCTGGAGGTTTGAATAAAGAAATAATTCAGAATGTAATACAAAAAGCCTTAGATTTAAGAGAATGAAACAAAGTTTAAAAAGACATGGAGGATAGACCTAGGAGTTTCAAAATCCATTTGCTTGGGTCTCTCAAAGGAGAGAAGAGAGAGAGAGTGGTTGAGGTGAGGAAGAGGCCAGGAAGGGAAGAAAAGAATCAAAGAAATGGTCAGAAATGAGTTATTGGATTACAAGCGTCCCCACAGTGCTGATCTTGATGAATAAATAAAGATGCTCCTTAGACATATTAGAGTGAACATTCAGGGTAAAGAGAAGATCTTGAAAGGCTTTACAGAGAAGGAAGATGGGATACTGTTTTCATTAGAGACATGAGGACTCTTCGCTGTCTTGAGGGGGTGGGGAGGGAATCCATCTTTGAGGAGAGACTTGGGTGGAAATAGAGTTAATATTGCAATACAGTTTTACATTGTGAACATAAAACTGCATTCCTGTTGTTAGCAAACTCTTCCTGGTTGTTCAGGTTACATATTATCCTTGGAGAATGGTTCGGATTCTCTAAGATACGTGTGAGATATTGTTAGTCAAAGCAGAGTCTTTGAAATGCACAATCCTGGTTTGGAAGTTAGCCCTGAAAGGGCTTCATAGCCATCTGTATTTGCAGCCCCCTTTTTCTGCCTGGGGCCAAGACCTTGTTTACCACCCTGGAGGACACAGCTAGGACTAGAAGTGGCTGAGGTTTTCTTTCCAAATCCAGGGCTTTCCAATGGAATGGTTGACAGCTCTTCTTACCCGGATGGCTCTGTTTAGGCTGTTGATGGGGTAACAGGCTTGCCCACTTCCTGCCCTGAGCAAAAAGAAATGCCATTTATCCTGGATAATCTTTTAAAGTAAGTAGGAAAGAACAGATGCTGAGTTTTAGTTCATATTAAGATTGAATTTGCGAGGGCCCCTGCTTATTGGTAACTTGATAACCTTGATTAACTGTCCGGGTCACTGGAGTTCTCACAGTACGTGTGGGTTTATAATGGAACAGTTAGCCCTGGAACATGGGCTCAGATTTCTTAGCAAAGGGCTCCTCGTGGAGAGGAATAATGACCAGTCTTACTATTTATGGGATTTCTCTCTTTATTTAGTTAAGAATAGCACATTTTATTGAATGAAGGAACTCCATGTTTCTATTATTTTTCATATTAACTCCCTAAACTTCTCTTGTGTGATTTTAGAGGCCAGAGCCCACCAGTTGCTGAATTTAACTTACTCCTGAAAGCTCACACTTTGGAAACGTATGGGGTGGATCCCCACCCATGCAAGGTAATGCCCCTCACTGCAGGTCGACATACAATGATTGTTTTGCCCAGAAAAGAGTTAATTGGTATGCAGGTCTGGAGGATCCCTTCTAGGATATTTCCACAGCCTGGCCCATCGCCCCTAATCATAAGGGACAACAGTGGGCTGCAGTCACATGTTTGGGTGGTAGATTTTCTCTCTTGGCCTCTTCTAATTGCTTGCTAATTCATTCATCCATCAAGTGGATGGTTTTCCTCCTGAGAAGTTATAGGATCCTAACAGGTTTATTTTCAAAGGCCATTGCCAGTAAGAATGCAGTCTTTCAAAATGGGTAAGTGGAAGGAAAAAAGAAAGATTTAAAATTCACATTAGGAGTACGTATTTGTTTTTCTTTTTTCCTTTTTCTCGAATTAATACTTGACAGCATTTTCCTCAAGTGGGAAACCCAGACCACCTGTGTCAGAATCACCTGGGCCCCACCCCAGGGCCACTGAATCAGAATCACTGGGGGTGCAGCTGGGGAATCTGCCTTTTAAACAAGCTCCCAAAGTGAGGCTCAAGTGCATGTTTTCCGGAAATGTTTTATGAAAACAGTGTTCTTTCCATATCCTAAACTATGCAGCAGTCAGACTCTAACCTGAATGCTAAACTAAGCGTTTATATCAGCCAGGCTCTTACAGGTATGTTTTTGAGTCATACTAGAACATTTTTTTACCCAGATGGGCTAATAGTATTTGGTGACGTCCTCGTGCTAGAGATGTAGCTCAGGCTGCTTATTAGAAGGACCTGGGAAGCTTCATAAACGCCTGTTGCCCAGTGCCATCAGGATCTGTGAGGGTGCAGCCCGGGCAGAGAACCAGTGGGGCCCTATTTACAGTGGCATGTGCCTCTGCTGGCTCTGCCCACACAGTTATTTTAGAATATTTGCCAGATGTCTCTTCCTGCTAATGGTATAAATCAGATTCTTCCATTTAGTGAATTAGATTTTATCGACAAATTTGAGCCTCTGTTTTATTTATTACTTGGAGACTGACTTGGTTTTTGTTGTTGTTCCTTTGCCTTCCCTTCTCAATGCTTAGTTTTCCTGGTGGAGGCTGGAATCAAAGTAGGCATTTCCAGACATGTCTTTATATTTACATGGCCAGAAATCCTGTGTGGGATTGAGTCAGGTTAGATTAGACGCTCAGGGATTTGGTTTCAGGGCTAATGAAAACCAAGAACAGTCTTCCCACATTGTAGGGCAGATCTGAGAACTCAGGCAGCACCTGAACGCACTTGGAAGTAGACTGGTGGTTTGGGACTAATCTGTATTTTCCCAGGAGGTTCCTGGTGAGGCAGAAGGTCCATTCCTCAGACGGGAAAGCTATACATTCCTGGCCCTCGCCCAAATGTTAGGCGTACTACGGTTGGAAGTCCCATCTCAGAAGCTTAGTTTATTTCTACAGTCATTGTAATTAACCTGAAATTAACCCAGCGTGAGGATGAATAGGCATATCATTTAGCCTTTATTTTATATTCCTTAATCCAAATATGTTTTTATGTCTTTTTTTTTTTTCAGGATTCAACAGGCACCACAACGTTTTTAGGATTCACTGCTGCAGGCTTTGTGGTATTTCAGGGAAATAAGAGAATCCATTTGATAAAATGGTGAGTAGTGAGTACTTCTTCGGAAAAAAATTGTTTAATCTTGTTTTTTTTTATTAATGTCGTTTTTCTTTCCCAGCCTTTGACTTTTTGCTTGGAAATGTCAGGTAGAATGCCTAGGATCCAATTCTCTGCCCTGGAACTTCTTATAAAGAGATTATTCATCTAAAAATGGAACCCAGTCTCAGTTGTCTTAGACCTTGGGTGTCCTGGGCTCGGGGGGCTCTGCCTTTGAAGAAAAGGTGTCCAGGATTGCTGGTGAGGAAACACTGGCCAGAGGGGTGACCACGGGCTAGGTCAGGGCAGGATAAATGTGCAAGTTCCCTTGAATGACTCAGGACCCCCTCTCTTCCACTCACTTCTTTCCATTCTCTTCTGTTGAATCCTCGCTCTAGACTCCCCCTTTGTAATCCAGTGTATCAGTGACGATGCTTTTTGCTTAAAGGAACAGGAATGTCTGCTCACAGTGGCTTACAAATGAGAGGACTGATTATCTCAAACGGCAAAAGTTCCAGGGGTCAGGCAGCCCCATGGTCCTCTAACTGAACTGCCTGACAACACCGTGAAAGACTTGGACCCCTCCATTCTCTTCTCTGCCATCCCAGGGTGGTGGGTTTTATCCCCAGGCTTGTGCTCATAAAATGGCCATGTGCGCAACTCTGGCCCTTACATCTTCACACAGCAACACTCCCTGAAGGAGAGCAGCCCCTTGCATGTGTCTCCTATTAAAACAAGGGTAACTTTTTCAGAAGCTCTGTAGGAGACTTCCTGTGTATCTCATTGGGCAGGATAGGGTCATATGCGCCCCCTTAAACTAATCCTTCCAAGAAGAAGAATTCCATGATGAGGTTGGTCAAATCAAGCTCCATCCTTTTGGGGCTGGGAAGAGCATCATCTGCATGAACAGTTGATCTAGAGGAAGAATAAAGTCTGGGTTGTGTCTGGAAGGACATGGGAGGATGGACCGGCAGTGCCCACTATGTCCAATCAAGGAACAAAGTAGCTTTAGTAGAGTGAAGAAGGCTGAACATTTTATGTGCATTGGAATATTGTAAGGGCTTAGTCTGGTTCATAGCTTCAGCGTGATTTGGTTCCCTCCCTGATGGTCCCTGACAGATTTGTCACCCAGTGTCTCCCTGAGTGGTGGGCTCACTCTTTTGGCCTGAGCCCTTGGGTCTGCAGTTCTTGATGGGCCAGTGGGCATCCATCCTCAGTCCTGGGTTTGGAATGCTCTTTTGCACTTACCTGAACCTCTGTTTCATGGTTCTGTTAGCTTCAGGATTTCTCTCAGCACTCTTTATCAAGTCCCCCCACCACCGCTTCTTGGCACACTCTTAGCACCTGCCTTCCCTTCAACCCTTCTCTACTAGATTAGCATAGTCAGCTCATGTCCACTTTGCTCCCTACACCTTCTGCTCTTTTTCATGATCAGCCCTCTCTTTCTAAGAATGCTAATTTATCTAAGTATCTTCTCTTCCCACTCTATCACTGCCTTTATTCATGTCATACTTTCAGTTCCCATCTGTGCCCACTTATTCTCTTCCTCCACAATTATCATTCTCAAACTCTGCCTCTAATAAATCACTTAACTCTCTGTGTCTCAATGTACTCATCCATAAAATGGGCATCAGTTATATCCGACTGCTTTATAGGAAAGAAAGGAGATGGGGGAGAAGCCGGTAAAATAGTGTGTGTGAGAGTGATTTGATTTGTGAACAAGGATGTTTTATGAATGTATAACATGGTGGAGTTACCAGTTTTCTTCCCCGTATTTTCAGTACCTGTAAAGAAGCTCCAATGTTAACCACACTTCAGTCCATTCCAGAAAAAGTTCCCTGGCGATTTCTGCTGACTTTGGGGAGCATGGGCAATGCGGGCAGGGACTTCCCCGTCCTCTCCTAGGACTACAAAAGGCTTGAGGATGCTGAAGGGTGTTTGATTCTCAGGTACTAGTCAACTTTGGAGTAGCTGGGTTAGAACCTGACATGTCTCACGTGCAGATTAATTGCAAGTCTCTCCCATTTGGGGCTTTAGTTTCTTCTTGGCTACCCTGAAGAGTTGAGATGGACAGTCACCAGACCATTAGTTTCTGGATTCTACCTCTTGGTGTTCCTGGTGGGGTGCTGATGTCATCCCCATCCCTTCCAGCCACGGCTTAGGCACATATTTGTAGCAGCCATGTACATGTTACTAAAATAAATTTTCTTCCCACGTTAAACCTAGTTTTGTTCTGTTTTGTTTTTGACATCCATTGAGCTTTGTCACTCTTGCAAATCCTCTCCACAGCTTAATATGACCTCACAATTCCTTTTCCCCCAGGAAAAGCACAGGGGCACACCTCACTGTCCTAGGAATTAGATCAAAGGAGTAAAAATAGAATTCCCTCCTCTCTTTACACGTGTCTCCTCACCAAGGAGTTGACCTTAGGTCTACATTTCAGTCAGATTTTAACTGAGCAGCTCCTTAAGAGGAAGCCTCAAGTCTTTTGACTACAGTTCGTCAAGTTGTCCTTAACAGTTTTGAGCATCTCAGTATCTAATACAATTATTCATTTATCAACAGGGAGAGCAGAAATGAAAACTTTGCATTGTGGTGTGTGTTTCTTGGAGATGGATGTGAAAGGTTACAGATACTGTGAATCCATACTGTTTCATTAACCGAATATGAAATAACTACATTCTTCCTATCTTGCAAAATGGGCTGACCAATTAACATTGTTCTGGTCATTAATGTTCATGAAACCCCTAGAGCTCCTTGGAGGAAAGGTGCAGCTTCACGGTAAAAACAATGGAATAAATAATTCTGAGCTGCCCACGGAGCCTCTCTTGGGAAGAAAATTGCTGTATCATTCACTTGGGGGCTCTTCGCCGCTCATTAGACCTTCAGCCATGATAACATCTCGTTTCATTGCAGTCTGCTTGGCATTTGTGAGTCAGGCGGATTCCATTGGGATAGCCAGGTACCTTGGTTAGCTGCTACTTTTTTTCTTCTCACCCAAAGAGATTTTCTTTTCTTAGGTCGGATGTCTGCAAATTGAAGTTTGAAGGGAAGACGTTTTATGTGATTGGCACCCAGAAGGAGGTCAGAAACTGTTTTTCTAGCTGTCTGTTGTTGTGTGTGCATGTGTGTGTGTGCAGGTGTGTATGTGCAGGAGAAGGAGTCAAGTGTAAACTGTGCCTTTAGTCATGTAGCCCCCAGAAGACCACGATGTTAATGTCTGTGATGATACTGGAAGTTTGGAGTTAAATAAACACCGGCTTTGCACATTTAAGAATAAATTCAGTGAGCAATGCTGTCCATATACCCCTGTGTAAAAATTAGACGGTGATAAACTTGAGAAATAGAAAATTGAACTTCCTCCTACCTCTGTAATTTGCCAGAATGATAAAACAAATGAATAATACTTAAAGATAGCTATCAGCCAGTGCTGGTTAGAGTTTTATAAACAGAGTCTGTAAGGCCAGGGAATCTTAAAATGTTAGTTGGCTTCATCATTTGGGAGGAGGCCATTACCGAAACGTTGAGCCTCAGAGCTAGGTCTGGAAGTTTCTGGATTTTCTTGATCCTAGTTTTTGGTTTAAGCACTAGATATTCAAGAATGGCAAATAAGTTTTTAAACTCATCCAACTCTGATTGAGAGTTAGGCAATGCTTGGAGTGTTGAGAAGGATTGTGAAGCTGTTCTTTATCAGAAACAGGGCCTGGATGGGTTCGTAATATCTGCAAAGGGTGAGGGAGGGGGGAGTACCATTTCAGGAACACTTCTAAGAACACAGTAATGCATCCGTTACTTCAGATCTGTTTGGTAAGTGGCAGGATGCAAATAGGTAACTTCTTGAAGGAAAAACATGAACAACATACACTGTGTTTAACATGCCCTTTCTTGTTTTGTTATTTTTTTATTAGAAAAAAGCCATGTTGGCGTTCCATACTTCAACACCAGCTGCCTGCAAACATCTTTGGAAGTGTGGGGTGGAGAACCAGGCCTTTTATAAGTAAGTAGCTTTTATTCATTTAATCATAGGTTTTAAAAGCACCCCTGGAACCCTTTATGTTTTGCAAACAGCTGCATATTCATTTTTTTTAATATAGTCCTTTTCAGTATATTTAAGTGAATTATAAATGGGGTGCATTGTTCAGGGTGACTCCCAGCCACTGTTGACCTGATCAAGTCCTGAACTTTATTTTACGTTGGGTGTTTCCCATAGAGTTGCTGTGGGATTTTTTTTTTTTTCTTTTGATATTGCTATTTCCATCCAGCCTGTCATGGGATCTTTTTTCGGTTCGTGTCTCCTCAGAAGCAGACCTTGAGAAGAGTTTTGTGCCAGTAGTTTCTTTGGGATGTGGTTACTGAACATACCAATAGGGGAGTGGAGGAGGGAGAAATAAGCAATTTAGGACACGTTATTGAGCAGTCACTACTGAGAGCAGCTGGGCTCAGCTCTGCTGGGGAACTCTTGTCAGACTGTAGAACGGGCCTCAAAGTTCTCCCACTGACCAGCAAGGAGGTTGGGCTGTTTATCTACTAATTCCCCATTCATTTTGGCTTAGAGACACTTACGAGGGCAGAGTTAATACTCTCTGAGCATGGGTTGAATGTGCTCTCAACACTAGAAAAGAAACCTTGGGCAGGGAGTCACACATGTTCATAGTAAGAAGGCCTCAGTATATAGAGATGAGAGCCAAAGGTTTGTGGGTGGAATGCCATCAGAGTCTAGGATTGTAGAAAGTCAGTGCTGGACAGGACTTCAGAAACCATCCATAAGGCTCTCAGCTTTCAAAAGAGGTTAAAGTTTAGGATTTTTCCATGAGTTCTAGCTTCTCCTCTTTGAGACACTTGCTGACTGGAAGAACAGTGGTGATGGATGCAGTCAGGAACCTAGCCAGCCCCGCCTGGAGTATCAGCACCGCTCATCCCTGGAGCTCATCCAGGCGGCTTTTGCTCTATTTCCCGACTCCCTCCCCGCTGAAATACTGTCTTTCTTATTAGACTTACCTGAAAATGCTGAATCTCTGAATGTCCTGGGCTTTGGCTGACAAGGACCATCAAGAGAATGAAGGCTGGAACAGTGTTTTTCAAACCCCTTTTCAGCCACAGAACTCTTTCCCTTAAACAGAAAGTGTAGGCAAAGCCTAATATGTAAAAAAGATAAAAATAGAGAAGCTGTGTTGTTGGTGGGGACCAGAACTGGGACTGGGGACTGGAGACCCTTCACTCATTGCTCACTGCTCCCCAGGAGGTTGGGTGACCAGTTGTGTGAGTTTGCCTGGGACTTTCCCAGGTTTAGAATGAGAGTCTGGTGTCCCAGGAGACCCCTACATCCTGGGCAGATCCTGTCAGGAGCATGAGATGATTCCCAAAATGCTGTGCTTCTTGGAAGGATGATACGTATCAATGAGACCTCAAGGCATCTGTGAGTCCCCTGCAGTGTTTGAGAACTGGTACACAAAGAACACCTGATGGCCTCTGAAAAATCAGCATGTCTAGACCTCTCCATCCACATGAGAGTGTAGAAAAGGAAAGGCAGGAAGTCTGGTGCTCTTAGTCTTTACTTGGAGCCTGCACATTTTTTTTGTTTTTGTTTTTAATCATTTTAAAAATTTAGATAGGGCTTCCCTGGTGGGAAGTGGTTGAGAGTCCGCCTGCCGATGCAGGGGACACGGGTTCGTGCCCCGGTCCGGGAAGATCCCACGTGCCGCGGAGCGGCTGGGCCCTTGAGCCATGGCCGCTGAGCCTGTGCGTCCGGAGCCTGTGCTCCGCAACGGGAGAGGCCACAACAGTGAGAGGCCCACGTACAGCCAAAAAATAAAAATAAATAAAAAATAAAAAAATTTAGATAATGCTCATATACCATAAAATTAACCCTTTAAAGTATGCATTCAGTGGTTTTTAGTATAATTCACAAAGTTATGCATCCATCGCCACTATCTAATTACTTAGGACATTGAGTAGTTGTTTTTTTTTGCACACATATTGTTTTATCACGTGTGAGCAAGTCAGTTGGTATATGGAGTCAAATAAAGGTAAAAACAGAATTGAAAAGAGGGGGAAGAAGGGAAAAAAACCCACAATCGAAGGAATCCGTTTTGGGCATTTTGGGATACACTCATTATCTGGCAGCTAACAAAGTGGTCTGATAATTCTGTCATTGAATGGGCCAACTAGGCGTATCAAAGAAGCCACTTGCAATCATCTGTAGATGCTTCAGAACCCGGGGAGTGTAGCTGTGAGCACAGGTGGCACCCTATAGAGTTGGCCGAGTCCTTGCATCCACACCTCTGCTTTGGTTGGGACAGGCTACCCCATCTCTCCCATTAGGACTTCTAATCACTAATATTTGTACTGATCTGAGTTTTGCCCAAACCTTGTGTTCCTCCACTGTCCTATAACCATCCCTGTTCCTTAGGAAAGAGGAGAGAGATAGCTCGTCCTGACCCAGCTGTGTGACCTTGGACCAGTGGCCGACCTCAGCCTTCTCATATGTAGAATGGAGGGAACTGGGGCTCAGGCATGGTTTGCTTGCATCACTGTGGCCTAGCGTTAAGGACCATGGGCTTTAGAAGCCAAGAGGCTTGGGTTTGAATCTTGACTGTCGCTTACTAGCCGTGTGGCCTGGAACAAAACACTGCACACTTCGAGCCTCATATTTATTTTTCATCTGTAAAATGTGATGGGCAATCCCTGCCCTGCAGTGTTTAGTTCCGCCGGGCACACGGACCATCCATAAGTGGTAGCTGCTGCTATGACTCTGACAACTACCCCCTCCAGTAACAGTGAAAGTCTTCTGAGTGCCAGTTGGTTGCTGAGCCCGGTCACTTCTGAAGGGCTCTGATCCTGTGAAGCTCAGGAGTGGGCTCCTGCTTCCTCTCCTGCTCCGTCCCTTTCCCAGGCAGTGGTGTTGGCCCTGCTTCCAGCTGACCGGCACCGCGCCTTCATGGTTTCGGCTGGCAGAGCAAGGGCCCTGATCTTGTTTCCTGGGTTGGGGGTGGTTTGCCCCCTCCTTTGCACTTCACTTGCCATGACAACAGGGAGGCCCAGTGGCCAAGAATTCCCTAGTGTGCTTTTAACATATGACTATGGTGCTAGTTGTCAGCTGGCCCGGGGCCACTGATCAGGTTTGAAAGCCCTGACTCTGAGATTTGCTGCCTGGGAACGGAGCCCAGAAGCAGAAACTCTGATTCTCCCTCCTGCTCCAACCCCCAGAGGATCCCCAACACAGACTTAGATAGTCACCATCTCAGAGCTTCCTCTGTGCCGTGTGTTTTTAGGTGCTACCACCTAAAATGAGCACTGGAACATGCCATTTCTGGGCGCTGATTCCCTGAAAGCACACTGGATTCTCTGAACGGTTCAGTGGCTCCCTGGTGCTTCCATTTGATGAATCTTTATCTCACACTAGCTTTATGCCATGTCAGCGCTAGGCACTGAGGACACAGTGGAGGCTCAGATGAAACTCTCTGTTCCCAACTTTGTATGGAATTGTGTGCAGGACATAAAGGCAGTCCGTAATAAATTCCTTATCTGGAGTTAGTGTACATTTTGTCAGAGGAACAGTATTATACTTGGTTGCCAAGGACCCAGAGTATCTCCCTAAACGGACACCTCTCACACTTTAGTGAGCACGTGAATTACCCGGAGATGCTATTAGAATGTGGATTCTGGTTCAGTAGGTCTGAGTGGGGCCCAAGAGTCCATATTTCTAATAAGCTCCCCAGTGATGCTGAGCTGCAGGCCCATGGACATTTGAGTAATAAGGTTCTAAACCAGAGGTTCTCAGCCTGACTGCCTGTTAGAATCAGCTGGGGGAGCTTTTAAACAATACCAACGTGGACCCTACCCCTGACCCAATTAAACTAGAATCTGGGTCCTCACAAAACTGTGTACACGAGTGTTCATAGCAGCATTCTTCATAATAGCTAAACCAAATGCCCATCAACTGATAAAAGGATAAAGGAAAGTGGTATATCCATACAATGGACTATTATTCAGCCATAAAAGGAAAGAAGTACCTACTGACTCCTGCTACAACATGGATGAAACTTGAAAACATGATGCTAAAGAGTAGAGGAGATAAGGAGTGGAAGAAGGAAGGGACTGCCAGTGGGTACAGGGGGCTTCCTTTCGGGGTGATGAAAATGTTTTTCTGATGAATTTTTAACTTCATGCATTATACTGAAAACCACTGAAACATAAAATCTAAAAGGGTGAACTTTATGTTATGTGAATTATATTTCAATAAAGCTGTTATTTTAAAAATTCGGAATCTGGGATGAGGGGACTAGATGTTGGTAGTAATACACCTTTCCCAGGAGGTGTGAACCTGCAGCCTAGGGTTCAATGCTCTAATCCAGTGATTCGCAAAGTTAGGGTCCCTGGACCAGCTTCAGCATCCCCTGGGAACTTGTTAGAAAGGCAGATTCTTGGGCTCCAGCCCAGACTTACTGAATCAGAACCTTGTGTTTTCAAAAGCCTGCCAGGTGATCCTGATGCTTTCTGAAGTCTAAGAACCTGCATGGCTAAAGCACTATTTTAAAATACAGACAAGCCTGGGTTTGCAGCCTGGTTCCTCCAGCTTCTATGATGTGACCATTGTTAAGTGACTTCACCCTTCTCTATCTCAATTTCCTCATGTAAAAATGTGGATTGCTTCCTCCTAGGAGAGAGCTGTGAGGATGAAATGAATTAGTGTATTTAAGATGCTTTGGACGGTGAATGGCCCCTAGTAGGGGCTCAATAATAACATATGTTGTTATTGCTCTGATTACTCCAGAAGCTGTAAACCATGGGAAAAAGGGAAGTTGTATTGTTAGTTCTAGAGGCGGCCTTTAGAGCACCACCCAGTGTGCTGACTTCCATCCCCAGCCCCTGTAGTAGCAGGTACCAGAGGAGAGAAGCTAGAGGCAGGGGTGAGTGGAGGCGTGTTCCTGCAGAGCTGTGCTGTGTGTGCATCGGATGATACTGACCCTCAGAGAACACTTTGCCTGTTCCAGGCACTGTCCGCATGTGTGCACACCTCACATATATTACCCCATTTAAAACACACCTTCAACGTCAGGAGTGGGCACAACTCCCTAGCGCCATGGAAGGGTACAGTGGTCTCTGGGTACAGTGGCTTTGTCCTGGCAGTTCTGGGGTGGGAGTGGTGGAGAGCTGTGACAGCAGAAAGGAAAGCAGTGATGAAGCCACCATGTGAATACACAGGTGTTGCCAAGTCATGTGCTGGTCAACTGGGGACTGGATTTCTCTGTGAGGTCAGATGTTTGAGCATAGTCAGTGCTCCTGTGCTGGAAGTTTGATGGGGAGTTGGAGGTGGAAGCGGGGAGAGGGCAGGCCTGGAAGAAGGTCGGAGGAGAGAGAATTGCTGTTTTCACTAGGTTGTGCCTTGATTGCCTTGGTTGGGAGGAAGACTTTTGCTCTGGGCTTGTTGATGGGAGAGCCTGGGAACAGAGAGCTGGAACAGGTCAGCTAGAGCTAGAGTTTAAGGGCTCTTTTATTGGCCTTCAGAGCGTTTGACACGGTTCCCGGGATTGGTCGTGGCTTAGAGGATTGGCTTTGGTAGCTCAATAGTGAGAAGGCAATACAGAGGTCTGGAGAGTGATAATGGGGGTGGGGGAAAGGGAGAGAGGGAGGGAAAGTATTATATAATGAGCAGGTAGTACTCTAGGTGTTTTCAAAGTATTATATAATGAGCAGGTAGTACTCTAGGTGTTTCATTTAATCTCATTTAACTCTCCTCAGAACACTATGAATTAGGTATTATAATATCCTTACCCTTTAAAAAATTTATAGAGAAACTAAGGCTCAGAGAAGCAACATGACTTGACCAAGGTCACAGGATCAAAAGCAGGAAAGAACCTGGCCCCTTGTTTCTTCAGGTAAAATGCCACCTGGGGGTCATTCAAGGAGAATATGGGGACTCAGTTTCTCCAGTGCAAGTAGGCTGCCTTGGAATGACCTTGGAGTGTTTGATAAAAACACAAACTCCCAGACCCCTCTCCAGACCTGCCTTATGAGAATCTGTAGTGATGCAACCTGAGAGCTGGTATTCTTAACCCCTACTCCAGGGGCAGCCGATGCACAGCCAGGTTTGGAAGGACGGCTAGGTGCATGTCCTGTGACCCAGCCGCCTTCCTCTTGCCCCCGTGTATTTCCTTCCATCCTACTCTCTGTTTCTCAATTCCCAGGGGGTTTGTGGGGTTCAAGCTCTCAGAATAAATTCCCCTGTTAAAATTCCATTAAATATCTCAGCCCAAACATTATCGGGCATCTCCCTGGACATTTGGGAGGGTGTGGGTTTGGTGGTAATGCTCTCAGTAGAGTGTCTGTGAGCAAATGAAATCATGCAAATAATCATCAAGGGCACTCAGCTGCCAGGAAGAAGCCAACGCTTTTATCAGTCCTCTCGTCCTGAGCAGACAGCTATTCACTTTCTCTGCACAGCGTGCCTTCTGACCTGTTTTTCTTGAGCCACTCTGGGTTTGTGTGGTTGCGGTGGAGCACTGAGGCCACCCGCCAAGGGGCTGTTCTGGGTGTAAGGAGAAGAGAGTGGCCTCCACACGGGACTTGGAAGGGCAGGAGCTGAGGCTGAACGGGTGAGAGATAGAGCCGCCCACTGCTCTCCAGAAGAGCCCCCCTGTCACCGGAATTGCTTTGCTGTCCACACCCCTTTGAGCTTCTGGCATCTTCCATAAAATGGGCACAGAGTTGAGTCTGAATTTCAAAAACTGTAATTAAGACTCTTCCGGTGTGATGAATTGGGAGATTGGGATTGACATGTATACACTGATGTGTATAAAATGGATGACTAATAAGAAAAAAAATAAGAAAGACAAAAACAAACAAACAAAAAGACTCTTAGTAATCTTTTTAGCAGACTTCCTTGCCCCGAGGATCCTTAGGAACCTGGAACAATAACAGCAAAACAATAAGAAAAGCAGAAGCTGCTTTAGAATGTTTCTCCACCCTCCATCTCTGAGTACGTGGGAGCAACAGCCCTGCTGAGAAGATGGGGAGAGGCATCCGGTGATGGAACATGTGTCAGGCCCATGGCTGTCTAGGGCTAAGGTTGGAGGTGCGGGGAGCAGACAGGCCCAGAGCAGGCACATCCTCAGAGGACGAGGCACAGTGGTCGCTGCCCCACATTAGCCAGGCTTGCTGGGCCATTTTCTCCTCTTCACTGGGTATGGTCTGTAACCTGGCTTTGGCCAGCAGCCTGTCCTAGGTGTCCAGACCCCCTCCGGGGTGTGGATCTCATGTGCTCTGCTTGTCCTTAGGGCTCCCACATTGTCTTCTCTGGGGCCTGCCTTGACAGGAATCCCCTTCCCTGGGCTTGCGCCCTTCTTCCCCTGCCCATCTTGCTCTCTAGATGTATCCTTTGTAGCCAGGGCCCTTCTCTGTGGGTTCAGGCAGTTGGCAAGAGTGTTTCTGTGGCTTTCCATTGTTCTGACGACAAAGACCAAATCTTTAACAAGGTCAAGTCCTGCTACATTAGGGGGGAAAACGTGTGAGCCACTGTGTGTAAAACAACCGTAATAACAATACCGGGAAATGCACGTCAGATCATCTTAGCTCTCCAGTGCTCAGGCTCAGAGCTTTGCCTGCTGGGCTTTCTGCCTAGAACACTGCCACCACCCGCCCTGTTAACACCTTCCCTCCCTGGGTCTCGGCTCAAAGGTCCCTTCCTCAGGGCACCTTCTGTGGCCCCCAGACCAGATTGGCACCGTGTTCACCCCAACACTTTCGTTGCATCTTTTCCTTCAAACGTGCACCACAGCATGTAATTTACATCTGTTCACTAATTTATGGGGGTTTCTAGATGAATATCTAGGCCCTCTGGGCCTTACATTCCACAAATGCCAAGTCTGTGTCTTCCTGAGCTTAGCACAGGAATTAAGTGCTCTGTGCTCAGCTTCTGGGAAGTCCACGTTCTAGATTTTTTTTCAGAGTGTTTTTGTTTTGTTCTTATTTACGGGAAAGGCTCAGAGGTGCTGAATCAGTGCTTGGCTGGGCCTCTGTTCCTTGTGTTTCTTAGTCATCGACCAACACGGGTTCTTTCTCTTTTTGGCCTCGCGGCACAGCATACGGGATCTAGTTCCCTGATCAGGGATCAAACCCACGCCCCCTGCAGTGGAAGCGCGGAGTCTTAACCACTGGACCACCAGGGAAGTCCCAGAGAGGGTTCTTTTAAAGGGCACTAGGTCGTGGTGACTTAACACTTTTTTTGTGTGTGTGGTATGCGGGCCTCTCACTGTTGTGGCCTCTCCCGTTGCGGAGCACAGGCTCCGGACGCGCAGGCTCAGCGGCCATGGCTCACGGGCCCAGCCGCTCCGCGGCATGTGGGATCTTCCCGGACCAGGGCACGAACCCGTGTCCCCTGCATCGGCAGGCGGACTCGCAACCACTGCGCCACCAGGGAAGCCCCTAACCCTTCTTAATACTCAGAAGCCAGTGACCGTTTCCATGGTGACATGGGCCCCTGGTGCCATCTCCTAGAAAATACACAATAGGTGGGTTCTGTGTGACACGGTGAGTGGCCTGCGTCACCAGGAAGCTGTTTTCTGCTGCAGTTGGTACAGGTACAGGCAAGAAGGTCCGTGCAGCAAGGAATTTAACGGTGCCCTGTGACCCAGCCCACCCTCTCCGTATCGCTCAAGCAGAAACTGGGAAAGAATTCCTCTGACCATCAATATTACCTGGTCCTTTTTGCAGGTCGTGACCCAGTAATAGATTACGAGACCAAATGTGTGGGTCATCAGCAGCATATAAAAGAAGGAGAAAAGATCGCATAGAAAAAATCAGATTGCAATACACATGGTGAAAGTAACTTTTCTTTCAGGCGTGTGTGTGTGTGTATGCACGCGCGCTGAGTAATACAGTAAAATGTATTTCTTTCTTGGTGGTCAAAATATCCGATTACCACGCTCTATGGCATGTTCTGCTTGGACTTTCCAGTGTCACTGCCACCTCTCCTCTGCTTTCTCTTACAGGTATGCAAAATCCAGTCAGATCAAGACTGTGTCAAGCAGCAAGATATTTTTTAAAGGAAGCAGATTTCGATATAGGTGGGTACCCATGCTTCCATTTCGATGATGGGGCTGGGTTGGGACAGCCATTTGCGTTGGAATATGGTACTTATAAATCAGTGCACTTTGGCCTGTACCCGTTTGGGTCCTCCCTTTCCACTCCACTCATTTCTTATGCCCACAGGACCCCTTAAACTCTATAGTAATGTTCCCTCGTGGAGGAGGAGAAGGCACGGATTCCTAGAGCTGGGTCAGACCACTGTGAAGTAAAAAAAAAAAAAAAAAGTGTGCGCACCCCTCCCCTTCCACTCTGAGTGTCTGTGCACAGACACTGTGTTTCTGTCTTTTGCAGTGGCAAAGTTGCCAAAGAGGTGGTGGAGGCAAGCTCCAAAATCCAGAGGGAACCTCCAGAGGTGCACAGGTGAGTGGGGTGGTTCCCAGGGCGCCGGGAGATTTCTGGGGTGGACAGAAGGATGTAAAGGCTGCCTTCACCAAATCCACTCTAACAAGAAGGAGAGTAAGGACACCAGCTGCCTGGCCCTGTGCCGTTATCGGGCCCTGATTCCTGGCATGGCACTCTCACCATCCCCCATATCTCACTCAGACAGATTTGGCTGGGCTCCATTCTGAGTTACTTGCTCTGTGTGGAGTCACTGCCCTGATTCAGCCTGCAGGGTCACGGGAACAAGCGGGAAGTGTGTGAGGCACGGGTGGCTGGGTTATCTCCTGGCTGAGTCCATTGTCATGTCCTCTTAGAACTGCTCTCTCTTCCGACCTCTGTTCATCAGACGTGGCCAGTTCCCATTGGCCCAACTCCTTCTAGGCTATGTCACACGAGGGGGTGGGGTACTCATCTCTCATTGGACCCTTTAGTCCCAAAAGCCACTTAGAGGAATGATGAACTTAGTCATTAGTGGGTCAAGGGTACGCTTCTACATTAACACGGCAATGTATGTAATTCTTAGGAATGAAATATTCTCTTGATCATGTTGTACTTCTTACCACCACAGTTTACACAAATCATTGTACATCTTAAACTTCAAACATGCTAAATATCTAAAGCAGAACATTCTTATCTTTATGTTCCCCCTTCTGAAGGCAAGATCATCATAAGATATATTCTTTAGGAAGTTCCCACACAGTGGTGGGCACCGGTCCCTCCTTCCCCATCTTTGAACTTGGAGTCTTCCTATGCTCAGATATGCCCAGTCTCCTCTATCTCCAAGGTGACCCAGTGAACAGGGTACCTCTCACCTTGTCCTTGGGGCTATCAGGCAGGAGGAGGCCTTGGTCTCTCAGAAGTGCAGCTAAACCAGCCAGTGTGGGCATCCAGACAGTGGAGCAGGCCAGCGTGGGCTCCCACACAGGGGAGCAGGACTTCAGTCAGCATGGAATCTTGTGCAGATGTGTACAGAGAATAATTCATCCCTGGCTTTGGGTGCCCCAGTGGAAAACTGTCACGTACAAGTCTGCAAAGCAGTGTCTCCTGCTTTGAGAAGCAGGAGAAAACTGTGGGCAAGGGAATTTGGAGCGCCTTGGCTGGGACACCTTGGTGCAATACCTGTGGAAGTCTTAGAGCTTACTACCTGTTGATGACAATAGTCATTTTTTAATAGTCTTTTTATAACCCCTCCTCTGCCTCAGATTGTGGTTACTCAGTGCAGCAGAAACAAAAAAGAAGAAATAATTGAACATATCATTTAAATGTTTCCAGAATCTTTGGTCTAGAATGACCTCAGGGATGACTCAGTTTAATGATTCTATTTTACAGATAAGGGAAGTTGAGTCTCAGAGAAGTTAAATGATTTATCTGAGGTCATAAATATTTTGGTGGCAGAACTAAGCCTAGAACTGCAGTGTCCTGCTCCTGAGTCCTATATCCTCTTTTCTGTGTTGCATCTGCCACCCTGAAAGCCTCTGCATTCTCCTAGAAGCTGGGGGGCAGACCTACCCCAGGGGCTCAGCTTGGTTTTATTCTTCCTGCTTGAAGCTTGAGTGTTTGATCTTAAAATAAAAAGAAATACTCGATTCTGGGGAGTCCCCTTAATGGCACAAACACAAAGTAGGAAAATGTTTTAAACAATATACTTTCAGGGGGCTTCCCTGGTGGCGCAGTAGTTGAGAGTCCACCTGCCGATGCAGGGGACACGGGTTCGTGCCCCGGTCCGGGAAGATCCCACATGCTGCGGAGCGGCTGGGCGCATGAGCCATGGCCACTGGGCCTGTGTGTCTGGAGCCTGTGCTCGGCAACGGGAGAGGCCACGACAGTGAGAGGCCCGCGTACCGCAAAAAAAACAAAAAAAACCCAATATACTTTCAGAGAGACATATTCCAAATATGCAGAGCTTTCCAAAAGCCCATAGTCACCATCGATGGATGATGGTTAATGAGATCAGAGAAGAATTTTTTAAAATACTTCTCTTTTAAATTTATGTTTGCACAATTTATGGGAACTAAGGCTTCCTAGGTCAAGGCTTCTCAAACTGTAGCTTGAACAGGGATCACCTGGGGATCCTGTTAAAATCAGATTCTGATTCATGAATCTGGCATTTCTAATGCTCTCCCAGATGATGGCCACGTGGCTGGTTCATGGTTTGCACCTTGAATAGCCAGGCTCTAGATAACTGCTGGGGGAGGGGGTGAAGGGAGCAGATTGGCCCTAGTGAAAAGCTTTTTCCTGGAGTGGACTGAACCACCAGAGTGGATGGGAAATGAAGCATCCATCAATTTATAGTTTTTCTTTTCTGGAATTTTCTAAAATCTCCCAGGATATTACTGCAAACAAGGCCCTATAGGCCCATTCGACACCGGTTCACATGTTCTTTCTTGCTCTTCCTCTACCCGGTTTTACCTGTTTGTGAAAGCCTATTGAGTTCACATCCTCTGGATGCCTCTCTGGTCCTCAGTTCTTTGGCAGTATCTCTCAAATCTCTGACATTACAAGGAAGAATTTGTTTAAAGTAATAATACAGAGTAAGCTCTGGGAGGACGAAGCTTGTGCCTATCTTGGTTATCTCCATCTTACCCATCAATTAACACAGTGCTTGGCTATAGTAGGAGGTCAGTAGATATTTGCTGAATGGATGTATGCACTAGGAGTGTGAGATGACAGCTTCACATCTGTAATTTTCTGAGACTTGAGATCTGTCCGTGGTGCTGCCCTGGGGACCTCGCCCTCCCAAGAGGCAGCACTGTGGTCAGAGCCACAGTGACGTGTGTCACTTTCAGTAGCAACTTCTTGTTCCTTCCCAGTAGCTGGTTGCATGGTAGGAAATGTTTCTCTTACACAATTATCATATTTTCGAATTGTTTTGACTTCTTTGATGTGGCTCAAAAGTGAGAGTATAGTAATGAGCTCTCTTTATCTGGCAGTGCTCAGAGAGGCCTGCTAGTCTAGAATGGTGATGGTAAGACTTCAGTTATCTCTCCTCTCACTTGAGATTCTCCTCGTCAAAGGATAGCCAGTTCATGGACTCCTACTCCTGCTGAGATGTGTGTGACACAGAGAAACACACACAGACTAAGAACACTGTCTTGGGGTTTTTCTTTTTTTTTCAAAAAGAGAAGAAGCTCACTCTCGTGTTAGCTCATTGAACTTTGCTGATGACAGGATCCCCAAGTGGAACCCTATCGGCTGGCTACTTGGTGAGAATCACCTGCCCATTCCAAGGCCCAGTGAGGCAGAGGGCTGTAGCTCTGAGAGTTCAGGGTCGGCTCTTTAAGCCTCCTGGGCATAGAGCCACCACCAAGGGATACCCAGAAACAGCACTTGTACCTGAAATGAGCACCCATCTAGGAGTCATGAATGGGTCTAATCTTGGCTGTGTTGCTATGTCTTGTGTAAGTCACTTAACTTGTCGGATCATCAGTCTGTTCATCTATAAAAGGAGATTCTTATATCTTTCCCCGACTTCTAGGTTTTGTTATGGCCATTAAGATAAAGGGTATTAAAATTATAAAGTACCATAAAAATGTGAGGTGATGATATTATTATTATTATCTCTCATCCCAAAATGGGAAGCTAGAACCTGACAGACACGTTCACACTGAAGTCTCTTCAGATGGAGTTTTTTACTCACAGGCCAGCAGCACTTCCTTTCATTCCAAGGAGTGGTTGCAGTAACTCCACTAGCCTCGTATTTGTTGCTCGATTTTATGCCACCATTTCTTGAAGCCAGTCTTAGAATTGAAGCCAGTCTTAGAATATACCTGCAGTTGCCGAAGGAAACCTTTCTACTCAGTAGACTCCTTAACGGCAGTTTCACTCAGAAACTGTCCTGTGCCAGGAGTGCATGTGAGTGGGCTGCAAAGCGGGTCAGGCATTTTGGCCGAGTCGGCTGGTGCCTGGACTCCGAGAGCGGGGGAACACAGCACGGACCCTCACCTGACAGGGAGCAAAAGAGCCTCCATAAAGGCTCGCTAAGGGTCCCTCCCTGCTGTGATATACATAGTAATTTCTGGGGGAGGGGAACAATGGAAAATGAGCTTTTCAGAGGTCAGAAAACTACATAGTCCACACAGACATGGCAACATGTGCTTTGCAGAACGAGGCACAGTGATGAAGGCCACAGGGCTAATGGAAATCCCATGAAAAGCTCAGACAAATGAGAACCCTTCACAATAAAAGAAGTCATTGCTCATGGTGAATTTTAATCCCCCCTTGTTATTCATTCCTTCCTTTCTTCCCCCTGCAAGGAATCCCCACCTCCACTTCTTTCCCTGTAAACCCACCACCCCTGCCAGGACGCTGACATCACCTTCCCTGGGAGGTCTTTCCTGGCTCTCCCCTCACTCACAGCAGGATCACATGCCCCTCTCTGGTGCTCCCCTGGGACCTCGGCCGTCAGTCAGTCTCTTCCATGAGATGTGTGCTTTTCCGGCTGTGGCTGTAGCACATTAATGAGTCATGAAGTGAAAATAGTGGTCAAGACCAGCACTTTAAATGAAATTAAATAGAATGGAAAGTAAAACATAGTGGCTCACACATAGCAAGAGTTACCGTTGTTGCATGAAACATTCTCTTTAGCTGTGTGTGCACTTGCGGGGGTGTGTGTGTGTGTGTACAGAGATATGATACCAAATGTAGTTTCTAATGTGAGTCTTGATCAAAAAAGTTTGAAAGTCATGGTTCTAGAGAGTAAGTTATTTAAGGTGAGGACCATGATTTCCCAGAACAATACATACATACCAGCTGCAAAATAAATGGTTGTAGAATGAAATAATGAAGAAAAGAACTCCATGGTTAAGCAAGTCCTTATAAATTTCCTTTCCAGTCAGTGGCAGCTGGTGGGGGGGGGGGCGGCTTTTAACTCTAGATGCTAACAGCTTCTTTCCTGTCCAGCTCCTATGCCCAACAGAAATGCCTGGGCTGTAAGGCAGTCCCATCAACTGGCCTGGAGAACACCTGTGACAGTCTGAAATGGCAACTTAATGCCAAGTTTACTTCAGTTTCAAACTGAACACCCCTTAACAAGATGCCAAGGGAGGTGCTATAAGGCACATGAGAATGGATAGGTCAGTCTCTGCCCTTAAGTTGCTTTATCAAGGTGGGGCTGATTAGTACCCCAATAATTACAGGGCGACAGAGGTGACAAATGTGACAGGTTGTGAAAGAAGGGACAGTAGTGTGAGAAGGAAGGGGGAGAGGGAGTTCGTTGTGAAGGCAATCCAGGAGGGCTTCAAGAAGAAGGAGACATTTGACATCATCTTTGAAGGATGGGTTGGTTTGGGTTTTGACAGGAGACATGGGGATGGGAAGGGTGCTGAAACACCCACCAGAGGTACCCCACGTCCCTGTCTGTCAGGGCAGACAGTGTAAATGGGCTTCCTGGCTATCAGCCAGTAGGCTTGACGAGACACCTTTCCTTGCCATCTACTGCCCATTGAGCTACTGACATACGTGTGCTCCTTTCAGAAGGAGAAAGTGGAGCTGAGTTCTGTGTTTGGTTCATGAGTGGGGTGTGAATTTGAATGGGAATATTAAGCATCGATATTAAATGTTGGACATCCAACTCATGGCTATGGAAAGCCTGTGGCATCTGCCTGGCAGAGTTTTTTTGTTTTTGTGTTTGTTTGGTGGTTGTTAAATTACTTTGAGCCATGCCCTTCATTCACTTTTCTGCATATGTAGTTCAGTGATACCTGCCTCTTGTGTATCTTTGTTGCCCATGTCTTTTCTCAATGCCTTGTCTTGTCACATAGCATGTCCAAGTCTGACGATATGTGGAGAAATACGTTTTCTTTCACTGTGTTGCATTAGAACACATGGACATTATACCACGTATCAAGACCTTAAGGATAACAAGGGCTGTGTGTCTTAAGTGCTGTGTCATCTTTACCGCTGGCCTAATGCACTGTGTGAGTCTATGGGCAGTTCCCAGCTCGGGTAGCCAACTGAGATGGAAGGGCCGGTGTTCCCAGTTGAAACCAGTTCCCTCCGGCTTGTGTCTGTTTTCAGAACCAACATTACTCAGAGCCGCAGTTCCCACTCCTTGAACAAACAACTCATCATTAACATGGAGCCCCTGCAGCCCCTGCGGCCGTCCCCCAGCGAGCAGGAAGAGGAACTTCCACTGGGTGAGGGTAAGTACACTTCCTTCCAGAGCCTGGCATTGCAGGCTTACCCTGGGGGAATGAGGGAGGCACCAACCCTGGGTACCTTGGGTAATGGGTTGGGGTAGGGGTCAGAGTGAGTCATAAGCTGTGTTTTTAGTAATTAAACTCTTCAGAGCTGGAAGACTGCATTACATTGAGAGTTCTATCAGTTTCTCCTGGAGAGAGTTCACTGGTACAAAGCGTTCCAAAAATTACAAGTTAAAGCAGTAGTGGTGTTAGACCCGTACTATCCAATATGGTAGCCATTAGCCATGTGTAGCTATTTAAAATTAATTTTAAGTTAATTAAAATTAAAAATTCAGCTCCTCAGCCACATTAGCTAGATTTCCAATGCTCAACAGTCACATGTGGCTAATGGCTACCATCTTGGACAGCTCAGACCAAGAACATTCCCATCATTACAGAAAATTCTATTAGATGGTGATGTGTTTGACTATAATCACAATTAAATTAGTGGTTGTAACGAATTCTCCACAAACATCTCTACACTGGTCATCCCCTTTCTGCCTCACTATTTCTGTGTCCCTTAATAAGAATTCCCTTTTCCACAGGGCCTTGTCTGACAGTTTTGATACAAGCTAAAATATATACGGTCCATTTCAGCCCCAAAGTTGTTATATTTGTAAAGGCTATAACATGTGTGCTTCTAGGCTTCTTTTTTTGCTGTTCAGGGCTTTCCTTCAGGGAAGAATCTTACCACACTGCTTACCGCATATACCTGGTGAGGCAAATACCACTCTTATTAATTTCAAAGTAAATTTTTAAAAATTCACATAAAATACAATTATTGGAACCTTGAACCCAAACATAACATGCTTTCCTTAAATTTATGTGATTTTAATTTCATCATTTAAAATCTGGGTACTGGGCAGTTTCAAGAAGGCGGGTCACTGTGTCCCCGAGAGATCACCTTTACCTGCAGCTTTAAGTCAAGAATCCCTTCCACAGGGGAAAACTCTTCAGCCCATAATAAGATATGGCTTAGGATGCACATATCCTTGGGAGAGGTCACAGCAGCTGATTCACACTGAAGCATAAGGGGTTTCCTGAAAGGAAACTTGAATGGTTGGAAGGAGGACTGGGCAATGGGATGCCATAAATTTCATGGGTGGAAGGAAAATGTGCAAGATACGAAGGATGGGGTCTCAGGAGACACCTTTATCCCCAGCTCAGCCACGGGATGATGATAACCAGAACGATCTTGTGATAATCGCCTTTATGCTCTGTCTCAACAACCAACTCCGTAAGCTCCATGCTAAATTAAATTTCTTAGCCCAGGGGTCCCTGGGTCCATGTTGCTTGTCTACATGTTTCAGCACCTTCTCCGTTTTTGTATGTTCCTCAAAGTGCAATGAAAGCAGCTTTTGTTTCTGATCACTAGTGATTTTCTGGGATTCCTCCCATATGTCTGGAAGTTGGTTTGAGTGGAAATCATTTTTTCTGGAGGTCAGGATTAACCCAAGTTTGAATGAAGGAGGATATGGCTAATGGAGAAGAGGAGGGGAAAATAGATAACCCAAGCTTAGGATTGTGACTTTGCCTTGTCTGCAGAGATGGAAGCCTAGATGGGAATAAAGCTCAGAAGACCCGTTACCATGGGGAATATGGAAGCCAGGCCACTGATGCCTTGTGAGCACCCTAGATGTGAAGAGAAGCCTGGGCAAGCTTTCCCCAGACCCTTCATTCCATTCAATTAATAGAAACTTCTGTTTTGCTCCATTTTCTATAATGAGGTTCCATTTCTAAATACTAGCCTTGTCATTAACATGACAACTGTGTGGACAAGAGACTTATGCATTATAATTAACTGCAATAAAAATTTAAATTTCCATAATATATGATAGGAATCCATGAGCTACATTTTTAATTTTTCCAGTTATTTAAAATATGAATCTTTAATTCTTTCACCAGCTGTAAAGTCAACCTGATAGGTTTCTCTGTTTAAATGTCCAAAATAGCTCTATAACTATCTAATAAAATCCTCTTTTCTAGGAGAACTGTCCCCTTATGGAACATCTTTGTGGGTTTTGAAACTCAGGCAAATCATAGCAACTTGCAGGATATAGAATCAATTTAAAAGGAAGAGAAGTAGAAACGACAGTATTGTTAAATGCCCAGTATATAGAAAGAACTTCCCAGTCTAGAAAAGAGAGCAAAATCTTCTTAGGTACCGTGAAATTCAAAGTTATGATTCCCACAGTCAACATAGCTACGTTCTTGATACCCTTATATCTCAGTTACTATTTTAGAGTCAAATTCTGCTTCATGTGTCTTGTCTTCGAGTATCAGGTAATGGGATTTAAACATTCTATAGGGATAAATAGATTATTTAATAGCTCTATATGTCTCTGATATATGAAGAGAAGAGAGGTAGAGAATACAGCTTTCAACAAAGATGTCTCCACTTTTGTGGATGGGCAGATGCAGTGTGATGAATTTAGTTTCACCCTTGTATTTTGATATTGCAATTTTTTGTGTCTGATCAAGAGCCAAATTGAAGAAATTAGAATTTCACTCCTTCCTTAATACAACAGCTCTGGCAAAGATGTGGTGTACAACTAAGTAGACCATACTTAGCTGTGAAAGTTGCTGTGGCCCTATGAAGATGAAGATACTCTCTTTTCCCTGGAGACTCACAGCCTGTTGGGGAGACAGCAATGGGATCACAGAGGTGAAGTGTAGGTTCTACCTCTGCTGATTGGGTTGCATGCTCACTTTTCTGTGTGCCTCACGAGATACTAGTGCCTCAGGCTGCCTGGAGAGCCTCTTGTTCCCTTTCAGTCTTATCAGAGTACATGGCATAAAGTTGGGGGCACAGGAATGAATGGATGAGACTGACAGGCAGAGGGAGTTGTGGGTGGTCTAGTCAACTTGCATTGGATGCTTGTGTGGCTTCCAGGGAAGAGGGGTCGGGAAGAATGAAAGGTGAGGCAGAAAGTTAGGGAAGGACCAGATTGTGATGGGCCTCACCCAAATTGCTGGAGAGTTTAGACTTTAACCCAAGGGCAGTTGGAAGGCACTGGAGGATTTCAAGCATGGACCTGATTGGAATTGTGTTTTGTATCTCTTGTGTGTGGGCAGAGGACAGATTAGAGATGGGTATGGCTAGAGCAGTTTTTCAATCTCAGCACTATTGACCGTTGAGCTGGATAATTCTTTGTCAGGGGCTGGCTTGTGCTTTGTAGTATGTTTAGCAGCATCCCTGGCTTCTATCGAGTAGTACCCAACCAGTCTGGACAACTGAAAATGTCTCCAGGTATTGCCAGATGCCCTTGGGAACAAAACAACTGCCTGAGAATTACTGTGTTGGAAGCACAGAGACCCCACAAGAGCCACTGCAATAGCCCAGAGACTAGATTAAACGAGGGTTGAGCTGAGGCAGAAGGTGGGATGGGGAGGAGGCAGTGGGCTCTAGCTAGTAAGCAGCAGAGTTGTTGACGCATGTAAGGTGCCTGTGGATTCCTGTCCAGGTGCTGCCCTTGTCTCCAAGAACTTGAGAGGGAAAAGACCTTAACCTCTTTGGAAATGAGACTGTTCTGAGACACAGGAAGGTTCCAGTGACATGTCAACATCAGAGAGGCGATGGCAAAAATGATTTCATTTAGATATTGGAACCTTTGGAAGAGTTAGATACTTCACTGAGCTTCAGACACAGAGTGGAGGAGACTCAGACATCTCTGCTTACCTTTGACCTCGTTATTCCTCGTCTCTATACAGTGGCTCCGATTCTTGTTTGGGGGATTCACATCACACATTCTGAAACTGGATCCATAAACAGGTGAAGGTTGTCAGTCTGAGCCCTGGTAAAAGAGTTGTCTGATTAGGAATTATTAAAAATAAGAAGAAAGAAGGACCTTAACCCTGACCCTTGGAGTCACCGTCTCCTGGAGGTCATGGGATGGTCCTGGTGCCTTGTCTCGCGTGGGTGCCATGGTGGTGACATCTCTGCTGCCGTCATGACTCTCGGTGGTCCCGACCACCCATTTGTCTGACAATCTCTTTCTATTCTTCCTGGAACTTCAAGATTCTCAAAGACAGCTGGAGAGAGCATGATTGCCCAGATGAGCTCAGGGGCGTTCTGGGAGAGAACGCGTAACCCCGTTCACCCAAACGACAGCTGGAGGATTATCTCTGAGTTGGCTGTGTCTGTAGAGAAAAAACAAAATCAGTTCCTAGGCACCACTAAGCAGTGAGAAAGTTTTCAACGTTACCCCGCAGTTGCTCAGCTACAGGATCCAAGTAGGTTAGTGCTGTGGAAAGCTTTAGATGTGCATAGCAAACCATTTGAAAAGTGCCACTTCGAGTTTATGAAAATTTCCGGAGAAGAAAATATTGAGAGTGGAAATTGTTCCGGGTGAAAATGACATTTTCAGGAGTGATTAATCTGAATATATTCACATGCAAAATGGAGTAGGGTTCCCACAGTGTATACAGCAAAATGCTTGCATGTTTTATTAGTAGAGTGTATTTTTCGTTAAGGAAAATACATTATGGTAGAGAAGGGGAATGAAATGTATCACGTGAGACTTGGTAGCTGGCAATTACCAACGCCCGGTGAAGGTCACTCTTGTCCACCAGAGTGATGGTACGAGCTGGCATGATTAAACAGGCAGGAAACCATGCTTTCTTCTCCTTGGTAGACACAACTAAATAAGAGTTGAAAACGTTTGACACCCTCCTGCTGGCAAAACAAGAGCACGATGGAGACACCAAAGTTTCCATAAAGGAACGTCTTGGGGATGGCAGTGTGGTTGGTTTGAGGGTGGCTTAAAGCTGCATTTGCATGCGATTGAGAAAATGTCTATATCAATGAATAGATGGGAATTAAGTAGGGCAGTAAAACTAACTCTCCCGAGCCACATTTTCACACTGTCCCTGTAAGTGTGTATGTGCGTGCGTGCATGTGTATGCGAGTGCATGTGTGTGTCATGGATGTGGCTCTGTGTGGGGTGGGTAGGGAGCAGTGGGGGTGTTTTAAGGGTCATTTACAGTGTCTGGCTCTAACCATAGGTGACTTAAGTTGGTGTCATTGAAATTCTAGAAAGTCTGTATGTGAACCTGTGAAGGCATTTTGAGCATATAAAAAGTGTATAGTTCTCATCCGTCAAGCATGCCACACTTGTGACCCCGCCCTGCTCCACCCTGACACTTAACAGGTGACCCGCAGGGCCAACTGTGGTCTCCATGTGCAGGTTTTTCTGTACCATAGCAGGCAGAGCCTTTCATACCCTACACAGTTGTTCCAATCCCATCACTGTTGGAATCTCTAACAGCCCAAGGCTGCCATGGTTACACTGACTCCAGTGAGTCTGGTCTCCTCCCTGGTTATCTGATATGAAAATTTTTCTCCCTCTTTTCTTCCTTTGTAGAGTTCCATGGCCAGGGCTCAAGCAGATTTACCCTCTTCTCAGGGTGTCAGAGTCTCTCTTCCACGCCATTTTCCCCCATGTGCCAAGTAATTTCTTCCTTTTGGCTTAGGGTATGTCAGGATATGCGTTGGGAGTGACGCACTGGTCTTTTTGAAATTTCTTTTATGTTATGTTTCATCAAACAGTAGGATCTGTTTCTAAATCCTGTGGGGCCACCTTTCCCCTGGGGTTACTGCTACCTGGTGACAGCAGACCGTTAGCACCAGCTCTAATTACTCTTGTCCCTGCCATTGGGTTTGGGGTGGCTATTTGTTTGTATTTTCTCATTATAAAACTAATTTATCATCTTCTAGAAAATCTAGAAAGAATAAAAAAGCATAAACAAGGAGAAAAAGACCACCTTCCAGATTGTCCTACCTGCTGGAGCCAGTCGATGTTAATGTGTTAATAATTTTTGTCCCTATGTGCTTTAAGGCCATTTCCGTCATCTTGAGTGTAAAATTTTTTTAATTCCTGCTTTGTTTGCTTAATGTTGAAAACGTGAGTGCATGAAAACATATGATAAATTGAACTATAGGTCAAACCATGAATTGGGAGCATATTTAATGCGAATGTGGACAAATGGGTTTATATCCTGAATTAGAAAGAACTCACACAAAGTGCTGTTTTAAGCATCTTTTTGGCATTGCTCAGGTTTGGGCTCTCCCAAATCTTCCAGTTAATGGCACCCTCGGTCTCCCACTGCTGATAGGCATACAGCAGCCGAACCTGCTTCCACAGGAGCTAGGAGCCTCCGCAGAGCAGAGGCCAGCTTCTGGTTTTATTTATAACTGCAGTATCGGATTAGCAGAGCCAAACTTCAGAATTCCTTATCACATTTATTGAATTCGGGAAGTTTGCGTCGGCAGCTCCTCTAGGGTAGGAGATGCCAAGAGCAACTTAGGGAAAGAGATAAAGGCCTCCTGAGTGAGCTCTGCAAATTCGTATTTGGAAGCTCCTCAAAGCTTTCGCCTTCCCCTTTGGTGCTTTTCTTTGGAGTTGGTGTCATCTTTGGAACTTTGGTTTCTGGTATTTACTGATGACTTAACGTACTTGAAAGAGAGCTTTGTAATTTGAAGCATTTACCCTGCTGGAAGGAAGCTAAATGCCTTGTTCCTGATGCAGTTTAAGTGTTTGTATCTTACATGGATTTGGTATTTTACATCATACGATGCCAACATGTGCATCATTTCAGTTCTGTAGTTGGCTAAATGTGATAAATTGTTCATTTTAGGAAATATCGTATTCCTCAGCATACACACAGCAGTGCTTTGGGTAGCTGCTCTGTTTCTGCATTAATGCCTCGCACCAATGGGGAAACACAAACTCTGGTCTCAGATCATCCACCTTTGGGAGCATCATATTCCTCGTCTCTGAGACAAGAAGATAGGACTTGAGCACCACTCAAACGCTTTCTAGCTCTAAATTCTTCAGTTCTTTTGCTTCATGTCAAGGTTAGATTCCAGGACTATGGTTTGAGGTCTTTCACAATAAGTATGCAAACCTGGGGCCAGGAATATTTTTCATAGTTTTTGGGGGTTAGAGGGAATGTTAAGGATGTTCTAGCACAAGGGTTGGCAAACTGGCCGGTGGCCCACTGCCTCTTTTTTTTTCTGGCCCTAGAGCTAATGGTTACATTTTAAATGATTATATCAGTACCTACATAGTATCCTTGATCTTACCTCTTGGCCCACAAAGCCTCAAATGTACTATCTGGGCCTTTAGAGAGAACGTTTGCTGAGCCATGATGTAGCACACCCCCTCTGGATTCTACAAAAGCTCAGAGAGAGGAGACTGTTTGCCCAAAGTCACGGAGCTGGGTGAGTACTGGGGCTGGGATCTGGTCCTGTTTGTCAAATTCATCTAAAACAGTTCAACTTCTTCTTGCAAAATCAGAACCATTAACTGTGGAACTACATGTAGGTTTCAATGACAACAAATGAATTTATCAAAAGAGACATCTTATCCTATATAAACGTGGGGAACCTCTGTGATTCAGTGAGAAGAGCTGCTGCATATTCGGGGCAGGGTTTGAGCGTTTGGCCTTCAGTCACAGCCTGCCAGTACCCTGTGACTCCTCAGAGACATCCAGCCCACCAGGAGCATCACCTTCCCTGGGTACCAGTGGTGGTGAGGCTGTGGACGCATGTGCCACACCAAACAATTCCTAGGAGACCCGGGTTGCAGGGCAAACAGCCTTCGTGCAGGAAGGCTCTCTCCCCTCTGGGAATCATGTTCTCATTTTAAAGCTGAATTTGTTAAATAAGGAATGGCTCACTCCGGGCCTAGTTCTAATTACTCATAGCCTGTGTTGAGAATCTTTGTCTTATTAGTGAGAACAACTCAGTTCTGAGCTTCCCGAATCACTGCTCCGGCTCAGGTTGGCACTTGGCTGCCACACCTGAGTATTAATAATCAATTGCTTTAAAGGATTCAGCTGGGATAAAAAAAATATATGTCAGTCAAGTGCCCCATGAAGTAATCTGGTCACGGTCCTTGAGGGTTAGGATGTGAGCCAGGCGAGAGTGTCAGCATATGAGCAGCTGTGACAGCCAGAGTGTAGTCTGTGACAGGGAAGACATTCTGCTTTGGCCCTCGGACAAGAAAACATTCCCACCACATCCCTAAGAAACCGCAGGAGAGGAAAAGTGAAGATATTGCTAAACCATTGTCATTAGAAAGCAGAGGCTATCATTTTCTGGATTCCACAGTCAGCATGGGGTCCTATTTTCTACTGTTTCTGTTAGTGGGTTGATAGTGTTAAGTAAATGTTCTTTGTGATACCCAGGCTTACATTGAGGCAGGAGCTCACAGAATCTCCCTTCCTCCCACCTCTGTTGTTAAGACCCTGTGCCAATCATGTGAAAGAAAGTGTTGGGCAGTGTAGGCTAGTTCCACTCTTTTAGGGAGGTGTCTCGGGCAGTATGGGCAGGGTTCAGAAAAGAGGCTCTGGTCAGTTGGCACAAGGCTGGATGTTGGGTGTGTCCACTGGGGTGCATGTCCAATGCCATCTGCAGAGCGGTGCAGCTTTTCTCTTGGTTTGGTTGATGGAGAATTGGAGGCCTTAGAGCCATGGCTTCCAGACCCTGCATTTATACAGTGGCCCGCTGGGGTGGAGGAAATAACTACCCAGATTTCTATTGGGATTTTACTTTTATCACCTCCTCAAAAAATTTCTATTGCATAAGTTTTATAATGGATATAATATATCAAGAGAACTGTACATGTATCCAATTTATAAATAAATACTCATTTTTTCATAAGTATGAACAAACATGTTTCCCCCCAAAAAAGGTTTGGATATAGCTGCTCTAGATCTTACGGATGAGTACACCAAGAAGAAGAGGCAGGGCGTGTTTTTGAAACTCTCAAATCCCTGTTCATGCCAAAACTCCAGATTCCTAAAATAGATGTGAGATCTATGTGCTCTAGTTACGGTGGTGACATGCCACTTTACATGCTTTTGGTCCTTCATGCTGGTAAACCAGGGTGAGTCATCCAAGCACAGTCTAGACCTTTGCTAAGCTCTTTGGTAGGTGCTGTGTCACTCTCACTGAAGTGTTCTGCAGTGGCCCTGAGTCCCCGATTTACATGAATGCTGGACTCTCTTTTTTTTGTTGTTGTTGTTATTGTTTCAAAAATCCTTCAAATTCTTTATTTTATTGAAGTATAGTTGATTTACAATGTTAATTTCTGCTGTACAGCAGGTTGATTCAGTTATACACATACATACATTCTTTTTCATATTCCTTTCCATTATGGTTTATCACAGGATATTGAGTATAGTTCCCAGTGCTATACAATAGGACCTTGTTGTTTATCCATCCTATATATAATAGTTTGCATCTGCTAATCCCAAACTCCCAGGCCATCTCTCCCCCACCCCACTCCCCCTTGGCAACCACAAGTCTGTTCTCTATGTCTGTGAGTCTGTTTCTGTTTTGTAGATAAGTTCATTTGTGTCATAGTTTAGATTCCACATATAAGTGATATCATATGGTATTTGTTTTTCTTTGTCTGACTTACTTCACTTAGTATATTAATCTCTAGGTCCATCCATGTTGCTGCAAATGGCCTTATTTCATTCTATTTTTATGGCTGAGTAGTATTCCATTGTATATCACATCTTCTTTATCCATTCATCTGTCGGTGGACATTTAGGTTGTTTCCATGTCTCGGCAATTGTGAATAGTGCTGCTATGAACACAGGGGTGCGTGCATCTTTTCAGATTATAGTTTTGTCCATATATATGCCCAGGAGTGAGATGGACTCTACTTTCTGAGTATACACAGGACACAACCTTAGTGGGGATCCTCTGGTGGTGGGAAGAGCATTGGATAGAGACTGAGAGGGCTGGGGTTCATTCATTCACTTGATAAACAGTTACTTCTTCTCTGGTATGTGCTGGACACTGGCAGTACCTGGATCTTATTTCCTCTTTTATAAAACAAGGTGAGATGGTTTCTAAGTTTCCTCCACACTCTGACTGTCCTTTAGTAATTCTTCCCCATATTCCTGCTGTTCTTAATTACATGCTTTTGGATCACTCATCATTACCTCCAAAAACAAAAGGTATAAACATCTTCTTTTTAAATGTGGTTTAATGAAACAGTAAGCCTGTGGCACAATGATCTATAAAAGCAGGGTTACATTTTTCCTTTATTTTTTGTAAGTTGCAAACTTCCAGCATAAAATTGAAAATTAATAGCAGCTAGCTTAAAAGGGAATATAAAATGAACACTTCCTCACTTAAAAGAGCCCTCACCTCCTTTAATGTCTCCTCTTAGCAGAGAAGTCCAATTTGGGAGCTTTTTAGTTCCCCCAGTCTCCACTTCAGCATAAAAAAAAATGTGAAAATGGGCAGATGGTCTGGCTGAAAGAGAAATAAATAGGGTTTTCAGGATGACCCACGTGGTAATCTGAACACAGACTGGATTTTGCCATTAAAGGAAGGAGTGTCCATACTAGAAAAAAGAGAGCAGCCCTTGTGATCTCTGGCTTGTCAGTCTCTGCCTGAGCCCCTCTGCAGCTGCACCATTTGGCCCCTAAATAGAGGCTTAGCCCCACCCCCGACTCCAGGGCCAATCCTACCTTGCTCTGGGAGGGAATGGATAGGCTGAATGAAGCCCAGCCTCTTGGCTCAGGCTGTGAGTCCTGCTCTCTCTATTGCTCTGCCCTGTCTTCTCCTGGTCCGCATGCCAGCCTTGCTCCCTTCCTGAGTCTCTGCCCTGGTGGTGCCCCTGGTACTCTACTCCTCCAGGACCTTGAAGGCCCCTCTCCCTGGGGCTAGGCCGTACTCTGCCGGTGGACAGCCTGCATGGTGCTCCCTTCCTGTCTTGTGTTTCTCAGGGCCCTGTTCTGTTCCTTCTCAGAGCAGACTCTTTCCCAGCACTGGCCCCATCTTGAGTAGAGGGGTCTGATCTTAAATGCCCATCGTCTCCGGTTAAACTTCTCTCACTGCCCAGTGGTGTCATGAAATACAAAACTGTCAAATCCATCAGCAAAATCCTTTTCACTTTAACCTTTCAAATATACCCCAGAATCATTGCCACTGCAACCACTCCAGCTGCAGCCACTCTTGTCTCCCTCAAGAGATAACAGTATCTCTGCTTCTACACTGCCCACCTCCCCCGACCCCTGTTTTCCACACAGCAGCAAGGGTGATCTTTTATAAGTGGAACTTGGATCTATTTATGTTCCCCCACCCACCCTTAGACCATTTCCTACTGCTTTCCTCTTGAATCTCTGTGTTCCTACCACATTGGTCTTCTGACCTTGTTGCCACCACAGGGCCTTTGCACAGCTGATTTATCTACCTAGAAGGGCCTTTCCTCTGATCTGTGCATGACTGGCTGTTTCTTTTTCTTTTCTTTCTTTTTTTTTTTAACATCTTCATTGGAGTATAATTGCTTTTGGCTGTTTCTTTAAGTCTTAGCTCAAATTTCAGCTCTCTGGAAACCCTGAGTACCCAATTCTGAGTAATTCTCCAAACCTAGCCATTTGTTCTCTCTTGTGCCAGCACCCTGTTTGATTTTTGTCAGAGTGTTTAGCACTATCCAGCACTTCTAATTTACTTAGTTGTCCTCTCGTTTGTTGACTGTCTCCCTCAACTAAAATGTCAGCTCCACGACAGCAAAAACTTTGCCTGCCCCACCCTGACATTGTCCCTACCACTTAGAGATGTTCTGACACACAGTAGGAGCTAAGTTAATGCTTGTCAAATTAGTGAGCAAATGAATGAATGAGTTCTAAATGCAGCCAGGACAGCTTTTGTTTATGTAAAAGAAAGCATATAAGGAGAATATTCTCCTGGGATTAGGTTTTGCCAGAAGCCAAACTTGTTCTGTTTTATTTTGTTTTTGTTTTTAATCTGAAATCAAAAGCTATAATATACATAGTCACTGTAGAAAGTTTGGAAAATACAGAAACCACAATTCAGGAATTTTAAAAGCACCTGCAATCCCCTGTGTTCAGACTGTGGTATGAATGTGTATAATCCATTCCATATATTTTTAACAAATATTGGACTACACTAGAGATACTATTTTGTAATCTGCTTTTTCACTTATTAATGTAACATGAACATTTGTCTATGCATTAAATATTCCTCCACTATTTTAATTTTAACGGACATACATTATTCGATCACATAAATAGACAAAAATATCTTTCACCCCCTCCATCTCCTACCTAAATTATATATATATATATGAATGTGTCTTACGTAGCTACACAACTGAGTATAACCGTTTTTTAAAATCTTTGAGAATTTGAAAGGGAAAACTTAGAGTGGTTGGACATTTTTCTTGCATTTCTTGCCATTTGTGTTTCTCTTTTGAGCATACAACTAGAGTGTGAGAGAGAGAGGCCCTTGGCTGGTGTGCTGGGTGAAGGATTGGGTCCTGCTGCCTCTAGTTTCTTGGTTCCCTAGCAGCAACACAAGGAGCCCATAGTTCCAGAAGAGCCTGTTTCTTTCAACAGGGAGACACAGATGCCTGTTTCTTAATACCATCTGCAGAGCTGTTGGGAAATATGGAAAAAATTGGAGTTCCATTTACTGATGCAGCCCAATTCAATTTCCTTTACTCGGAGAAAAGTGGTTCATCTGTAATGGCGACTTGTGCCTGGAGGGAGTGAAATAATACAGCAGAAGTGATGAGAAAACAAATTCATCCTGTACAGAGACAAAGGAAGTCGATTCTTGGCCGAGAGTTCTCAACAGACGAAAGGAGCCTGTTCTAACTGGAGCCAGTAAGGACAGCGTTGTCACCCATTATTCTTACAGGAAAACCTCTGGGCACTGACATCTGACAACACTGCACTGTGAATAGATTACCTTGATATATCTAAGTTATGGAACATCAGGCAAATTTCAAGTCCTAGGTTTGACCAGGATAGAGGAAAAACTCTTTGTTGATGTGGAAGGAATAATCTGAATTATAGGTCATCTTGGTCAGAGAGAGATGGCTTAAATTCTTCTCCAAGGAAATTCCTCATGCATGTTTTTGAAGAATGCCATATAGTTGTGAAATTCCTGGTCCCTGTCCAACATCTGTGGGAGATTTTCACCTGGTTTCATGTATGGACAGCTGTGGAAGGTTTCCCTTCATGTTACCATCACCCCTATAGAGGGGTATCTATAGGTATTCAGGCCCTATCTTTATTCACAGGGTTTTAAGAGCACCATGCACCAGTGAATAAGAGTGTCTCCTATAGTAGATAAATCAGAGAGGGAATGGACAGTTCTGCATCTGCACAGTCGATGGGTGGCTTGTTGGGTGGTGACTCCCATAAGGCTCCTTGGTGCTGTCAATGGATGGTACCTGATCCTTGGAGACTGGGGTCTCTTATTTTACACTCTTCCTCTACTTGTAACCCCTTCAATTTTCCTTTTACTCAGAATTCTGTTGTGCAGTCTGCAGGTTGAGGAGGTCTTTCTGTCTTGGAGAATGGTTTGTGAGATTAATGGCTAAGTATTTGTGGTCGTTGTTTTATTGTTGGGTGGGTTAGGTTTGCTTTCTGGGCTGAGGATGAAGAAAAGGCTTCCAGGACTTTTGTGAGCATAGGTGAATTAGTCAATTAACATTTTAAAACATTGCCTTACCACGGTTGGAAGACAGTAAAGCTTGCTCTTCATTGGTGTTTGGAAATGGAATAAGGAGCCAGGATTCTAGGTGTGGTGTTTTCACGACGAGGGCGACCTTGACCTCCTCTCTGTTTCTCTTGGATTAACTTCCTTGTATTAGAGCTCAGCCTCACACTGCCACCCTATACTCTCAGCTGCTATTGGCCACCTCCACTTGGACACCACACAACAGCTCACAGCTCACACATCAAACTTAATGGGTTTACGACTACACTCATGTTCTCATCCTTCCCCAAATCCCAGTCTCCAAACTGCTCCTGCTCTGACTTGGTTAATGACAGTACCATCCATGAAGTTACCCCAATCAGAGAGACCTGGAGGCCATCCTTGCCTTGATGCCCCTCCCATGCTCCACATCCACTCGGCCACCACCGTCAAGTCCATCCCAGAAGTAACTCTGACATCTGTCCGGGCTCTTCAGCCTGCCGCTACAGCTTCATTTCAGGTCCCCTCTTCTCTTTCTGGGGACACTGCAGTATCTTCCTTATTGATTTCCCCATAACCCATCCTGAAAACTCCAGCTAGAGCAATCACCCTTATTTGAAGTAGTTTCTAGAACCTCCTCATTGACTGTGGAGCAGAGTCCAGCCCCAAAAGGTGTTCATGGCTCCTCACAATCTGGTCCACGCTCACCTCTCCAGCCTTATTTCCCTCCTTTGGTCCTGCTCAACCCTCTCATCATTCTGTGAATGCAGCTCCCCCCGCACTGCCCCAGTACCACAGGCCCATGTGGGCTCCTCTCTGCTGGTTCCTTTACTGGGGCTGCTCTTCCAACTTCCCTCTGCTCCATCTGCTAGATCCATACTGTTAAGTGGCTCCTCCTCTATGAAATGCCCCTGGCTTAAAGACAGAACTAATAGCTTTCTTCGCTTTCATTCTTGCATTGATTCTTCTTTTTAGCTTTATTGAGATATAATTACATATAACATTGTGTAAGTTTAAGGTGTACAATGTGTTGATTTGATACAGTTATATGGTGCAAAATGATTACCACCATAGAGTTAGCTAACACTTCCATCCCATCACATAATTATCATTTCTTTCTTATGGTGAGAACATAAGATCTACTCTCTTAGCAACATATAAGTATATAATACTGCGTTATTAGCTACAGTCACCATGCTGTACATGAGACCCCCAGATGTTGTTAATCTAATAACTGGAAGTTTGTACCCTTTGACAAATATCTCCACCACCACCCCGCCCCACCAGCCCCTGGCAACCTCCACTCTGCTGTCCGTTTCCCTGGAGACACCACTTACATTTGGTTTGTGAAACTCCTTTGTCTAACCATTAGTTTACATGTCTGGTCTAACTGGATGCCCCTCCCTGCACAGTGCCTGGTATCTGTTCATTAACGGGTGGACGGTTGAATGGAAGGTGAGTCATTCTAGCCAACTTTTCTGTTCCTGACCCTAAGCCCTAAGATTAAATATAAGCCATACTATGGAATAAAACAGAAAAAAGTTCAGAGTTCTCACCTGCTTCCACTGAGAACTCGTAAGTACAATGTGTATTTGTAATACATTAGGCTTTTTCTGTCATTTAAAAATAACTAGTGAGGTTTTTTTTATATTCTTTGCTCTAACTTTATTTTTTAAGGATTTAAACATTTCCCTATTGGAACAGAGTATGCTCATTTTAAACATTTAGGAAGAAATCTTGTAGTCAGTTTTGGGGGGCAGGAGCTAAATTCATTCTTCGGAAGATAGAGGCAGTGGCCCAGCAATACTTTTATCTTAAGTCACAAACATGTTTTTTAACTTTTGTTTCTTACCCAAAGCTGACTGCTTGGAATGATATGCTCTTTCTTGTTTGGAAATAAGATGGAGTGTCAGGAAAATATGAGGAAGTGTGAGAGGTTCTTAGGCTGTTAGCAGGCCTCTTGATTTTCAGTCTCCGGCGGGTCCTTTCATGGCTTTTTCTGCTTGGCAGAAGAGATTTGGAAATAAAGACTGAGATGCCCATTTCATTGCAGCTAGAGCATCTCATGCTACTTCTAAGGCTTTCGTAGAGTTAGACTTGTCCTGCCCCTCACCCCACTGTGGGTTTCCTTTCTCTTTGATTTGTTTGATAGAATCTGGATTACCAGAAAACGAAAAGAAAAAAAAAATCCTAAAAGACAAAGCATTAAGCAAATTCACTTGAGAAGTTACTTAATACCTTTTCTCCTAAAGCTCTAGAGAAGTTTCCAGCATTATACTCTGGGACCTAATTGGGAAGGTTATTTAAGCAAATGCCATTCTTCATCTGTAGATTTTCCATTAAGTGTATGGAATCTATCTCTATTTGTTAAGATTCTGTGGCCATGAGAAATTATCACTAAGCTTTTGTTCTAAATTTATGAGCTAAAAGTTCCAAGAAAATCCCTACTGGATATGTTTGAAAGAAGCTCTCTGACAGTTTGAAGTGAGTGAAGTGAACAGATGTGTGTTTTTTAAAACTTGCTTTGTATCTAGATACTCTGAGATGAATGTGTCAGAGGGTGAGAGGGCAGATGCATCAGACTCCAGTGAGGTGGCTGAGACTGGGAAGTGGGTGAGGAAGAAGAATTAGGAGGTGGAATTGACAGGTGGGTGTTTGTCTAGATAAAGGGTGAGGGAGAAGGAAGGTTCAGTGATGCTGTGTGTTTGGGGGAAGGTATGATGTTCCTGGAAGGCACTCCTTTATTTTTGTAGGACGTGGCTCCTAATCTTTAAGCCTCTGTTTCCTTATCTGTAAAATTTAGAGATAATAACCCTAGTTAATACGGTACTCATAAGTATTAATTGACCCATAGCAACAGGATATATATATTTTTTTCTTTTTTAACTATGAAAAAGACAAAGGTACTCTCAAAAATAAGATCAGCATTCCTGAGAGAATGTATATGAAGGGCTTAGAGCAAAGCCTGGTGCATATCAAGCCCTCAGTAAGGGTGACCTATCATTACTCTGAAGCAAAAGTAATGAAGACGCTGATTCAGGTGCCAGAAAGAAAGCCCCCAAACAGACTTCCATATGCCAGATAAGCATGCAGTATATGATGAGGTATCCTTGCATAACTGGGATCCTTCTGTCTCCTCTTAAGATGTAGGGGAAACTGTCACCCTAAGATGGTCTTTCCCCAACGGCTCCATCTGAAGCTTCACCCCCAAAACCACTCCTGCCAAGTTATTGATGACGATAACATCCTTTTATTCCCTTCATAGCACTCATGCTGTCTTGTCTATTGGTTGGTTTACCTGTTGCACAACTATATCGCCCTCCAGGATGGGGCCGAGACCGTGATCAGGCTCGCACTCAGTGTGCTTAGCACACTGAAGGTGCTCAGGGAGTATCTGTTGGGTGAATGAATGACTAGCCAACCAGTCTGTGAACTGGCTCACCTGGATGCAGGCTTGTCTGTCCTTATGGAGCATCTTCTAAAGCAGCCTTTCATGGACACTCTGTCAGAGAAGGAAGGAGGTGAAGAGCAGGCAAACTGAGGCTTGCTCAGATCTTGGTAAATAGCACTCAGAAAGTCAGACCCTGAAGAAAATATTCAGTTTAAAAATTTTTAGCTCAAAACATCACACACGGGCTTCCCTGGTGGCGCAGTGGTTGAGAGTCCGCCTGCCGATGCAGGGGACGCGGGTTCGTGCCCCGGTCCGGGAAGATCCCACATGCCGCGGAGCGGCTGGGCCCGTGAGCCATGGCCGCTGAGCCTATGCGTCTGGAGCCTGTGCTCCACAACGGGAGAGTCCACAACAGTGAGAGGCCAGCGTACCGCAAAAAAAAAAAAAAAAAAAACCATCACACAGAATGATATATAGCACAATACGCTGGTATTTTAGGCTTTGAGGTTAAAATTTCATACTCAATTATGGCTTCTCTAGACCTCACCAACTTGCAAACATTTTAACTATATTTGCAACCCTTTTGAACTTAAAGCTCCTGCAGGTCTGGTAGGAAATAGAGCAAATTTCAGCAGCAGTTTTCTCTGGGCTGTCGCTTTTGAGGGACTGTTGGGATCTCCACCCATTTCCTAACTTCTGGTAGTTCTCCACTTTCCTACACTGTGCAGATAGTGCTTTTTTAAAATAATAAGAATAATGACAACCGCCTAAGGTTTTATTTCAAAGATATTGACACTGAAAGGTTGGGGGGAAAAGTGAGGGACAGGACACGGGGAGGCAGGAAGGGAGAGCAGGGCAGTGTCTGATGGAGCATTCTGTCTGTATTTTCTGCCCGTCTAGAAATCATCACCAGTGGCCCGAGCGGACGGAGAGAGGGCCCTGTGACATTCTGCCCGCCTTCCCACCTCTCTGTCTCTCTCTCTGTCTCTGACTCTCTCTCATTGTCTGTCTCGGCGCGCATAAGCTGCCTGTCTAGAGATACCACAGTTATCAGTGTAGGGGATGGTCAGGGCGACAGATGGATGAGCCCTTATGCTAGAATCCTCTACAGCCATGAAGTTCCTGTGAAGAGCATTCTCCTTGCCCACAATGATGTTGAGGAGAGCCCAGCTGTGCTGTTTAATGTCTGTTCTATTCTGTCTGCAACTGTAATTCTCCAGAGGGGTTTCTTGGCCTCTTTCCCACCAGGGCATGGTGATGCCTGGCCCCGCCGAGCAGTGCTCTCATTTTACGGGCAGGAAGCACTCAGTGAATGCTTCATCTAATAAGGGGGATACTAAAAGGAAGAGCATTTGATATACCAAAGCACCTTATACCTTTTCAGAGTTTTCTTCGCATGAGTTATCATAATTTGAGCCTCATGACCACTTCCTTGACATGGATAGAACAGATAATGTTGCCTTACTTTACGAAGGAGGAAATTGAATTACGCAGATGATTGACTACCTGACCGAACAGCCCTGTCACTTAGTGGTGCTGGGAACTGCTTCCATTCCTCCTTATTATACACCCAAGAATATACCCACTGTATCACAAATATAGTATTACAATGTTTTATATCATTATTATATTTTATTATATGATACATATAATATGTGATAGTGCCTAGGACTCTTAATAATTGGTACTTAATGTCTAAATGTATTACAAAGAACATTTAACGTATGTAATAACTTTTTATTATCTTTCTCATTGGAGTTAGCAGTTAGCTAAAATTTCAGTGAATCTCCATAACTCTTTTAACTAATGGCCAAAACCACTACACCTGTGAAATCTGTGAGTTTTCAAAACAGCGACTAAGGTACATGATATTTATTGTGCCTGCTACGTATCAGGCACTCAGTTACATAAGTGCCAACATCAGTACTATTCTACAGGCAGAAAACTACAGTTCAACAAGCTTATGTAGCTTTCCCAAGGTTACAGGGCTGGTCAGGTAAACTTAACAACCTGCAATGCCGCTTCCCTACTATTTGGGGAGAAGTAACTAGAAATGTTAGAGATAGATGGTTGATGGAAGAAAATCCAGTTGATTTAAAATCCTCACTGTCTTCCCCTTGAGTAAAGGAGAGAAAAGAATGAGCATGTGTTAAAAAAAAAATCACTAATTTTTCTTGAGTAACCTGTGCTGGGCACTGATCTGAGCATGCCACGTGGATTACCTATTAATCTTCACAACAGCCCTGGGAGGTAGGTCCTGCCTTTGCTATGCTCATTTTACAGGCATGGAAACTGAGGTCAGAGATAAACGATACAGCCGGTATTAGAACCCAGAGCTTGTGCTTTAAACCTTGCTTTCTGTAACTCCTTAGTAAGTTCTGGTTCATCAACCAGGAACCAGCACTACGCAAGGCAGTTGATAGACATGATCTCATTTCCTTGTCCTAACATCCACGGGAGAAGTATTGTCTCCATTTTCAAATGCACCAGGGTTCCAAGTCATCCAGTAGCTCCCAGTCACCCACAAAGCAGAGACAAGCTTGTTCCCTTGCCTCAAATCTGTGTCAGGAAGTTTGTCACAAAAGTAGACATGAAATCCAGGCTCGTGAACTGCTCTTACCATTGAACTCTCTTCCTCCGCGGTGGCTTCTGCCCGATTTATCAGTGTTTCTGACATCTCACTGTGGAAAATCGATTCCCCCTCTTCACACATATCCGCTGTTTTCTTTAGCCTCTTGTCATTCCCAGACATGCATTCCTGATTCTTCAAACAAACAGACAAATCTAAACAGGAAAGATATTCAAGGGCACCCAAATGTTGTGCTGTTGATATCAGTCTGTGAGCTCAGTGCCTCAAACGAAAACAAGCCTCCTGTGCAGTTCCTCCCAGAATCCTTTGGGTTGGCTCCGCATCTCTGCCTTCCTTTGCTTCTTCCTCTTGAAATGTAGCCACACCTTTGGGTAGAGTAGGGCAAGGTAGAGAGAAATATGGGACAATATGGGATGCTGGTCCTTCTAGGTTCCCTCTCTCTAAATAAAAGTTGAAGGTCCCCAGAAGAAAGAGGGTGAAAGAATCTACTTAAGATCTCTGAAAAGTAGCACAAAGAGTGGGAACAAGCTAAAATAAAGGGAAAAATTTTACATGCACGAAATGCAAAATATTATGACTAGTAGTTAATGAAAGGAAAGAAGGAGACACTTCAAAACTATAGTGAGATTTGAAGCTTGAGAATTAATGGAGAATAACTCTCCCGGTGGAAAAGAACAGAAATAAAGTATGGTGGTGGTTTTGTTTCAGGTTTTTAATTTGCTTTCTTGGTTTTTTTGTTGTTGTTTTGTTTTGTTTTGTTTTGTTTTTTTGGAAGGGCTGTTTGTTTAGAGTGGGCCCTCAGGTTCACATCATGTTGTCTTTATAATTTATAATGATAAGCACACAGATTCATCTGTATTCCCTCCAAACAGGCAAAGGGAGGTTTTCTCAATGTCTGAGCCCTGGTCTACTGCTATGCAAATGAGCCCACATTAATCTTTGAAATCTTTTATCTGTGTTACTGCACAGCATTGATTCACCTGGGATGGGGATTTTCTGATTTGTTTTCCAGTATCCTAAAGATTTTCAGTAGTTCTTCAAGAACCACTGTTGGTGGCTAGTGAGGCAAGACCTAGCAAGTACTACCCCAGGGCCCCACTCTGTGCAGTCTATTTTATATATGGGGATTCTGCTCAGAATTATATCACAAGGGGAATTGCAAAGGCATGAAGATTTTGTGAATTTTTAGGGGTATTTAACTTTCAAGTGTAGGGTTTCGAAACTGACTAATGGCCGTGAGAGTAGGAACTGCCCTACTATACCTGGAACTGACAACCAGTGGGCAGGGTGAGGGAGCCCCCTGGGAGGTCTCTAGCGGTGACCTCAGCCCACAGTGCACAACTGGCTACCACCCTTCTCCCCTTTCAAGATTTATAATCTGTTCCGTAATGTACATTTTTTACATAGTTGAGGTCATACTGCTTATATAAACTGCTTTTTCCACTTATCAATACATTGCAAGCTCTCCCTCCATCATTAAACTCCTAAACATACATTTTAATGGATGTACAATATTCCATCACATGTATTTACTCATTTTCCCACTGGAAATTTAGATTTATTTTTTTCTTTTTGCTATAATAAATGATACTCTGATGAAAACCTTTGTCCAAAAATTTTTGTCAACGTTTCTCATTATTTCCTCAGGCTAAATTCCTAAAAGTGGAATTTCTGAGTCAACGAATATCACTCCTATAAAACTCAATGTATTTTTCTAAACTTCTTTCCAGAAATGCTAAATCAATTTATATTCCCACAGTGAAGTATAACAATGCAGAATTTCAGCTGACTGCCCTGCATATAATGGTTTATTTTGTCAGGAGAGGGGAAAGAAAAGAATATTTTTATTAGAAAATTATCTTTTGCCCTCAGTAGCCATTTAAAGTAGAAAAATGCATGCATGAATAATTAAATAATGGGAGGATTTTTTTTTCTTCTAAAAATGAGAGTGGGAAAAATATACCAGCCAAGAAATAGAACTGAAGGATAGTATGTGGGGCACAGTTGTTAATCAGTTGAAATTTTTTCAAATATAGGAATTTTTCAATACTCTGAAAACATTGAAAACATTTTGCTCCTTGAGCACTTATTCTGGGATGCAAGCACATTTCATGCCTCAGAGGTACAAGTGCAGGACTTTCAAAAGTCCTGAGAGAGAGAATGTAACATTTAGATCCTGCATTGAAAACACATGTGGTTAGAAGTGGGGATAGTAACAGCTCTCTTCCTGGGGGACTGTCTTCTTAGTCAACTGATGTTAATTGGATGCTTAGGTTCAAATCATGGCTTTGCCACTTACTAACTCTATAAATTTGGTCAGGGCAGTTACTTTTTCCAGGATGTTGTTTCCTTCTCTATAAAATGAAGAAAATTTTAGCATCCCTGTGAGAACAGAGATAATGCTGTGAGGAGCTCAGCGATTTGTCCAGAGCTGTGCTGTCTAACACGGCAGCCCCTGTGGCTACTGAGCACTGGCAATGTGGCTGGTCTGAATGGAGACATGCTGTAAGTGTGCAAATGTACACCAACTTCAAAGACTTAGTACGAAAAAAGGTATCTAAACTTTTATTATTTTGATATTGTTATATAGTGAATGATACTATTTTGGATATCTTGGCTTCAAATAAAGAGCATTATTGGGGCTTCCCTGGTAGCACCGCGGTTAAGAATCCGCCTGCCAATGCAGGGGACACGGGTTCTAGCCCTGGTCCGGGAAGATCCCACATGCTGCCGAGCAGCTAAGCCCGTGCGCCGCAACTACTGAGCCTGCGCTCTAGAGCCCGTGAGCCACAAATACTGAAGCCTGCGTGCCACAACTACTGAAGCCCGTGCGCCTAGAGCCCGTGCTCCACAACAAGAGAAGCCACTGCAATGAGAAGCCCGCGCACCACAACGAAGAGTAGCCCCCGCTCGCCGCAACTAGAGAAAGCCTGCACACAGCAACAAAGACCCAATACAGCCAAAAATAATAAATTAAATAAATAAATTTTAAAAAATTAAAAGAGCATTATTAAAATTAATTTTAATTTATTCTTTTACTTTTCATATGCTTTCTTTAATGTGGCTTGCGTTGTATTTTTACTGGACAGCGCTGCTCTAGAACTTAATAAAGATTCAAATTATTTTTAAAAGAAATCAAGGGGGTGTTCTCCATTGCACAGTTGTCCAGTTGTTTTTATCTTTAGGGGGGACATTCAATTGTTAGGACACTGTAGGGCATTTGGCTGGGGTCCTCTGGCCTGGATGGTTTAGGACAGACTGGGGTAGGGAGATGCATATTATTTCATTGTCTGTTAGGGGAGTGAGTGGAGAGTTTAAAAATAGCAGCCCCCTCCCTCCTCCAGCCCCATGCTGATCCCTCCTGAGTTATTTCTGTTGGCTGCGTTAGGAGCCTGACATTTGATTCATTCAGTGCACCCTGCCTCGGTCCTTTAAAACAGAATGGACAGTTAGTGAAAGGTCAAAGCCACTATGGCTGGCGGTAGCTGCCCTGGGCCATGACAGGAGGAGGAGACTGAGGGAATTGAAGAACCAGTAATGGCAAAATGCTTGGTCAAGATCCAGACTCGGAGGGGTCTCCGCCTGCAGTTGGTGAACCACTGCAGCAGCAACGTGTTTGTCCGTCTGCTGAGACACAGTTCCAAGATCACAGCCAGAAACACGGGTACGTGCCCTGGCGCTGGGCTCTCCTCTGCGCCTGTGAAGAGTGCGGGCTTTCCAGCTGCCGGCTCACCGCGGGGGCCGGTGGCTGGGAGAGAAGCCTAGGCGAACCCAGTGTCAAAGGTTTGTGATAAGGATGAGAAAGAGAGGGAGGGAGAAAAGCAGAGAGGCAGGCAGGCAGGAAGGAGAGAGTGAGCAAGCGAGCGCTGAGGGAAAATGGGAGGGCTTGAAATGGGGGTCCTGGCCCTCCTATTAAGTGAAATGGTATGAAGTCATCCTAAAGGCTAATAAATTACATGCCAGTTGTAGCCCCGTTAGGAAGGAGGCAGCAGTGGGGTGTCCAATCCAGATGGCCCAGGAATGACTGAAGATCATAGACAGGACAGATTGGATGATCAAAACATACTCCTCCCTCCTTTTATTGTTCAAAGTTTAAGATCTTCAAGTGTGCTTGCCTGGATGAGGCAAAACTCCCCTTTATCTTCAAAGTAGAGCTGTCCTGAAATACAATAGCAGTTAAAGAACTGGGATCAAACTGATGTTCTGCTAATTTCCTTTTCATTGAAAATGTATTTTGTGTGTTATTCTGTGGTCCTTGGGGAAAAATAGGAATTGAAATAGGAATTTTAAAAAATCAGAGCCTACAGCAGGAAAGGAGCTGCTGTTATATATGTATATGTGGTTTTCACCAAATGATTAAAATTTTTAAAATCCTGGGAAATGTCTGGAATTGGCCATACCACATGCACATGTGTGGAACTGACTTCTAAGTGTATTGAAATGAAATTAATTGTATTTGTATAATGACAGAGATAATAGATGATGTGTTCTTATTATAAAAGATTTTTAAAGTACAATTTTATAGAATGTTTTTCTTGACCCTAGGACAGACTGGGGTAGGGAGATGCATATTATTAGCCAGTCTATGCACGTTGACGTGTAGAATGGATATAGGATTATTTTTTTACATAAATAAGATTATTCTATATGTATTATTTTACAATTCATTTTTTTCAATTTATCTTATGGCTTGAAGGACTTTCCATATCGATACGTATTAATCTGTATCCTTTTAAAAATTGGCTGAATAATATCATGTAGTGTGGAGATGCCATAATTTATTTAATCACCAAATTACTGTTGGAAAACTGATATTTCTTAGTTATTAGCTGTAACAGTGCTGCAATGAATGTGCATATACAAGTATTTCTCTATGGCAGATTCTTAAAAGTTGAAGGATATACACATTTTAAATTTTGATGGAAATGGGCAAATAAATTATCCTCTGAAAGACTAACACTCACTAACAAGGTGAGTAGGAAAATGGCTGCTTCCCCACATAAGCACTAACCCTGATGTGACCAATTTCTAAGATTGAAAAAAAAAATGAGATTTTATTGTTTTAATTTGCCTTTTCCTTTTTACTAGTGAGGGTGAGCATCTTTTCAAAGGATAATTGTCCACGTGCATTTCTCCTGGGAATTACTTGTTTACTTTATGAATTTCTGTTTTCTTTTGTCCTTCCCTTATAGATTGTGGGAATTCTTTTATAATCTGCATATTAATCTTTTGCCTTTCACAAGTATTAACTTCTTTCCTCATAATTTGTTCTTGGCTTTTAACTTATTTTAATGTTAACTTTGTAGCACAGGCACTTTTCATATGCACAGACAGCTTCTGCATGTGCAGACTACTTAATTTTTCTATGTTCTAAGTTTTATTATTTTATGTCAGTTTCCCTCATTCCAAGATTATTAACATGTTTTCTGTGTTTTCATCCTCATAATTAATGCATTAGCTTGAACTATGTGAAATTGCTGATACTCAACTGCTTTTGACCTACAAAAATGGTGATTTCATGTGGTTTGATCTAATATTTGTTTTTATTTGACCTGTTAACTTCTTTGGAATTTTTATGTGTGTTTGACATGAAGAAGGGATATACTTTTTCCCTCTCCCAGTTGGTTAGTGATTTTTCTCAAAGTTATTTATCATAACCTTTCATTATTTTCAAAGGTATATTTCTGAATTGCATATTTTAGTATTCCTGCTCCATTATTAACTATAGTATAGTTTTGACATCAGACAGGTCAAGTTCCCCCTCATGGATCTTTTTTTATCCAGAGTTTCTTGATTAATCATGTGCACTTTCTCCATTTGTCATTTCTGAAAATGTGTTGAGATTTATATTGAAATTGCAGTGAATTTTAGTTTAATTAGAGGAGATCTAGATCTTCAAAATAACTGACTTCTATTCAGGAACACTGGTATATTCCTTCATTTTTTTCAGGTTTTCTTTTAGGTTATTCAGCTCTGTCTTAATGTTGTCCTCACACAAGTTTGGCATATTTGTTACAGATATCCTGGATATTACGTGCTATTCTAATTTGTGCGTTTAGCTATTTTGAATGGGATTTTCCATTATCATATTTTTTATGGTCTTTGCTTGTGTGTAGTAAATCACCTGTTTTGAATCTGAACACCTTACTGACTTCTGATTGATTCCCCTAGCTTATTCGAATCTTTGCCTTTCCTTGTAGATGATACTATCACCTGGAAATAGTGACAGTTTTGTGCCTTCCTTTCTAGTATTTACACTTCTTCTTTGTTGTCTTTATCATATTGCATTATTGAGGTCCACCAGGATGACGCTGAAGTTCAGTGAGGGTTTTGTGTCGTGTTCCTGACTTTGTGTGATGATTGATTGTGATGACAGAGAGACCCATGAGATGGTGACAGCTGCATCAGTTAGCATGACATTAGCAGCAAGGAACTCTAACAAACACCGGTTTAAATAATAAAGTGATTTATTATCCAAGACAACACCAAGTCCAGAGTCAGGGATGATTCCAGGATTGAGAAGCCAGGTTCATTTTCTCTCTCTGCACTACTCTTCTCAGTTGGCCAGAGCTCCCCCTCAGACCATTTGCCATCAGCATCATAGGATGGCTGCCAGAATTCCTGGTGTCTCTTTCACATACAATGTCAAGAGAAAGTCTGTATCTGTCCAGTATGTTCTTCTTAGAAGCAAGAAACCTTTGTCAGAATTTCCCCCTCTACCTCTCTCCCCCTGGCGACTCTTCCCTTCGTTTTTCATTTTCAGGGTTGACTCATATACCCACTTCCAAACCAGAGACCGCCAAGAGAATGGAATTACCATCATTGGCTGAGACGAATCATCTGGGAGAGAAATGAATGAGTCAACCATGGAAACTGTGTGATAAGCATGTACGTAGGAGAGCCTTCTGAGAGGAGGTGAAAGATGAGGTCTTAGAGAACGAGTAGGAGCCATCTGAGTGCAGAAGGACATTCCAGGGAGAGGCAACAGTCTGTGCAAAGGCACAGAGGCATGATGCAGTGTAATACATTTGGGCACCTCTAAATAGATAGGAACGGTGGAAATGTGTGGGGTAGAGGTGTGCATTTTATACTAAGCTGGAGTTTAAGTTTTATCCTGAAAGCCATGAAAAACCTTTTAAGAAGAGGATTTGTTACCGACCAGGGTTCATGGCCTTCCCTAGCAATAGAAATTGACTAGAGGCAAGACAAGAAATTCAGGCAAGGCTTTATTGGGGCCCCTGCTGCGGCAGGGGGGAGCGAGAACAAACAACAGGTTCCCTTGCTTGCTGGCTCCCTGAGGGGGGCAAGCTTGTTCCTTATATGGGGTGGGGGTAGGGGTGTGTCCAGGGGTCAGGCCAGAGGGGTGGCTTAGGTGTTTTGCTCACCCCTCTGGTGGTGGTGTGTGCAGGAGTTATTCTCAGTAACCTTGCTTTTGCTCCTGACACCCTGTTTTTGCTCCAGGCTCTTCAAAAGTGGCAGTTGGGTTTTTTGGTCCCTGTATCTTTTGGGTCCAGTATTTGCCCCAACTGCACATGCACACAGTTATTTTAGTCCCATACAGTTTCTTTGTATTTTGTTGCTGGAGGAGAGGTGTGTCCAGGTGCAAGCACTGCAGCAAAGGGTCCCAGGTCCCAGCCTGACTCAGATTCATTTGACTAATTAGGCATTTAAAAATGATTGTTCTGGCAACAATTCAGAAGGAGCCAGACTGAGGTCAGGGAAACCAGTGAGGAGGCCATTGCTGTCATGCAGTTGAGAAGTGGTAAGCAATGGGGGGATGGAGAGGCAGGGACCGCTTTGAAAGTGAATATGGTGGCAGAGTTTGTAGCAGCTGGTGACGGACATGGGGTGAGCAGTGAGTGAGAAGTCATGGCCAACCCTTAGGTTGCTGGTGTGGATAGAAGGTGATGCCATTTACTATACAGTAACTGGTAGAGGAGGGAAAGTCTGGGGTGGGAGATACAGACTGGATGTAGGATACGAGCCTACATCCAGGTGTGTGGTGAGTCTGCAGCTCATTGGACGGTTTTGAGGTGAGATGGGTCAGAGGTTCAGTAACATGTGTTTCTCAAACTAAACTAAGTCATGTTCAAACTTCTCTGGTCAAATAAATTTGGGAAATATTGAGTTAAATAAAGCAAAACTGGTTTCTTCTCTTTGGGACCTCTCAGACATTTTAATAGGTAAACAGTAATGTTAGTGTTTACTGTGAGCCAACCACTTCCCACACATTAATTCATGTCTCCTCTGTGCACAGTATCCACATGTGGTATGGCCTGAATTTTTCCATTTTATAGATTTCACTGAATAGAGCGATTAAGTAACTTGTCCAAGGTCACATGACAATACAAGGCCAGGATTCAGACACAGAAAGATAATTTAAGAGCTTGTATTCTTTTTAATTTCAGCTTTATTGAGGTATAATGGACAAATAAAATTGAAAGATATTTAAAGTATGTATTGTGGCAATTTGATGTACATTGTGAAAGGATTCCCCCTACTTAACTGATTAGCACATTCATTACCTCACATATTTATCAGTTGGTTTTTTTTTTTTTTTTTTTGGTGAGAACATTTGAGTTCTACTCTCTTGCAAATTTCAATTGTATAAAACAGTGTTATCAACTATCATGACCATGTTTTACATTAGAACATCAAATCTTATTCATCTTACAGCTGAAAGTTTGCACCCTTTCCCTGTTTCTCCCACCCCCTAGCCTATGGCGACCACTTTTCTACTTTCTGTTTCTATGAATTTGACTTTTCTTTGTTGTTGTGTTTTTTTGTTGTTGTTTTTAGATTCCACATATAAGTGGTACCGTGGAGCATTTGTCTTTCTCTGATTTATTTCACCTACATAATGCCCTCAAGGCCCATCCATGTTGTCACAAATGGCAGGATTTTCTTCTTTCTTATGGTTGAATAATATGCCACTGTGTACATATACCACATCTTCTGTCTTCTTTATCCATTCATCCATTGATGGCCATTTAGGTTGTTTCCATATCTTGGCTATTGTGAATAATGCTTCAGTGAACATGGGAGTGCAGATATCTCTCAAGATCCTATTTTCATTTCCTTTGGATATATACTCAGAAGTGGGGATTGTTAGATCATATGGTAGTTCTATTTTTAATTTGGGGGGGGACCCTCCATACTGTTTTCCATAGTGGCTGCACCAACAGTACACAGGAGTTCCCTTTTCCCTACATCCTCACCAGCACATGTAATCACTTGTCTTTTTGATGATAGCCATGACTCTTTTTGAAGTATAGTTTTTGTACAATATTATATAAGTTAGGGGTATACAATATAGTGATTCACCATTTTTAAAGGTTATACTCCATTTATAGTTATTATAAAATATATCTGAAGAAAACCATTTTTTGAAAAGATATGTGCACCCCAGTGTTCATTGCAGCACTATTTACAGTAGCCAAGATATGGAAGTAACCTAAGTGTCCATTGACAGATGAATGGATAAAGAAGATGTGGTATATATACACAATGGAACATTACTCAGCTATAAAAAAGAATGAAATAATGCCATTTGCAGCAACATGGCTGGACCTAGAGATTATCATACTAAGTAAGCCAGACAGAGAAAGACAAATATGATATCGCTTGTATGTGGAATCTAAAAAAATGATACAAATGAACTTATTTACAAAACAGAAATAGACTCAGATATAGAAATCGAATTTATGGTTACCAGAGGGGAAAGGGGGTGATAAATTAGGAGTTTAGGATTAAAATATACACACCACTATATATAAAATAGATAACCAACAAACACGTACTGTATAGTACAGGAAACTATACTCAATATCTTATAATAACCTATAATGGAAGAGAATTTTAAAAAGCATATATATGTATATATATATATATATATGTATCTGAATCACTTTGCTGTACATCTGAAACTAACACAACATTGTAAATCAACTATATTCCAATAAATTTTTTTTAAAAAGAAAAAATAAAATATTGGCTATATTCCTGGTGTTGTACAATATATCCTTGTTGCTTATTTTATACCTAATAGTTTACACCTTTCAATCCCCTACTCCTGTATTTCCCCTTCCTCTTCCCTCACCCAACTGGTAACCAATAGTTTTTCTCTGTGAGTTTGCTTCTTTTTTGTTATATTCGCTAGTTTGTTGTGTTTTTTAGATTCCACATATAAGTGATATTATACAGTATTTGTCTTTCTCTCTCTGACTTATTTCACTTAGCATAATGCCCTCCAAGTCCATCCATGTTGCTGCAATGGCAAAATTTCCTTCTTTATGGCTAAGTAGTATTCCACTGTATATATACACAACATCTTCTTTATCCATTCATCTGTTGGTAGACACTTAGGTTGCTTCCGTTAACTTGGCAATTGTAAATAATGTTTTGTGAACATTGGGGTGCATATATCTTTTTGAATTAGTGTTTTTGGTTTTTTTCTGATATATACCCAGGAGTGGCATTGCTGGGTCATATGGTAGTTCTATTTTTAGTTTTTTGAGGAATCTCCATATCGTTTTCCACAGTGATAGCCATAATTTTTGATGAGAGCTTGTACTCTTAACCTTAATAGTAATGTCCAAAAGGTGATAGTGTACACAGTTTCCCAAACTAATTTCAAGGAACAATGGGCAAGGACACAAGTGACCTGCAGAGCTGTGTTGAGTAATGCTGCAGTAGCATGGTGGAGCCATGGAGATGGTTGAGACTCCTCTAAGGGAGAGGGTACAGAGTGACAAGAGCAGAGAGCTGAAGCTACCACAAATAGAGGTGAAAAGACTGTGGAAAAGACAGAGGTAGCTTAGAATCATGAGATGGAAACCAAGAGAGTGTAAAGTCACAGAGGTAGAGTGGTCAGTAGGAGGACAGAAGAGAACACACATTGTCTTTAGCAACATGGTGATCATTGGATATCTTGGTGAGAGCCATTTCAGTGGTCTGGAAGGGGCAGTTGACTTCTGCAATATGAGGACAAGGATTGACTGAATTCTCTTGAATTCTAGATATTGAAATCAAAAAAATGATAAGACAAAGGTTTCAAAATGTCCAGCTACTCTAGAGGCATGACCAGGAGGTTGGTAGATGATGACCACAAGGAGAAGTGAGATTGATGTTCATGGCTAGGAAGAACATTAGGATTTGCTGTGAAGTGTGTGTGTGTGTGTGTGTGTGTGTGTGTGTCTAAGTTTCCATTCGTCTATACTTTCCGGAGTCACTGGGATGACTCTTATGGGTTTTAAATAGAACGAGCAGGCAGCTTCCCAAGGATATTCAGAGGCATCAGGAACATTTCTAGTGTGAGATATTTTGCAGTGTCTATGCCTGAAAGTGAAAACCCTCATCTGAAAAAGTACATGTCATTCTCAGGATCTTTTCTTTAAACCCATGAGACATGAGCTTCTCTTGAAGGATTAGACTTTATCCCCAGCAAAGGGAAGATAAAGGAGTCACACAGGAGTTTAATGGCATACCATCTTACTACAGTTCGAAGCCTGCATGCTGCTAAATGTGGATAGAAAACATTTGGGGCACTGATAGCACATGCATAATACAGTGAACTTGTTATACCACAACAGCAAGTGATTTTTTTTTTTTTTTTTGGCTTCCAGGATACAATCACAGGAGGTATGACATATAAACACGTAATTAGGTGACCATAAAATCTATTAGGCAAACCTTTTGAGAGCGAAAGGGGCACTTTAATAATGCTGCTAGGAAACAGGCATACCGTGGGACTGTACCAGGCAAATAGGGACAAGTGATCACCTTACATATAATGATACTGTGGTTTCAGCAAATGAAATTGGCCAATAACACAAGACTCTTCCTCTTTAGTTAAGAAGTGAGGGTCTTTCTGGGCCTCTCAGATCCCCTTCTCTTCAGGAAAACATGGTGGTTTGGAACAAGCTTTGGAGTCAGGCAGGCTTGGGTACAAACCCCTGCTCTGTTGTGTCCTGGCGTCATGACCTTGTGCAGGTTACTTAACGTCTCTGAGCCTCAGTTTCCTCATCTCCTCTTATGAATATCACATGATCATGTACTTAAAATACCTATCCCTGTAAGAATGTATTAAAAATTTTAGTGCTCTTGTCTTTTCCCCACTCCCACAATGTTTCTCAACAGATACAGGAGAAATAGCTCTGCTTCTTATATGCAGGTGATTGGTGCTTTCAGGGAAAGTATATGTATAGTGTCAAGTGGGACTTTTTTTGAGAGACCTAGACTGGAAGGGATGTGGTCCATTTTTCAGGTAAAAAGTCTAAGACTCATAGAACTGAAGTACCATGTCGGAGGACACAGAGTTCTGTGGAACTGAATCTAGGTCCCCAGAATTCCAGGCCACTGTTCTTTCCACTCCATCATATTTCCTAGAAGTGGAGTGATGACCTCTTCCTTCTCTCCCACTCTTCCTTCACTCTTCTTGTCCCTATCCTCAATTCAAGAGTACAGCACACCTCCCAGTGGCAGGATGGCTACACCGATCAACATAAGTGGATCAATCAGAAGTTAGCCCACCTCAGCAAGGACGGTTCTGGTTAATCGGCAACAAATATGTGAACTCCGTAGAGACCTGACAATTTCATGTATTCTTGAGCAGTGGTTGTCAATCCTTTGATTCAGTGTGCCCTTCAGATTCAGTAACAAAGATCTTAATGTTCTCTCTACCATCCTGAAATGAAACTCAGAGAAAACACAGTCTACTTACACATAACTTTAAAAGTCAAAATAATGCTCTAAGTGTAATGACAGGAGAACTTGGAAGTAATTCATAATAAAATAGTTAAGTCTTTCCAAAGGTTTTTCTTAAGCATAATTCACCAGGAGGCAGAATGAAGGCATGGGATGCTGGCTCCTCTGTGAATGTAATGGGGGGACATGGGCACCACTCAACAGATGCAAGAACGTGTGCTACTAGGTAGGCATCTTGGACACCTTAGCCATTTCAGACAGCAGTGATGTGATGTTCTCAACAGGTAAACAGCTCTTGGCAAGATACCTTCAATTTACCCAGTGGTTGTATGCCTGAAAAATTCAAAATATGTTAAAATCATATCTAAATGCTTTAGGTTTAAATGTAAAACACAGGTAGATTCTAGATTCAAATCATTCTAAATAGATTTCTCACCAACATGGATAATATTTAATAGGACATCTAAAAGTTATGTGGGATGCAAAATAATTCTTTATTTTGTGGGACCATCCTATGCATTTTTTGATGTCTGGCATCCTTGACGCCCTCCCATTAAATGATGCTGACCCTGCCAATCATTGTGACCGCCAAAAAAGCCTCTACAATTTTCTAAAATACCCTCCTCCCTGCCAGGTGGTGGTACCGCTTTCTTTGTGTCCCTGCTCTGCAGGTTTAGGGGGCATTCCGTAGTTGGGTACCAGCACAGAGTGACTTGGGGTGCCACAGAGGGAACCTGAATGCTGGTGACCAGTGATGCCATTTGCCAAAGCCTGGAATGAGCAGTGCACAACCTGCTTGACTGTACACAGCAGGCACACAGCCTGTCCATCATCAGTGGCCAGTCTTTTCCTTCAGCATCATTTGATTCTCGCTATTTCACTTCATGAAGTATTTCTTCAAGTTGAATAATGATAATAATGGCATAAAATAGTTATATTTACTAAAATGTAAGTTAACATTATTTCCTATGTGTCAGAAACTTTCAGCTATTATATAATTTTAATTGGGCTGCATAATTATAGAAACTTGAAAGCTATTTCCTTTTCCTTAAGCATTGTCATATCACTTCTAAAAAACGTTTTTAGCCATTGAGCTTTGTGAATACATTTAGGAGGCTTCTCATGTACTGATGAAGTAAAATAAATTTAATGAAACAGTGTAGATTGTCTCACTAATTTAACATTTCTGGTCTCTTTGGACATTCTTGTCCAGTTCATCAGAAAAGGCATGTAGGAAACTTTAAGCATCTATCACATAAAGAAAATTAAGAAAATATGGATAACCAACTATAATTTCCCTTGTACTCTGTAGTAGTGGACTTGTTAGAAAACTAATCTGTGTTGATAAAATGATATTGCTTGTCAATAGATTGTATGTACATATTGCTTAGAAACAGGCCAATGTAGCCTAATTTTCTTTGGTAAGATAGTAACATATAATTCCTATAGCTTTTTTTTGATACAGACAGCACTTATGCATCCATAATTTTGTTTAACCCTTACCCCAGGCTTATGAGGTAGGTGTTACTCCTGTGTTGTTGTTAAGCAAGCTGAGCTCCAAGAATATTTTTTAAATTTTTATTTTATATCAGGGTATAGTTGATTTACAATGTTGTGTTAGTTTCAGGTGTATAGCAAAGTGATTTGGTTATACATATATCTATTCTTTTTCAGATTCTTTTCCCTTATAGGTTATTATAGAATATTAAGCAGAGTTTCCTGTGCTGTACAGTAGGTCCTTGTTGTTTATCTATTTTATATATAGTAGTTTGTATCTGCTAATCCCAAACTCCTAATTTATCCCTCCCCCCCTCCTTCCCCCTCTGGTAACCATAAGTTTATTTTTGAAGTCTGTGAGTCTGTTTCTGTTTTGTAAATAAGTTCATTTGTATCATTTTTTTAAGATTCCACATATAAGCCATATCATATGATATTTGTCTTTCTCTGTCTGCCTTACCTCACTTAGTAAGATAATCTCTAGTTCCATCCATGTTGCTACAAATGGCTTTATGGCTGAGTAATATTCTTTTATATGGCTGAGTAATATTCCATTGTATATATGTACCGCATCTTCTTTATTCATAAATTGGTCGATGGAAGTTATTAAGAACTAAAGTCTCATAAGTGGCAGAACTGGGTTGTCCAGCCTTTGTCTGGTCTACTTTCCACTCTATCCCACTAAAAATTTGAGCCTAGAGATGAGGGGAGAAGTATTATGAAACTCCAGCACATCTAATGCTACTGGTTAGAAAAACTATGACAGGGAAGAAAGCATTTATTTCCCTGCCTAACTCCTCCTTTCCAGAAACATAAGAGAATACTTCTGTTGTTGAGATCCAAGTACTGGAATACTTGGGCGACTTTGAAACATCAGTAATGTAGCTGATTTTATCACAGCATTTATCTAGTAGCATTTGTAGACTAGCAGCCTATAGGCCTAAAAATACCCACAGGCTCTTTTTGTATGGACTGCACAGATTGTTTTTTTAATTTGAATTTTAAAGCTTTCAGATGGAGCTCAATATGGTCAGTTTTCCCCGGTCATCACCACTCCCTACTGTCCCATACCTGGCCTGCACTCATTCACATCAGGCACCTGCCTGGCCTGTAGAGGCACTCGCTTTTGTGACCCTGAATTAATGACCATGATTATGACTCTCCCAGAAGCCACTATTTCACCTTGCTAGCGCTCTATTTTTCCTTCTTAGATCCTGGATTTCTCAGAAGAAAAATAAATTTGGGAAGGGGGTTAGGGAGTACTGGGGAGATGGGCTGAAATTTTACATAATGTAACTGAGAAGGTGATATTTGTTTAGCAACCTGCAAAGAGGGACAGAGTGTGAACCTGTCTGAAGGCAGAGTGCTCCAAGCAGAGAGAACAGCAAGAGAGAGCTTAACTGGCATGTTTGAGGGACAGCCAGGCTTCTGTGGCTGGAGTGGCATGAACAAGGGGGAGGGTCCTAGCAGAACAAGGTCAGAGAGGTTAGGAGAGTAGACATCCCTGCAAGGACTTGGTTTATACTCTGAGGAAGATGAAAAACCGCTAGAGGACATTGAGCAGATGAGTGGCATGATCCATGTTATGTTTTCAAAGGATGACTCCAGCTGCCGTGTTGACAATGACCCTTACATAGGCAAGGGCTAGAGCAGGGGGACCAGATGAGATGCTGCTGCAGTAATGTAAGTGAGAAAGACGGAGGCTTAGACCAGGTTGGTAGCGGTGGACGTAGTAGGAAGTGGTCCGATTCTGAGTGTGCTTTGAAGGTAGAGACATAGAAGTTGTTGATGGGTCCATAGTGAGAGTGAACAGAGGAAAGTCAAGGTTTTTGGTCTGAGCAACTGGAAGAATGGAGTTGCTGTCAACAAAATACTGCAGTCTGTAAACTTGAGGTTTCCCTTTACCTCTCATTATAGGAGAAGGATATGGAAAACAGAAGGCAGAGGGAGAATAGGTTGCGTATTAGGAAAAGGAGACTTAAGGAGGAAAGGCCATTTACATGAGAAAATGCTGTTAGGTAAGAACAAAGAGCATGGAAGATCTTTGTGACCACAGGACGGTGAAAATAGCCAAAGGGGCTGGGAGTGGTCTTTCTAGAGCAGTTATGCCACTCATAGACAATATGTTGCTTTCACTGCTTTCCCAAAGAGGAGAGTAAAATGACCTTTCTTCTTGGGGATATGGAATACGAGATATGTAAGATGTAGTATTCCAGAAAGTCATAACTCTTGTCATCTTTCCTTACACTGTGAACATTTTCTCCCTTCAGGTTTCATGGAGTATTATATGGTGGTAGAAAAATTACAGCTTGCATTTATTTTTTTTAAATTTTTATTGAAGTGAAGTTCATCACATAAAATCAACCATTTTAACATGAAAAATATAGTACCATTTAGTACATTCACAGCTTTGCAACTAACACCTCTCTCTAGTTCCAAAACATTTTCATCACCCTAAAAGGAAACCTGGTACCCGTTAAGCAGACACTCCCCATTCATTTCCTCCCTCAGCCCCTGGCAACCATCAGTATGCTTCCTGTCTCTATGAATTTACCTGTTCTGGATATTTCATATGGAGATAAATGGAATTATATGTTATGTAAGCTTCTGTGTCTGTCTACTTCCACTCAGCATGTTTTTGACATTCATCCATGTTGTATCATGTCTATAATGATTGAATAATATTATTATATGGATAAACCACATTTTATCTAGTCATCCGTTTATGGACGTTTGGGTTGTTTCCAACTTTTTACTATTGGATTACTGCTGCTTTGAACATTTTTGTACAAGTATTTGTCTGAGTACTTGTTTTTAATTCTTTGGAGTATATACCTTGGAGTAGAAGTGCTGGATCGTATGGTAACTCTGTTTGACTTGAGGAACTGCCAAACTGTTTTCTATAGCAGCTGAACCATTTTAAAATCCTATCAGCAATGTTCAAGGGTTCCAGTTTCTCCTCACCCTTAACCAACACTTGTTATGTTCAGGTTTTAAAAATTATAGCTGTGGTTTATGTCAAAAAGTGTTTTCCTCTAAGAGTTTTATAGTGTCTGGTCTTACATTTAGGTCTTTAATACATTTGGAGTCTATTTTTTGTGTATGGTGTTAGGAAGTGTTCTAATTTCATTCTTTTACATGTAGCTGTCCAGTTTTCCCAGCACCACTTATTGAAGAGGCTGTCTTTTCTCCATTGTACGTTCTTGCCTCCTTATGGAATATTAAAAGCAAAAACAAAAACAAAAAACCATGGTACTGATGAACCTAGTTGCAGGACAGGAATAAAGAGGTACACATAGAGAATGGACTTGAGGACATGGGGTGGGACGGCGAAGCTGGGGCAAAGTGAGAGTGGCATGGACATATATACGCTACCAAATGTAAAATAGTTGGCTGGTGGGAAGCAGCAGCATAGCACAGGGAGATCTGCTTGGTGCTTTGCGATGACCTAGAGGGGTGGGATAGGGAGGGTGGGAGGGAGGCTCAAGAGGGAGGGGATATGGGGATATATGTATGCATATGGCTGATTCGCTTTGTTGTGCAACGGAAACTAACACGGTATTGTGAAGCAATTATACTCCAGTAAAGATCTATTTAAAAAATATAGCCATTCTAGTGGGTGTGAAGTGCTATCTTATTATGGTAACAACTAACGATGTGGAGCTTCTTTTCATGTGCTTATTGGCCCTTTGTATTTTGCTTGCATGTTTTATGGTATCTTTCATTTAGGCTGCTCAGGACTGTCATACCAGAGCTATTAGGAAATATCTGTTGATATTTAAAAGATAAAACCAGTAATTCAGTCCTGCACATCATTTTCCCCAGTTTTATTGAGATATAATAGACATACATCACTGTATAAGTTTAAGGTATACAGCATAATGGCTTGACTTACAAATGTTGTGAAATGATTACTGTACTACCTTTAGTTAGCATCCATTATCTCATATAAATGAAACAAAAAGAAAAAAACTTTTCCTTGTGATATGGTCTCTTGGCATCTACTCTCTTAACTTTCATATATATCATATAGCAGTATTAACTATAGTTACCATGTTGTACATTATATTCCTTATACCTATTTATAACTGGAAGCTTGTACCTTTTAACTCCCTTCCTCTAATTCTCCCTCTTGCCACTCCCTGTCTCTGGTAACCACAAATCTGATTCCTTTTTCTATGAGTTTTAAAAAAGAATTAGATTCCACATGTAAGTGAGATCATACAGTGTTTGTCTTTCTCTACCTGACTTATATCATTTAGAATAATGCTTTCCACGTCCATCCATGTTGTCGCAAATGGCGGGATTTTCTCATTTTTTGGTGGCTGAATAATATTCTGGTGTGTGTGTGTTCTTTGTGTATATATGTATATATTCACAGATGAATGGACACTGAGGCTGTTTCCATGTCTTGACTATTGTAAATAATGCTGCTATGAACATGGGGGTGCAGATATCTTTTCTAGTTAGTGTTTTTGTTTCCTTTCAATATATTCTCAGAAGTGGAACTTCTGGTTCATATGCTAGTGCAAAATTTTTAACATTTACACTTGTAACTTTTTCAGGAACCTCCATACTGTTTTCTATACTGCCTGTACCAGTTTATAATCCTGCCAACAGTGCACCAGGGTACCCTTTTCTCCACATCCTTACCAGCATTTGTTGTCTTTTTTTTTTTTAACATCTCTATTGGAGTATAATTGCTTTAAAATGGTATGTTAGTTTCTGCTTTATAACAAAGTGAATCAGCTATACATATACATATGTCACCATATCTCTTCCCTCTTGTGTCTCCTTCCCTCCCTATCCCACCCCTCTAGGTGGTCACAAAGCACCGAGCTGACCTCCCTGTGCTATGCAGCTGCTTCCCACTAGCTGTCTATTTTACGTTTGGTAGTGTATATATGTCCATGCCACTCTCTCACTTCGTCCCAGCTTACCCTTCCCCCTCCCCGTATCCTTAAGTCCATTCTCTAGTAGGTCTGTGTCTTTATTCCCGTCTTGCCCCTAGGTTCTTCATGACCATTTTCTTTTTTTTTAGATTCCATATATATATGTTAGCATATGGTATTCGTTTTTCTCTGACTTGCTTCACTCTATATGACAGACTCTAGGTCCATCCACCTCACTACAAATAACTCAATTTTGTTTCTTTTTATGGCTGAGTAATATTCCGTTGTATATATGTGCCACATCTTCTTTATCCATTCATCTGTTGATGGACACTTAGGTTGCTTCCATGTCCTGGCTATTGTAAATAGAGCTACAATGAACATTTTGGTACATGACTCTTTTTGAATTTCGGTTTTCTCAGGGTATATGCCCAGTAGTGGGATTGCTGGGTCGTATGGTAGTTCTATTTTTAGTTTTTTAAGGAACCTCCATACTGTTCTCCATAGTGGCTGTTTCAAGTTACATTCCCACCAACAGTGCAAGAGGGCTCCCTTTTCTCCACACCCTCTCCAGCATTTATTGTTTGTAGATTTTTTGATGATGGCCATTCTGACCAGTGTGAGATGATATCTCATTGTAGTTTTGATTTGCATTTCCCTAATGATTAATGATGTTGAGCATTCTTTCATGTGTTTGTTGGCAATCTGTATATCTTCTTTGGAGAAATGTCTATTTAGGTCTTCTGCCCATTTTTGGATTGGGTTGTTTTTTTGTTGTTGAGCTGCATGAGCTGCTTGTAAATTTTGGAGATTAATCATTTGTCACTTGCTTCATTTGCAAATATTTTCTCCCATTCTGAGGGCTGTCTTTTCCTCTTGTTTATGGTTTCCTTTGCTGTGCAAAAGCTTTGAAGTTTCATTAGGTCCCATTTGTTTATTTTTATTTCCATTTCTCTAGGAGGTGGGTCAAAAAGGATCTTGCTGTGATTTATGTCATAGAGTGTTCTGCCTATGTTTTCCTCTAAGAGTTTGATAGTGTCTGGGCTTACATTTAGGTCTTTAATCCATTTTGACTTTATTTTTGTATATGGTATTAGAGAGTGTTCTGATTTCATTCTTTTACATGTAGCTGTCTTTTTATTTATTTGTTTTGTCTTTTTGATGATGACTATTCTAAAAGGCATGAAATGATATGTCATTGTGGTTTTCATTTGCATTTCTCTAATGACTAGTGATGTTGAGCCTAGTTTTGTGTACCTATTGGCCTTTCATTTATCCTGTTGAGAAAAATGTCTATTCAGGCCTTTTCCCCATTTTAAAATTGAATTATTTGGAGGTTTTTTTTTTTTGCTATTGAGTTGTGTGTGTTCTTTATATATTTTGGATATTAACCCCTACTCAGATATGGCTTGGAAATTTTTTTCCCATTCCATAGGTTTTCACTTTATTGTTTGCTTCTTTTGCTTGCAGGAGCTTTTTAGTTTAATGTAGTCCCACTTGTTTTTGATTTGGTTGCTTGTGCTTTAGGGATCATATCCAGAAAATCATTGCCAAGACCTATGTCAAGGAGCTTTTTTTCCTATGTTTTCTTCTAGGAGTTTCATGGTTTCAGGTTCTAGATTTAAGTCTTTAATCCACTGCAAGTTAATTTTTGTGAGTAGTGGAAGTTTGGGGTCTAGTTTCATTCTTTCACATGTGAATATCCTCCTGCTTTGTTCTTCTTTCTCAGAATTGCTTTGGCTATTTAGGGTCTTTTGTGGTTACATATAAATTTCAGGATTTTTTTTTCTACTTCTGTAAAAAATTTCATTGGAATCTTGATAGGGATTGCATTGAATCTATAAATGGCTTTTGGTAGTATTGACATTTTAACAATATTAATTCTTCTAATCATGAACATGGGATACCTTTCCATTCATTTGTGTGTTCTTCAATTTCTTTCACCAGTGTCTTATAATTTTCAGAGTAGAGATCTTTCACCTCCTTGGCTAAGTTTACCCCTAAATATTTTATTGTTTTTGATGCTGTTGTAAAAAGAGATCTTTTTTTTTCAGATAATTTATTGTTACTGTATACAAACACTACTGATTTTCCTATGTTAAATTTGTATCCTGCAACTTCACTGAATTTGGCAGTTAGCTCCAATAGTCTTTTGGTGAAGTCTTTTGGATTTTCCATGTATAAAAACATGTCACCTGCAAATAGAGATAATTTTACTTCTTCCTTTCCAGTTAGGATGCCTTTTATTTATCTTTCTTGCCTGACTGCTCTGGCCAGGACTTCCAGTACTATGTTGAATAGGAGTGGTGAGAGGGAGCACCTTTGTCTTGTTCCTAATCTTAGAGGAAAAGCTTTCAATCTTTCACCATTGAGTATGATGTGAGCCATGGGCTTATCATATATGGCCTTTATTGTGTTGAGGTACATTCCTTCTATAGCTAATGTGTTGAGTTTTTATCAAATGGATGTAGAATTTTGTCAAAAGCTTTTTCTGCATCTATTAAGATGATCATATGATTTTGTTTCTTTCATTCTGTTAATTTGATATATCCCATTAATTTGTGTATGTTGAACCATCCTTGCATGCCAGCTCTAAATCCCACTTGATCACAGTAAATGATTCTTTTTTTTAACATCTTTATTGGAGTATAATTGCTTTACAATGGTGTGTTAGTTTCCGCTTTACAACAAAATGAATCAGCTGTATATATACATATGTTCCCATATCTCTTCCCTCTTGCATCTCCCTCCCTCCCACATTCCCTATCCCACCCCTCCAGGCGGTCACAAAGCAACGAGCTGACCTCCCTGCGCTATGCGGCTGCTTCCCACTAGCTATCTACAGTACATTTGGTAGTGTATATATGTCCATGCTTCTCTCTCGCTTTCTCACAGCTTACTCTTCCCCCTCCCCATATCCTCTACTCCATTCTCTAGTAGGTCTGTGTCTTTATTGCTGTTTTACCCATAGGTTCTTCATGACATTTTTTCCTAAATTCCATATATATGTGTTAGCATATGGTATTTCTCTCTCTCTTTCTGACTTACTTCACTCTGTATGACAGACTCTAGGTCTATCCACCTCATTACAAATAGCTCAATTTCGTTTCTTTTTATGGCTGAGTAATATTCTACTGTATATATGTGCCACATCTTCTTTATCCATTCATCCCATGATGGACACTTAGGTTGTTTCCATGTCGGGGCTATTGTAAATAGAGCTGCAATGAACATTTTTGTACATGACTCTTTTTGAATTATGGTTTTCTCAGGGTATATGCCCAGTAGTGGGATTGCTGGGTCGTATGGTAGTTCTATTTGTAGTTCTTTAAGGAACTTCCATACTGTTCTCCACAGTGGCTGTATCAATTTACATTCCCACCAACAGTGCAAGAGGGCTCCCTTTTCTTCACACCCTCTCCAGCATTTATTGTTTATAGATTTTTTGATGATGGCCATTCTGACTGGTGTGAGATGATATCTCATTGTAGTTTTGATTTGCATTTCTCTAATGATTAGTGATGTTGAGCATTCTTTCATGTGTTTGTTGGCTGTCTGTATATCTTCTTTGGAGAAATGTCTATTTAGGTCTTCTGCCCATTTGTGGATTGGGTTGTTTGTTTTTTTGTTATTAAGCTGCATGAGCTGCTTATAAATTTTGGAGATTAATACTTTGCCAGTTGCTTCATTTGCAAATATTTTCTCCCATTCTGAGGGCTATCTTTTCCTCTTGTTTATGGTTTCCTTTGCTGTGCAAAAGCTTTGAAGTTTCATTAGGTCCCATTTGTTTATTTTTATTTCCATTTCTCTAGGAGGTGGGTCAAAAAGGATCTTGCTGTGATTTATGTCATAGAGTATTCTGCCTATGTTTTCCTCTAAGAGTTTGATAGTGTCTGGCCCTACATTTAGGTCTTTAATCCAGTTTCAGCTTATTTTTGTGTATGGTGATAGGAAGTGATCTAATCTCATACTTTTACATGTACCTGTCCAGTTTTCCCAGCACCACTTATTGAAGAGGCGGTCCTTTCTCCATTGTACATTCCTGCCACCTTTATCAAAGAAAAGGTGGCCATATGTGCGTGGGTTAATCTCTGGGCTTTCTATCCTGTTCCATTGATCTATCTTTCTGTTTCTGTGCCAGTACCATACTGTCTGGATTACTGTAGCTTTGTAGTATAGTCTGAAGTCAGGGAGCCTGATTCCCAGCTCCTTTTTTCGTTCTCAAGATTGCTTTGGCTATTCGGGGTCTTTTGTGTTTCCATACAAATTGTGAAATTTTTTGTTCTAGTTCTGTGAAAAATGCCAGTGGTAGTTTGATAGGGATTGCATTGAATCTGTAGATTATTTGGGTAGTAGAGTCATTTTCACAATGTTGATTCTTCCAATCCAAGAACATGGTATATCTCTCCATCTATTTTTATCATCTTTAATTTCTTTCATCAGTGTCTTATAATTTTATGCATACAGGTCTTTTGTCTCCTAGGTAGGCTTATTCCTAGATATTTTATTCTTTTTGTTGCAGTGGTAAATGGGAGTGTTTTCTTGATTTCACTTTCAGATTTTTCATCATTAGTGTATAGGAATGCAAGAGATTTCTGTGCATTAATTTGGTATCCTGCTACTTTACCAAATTCATTGATTAGCTCTAGTAGTTTTCTGGTAGCATCTTTAGGATTCTCTATGTATAATATCATGTCATCTGCAAATAGTGACAGCTTTACTTCTTCTTTTCCGATTTGGATTCCTCTTATTTCCTTTTCTTCTCTGATTGCTGTGGCTAAAACTTGCAAAAGTATGTTGAATAAGAGTGGTGAGAGTGGGCAACCTTGTCTTGCTCCTGATCTTAGTGGAAATGCTTTCAGATTTTCACCATTGAGGACGATGTTGGCTGTGGGTTTGTCATATATGGCATTTATTATGTTGAGGGAAGTTCCCTCTATGCCTACTTTCTGCAGGGTTTTTATCATAAATGGGTGTTGAATTTTGTTAAAAGCTTTCTCTGCATCTACTGAGATGCTCATATGGTTTTCCTCCTTCAATTTGTTAATATGGTGTATCACGTTGATTGATTTGTGTATATTGAAGAATCCTTGAATTCCTGGAATAAACCCCACTTGATCATGGTGTATGATCCGTTTAATGTGCTGTTGGATTCTCTTTGCTAGTATTTTGTTGAGGATTTTTGCATCTATGTTCATCAGTGATATTGGTCTGTAGTTTTCTTTCTTTGTGACATCCTTGTCTGGTTTTGGTGTCAGGGTGATGGTGGCCTCGTAGAATGAGTTTGGGAGTGTTCCTCACTCTGCTATATTTTGGAAGAGTTTGAGAAGGATAGGTGTTAGCTCTTCTCTACATGTTTGATAGAATTCGCCTGTGAAGCCATCTGGTCCTGGGCTTTTGTTTGTTGGAAGATTTTTAATCACAGTTTCAATTTCAGTGCTTGTGATTGGTCTGTTCATAGTTTCTATTTCTTCCTGATTCAGTCTTGGCAGGTTGTGCCTTTCTAAGAATTTGTCCATTTCTTCCAGGTTATCCATTTTATTGGCATAGAGTTGCTTGTAGTAATCTCTCATGATGTTTTGTATTTCTGCAGTGTCAGTTGTTACTTCTTTTTCATTTCTAATTCTATTGATTTGAGTCTTCTCCCTTCTTTTCTTGATGAGTCTGGCTAATGGTTTATCAATTTTGTTTATCTTCTCAAAGAACCAGCTTTTAGTTTTATTGATCTTTGCTATCATTTCCTTCCTTTCTTTTTCATTTAATTCTGATCTGATGTTTGTGATTTCTTTCCTTCTGCTAACTTTGCGGTTTTTTGTTCTTCTTTCTCTAATTGCTTTAGGTGCAAGGCTAGGTTGTTTATTCGAGATGTTTCCTGTTTCTTAAGGTAGGACTGTATTGCTATAAACTTCCCTCTTAGAACTGCTTTTGCTGCATGCCATAGATTTTGGGTCATCGTTTTTCCATTGTCATTTGTTTCTAGGTATTTTTTTATTTCCTCTTTGATTTCTTCAGTGATCACTTCGTTATTATGTAGTGTATTGTTTAGCCTCCATGTGTTTGTATTTTTTACAGATCTTTTCCTGTAATTGATACCTAGTCTCCTAGCATTGTGGTCAGAAAAGATACTTGATACAATTTCAATTTTCTTAAATTTACCAAGGCTTGATTTGTGACCCAAGATATGATGTATCCTGGAGAATGTTCCATGAGCACTTGAGAAAAATGTGTATTTTTTTTTTGGATGGAATGTCTTATAAATATCAATTAAGTCCATCTTGTTTAATGTCTCATTTAAAGCTTGTGTTTCCTTATTTATTTTCATTTTGGATGATCTGTCCATTGGTGAAAGTGGGGTGTTAAAGTCCCCTACTATGAATGTGTTACTGTCGATTTCCCCTTTTATGGCTGTTAGTATTTGCCTTATGTATTGAGGTGCTCCTAGGTTGGGTGCATAAATATTTACAATTGTTATATCTTCTTCTTGGATTGATCCCTTGATCATTATGTAGTGTCCTTCTTTGTCTAATAGTCTTTATTTTAAAGTCTATTTTGTCTGATATGAGAATTGCTACTCCAGCTTTCTTTTGGTTTCCATTTGCATGAAATACCTTTTTCCATCCCCTTACTTTCAGTTTGTATGTGTCTCTAGGTCTGAAGTGGATCTCTTGTAGACCGCAAATATATGGGTCTTGTTTTTGTATCCAATCAGCCAATCTGTGTCTTTTGGTGGGAGCATTTAGTCCATTTACATTTAAGGTAATTATTGATATGTATGTTCCCATTCCCGTTTTCTTAATTGTTTTGGGTTCATTATTGTAGTTCTTTTCCTTCTCTTGTGTTTCTGGCCTAGAGAAGTTCTTTTAGCAGTTGTTGTAGAGATGGTTTTGTGGTGCTGAACTCTCAGCTTTTGCTTGTCTGTAAAGGTTTTAATTTCTCCATCAAATCTGAATGAGATCCTTGCTGGGTAGAGTAATCGTGGTTGCAGGTTTTTCTCCTTCATAACTTTAAATATGTCCTGTCAGTCCCTTCTGGCTTGCAGAGTTTCTGCCTAAAGATCAGCTGTTACCCTTATGGGGATTCCCTTATGTGTTATTTGTTGTTTTTCCCTTGCTGATTTTAATATGCTTTCTTTGTATTTAATTTTTGACAGTTTGATTAATATGTGTCTTGGCGTATTTCTCCTTGGATTTATCCTGTATGGGACTCTCTGTGCTTCCTGGACTTGATTAACTATTTCCTTTCCCATATTAGGGAAGTTTTCAACTATAATCTCTTCAAATATTTTCTCAGTCCCTTTCTTTTTCTCTTCTTCTTCTGGAACCCCTATAATTCGAATGTTGGTGCATTTAATGTTGTCCCAGAGGTCTCTGAGACTGTCCTCAGTTCTTTTCATTCTTTTTTCTTTATTCTGCTGTGCAGTAGTTATTTCCACTATTTTATCTTCCAGGTCACTTATCCGTTCTTCTGCCTCAGTTATTCTGCTATTGATCCCATCCAGAGTATTTTTCATTTCATTTATTGTGTTGTTCATCGTTTGTTTCATCTTTTGTTCTTCTAGATCCTTGTTAAATGTTTCTTGCATTTTGTCTGTTCTATTTCCAAGATTTTGAATCATCTTTACTATCATTATTCTAAATTCTTTTTCAGGTAGACTGCCTATTTCCTCTTCATTTGTTACGTCTGGTGGGTTTTTGTCTTGATCCTTCATCTGCTGTGTGTTTTTCTGTCTTCTCATTTTGCTTATCTTTCCTGTGTTTGGGGTCTTCTTTTTGCAGGCTGCAGGTTCACAGTTCCTGTTGTTTTTAGTGTCTGTCCCCAGTGGCTAAGGTTGGTTCAGTGGGTTGTGTAGGCTTCCTGGTGGAGGGGACTAGTGCCTGTGTTCTGGTAGATGAGGCTGGATCTTGTGTTTCTGGTGGGCAGGTCCACGTCTGGTGGTGTGGTTTGGGGTGTCTGTGGACTTATTATGATTTGGGGCAGCCTCTCTGCTAATGGGTGGTGTTGTGTTCCTGTCTTGCTAGTTGTTTGGCATAGGATGTCCAGCACTGTAGCTTGCTGGTCGTTGAGTGAAGCTGGGTACTGGCGTTGAGATGGAGATCTCTGAGAGATTTTCGCTGTTTGATATTATGTGGAGCTGGGAGGTCTCTTGTTGACCAGTGTCCTGAAGTTGGCTCTCCCACCTCAGAGGCACAGCACTAACTCCTGGCTGCAGCACCAAGAGCCTTTCATCCACACGGCTTTTGGGAGGTCTGAGGTCTTCTGCCAGCGTTCAGTAGGTGTTCTGTAGGAGTTGTTCCACGTGTAGATGTATTTCTGGTGTATCTGTGGGAAGGAAGGTGATCTCTGCATCTTACTCTTCCGCCATCTTCCCGGAAGTCTAGTAAATGATTCTTTTAATGTGCTGCTGGATTTAGTTTTCTAGTATTAAGAATTTCTGCATCTATACTCATCAGGCATGTTGGTCTGTAGTTTTCTAATAGTGTCCTTTCTGGCTTTGGTATCAGGGTAATGCTGGCCTCACAAAATAAGACTGGGAGTGTTCCCTCCACTTTGATATTTTTGGACGAGTTGAGAAGGATTGGTGTTAATTCTTTAAAATTCACCAGTGAAGCCATCTGGTCCTTGGCTTTTCTTCACTGGGAGATTTTTGATTACCAATTCAATCTCCTTACTAGTAATTAGTTGATTCAGACTTTCTATTTCTTCTTGTTTCAGTCTTGGTAGTTTGTATGTTTCTGAGAATTTTTCCATTTTCTCTAGGTTGTCCAGTTTGTTGGTGTATATTTGTTCATAGTAGCCTTTTATGATCCTTTGTATTTCTGTGGTATCAGTTGTAATGTTTCTTCATTTATAATTTTGTTAATTTGCGTCCTCTCTTTTTTCCTTGGTTAGTCTAGCTAAAATTTTGTCAATTCTGTTTATCTTTTCAAAGAACCAACTCTTAGTTTGGTTAATCTTTCCTATTTTCCTGTTCTCTATTTTATTTCTGCTCTAATCTTTAGTTTTTCCTTTCTTCTGCTAACTTTGGGCTCAGTTTGACCACCATTTTCTAGTTCCTTAAGGCATAGAGTTAGGGTTTTTTATCTTTCTTGCTTCTTAATGTAGGCATTTATTGCTATGAAGTTCCCTCTTAGAACTGCTTTTGCTGTATCCCATAAGTTTTGGTATGTTGTATCTCCATTTTTGTTTCTCAAGATACTTTATTTCCTTGTTAATTTCTTCTTGAATCCATTGGTTCAGGAGATTGTTTAATTTCCATTATGCATGAACTTTCCAGTTTTTCTCTTATTGATTTCTAGTTTCACACCATTGTGGTCAGAGAACGTACTCAGTATTATTTCAATCTTCTTAAATTTGCTAAGATTTATTTTATGGCCTAACGTATGGTCTTTCCTAGGAAATGTTCCACGTGCACTTGAGAAGAATGTATATTTTGCTGTTGTCAGATAGAATGTTCTCTATATGTCTGTTAGATCCATTTGATCACGGTGTTGCTCAAATCTGCTGTTTCCTTATTGATTCTCTGTCTGGATGATCTGTTCATTGTTGTGAGTGGAGTATTCAAGTCCCCACTGTTATTGTATTGCTGTTTATGTCTCCTTTTAGCTGGGTTAGATTTTGATTTATGTATTTGGGTGCACCAATGTTGGGCACATAAATATTTACAATTGTATCTTTTTGATGTAGTGACTCCTTTATCATTACCTTCTTTGTATATTTTTACCATTTTTAGTTTACAGTCTTTTTTTTTAACATCTTTAGTGGAGTATAGTTGCTTTACAGTGGCGTGTGTTAGTTTCTGCTTTATAACAAAGTCAATCAGTTATACATATACATGTGGCCCCATATCTCTTCCCTCTTCCATCTCCCTCCCTCCCACCCTCTCTATCCCACCCCTCTAGGCAGTCACAAAGCACTGAGCTGATCTCCCTGTGCTATGCGGCTGCTTCCCACTAGCTATCTGTTTTATGTTTGGTAGTGTATATATGTCCATGCCACTCTCTCTTTGTCCCAGCTTACCCTTCCCCCTCCCTGTATCAAGTCCATTCTCTATTTTGTCTGATGTAAGTATTGCTACCTCTGCTTTTTTTTTGCCATTTGCTTGAAATATAGTTTTCCATCCCTTCACTCTCAGTCTATGTGTGTCTTTATGTCTAAAGTGAGTTTCTTGTAGGCAGCATATCATTGGATGTTGTTTTTTAATTTATTCAGCCATTCTATGTCTTTTGATTGGAAAATGTAATCCATTTATGTTTAAATTATTAATTTAAAAAAAAGAGCTTACGATTGCCATTTTTTTACTTACTGTCTGGCTGTTTTGTAGATCCATTGTTCCTTGTTTCTTACCGTGCTGTTTCTTATTTTGATGTTTTGTGGTATCAGTATGCTTTGACTTCCTTATCATGTTCCTTTTGTAATTACTACAGGTTTTTCCCTTGTGGTTACCGTGAAGCTTACATAAAAATATCTTAAAATTGTAACACTCCAGTTTAAGCTAATAACAACTTAACTTCAATACAATCCCTGAGCTTTACACTTTTACTTCTCCTCCCCCTCACATTTTAGGTTATTGATATTACAACTTGCTTTTGTTATTGTATAACTAATAACAGATTATTGTAGGTATGGTTATTTTTACATTTGTTTTTTAACTTGTAAACTAGATTTGTAAGTGAATTGAGCACCAGCATTACCGTAGAGAATCTAACTTTGACTATAATACCAGTGAGTTTTACACTGCCTTCTTACTTTTTATGATGTTAATTAGTGTCCTTTCCACTTAACAGACTCCCTTTAGCATTTCTTGTAAGGTAGGTCTAATGGTGATGAATTCCTTCAGTTTTTGTTTGGGAAAGTCTTTATCCCTCCATGTCTGAAGGACAGCTTCGCCAGGTATAGCATTCTTGGTTGACAGTTTCTTTCTTTCAAAATTTTGAATATGTCATGCTATTAGCTTCTGGCCTGAAAAGTTTCTGTTGAGAAATCTGCCAGTAGTCTTATGGGTGCACCCTTACATTAACTTTTTTCTCTTGCTGGTTTTAAAATTCTTTTGTCTTTGACTCTTGACAATTTATATTTATGTCTCAGTAGAGCCCTTTTTGAGTTCAACCTATTTGGGACCCTTTGGGCCTCTTGATGTCTATTTCTCTTCCCAGGTTTGGGAAGTTTTCAGCCATTACTGTCTTTCTTTAATATATTTTCTGTCCTTTTTCTCTTCTCTTTTTGGAATTCCTTTAATACTAATATTGTTTCTTTTCATTGTGTCCTGTTAAGTCCTATGGGCTGAGGCTGGCTTCACTTTTTTTCATTCTTTTTTCTTTTTGCTTCTCTGACTGGATAATTTCAAATATCCTATCTTCCAGGTCACTGATTCTTTCTTCTGCCTGGTTGAGTCTTCTTTTGAAGATCTCTACTGATTTCTTCATTTCAGTTATTATATTTTTCAGCTCTAGGATTTGTTTGGTTTTTAAAAATGGTTTCTGTTTCTTTGTTGAACTTCTCATTTTGCTCATTCATTGCTTTCCTAATTTTGTTTAGTTGTCAGTGTTCTTGTAGTTCACTAAACTTCTTTAAGAGGATTTTTCTGAATTCTTTGACAGTTCATAGATCTCCATTTCTTTAGAGTTATTAGTGCTCTTTTAGTTTCCTTTAGTGTTGTCATATTTACCTGATTTTTCATGGTCCTTGATTCCTTACGCTGGTATTTGTGCATTTGAGTAAATGGTCTCCTCTTCCAGATTTTGCAGATTTGCTTTGGGTTCATCAGCCAGCTCAGTTTGGGTTTCTGGTGTCTGCTATTAGCATCCTTGGGCAGGTGAGACCTGCTATGAGAGTCTATTTTGGGGCAAGGCAACTGTTTAAGCTCTGAGATTGTGGATGGGGGTGTGTGCCACTGGCTGAGAACAGCTGGATAGGACTGAGGGCTTCATTCCATGCCCAACTGAGGCTATAGTTTAGGCTCTTTTGTCTGGATTTTCTGGTCAGGCTTACTAGATGGTCGGGACTAGGAACTATACTCAGCAGTAAATGGGGCTATAAATTAACTTCCCTACCCTGGTAGGGCAACAGGATGGGACCCAGGGCCTGCATGGCTCATTGTTTGGGGACCCAAGTCAGGCAAGAGTGTTTACTGGATATCCTGGTCAGGTGAGACTACCAGTTTTGCTCTGCAGACAGGGGAAGCCATGGGCTATACTTTTGGTTCAAATGCCACTGTTAGGCAGGCCTGTTGGATGGGCTACACAGCTTTCTGTGTTCTCTGGTAAGGTTCCCTGGTCAGATAAGCTGAAGGCTGTATTCAGCAATGAGTCGGGCTATGACTTAGTTTCCCTACGTAAGCTAATTTAGGCACAGTGGGAGAAGCAGCTCCTAGGCCACTCTGTTTGTGGTCTTCAATCAATCTGATCCAGGCCCCAAGTTCCATGGCCAAACTGGACCACTTGCTTTGCTCTAAAAGCAATCAGCTCTGCCTGCCCACCTCTCAGCTCCAGTGTGGCTGGATAATGCAGCTTCCAGGTGTTCTTACCAGCCCTTCCTGTCAGATGGAGCTATGACTCAGCCCTCCTGCCTGGGTAGGACTGGGAGAGCCCACTTCAGGTAACTCCCAAATTTTCCCAAACAGTCTTTCTGGTTGGAAGGGACAGGGATCTAGGATCCACAGTGGGTGGGGTTATGACTCAGTTCTTCTGCCTGGGTGTGAGTAGACCAGGCTCCAGGGCTGTCAAAACTCCTCCTCTGAGGATCTGAATCTGGCAGTCCTTTCCCTGGTTAGATGCACCACCAACTAGATTCTGCATATGAGCACAGCCACTGGTTGGGACTAGTACTTGGCTCTGCAGGTAGGAACTCAGTCTGCCAAGATCTGAGTGCTGACTGTTGGAAGCCCCCCCGCCTCCTCCATCATGAATTCCCAGTGGTTGAGCCCCACAGATTCCCCTGTGATACTGGGGGGTGAAATACAGAGTAAGGGCTCCCATGAAGTGACCCACAATGCTAGGCGGGGAGCTGGATGTCACCCCTGGCTCTCTTTTCCCACTGAAGGAACTGGAGTCTCTGAAGAGATCTCTCAGTGTGATGTTGTGCCAGCCTAGGGGAGAAGCAGTGTGATCAGCATAGCCATTCCTCTTACCCTCCCAATGCAGTCTGTCTTGGTCTCTGTGGTACAAGAGGGTACTTCAGCCTCACTTCCATGTTTTAGGATTTTCTCAGTGATGTCTTGTCCGTGAATGGTTGTTAGTTGTTCTTCCTGTGAGGGGAAGAGAAGTCAGGAACAACCGATGTTGGCATCTTGGTGACATCACTTCCTGTACATCTTGAAGAGAGGAAAATACTGAAATGCATTCATTAAAAGCAGGCTTACAGTTACCTGATGTACTTGGCTACCAATTTGGTATTATACTGTACATCCCTCCCGGGGAAAATTTCTTTGATTCTACCTTTCCTACTAAGAACCCAAGGCTCAAAATTAGGAGAACTGGCCTTAGGCCTGCTATTTGAAGGGTTTCCCATCTATAAAATGAAGGGTTGAGAAATACCTCTCCCCCAATAAAGGTTAAGAAATAATGTCCATACCTTTTGACCAAGCAATTTTTCTTTCAGACATCTGTCCAGTGAGCTGAAACAAGAGGTGATAAAGGCTGTATATGTAAAGATGTCTCATAGCATTCTTTTTTCACAACTGTAAAGCAATCTAAATGTTTGCCAATAGGCAACTATTATTGTATTAACTAAGTAGAAAATTTGGCAACCATTATAAATGCCAGTGGGAGTTTATGTCAACAGAGAAAATGTCTAAGTTAAAATGTTAAAGGAACAAGATGTAAATTTGTTCATACAGATATGATTGCAGTTATATGAAACGAGAAACCACAAAATTGTGCCTAGAATGAAGACTAGAAAAAATACATAACATAATATCCCATTAGATAGTAGACTAATTTTACTACAATACTTTGTTGGATGACAGTGTTGACTTCCAAAAGACACTACTCAAAATTATAATAGTGATTTCTTGTCATTTTGTTCTTGTAAACATGACCAAAGTTGGGGGTTTTCAGACCATAATTGCACATGTAAATATTGTAAATACTGCCGACCATTTGAGCTATTTTGGTTATCTTGGGTTTAACACGTTGACCTTAGAACTTATGGTATAGGATCTATACTAAAAATGACTTTGTTAAAAGTCAGGATTCCACAGAACAATTTCATGGATTCCCTAATTTCCATTCATTAGTTAGTTTTGGTTTGTTTCCATTCACAGATTTTTGTGGAAGAAGAAAACTTGAAATTTAAAATTAAGAAAAATATGTCTCTTTACAGGTGTTCCATTGCCCAAAGAAGATGACATTTCTGCCCCCTTGACCTCCAGCTCACCAGTAAAGGAATCCCATGAGTATGAAGAGCCCTCAAGTGAAGAGGAAGATAAAATAAAAGAAGAGCCCTTGACCATCTCTGAACTGGCATACAACCCAAGTGCCAGCCTGCTCCCTACCCCCATTGATGATGATGAGATTGACATGCTCTTTGACTGTCCATCTAGGCTGGAGTTGGAAAAAGAAGACACAGATTCGTTTGAGGAACTAGAAGCAGATGAAAACGCCTTTTTAATGGCCGAAGAAGAAGAGCTGAAGGAGGCTCACCAAGCTTTGTCATGGAGCTATGACATTCTGAGTGGCCATATTCGGGTGAACCCACTGGTCAAGAGTTTTTCTCGGCTCCTTGTGGTGGGCCTGGGCCTGCTGCTCTTTGTATTCCCCCTGCTCCTCCTCCTTTTGGAGTCAGGTATTGATCTCTCCTTCTTATGTGAAATCCGCCAGACGCCCGAGTTTGAGCAGTTTCACTATGAATACTACTGTCCTCTCAAGGAGTGGGTGGCTGGCAAAGTCAACCTCGTTCTTTACATGCTGGGTTGCTCATAAAGCTCATATCTCATATGACTAAGGGCTATATTCAATACTAGTGATTTCTTTTTTTTTCAGCAAAGGCCTTGTTCTGAATGGTCACAGGACCATCAACAGGTGTTCTTTACTCATAACTGATTATTCAGACCTTTAAGTTAGCTTTCCATAATTCACTGCAAGTAAATAAGTTTAAATCAAATACAGTTATTTTAGTTACAGGTCAGGAAGATGGCCTCTAAATAACCAAAAATATGTTTATTTTTTATTATAGTACAGACATACTCTTTATCTATTATAATAAATTGAGCTGAATTAGATTTCCTCCTTTTTTAATAGTTAACACCATTATAAGCTATGAGGTTCAGAATCCGAGTTTTAGTAAAAACCCAAGAGAAACTTTTTTGAATATAATCCTTAGCGAAAACAATGTTCTCTAACCAATGCCTATACAACTAAATTTATGCTGGGCTTTTGTTTTTGTTTTTTTAAAAATATTTTTATGTGTTCAAAATATTTTGGTAAATTTTTAGCAAAAAAAAAAAAAAAAGAAGCCTCCTGGAGTTATTTAAGTGTACAGATTGTAAGGCTAATGCACAAAGGGTATGTCAGGAATTTTTTAATGTTTTGGCACTGGTTTGTTTTTTAAACTATTTTTGGCTGAACATAATTTGTTGTTACCTGCATATGAGATAGAAAATAGGTAGAAAAACACTGTAGAAAGTAAGCTTCTGAAACGGATGATGGAACTGTAGGAAGTAGAAATTGAGAGCATCAAGTGGACACAGGGTCCATTTTTCAAAGTATTTGGACAAGATGATTTGTTACTTTCATTTGCATCCTGTCCATATATTTTGGTTCTGGAAATAGAATGTTTTTAAAATAAAGTGAAACTTTAAAGGAAAAAAGTTTAAAGGAGATGCTAGTTAATTGCATATTATTGTACATTAACCCAAGAGTGGAAGCAGATGGGAATTGGACAACTGGTAAGTTGCAAAACAAGAGTTCTGGTGAGGCTGGCAGGCAAGTGATGGTAGACAAATGATCTATTTTATGAAAGTGATGGTGATGCAAGGTATTGGATGATGTAAAGAACAGTATACTCACTGTCCAAGTTGACATGAATATGTTTAAGTGGATCTAAATAAAAGTGGAGAAACTTGAAGGCACGTTTTTTGGTCGCTCATGCCATTCATTGAGATTCTGTGGAAGAAACTTTAAAAGGTGTGTGTGTGTGTGTGTGTGTGTGTGTGTGAGAAAGAGAGAAAAAGAGTGAGAAAGAGTGTGAAGAGAATGGATTTTGGCTTTTTGATAAATGCCTATGATCGTTCTTTGTGGCGGTCATTATACTCTTTTCCTTTCCTGGTTTCCTTAAGATTTTAACTCATTCATAATTGGGGCTCTCATTAAGAAAGTGGAAGGGACTCAACTCATTAGATAATATACCATTTCAGCTTGGGTGAAGTAGTGAAATGACTCCCTAACTAGACAGTAGGTGGGACAAATGCTCTAGTACCTTCCTTCATACCATTAAATCCATGACAGAAAGGTTCTGAGGCTTTCCATGCACGGTACTTACCAATACCGTGAAAGAAAAGAGTATGGAGCTTAGGGCATAGAGCATAGGGATTTCTCCATAGATTGTAAATGAAGGCATGGAATATTTTCAAAGGGATTGGGCTGCCTATAATCTCTCCCTAACTCCAAGTCTATCATTAACATAATCTCCAAATTGGCCATTCCAGTACGACTCATTCATGGAGATCTAAGTGCTTTATTAGACATTTAATTTTGTAAATAAGTTTTAAAAGTCAGCTCATGAAGCCTTCAGTTGAGCAAACTATAGTATAATTTGCTATTAAGTTTATAGCATGTTCTTTCTTGTGCATTGAGTGATTGATTTTGCTTTTTAATAAAGAATATTTGATACCTGAAATTCGATACCAAGGTAGAAGTATATTTTCTATAGGTTATTTGGAAAGTTTGCAAATGGCCTCCTTTGAAGCTGAAGATTTTTTCCCCCCTTGTTTATGACTTACAGTCATACTTTCTTACATAAGGGTACTCCAGTGTAGTCTGCACAAAATTAGTTCCCTCTTCTAATCATGCTTCAAATCATTTTCTTTGAAGTTCTAACCATAACAAATCATCTAGCCCTTGCCATTTTACACTAATATTAAATAATATTTTTTAAACTAGGGAATTAATATATTAGCCATCATAAAACATTGAAAAATACTGACACAATAAGTATCACATAGTCCAGCCAAGCAGCTTTATAGTAAGGAATATTAAATATATAATTTTAACGTTTCTAGCTAACATCTCTTTCTCTTAGGCAAAAACTTCAGTATTGAATAGAAATGTTTTTAAGTGAAAGAGTTGAGAGGATAGGGTCTGCAGAATTTAAACAATAGCTACCAAAAGTAAAACTTGGATCCCGAAATGCCATTTTGTAGGGATAGAATCAGAGTCTTTTGAAATATCTGCTTAAGTTTTCTTAGAAGACAGTCACCAGTTGCCTAAATCAAATGAGGAAGAGACTGCTTCCAAAGATGGAGAATATATAATACAGTAAGATACAGAACTCAAAGCAAGTGTGTGAGTATATGTATATTCCATATTATTGGTATATGTGTTTATATATGAATCTGTATATATGTGTGTATTTGTATACACACAACTGATATGCCCTTCATACATAGTTGTTTTTCTCCAGTTGAGGAATTTGTGACATGTTATTCCTTTTCCCTCTCGGACATCATAGTGGATAAAACCCACAGTCTCAAAGGTTTCAGTTTTCCATGAAAACTACCATTTGTGTACATTTGTGGTTTTATACACACACACATATGGCAAATACATATACACACACAATCTTGTCTTTAGTGCTAATGCAAGTTGGATCATGAAAAAAACGTAGGTGAAGTATCGTGTATTTCTGTCCGTGCTTGGAACATATTGTAAAATGTTATGTATCTGGAATATATTTTGTGGTTTGTCTACTATTTATAAAGACAACTCTGAAGAAGTCAAAATGAATTGATTTCATTGAAATACTAGAGAGTTGGGGGCCATGTTACCTGTGATTGGAGCCTTTGTATAGTGAAATTTGCATTTCTGTGTCAACATCCAGATTGTTTTATATGTTAATATGGTGGCAGGAATCCCTAATAAAAAATACTCTGGGGAAAAATGTTTCTGCAATCATTTAGTTTTATTCAAAGTGAAGTTGTATAAATAGTCCATTGGAAACTACAGAAAGGTGCCATCTGCTACCATGAAATGAGGTCACCCTTGAATGGTGATAGTAGGGGAAAAAAAAAAAAAATCACAGGTAATGGATGCGATTAACCCTTCCTTTGCAGAAGTCACCCAGGCTCAAAGGAAAACTATTGAGTGCGCTAGAAATGCACCCAAATATAAAAGACAGCTGTAGTTTAATTAGGGGCATCAAGATAGAAAGAAATAGAAAAGCACAGAAAAAAAAAACAGAAAAGGGGTGTTCTGTATGGCAGGCAGGAGGAAGGATTTCAGAGTGCAGCAGTTAGTATGTTCTCACTTCCTGTGCCAAAGAGAGCTACCTCAGACTCAGCTCTGCAACTTTGCCATTCAACTTCTATCTGTTCACGGGCCCTGGAAGAATCTTGCTATTCTACTCCTGTCATCCCCTCCATGCATGGCCTAAAAGGACCTCCACTTTGCTTTGGCCCATAGCTAACAACTCCACACCTAACAGTTAAATCAGAAGGTGTTAGTTACTCTGAATGGAATAAAAGGGACTTTCTTTACTACAGGAACACCATAGGTGTCCAGCTGAATTGTACCCTAGCTGTGGTGGCCTAGTCAAGTTTTTTTTTTTCTTTTCAGTTTTATCGAGATATAATTGACATATACCAGTATATTATTTTTAGATATACAACATAATGATTTGATATACGTATATATTGCAAAATGATTACCATAATAAGTTTAGTCAATGTCCATCACCTCACGTAGTTAAATTTTTTTTTTCTTGTGATGAGAACTTTTAAGATTGCTGACTCTTAGTAACTTGCAGACATACGATACAGAATCGTTAACAGAGTCACCAAGCTGTGTATTACATCCCCAGGACTTATGCATCTTAAAATTAGGAATTTGTACCTTTTGATCGCCTTCATCCATTTCACCCATCCGGGGGTTGGCGGGTGGGCGAAGTCTGTCAAGTTCTTCCTCAGCAGTCCTCAGGGGTCTGAGCTCCAGAGCACAGGAAAGAAAAGGAATTCAGTGGTCAGTGTTCAGGTGTGAGGTATCAGGAGTCAGTCCCGAGCCAGCACCTGTTTGTGTTAGTGGCTGCACACTGGGAGGCTCACACAAAATGGCCTTTGGCCACTTGTTCACTGAGCAGCCCAGGCTCCTAACCCAGCCTCACCTCGTGGGAGAAACCCTTTTCCTTATTCATACACTCCTTGCTCAGCCGATTAGGGTAAAGCTCTCCTAACTACATTTCAGCTTGGAAGGAAAGGACTGGGGAGAAGCTTCCACCTGGGTGACCTCGGGATGGTTGTGGTTGATGAACTTGAGACTCTTGGGGCCGCCTTTCTCTACTGGGTGGAGATAATGTGCTAAAGGACCCTGCTTACTTGTCCTCCTGCTTCTCTCTCTCTCTCTCTCTCTTTCTCTTGGACCTGCTTTTGGGCTTCCAGTCTCCATGCCGTAAACAGACCCAGCAGGACCTGCCTGTGGTGGGCCCACCCAGGACTCAGCTCTCCACGTTCCAGCCTCGGTCTGTGGCAGGGTGGGTAAGTTTGGTGAGCCCCACCCACTGCCCTCAGCTGTCACCACTTCAGAGAGGATGAAAGAAGCCTCGCTTGGGCCTCAGATCCCAGCTGTGCTCTTCAATTCATCAATAAAGCCGATTTTAATCCTCTTCTGGCCATGTGTCTGTTGTCTATGGGGAAGTGGGGCATGAGATGGGGAGTGGTGCAGGATTCACACTAAGTACACGCAAGACTGTTTAGATCTGTCACTTCCAGTGTTGCAAGCGAGGAAGGAGTCGGGGAGGCTGCTCCCGGCTGAACCTCAGGCATCAGAGGATGTCTGCCACTGACATCGGCCCTGACAGCCCTTGTAGATGGGTGAGGGAACTTGGGACATAATATTAGAAAAGAACAGAGGATTGCTTGGAACCACACATCCTTCTTCTTTACCTGTAGCTGATGCTGATCCCAAATATCTCTTTGGAAAGAGAACCCAAGCCGCTTTCCTGGTTGCAAAGGAAAACCCTTAGTAGGACACAGGATATGCTTTGTGTAGATACCAAGTATTAAAACCTGTCTTGCCAATTACTGTAGTTCCTCCAGCTAACATGGCTCACCTTGATCTCCTCATCCACAAGAATTATGATTTTGATAATTCCAAGGGTTCTGAGCTTTCCAAGGAGACTATACACTTCAAGGGAGGGAACGTACTGACAAACGAACATTGGTTTCCACTCTGGCAGTTATATTCTTCGTAATAAGTTAAAAACACAGCATCCTGGTTTAGGGATCAGTCTCCTGTCATTTCCTCGATGTGAATCGGCTCGCTCCCATGCTCAATCAGCCTCAGTGTCCTGATAACCCTTGTGCTGGTTCTGTAAAGCTGCAAACCAGACCCTGAACAGTGGTGGCCACAGAGAGGTACTACTCCCTGGTTCTAAGGGTTTATGTATAATTTATTGTCCAAACCGGGACTCTTTTTGAGAGTGAAAGGGGGTGTTTTTAGTGACTATGTCACAGCAATGGGTGTTAACTAGGACTTTTCTAGACACTCTATCTGTAGGGCTTTGCCTCATCCGCTAGGTGCCCTCTTTCAACAATTCTTCCAGCTCGTTTCCTCTAAAATATTGACAAGGTGAAATAGGAAAGGATTACTGCCCTATAGTCATAGATCTACTACTTGCCATAAAGAATCAGATTAAAAGGCACCAAAAGTAATTGTATCATGGGTTTTTGTGTGAGACGATAAATTACACAAATTATTTTAAATGAGCCTTCTGGCATTGAATATTTAATGCTACACACTCAATTTGTTTACCATTTGTAATGTTGAATTTCTTGTTTAATGGGAAGCAGGTAGAGAGTTAGAATAATCTCAAGGTTGCTTTTACCTCCATAGTCATGAGCTTGACATTTCTGATCAGCACATACACAGCGATGATGATCAGCTTAACTATGAGCAACAGGGTCACACTAAGTACACTCAAGACTGATTTATGCCCAAACCAACTTGCTAATTTATAATGAGAAGTGTCAGTCAGCTTTGCACTTACTTGATGCTGGATACTCCATGCATGATATTGCTAGAACATCAGCTGTAACGTGAACCAAACACTATTAACAAGTCCAAGGAATCATAGCTAGAAAGCTGCCTCTCAGGGAAGTCTGCCCCAAAGGACCATGCCTGTCTCAGAAGGGCTAGGGAGGCATTATATACATTTCACTCTAAATCTCCCATTGTTGCAAATTTCTTGTGGCAGAGGCTGGCAGGGGATCTCCAAAACCATTTCTTCTTTATGCTGTGCACAGAATTAGACTACATTTCCCAGCCCTCATGTACGTAGGTATGGTCGTATTCCTGAATTCTGGCCATTGGAATTTGAATGGGAAGTGACCTGTAGCACTTCTAAGCCCTGGACTGTGTGTGAGCCTTTATGTGCCACTGGATGTCGATACCTGCCAGCAACTTAGATCCTTGAATGACTGTGATGCAGAGCACCCTACACCTCACCCTAAACCTGACCCACCTTAGACTGTTACTTGAGCAACAAAGTCTTACCTGGCAATTTCCATGTCCGTTATTGTCACCACGCCGTCTCCCATCACTCAAGTTGTCCAAGTCTCTTGGGGAAGGAAAGTACAGCTGACAGCAGCTATAGGAACTGCCCAGGACTGGAGTGTCCCAGAAGGTTCCACTGGACAATCCCTGTGCTTGAGAGTGCAAAAAGAAGGGTTAGGGCCTACTTTTGGTGCTAATATATCTTGTCACTCTTGCTTTCAGGGGCTCAGTTGGAATCTCACGTAATTAGAGCCCAAAGTAGCCCACCCTCATAGGCAAAATGACCCCTGACTGAGAACTACTGGATTCAGGAATGGTTTCATGGACACATGTGTGACCTGTGAACTTGGACAAGGCCCTGCTCTCAAAGGTTTTGTTTAGTGCCCTGCTCTCACATCTTGAAATTCTTAATAATAATATCTTGGAACCTGTGTTACGTAACTGTAGTCCAATGGGACAACAAAATGTGCAGGAGATCAGGCAGGCAACAATGGGCACCACGCATGCTGAGCGTTTAGTCTGAGCACGAGGCATACACACACACACATACACTGGGCAGTCTGAGACCCCAGGGGTCCCTGCGGGGACTCTGCGCACCAGTGGAAGCTGGCCCTGGGAGAAAGGAGGTGTTCCCTAGGGACAGCACTGTAACCTGTGGTGGAGGGCCTGCTTGCCAATCAGTCCCTGGAGCCCATCTCTGAAGTATCTGCACAGATATTTTTTTTTTCTAAAAACTTTAGTTACTTATTTAATCCTCACAATAATCCTATGAGGTAGGAACTATTATTTTTTTTTAAGATTTTTAAAAAGAATTTTAAAGTCCTGTTGAATTTGTTACAATATTGCTTCTGTTTTATGTTTCGGTTTTTTGGCCACAGGGCATGTGGGATCTTAGCCCCTGACCAAGGCTCGAACCCACACCCCCTGCATTGGAAGGCGAAGTCTTAACCACTGAACCACCAGGGAAGTCCCAGGAACTATTATTATTATCTCCTTTTTTTAATTAAATTTTTTAAACTGAGGTATAATTGACATACAACATTATGTTTGTTTCAGGTGTACAAAATAATAATTTGATATTTGTACATACTGCAAAATGATCACCACAATAATTCTGGTTAACATCTGTCACCATACATAATTTTTTTTCTTGCATCAGTGCAGATATTAACTCTGTGGTCTGAGCGCTGGGACAAGATCTGCCACCACTTAGGCAGTACACTTTGTCATTAACTAATTACAACATGAAGTGGACACATGGATATTTCAATAAACTATATCAGAGACTAATTAGGATTCTTCAAAGAATTTAGAATCTCTGGTTTTGAAAACCACTGCAACATTGCACAATAAATATCCAAAGGCTTGGAAATAGAAATTAAATTTAAAGATCCTCACATTTCACAGAAAAAGGCACTATTTTCATATAAAAACTTGCATGGACCAATTATCAACAAATAGATGACTGTAACATTATTTTTCCTTGTGATTGAAGATACATTGTTAGAAATCAACAGGCATTTAAAATTCCATACAAATCATGAAACCACTTTCAGCTTCTTGTACAACCTCCAGAAGTTACAGGAAATGTCAGAGGAAACAGTAAAATGCTATTATATTTATTAACATTTAAACCTAAATTCAGAATTACAGAAAACTGATTTGTAAGAAGAGTTAAAACATTTTAGAAAAAATTTTCTACAAGAAGCATCAGTTCTAAGATATATTTGAATTTATATTTCAAAATAATTGATAACTTTATTCTAATGTTACAGCCTATGAAATACTCTTAAAATTACCAATAACAGTTGCATCAACAGAGATGCTTTTCAAAATTAAAAATTATCAAAAATTATTTGTTTAGAGTGACTGATGTTACTTTCAATTATACCAATTGAAAATGAAGTTGCTAGAAGAAGTTTTAATGGCCTAATAAATGAATTTGCAGAAAAGTGAAACCTAAAAAATTATGTTACGATCAATCAAGATATATCTATATTGATATATAGATATAATAGAGTATCATTATCTATTGTATTATACAAAATCATGGCACCAAACTATTGTTTTTTGCAATTTGTGACATTACTTGTTGTAACATAAATGTTATTACTCATCTATCACTATTACTCTTTCATGTTTTATAATAAAATATTTTCAAAAGAAAAACCTTTATATTTTGTACCTTTAACTGCACTTTCCCCCTGTATTTTGAAAAAGGGGCTCCACGTTATAACTTTTACACTGGGCCCTGCAAATTATGTCACTGACCTTGACTGTGTTAAAAGAATGGAGGGAGGGAACACTGGAAGAGAATCCTTTAATGACTAGAACTGAAGATTTAAGTGTGAAAGTCAAATGCATATGGCTAATTTTTCCTTCTTTGAAGAATTTAAAACCATTTAACTGATAAAGAGTCTATCTTACAGAAAAGAATTCTTCTTTCTTTATAAAGATAAGAAGTGGGGAGCTATCTTTTTGTTAATATTTTTATTTTCTCAAACTTTGGTGATTAGACTGGGTTAAATAAGGTGGCTCTAACTGAAAGAGAATGGGTAAAAATTAAAACTCAGCATCTAGGATTTGGTAAAGCCTTTTCTTGTACATTTCTGTGTGAGAAAGTAAATGATCCAAATGACAGTGTGACAAATCCTTCTGCAGGTCAGATCATTACCAATTATTTCCTTTAAATAAAATTGAAATAATAGCTAGTTGAATCAATGAAACCAAAAGCTGATTCTTTGAAAGGAATCAATAAAATTGGTAAGCTTCTAGTCAGGCTAACTAAAAAAAAGAGCGGGAAGAGGGCTTCCCTGGTGGCGCAGTGGTTGAGAGTCTGCCTGCTGATGCAGGGGATGCGGGTTCGTGCCCCGGTCCGGGAGGATCCCACATGACGCGGAGAGGCTGGGCCCGTGAACCATGGCCACTGAGCATGCGCATCCGGAGCCTGTGCTCCGCAACGGAAGAGGCCACAACAGTGAGAGGCCCGCGTACTGCAAAAAAAAAAAAAAAAAAAAAAAAGAGCAGAAGAGAGAAGACACAAATTACCAATATCAGAAATGGAAAGGGGACATCATCACAGATCTCATGGACATTAAAAAGATAATGAAGGAATACTATGAACAACACTGTGCCCACAAATTAAAGCAGATGAAACAGACAAATGTCTTGAAAGAAATCTGCTAAAAGTCACAAAAGAATATAATAGATAATCTGAGTAGGCCTATGTCTATTAAAGAAATCAAATAAGTAAAATCACCTTTCAAAACAGAAAGCACCTGGCCCAGATAGGTTCACTGGTGAATTCTACCAAAACTGTAATGAAGAAATTGTACCAATTCTCTACAATCTCTCTCAGAGTTTAGAAGCAAAGGGAATACCTTCCAAATCATTTTATGAGGTCAGCAACACCCTGAGACTAAAACCAAAGATATTGTAAGAAAACTACACACCAATATCTCTCATGAGCACAGATATAAAAATCAACAAAATATTAGCAAACTTAATGCAACAATGGATAAAAACAATTATATACCATGACTAAGGGGGGTTTATCCCCAGTATGCAAAGCTGGCTCAACATCCAAAATCAGTTAATGTAATCTATCACATCAATAGGCTAGAAAAGAAAAATTACATAATCATATTAATAGATTGAGAAAAAAATTTGACAAAATTCAACACTCATTAATGATAGAAATAGAGGGGAACTTCCTCAACTTGATAAAGAATATCTATAAAGAATCTATAACTAACATTACATGTAATGGTGAGAAATTTGAAGCTTTCCCACTAAGAACAGGTACTAGGCAAGATTATCCCCTCTCAGCACTCCTTTTCAACATCAAACTGGCAGTTCTAGCTAATGCTATAAGACGTGGAAAGGAAAAAAAATGTATAGAGATTGGGAAGGAAGACATAAAATTGTCTTTGTTCTCAGATGACATGACTGTCTGCGTAAAAATCCTAAAGAATGACAAAAACATCTTTTGGAAGTAATAGGCAAATAGAGCAAGAAAACAGGATACAAGGTTTATATACAAGTTGATTTCTTTCCTATATATCAGCAATGGACAAGTGGAATTTGAAACTAAAAATATAATACCATTTACATTATCACTCCCCCAAATAAAATACTTAGGTATAAATATAACGAAGTATGTACAAGATCTATATGAGGAAAACTACAAATTCTGATGAATGGAATCAAATAACAACTTAAATAAATGGAGATATTCCATGTTTATGGATAGGAACACTCAATATTGTCAAGGTGTCAATTCTTACCAACTTGATCTATAGATTCAATGCAATAGCAATGAAAATCCCAGCAAGTTATTTTATGATATTGACAAACTGATTCTGAAGTTTATACGGAGAGAAAAAAGACCCAGAATAGGCAATACAATATTGAAGGAAAAGAACAAAGTTGGCTGACTGATACTACCTGAGTTCAAGTCTTACTATAAAGCTATGGTAATCAAGACTGTGTGGTATTGGTGAAAGAATACACAAACAGATTAATGGAACAGAACAGAGAGCCCCAAAATAGACCCAAATAAATTTAGTCAAACTTATCTTTGACAAAGGTCCTAAAACAATACAATAGAGCAAAGATAGTCTTTTCAACAAATAGTGCTGAAACAACAGGACATCATCCACTTGTAAACAAAAAAAAGAATTGAGGCAGAGAATTTAAACTCTTTACAAAAATTAACTCAAAATATAAATCAACTATACTTCAATAAAATACATTTTTAAAAATTGGGAATTCCCTGGTGGTCCAAGTGTTAGGACTCCGCACTTTCCCTGCTGAGGGCCAAGGTTCAATCCCTGGTCGAGGAACTAAGATCCCACAAGCTGCACAGTGCAGCCAAATTAATTAATTAATTAATTAACTCAAAATGGACCACAGACGTAAATATAAAACACCAAACTATAAGACTCCTAGAAGATAACATAGGAGAAAACCTAAATGAAATTGGGTATAGGGATGACTTTTTAGATACAACACCAAAGGCACAATCCAGGAAAAAATAGAATTGATAAGCTATATGTCATTAAAGTTAAGAACTTCTGCTGAGAAAGACATTGTAAAGAGAATAAAAGGCCACAAACTGGGAGAAAATATTTGAAAAAGACACATCTGATAAGGAACTGTTATCCAAAATATACAAAAAACTCTTAAATCTCGGCAATAAGAAAATAAACAACCTGTTTAAAAAAATGGGTCAAAGATCTTAAGAGACACCTAACCAAAGAATATACACAGATTACAAATAATCATAAAAAGATGCTTCACATCATAAATCATAAGTGAAATGCATATTAAAACAATGAAATATCAATGCACACCTATTTGAATGGCCAAAATCCAGAATACTGACAAAACCAATTGCTGACAAGGATTTGTAGCAACAGGGACTCTCATTCATTGCTGGTGGGAATGCAAAATGGTACAGCCACTTTGGAAGACAGTTTTTCAGTGTCTAACAAAACCAAACATGTTCTTACCATATAATTCAGCAATCTGATTCCTTGGTATTCACCCAAGGTTGTTAAAAACTTAGGTCCACACAAAACCCTGCACATATATGTTTACAGCAGATTTATGCATAATTGCCAAAACTTGGTAGCAACCATGATGTCCTTAGGTTAATGGATAAATAAACTGTGGTACATCCTGACAATGGAATATTATTATTCAGCACTAAAAAAAATGGTCTAACAAGCCATGAAAATACATGTATAAAACTTAAATGCATACTCCTAAGTGAAAGGAGTCAGTCTAAAAAGGCTATGTACTGTATGATTATTATATGATATTCTAAAAAAGGCCAAACTATTGAGACAGTAAAAAAGATCAGTGGTTGCAACGGTTTGGGAGGGAGTGATGAATAAGTGGAGTAGAGAAAATTTTTAGAGCAGTGAAAATACTCTGTATGATACCACAATAATGGATACATGTCATTATACTATTATCCAAACCCATAGAATGTGCACCACAAAGAGTGAACCATAACATAAACTATGGACTTTGGGTGATTATGATGTGTCAGTGTAGGCTCATCAATTGTAAAAAAAGTACTACACTAGTGCAGACTGTTGATAATGGGTGAGGTTATGCAGAAAGTATATGGGAAATCTCTGTACCTTCTTAATTTTGCCGTGAACCTTAAACTACTCTAAAAAAATTAAAACAGTGCTGTGGAATAAACGAGGATGCAAAAAAAGACTACTGCATAAACCAATAATTATAAAACTGGGGTTTTATGGGGCTTATCATATATAAAGATGTATAAAGGAGGCAGAGGTACATTGGAGCAGTTTCTGTATGCCGTTGATATTATGTTAGTATTAACTGAAACTAGACTTTTAAGGATAATATGTTAATTTTAATCCCCAAATCAACTTTAAGAAAATAAATCCAAAAGTATAATCATAAAAATAATAAGAAGTTAAAATTGGTACCCTAGAAAATATCTAATTACAATAACAGAAGGCAGTAACTTAAGAAGGGAAACACAAAAGATGAAAGACATACAGAAAACAAAGAGCAGAAAGTGATGCCAGGGGCAGAGACAAGATGGACAAGTAGAAGGACTTGAGCTCACCACCTCCCACTTAAACACCAAAATCACAACTAACTGCTGAACAACCATCGACAAAATCACTGGAACCTACCAAAAAGATATCCTATATCCAAAGGCAAAGAAGAAGCCACAATAAGATGGTAGGAGGGGCACAATCACAATAAAATCAAACCCCATACCCATTGGGTAGGCAATGCAAATATTGGTAAATAATTAGATTGCAGAGATTCTCCCACAGGAATGAAAGTTCTGAGTCCCAGGTCAGCCTCCCCTGGGAGTCTGGCATCAGGAGAAGGAGCCCCCAGAGCATCTGGCTTAGAAGGACACAGGGTCTGATTGCAGGAATTCTACAGGACAGTGGGAAACAGAAACTGCACTCTTGGAAACTGCACACAGGTTCTTGTGCACACCAGGACCCAGGAGAAAAAGCAGTGACCTCATAGGAGCCTGGGCATGACCTATCTGCTGGTACTGGAGGGTCTCTGTGGAGGCAGGGGGCAGCTGTGGCTCATTGTGGGGACAAAAAACACTGGTAGCAGCAGTTCTGGGGAGGACTCATTGGTGTGAGCCATAGTAGAAGCTGCCATTTTCTCACCAAGACCTGGCCCCACCCAACAGACTGTAGGCTCCAGTCTAGACTAGTCTGTAGACTGCTAGGGTGCCTCAGGCCAACCAACCAACAGGGCAGGAACACAGCCACACCCATCAGCAGACAGCCTGCTTAAAGTTTTCCTGCGCAGCTTCCCACTAAACAAACCACTTGACATAGCCCTGCCCACCAGAGGGACAAGACACAGCGCCACCCAACAGTGGGAAGGAACCAGTCCCTCCCACCAGAAAGCCTACACAAGTGTCTTAGACTAGCCTCATCCACCAGGGGGCAGATAGCAGAAGCAAGAAGAACTGCAACTTGCAGAATGGAAACCGCAATCACAGAAAGGTAGACAAAATGAGACGGCAGAAGAATATACCCCAGACAAAGGAACAAGATAAAACACCAAAAGAACAACTGAGTGAAGTGGAGATAATGCCTATCTACCCCAAAAGGAATTCAGAGTAATGATACTAAAGATGATCCAAGATCTCAGAAAAAGAATGGAGACACAGACCAAGAAGATACAAGAAATGTTTAACAATGACCTAGAAAATGTAAAGAACAAAACAAAACAAAAACAAAAGATGAACAATACAATAACTGAAAAGAAAAATACACTAGAAAGAATCAATAGCAGAACAAATGAGGCAAAAGAACAGACAGGTGAGCTGGAAGACAGAATGGTGAAAATCTCTGCCTCAGAACAAAATAAAGAAAAAAGAATGAAAAGAAATGAAGACAGTCCAAGATACCTCTGGGACAACATTAAATGCACCAACACTCATATTATAGGGGTCCCAGAAGGAGGAGAGAGAGAGAAAGGGCCTGAGAAAATATTTGAAGAGATAATAGCTGAAGATTTCCCTAACATGAGAAAGGAAACAGTCACCCAAGTCCAGGAAGCACAGAGAGTTCCATACAGCATGAACCCAAGGAGAAACATGCCAAGAAAAACAGTAATCAAACTGGCAAAAATTAAAGACAAAGAGAAAATATGAAAAGCAACAAGTGACAGAAATAACATACAAGGAAATTCCCATAAAGTTATCAGCTGATTTTTCAACAGAAACTCTACAGGCCAGAAGGGAGTGGCAGGATATACTTAAAGGGATGAAAGGGAAAAATTTACAACCAAGAATACTCTACCCAGCAAGGCTCTTGTTCAGAATTGACAGAAAATTCAAAAGCTTAACAGACAAGCAAAAGAATTTAGCACCACCAAACCAGCTTTACAACAAATGCTAAATGAACTTCTCTAGGTGAAAAAGAAAGGGCCACAACAAGAAACAAGAAAATTACAAATGGAAAAGCTCACCAGCAAAGGCAAACATACAGGAAATGTAGGAAATCATCTACACACAAATATGATATCAAAACCAGCAATCCTGAGGACAGTACAAATGCAGGATACTGGAAATGCATTTGAAATTAAGAGACCAGCAACTTAAAACAATCTTGTTTGTATATAGACGGCTATATCAAAACTTCATGGTAACCACAAACAAAATATCTACAATAGATACACACACAAAAAGGAAAAGGAATCCAAACACAACACTAAAGATAGTCATCAAATCACAAGAGAAGAGAACAAAACAGAAAGGGAAGAAAAAAGACCTACCAAGACAAATCCAAAACATTTTTTTAAATGGCAATAAGGGAACAACTCCTACAGAACACCTACTGAACGCTGGCAGAAGACCTCAGACCTCCCAAAAGGCAAGAAACTCCCCCACGTATCTGGGTAGGGCAAAAGAAAAAAGAATAAACAGAGACAAAAGGATAGGGATGGGACCTGCACCAGTTAGAGGGAGCTATGAAGGAGGAGAGTTTTCCACAAACTAGGAAGCCCCTTCGCGGGTGGAGACTGTGGGTGGCGGAGGGCAAAAGCTTCAGAGCCACGGAGGAGAGCACAGCAACAGGGGTTCAGGGAGCAAAGCGGAGAGATTCCCGCACAGAGGATCGGTGCCGACCGGCACTCACCAGCCCGAGAGGCTTGTCTGCTCCCCCGCCAGGGTGGGCGGGGCTGGGAGCTGAGGCTCGGGCTTCAGTTGGAGCGCAGGGAGAGGACTGGGGTTGGCGGCGTGAACACAGCCTGCAGGGGGTTAGTGCGCCACGGCTGACGGGGAGGGAGTCCGGGGAAAAGTCTGGACCTGCCGAAGAGGCAAGAGACTTTTTCTTCCCTCTTTATTTCCTGGGGCGCAAGGAGAGGGGATTAAGAGCGCTGCTTAAAGGAGCTCCAGAGACGGGCGCGAGCCACGGCTAAAAGCGTGGACCCCAGAGACGGGCATGAGACGCTAAGGCTGCTGCTGCAGCCACCAAGAGGTCACTATCCACACCCCCCTTCCGGGGAGCCTGTGCAGCCCGCCACTGCCAGGGTCCTGGGATCCAGGGACAACTCCCCCGGGAGAACACACAGCGCGCCTCAAGCTGGTGCAACGTAACGCTGGCCTCTGTCGCCGCAGGCTCGCCCCGCACTCCGTGCCCCTCCCTCCCCCCGGCCTGAGTGAGCCAGAGCCCCCGAATCAGCGGCTCCTTTAACCCCGTCCTGTCTGAGCGAAGAACAGACGCCCTCCGGCGACCTACACGCGGGGGGGGGGGGTGCAAATCCAAAGCTGAGCGCCTGAGAACAAAGAAGAGAAAGGGAAATCTCTCCCAGCAGACTCAGAAGCAGCGGATTAAAGCTCCACAAACAACTTGATGTACCCTGCATCTATGGAATACATGAATAGACAACGAAGAAACCCAAATTAAGGAGGTGGACTTCGAGAGCAAGATTTATGATTTTTTCCCCTTTTCTTCTTTTTGTGAGTGTGTATGTGTATGCTTCTGTGTGAGATTTTGTCTATATAGCTTTGCTTCCACCATTTGACCAAGGGTTGTATCCGTTCGTTGTTTTTTTTCAATTTTTTAAATTAATAATTACTTTTTTAAAATAACTTTATTTTATTTTACTTTATCTTCGTTCTTTCTTTCCTTCCTTCCCCACTTCAGACAACGAATCATGCCAAATTGAAGAGGTGGACTTTGAGAGCAGGATTTATGATTTTGTCCCCTTTTCCTCTTTTAGTGAGCATGTATGTGTATGCTTCTGTGTGAGATTTTGTCTGTATAACTTTGCTTCCACCATATGTCCTAGGGTTCTATCTGTCTGTTTTTTTCTCTTAATAATTATTTTTTTATTTTAATAACTATTATATTTTATCTTATTTTATTTTATCTTCTTTCTTTGTTTTCCTTCCTTCCCTCCTTCCTTCCTTCCTTCCTCCCTCCCTCCCTCCTATCTTTCTTTCTTTCTTTCTACTTCTACTAATTTTTCTTTCTACTTTTTCTCCCTTTTACTCTGAGCCGTGTGGATGAAAGGCTCTTGGTGCTACATCCCAGAGTCAGCGCTGTGCCTCTGAGGTGGGAGAGCCAACTTCAGGACACTGGTCCACAAGAGACCTCCCAGCTCCACATAATATCAAACGGTGAAAATCTCCCAGAGATCTCCATCTCAACACCAGCACCCAGCTCCACTCAACGACGAGCAAGCTACAGTGCTGGATATCCTATGCCAAAGAACTAGCAAGACAGGAACACAACCCCACCCATTAGCAGAGAGGCTGCCTAAAATCATAAGTCCACAGACACCACAAAACACACCACCAGACGTGAACCTGCCCACCAGAAAGACAAGATCCAGCCTCATCTACCAGAACACAGGCACTACTCCCCTCCACCAGGAGCCTACACAACCCACTGAACGAACCTTAACCACTGGGGACGGACACCAAAAACAACGGGAACTACTAACCCGCAGCCTGCAAAAAGTAGATCTCAAACACACTAAGATAAGCAAAATGAGAAGACAGAAAAACACACGGCAGATGAAGGAGCAAGATAAAAACCCACCAGACCTAACAAATGAAGAGGAAATAGGCAGTCTACCTGAAAAAGAATTCAGAATAATGATAGTAAAGATGATCCAAAATCTTGGAAATAGAATAGAGAAAATGCAAGAAACATTTAAAAAGGACCTAGAAGAACTAAAGATGAAACACACAACGATGAACAACACAATAAATGAAATGAAAAATTCTCTAGATGTGATCAATAGCAGAATAACTGAGGCAGAAGAACGGATAAGTAACCTGGAAGATAAAACAGTGGAAATAACTACTGCAAAGCAGAATAAAGGAAAAAGAATGAAAAGAACTGAGGACAATCTCAGAGACCTCTGGAACAACATTAAACGCATCAACATTCGAATTATAGGGGTTCCAGAAGAAGAAGAGAAAATGAAAGGGACTGAAAAAACATTTGAAGAGATTATAGTTGAAAACTTCCCTTATATGGGAAAAGAAATAGGCAATCAAGTCCAAGAAGCACAGAGAGACCCATACAGGATAAATCCAAGGAGAAATACGCCAAGACACATATTAATCAAACTGTCAAAAATTAAATGCAAAGAAAACATATTAAAAGCAGCAAGGGAAAAACAACAAATAACACACAAGGGAATCCCCATAAGGTTAACAGCTGATTTTTCAGCAGAAACTCTGCAAGCCAGAAGGGACTGGCAGGACATATTTAAAGTGATGAAGGAGAAAAACCTGCAAACACGATTACTCTACCCAGCAAGGATCTCATTCAGATTTGATGGAGAAATTAAAACCTTTACAGACAAGCAAAAGCTGAGAGAGTTCAGCACCACCAAACTGGCTGTACAACAACTGCTAAATGAACTGCTCTAGGCAAGAAACACAAGAGAAGGAAAAGACGTACAATAACGAACACAAAACAATTAAGAAAATGGGAATAGGAACATACATATCGATAATTACCTTAAATGTAAATGGACTAAATGCTCCCACCAAAAGACACAGACTGGCTGAATGGATACAAAAACAACACCTATATATTTGCTGTCTACAAGAGACCCACTTCAGGCCTAGAGACACATACAGAATGAAAGTAACGGGATGGAAAAAGATACTACATGCAAATGGAAACCAAAAGAAAGCTGGAGTAGCAATTCTCATATCAGAAAAAATAGACTTTAAAATAAAGACTATTAGAAGAGACAAAGAAGGAAACTACATAATGATCAAGGGATTGATCCAAGAAGAAGATATAACAATTGTAAGTATTTATGAACCCAACATAGGAGCACCTCAATACATAATGCAAATACTAACAGCCATAAAAGGGGAAATCGACAGTAACACATTCATAGTAGGGGACTTTAACACCCCACTTTCACCAATGGACAGATCATCCAAAATGAAAATAAATAAATAAACAAAAGCTTTAAATGACACATTAAACAAGATAGACTTAATTGATATCTATAGGTCATTCCATCCAAAAACAACAAAATACACATTTTCTCAACTACTCATAGAACATTCTCCACGATAGATCATATCTTGGGTCACAAATAAAGCCATGATAAATTTAAGAAAACTGAAATTGTATCAAGTATCTTTTCCGACCACAATGCTATGAGACTAGATACCAATTACAGGAAAAGATCTGTAAAAAATACAAACACATGGAGGCAAAACAATACACTACATAATAACGAAGTGATCACTGAAAAAATCAAAGAGAAAATAAAAAAATAACTAAAAAACAAATAACAATGGGGACACGATGACCCAAAATCTATGGGATGCAGCAAAAGCAGTTCTAAGAGGGAAGTTTATAGCAATACAATCCGACCTTAAGAAACAGGAAACATCTTGAATAAACAACCTAACCTTGCAACTAAGCAATGACAGAAAGAAGAACAAAAAAAACACAAAGTTAGCAGAAGAAAAGAAATCATAAAAATCAGATCAGAAATAAATAAAAAAGAAATGAAGGAAACGATAGCAAAGATCAATAAAACTAAAAATTGGTTCATTGACAAAATAAACAAAATTGATAAACCATTAGCCAAATTCATCAAGAAAAAAGGGGAGAAGACTCAAATCAATAGAATTAGAAATGAAAAAGGAGAAATAACAACTGACACTGCAGAAATACAAAAGGTCATGAGAGACTACTACAAGCAACTCTATCCCAATAAAATGAACAACCTGTAAAAAATGGAAAAATTCATACAAATGCACAACATGCCAAGACTGAATCAGGAAGAAAGAGAAAACATGAACAGACCAATCACCAGCACTGAAATTGAAACTGTGATTAAAAATCTTCCAACAAACAAAAGCCCAGGACCAGATGGCTACACAGGCGAATTCGATCAAACATTTACACAAGAGATAACACCTATCCTTCTCAAACTCTTCCAAAATACAGCAGAGGGAGGAACACTCCCAAACTCATTCTACGAGGCCACCATCATCCTGATACCAAAACCAGACAAGGATGTCACAAAGAAAGAAAACTACAGGCCAATATCACTGATGAACATAGATGCAAAAATCCTCAACAAAATACTAGCAAACAGAATCCAACAGCACATTAAAAGGATCATACACCATGATCAAGTGGGCTTTATTCCAGGAATGCAAGGATTCTTCAATATACGCAAAGCAATCAACGTGTACACCATATGAACAAATTGAAGGAGAAAAACCATATGATCATCTCAATAGATGCAGAGAAAGCTTTCGACAAAATTCAACACCCATTTATGATAAAAACCCTGCACAAAGTAGGCACAGAGGGAACTTTCCTCAACATAATAAAGGACATATATGACAAACCCACAGCCAACATCGTCCTCAATGGTGAAAAACTGAAAGCATTTCCACTAAGATCAGGAACAAGACAAGGTTGCCCACTCTCACCACTCTTATTCAACATACTTTTGCAAGTTTTAGCCACAGCAATCAGAGAAGAGAAGGAAATAAAAGGAATCCAAATCGGAAAAGAAGAAGTAAAGCTGTCACTGTTTGCAGATGACATGATACTATCCATAGAGAATCCTAAAGATGCTACCAGAAAACTACTAGAGCTAATCAATGAACTTGGTAAAGTAGCAGGATACAAAATTAATGCACAGAAATCTCTTGCATTCCTATACACTAAGGTTGAAAAATATGAAAGTGAAATTAAAAAAACACTCCCATTTACCACTGTAACGAAAAGAATAAACTATCTAGGAATAAACCTACCTAAGGAGAAAAAAGACCTGTATGCAGAAAATTATAAGACACTGATGAAAGAAATTAAAGATGATACAAATAGAGGAGAGATATACCATGTTCTTGGATTGGAAGAATCAACATTGTGAAAATGACTCTACTACCCAAAGCAATCTACAGATTCAATGCAATCCCTATCAAACTACCACTGGCATTTTTCACAGAACTAGAACAAAAAATTTCACAATTTGTATGGAAACACAAAAGACCCCGAATAGCCAAAGCAATCTTGAGAACGAAAATCGGAGCTGGAGGTATCAGGCTCCCTGACTTCAGACTATACTACAAAGCTACAGTAATCAAGACAGTATGGTACTGGCACAAAAACAGAAATATAGATCAATGGAACACGATAGAGAGCCCAGAGATACACCCACGCACATATGGTCACCTTATCTTTGATATAGGAGGCAGGAACGTACAGTGCAGAAAGGACCGCCTCTTCAATAAGTGGTGCTGGGAAAACTGGACAGGTACAAGTAAAAGTATGAGATTAGATCACTCCCTAACACCATACACAAAAATAAGCTCAAAATGGACTAAAGACCTAAATGTAAGGCCAGAAACTATCAAACTCTTAGAGGAAAACATAGGCAGGACACTCTATGACATAAATCACAGCAAGATCCTTATTGACCCACCTCTTAGAGAAATGGAAATAAAAACAAAAATAAACAAATGGGACCTAATGAAACTTCAAACCTTTTGCACAGCAAAGGAAACCATAAACAAGACCAAAAGACAACCCTCAGAATGGGAGAAGATATTTGCAAATGAAGCAACTGACAAAGGATTCATTTCCAAAATTTACAAGCAGCTCATGCAGCTCAATAACAAAAAAACAAACAACCCAATCCAAAAACGGGCAGAAGACCTAAATAGACATTTCTCCAGAGAAGATATACAGACTGCCAACAGACACATGAAAGAATGCTCAACATCATTAATCATTAGAGAAATGCAAATCAAAACTACAATGAGATATCATCTCACACCAGTCCGAATGGCCATCATCAAAAAATCTAGAAACAATAAATGCTGGAGAGGGTGTGGAGAAAAGGGAACCCTCTTGCACTGCTGGTGGGAATGTGAATTGGTTCAGCCACTATGGAGAACAGTATGGAGGTTCCTTAAAAAACTACAAATAGAACTACCATATGACCCAGCAATCCCACTACTGGGCATATACCCTGAGAAAACCGAAATTCAAAAAGAGTCATGTACCAAAATGTTCATTGCAGCTCTATTTACAATAGCCCGGAGATGGAAACAACCTAAGTGCCCATCATCAGATGAATGGATAAAGAAGATGTGGCACATATATACAATGGAATATTACTCAGCCATAAAAAGAAACGAAATTGAGCTATTTGTAATGAGGTGGATAGACCTAGAGTCTGTTATACACAGTGAAGTAAGTCAGAAAGAAAAAGACAAATACAGTATGCTAACACATATATATGGAATTTAAGAAAGAAAAATGTCATGAAGAACCTAGTGGTAAGGCAGGAATAAAGACGCAGACCTCCTAGAGAACGGACTTGAGGTTATGGGGAGGGGGAAGGGTGAGCTGTGACGGGGCGAGAGAGAGTCATGGACATATACACACTAACAAACGTAGTAAGGTAGATAGCTAGTGGGAAGCAGCCGCATGGCACAGGGATACTGGCTCGGTGCTTTGTGACAGCCTGGAGGGGTGGGATACGGAGGGTGGGAGGGAGGGAGACGCAAGAGGGAAGAGATATGGGAACATATGTATATGTATAACTGATTCACTTTGTTATAAAGCAGAAACTAACACACCATTGTAAAGTAATTATACCCCAATAAAGATGTTAAAAAATAAATAAATAAAATAAAATACCAAAAAAAAAAAAAAATCTAGAAACAATAAATTCTGGAGAGGGTGTGGAGAAAAGGGAACACTCCTGCACTGCTGGTGGGAATGTGAATTGGTACAGCCACTATGGAGAACAGTATGGAGGTTCCTTAAAATACTACTAATAGAACTACCATATGACCCAGCAATCCCACTACTGGGCACATACCCTGAAAAAACCATAATTCAAAAAGAGTCATGTACCAACATGTTTACTGCAGCTCTATTTACGATAGCCCGGAGATGGAGACAACCTAAGTGCCCATCATCGGATGAATGGATAAAGAAGATGTGGCACATATATACAATGGAATATTACTCAGCCATACAAAGAAACGAAATTGAGCTATTTGTAATGAGGTGGATAGACCTAGAGGCTGTCATACAGAGTGAAGTAAGTCACAAAGAGAAAGACAAATACCATATGCTAACACATATATATGGAATTGAAGGAAAAAATATGTCATGAAGAACCTAGGGGTAAGACAGGAATAAAGACACAGACCTCCTGGAGAACGGACTTGAGGATATGGGGAGAGGGAAGTTTGTGAGCTGTGACAAAGCGAGAGAGAGGCATGAACATATATACACTACCAAACGTAAGGTAGATACCTCGTGGGAAGCAGCCGCATACCACAGGGATATCAGCTCGGTGCTTTGTGACCGCCTGAAGGGGTGGGACACGGAGGGTGGGAGGGAGGGAGACGCAAGAGGGAAGAGATATGGGAACATATGTATATGTACAACTGATTCACTTTGTTATAAAGCAGAAACTAACACACCATTGTAAAGCAGTTATACCCCAATAAAGATGTTTTTAAAAAAAATTTTCCATCAATCAAAAGCCCAGGACCAGATGGCTTCACAGGCGAATTCGATCAAACATTTACAGAAGAGCTAACGCCTATCCTTCTCAAACTCTTCCAACATAGAGCAGAGGGAGGAACACTCCCAAACTCATTCTATGAGGCCACCATCATCCTGATACCAAAACCAGACAAGGATGTCACATAGAAAGAAAACTACAGGCCAATATCACTGATGAACATAGATGCAAAAATCCTCAACAAAATACTAGCAAACAGAATCCAACAGCACATTAATAGGATCATACACCATGATCAAGTGGGCTTTATTCCAGGAATGCAAGGATTCTTCAATATACGCAAAGCAATCAACGTGTACACCATATGAACAAATTGAAGGAGAAAAACCATATGATCATCTCAATAGATGCAGAGAAAGCTTTCGACAAAATTCAACACCCATTTATGATAAAAACCCTGCACAAAGTAGGCACAGAGGGAACTTTCCTCAACATAATAAAGGACATATATGACAAACCCACAGCCAACATCGTCCTCAATGGTGAAAAACTGAAAGCATTTCCACTAAGATCAGGAACAAGACAAGGTTGCCCACTCTCACCACTCTTATTCAACATACTTTTGCAAGTTTTAGCCACAGCAATCAGAGAAGAGAAGGAAATAAAAGGAATCCAAATCGGAAAAGAAGAAGTAAAGCTGTCACTGTTTGCAGATGACATGATACTATCCATAGAGAATCCTAAAGATGCTACCAGAAAACTACTAGAGCTAATCAATGAACTTGGTAAAGTAGCAGGATACAAAATTAATGCACAGAAATCTCTTGCATTCCTATACACTAAGGATGAAAAATATGAAAGTGAAATCAAGAAAGCACTCCCAATTACCACTGCAACGAAAAGAATAAACTATCTAGGAATAAACCTACCTAAGGAGACAAAAGACCTGTATGCAGAAAATTATAAGACACTGATGAAAGAAATTAAAGATGATACAAATAGAGGAGAGATATACCATGTTCTTGGATTGGAAGAATCAACATTGTGAAAATGACTCTACTATCCAAAGCAATCTACAGATTCAATGCAATCCCTATCAAACTACCACTGGCATTTTTCACAGAACTAGAACAAAAAATTTCACAATTTGTATGGAAACACAAAAGACCCCGAATAGCCAAAGCAATCTTGAGAACGAAAATCGGAGCTGGAGGTATCAGGCTCCCTGACTTCAGACTATACTACAAAGCTACAGTAATCAAGACAGTATGATACTGGCACAAAAACAGAAATATAGATCAATGGAACACGACAGAGAGCCCAGAGATACACCCACGCACATATGGTCACCTTATCTTTGATATAGGAGGCAGGAACGTACAGTGCAGAAAGGACCGCCTCTTCAATAAGTGGTGCTGGGAAAACTGGACAGATACAAGTAAAAGTATGAGATTAGATCACTCCCTAACACCATACACAAATATAAGCTCAAAATGGACTAAAGACCTAAATGTAAGGCCAGAAACTATCAAACTCTTAGAGGAAAACATAGGCAGGACACTCTATGACATAAATCACAGCAAGATCCTTTTTGACCCACCTCTTAGAGAAATGGAAATAAAAACAAAAATAAACAAATGGGACCTAATGAAACTTCAAAGCTTTTGCACAGCAAAGGAAACCATAAACAAGACCAAAAGACAACCCTCAGAATGGGAGAAGATATTTGCAAATGAAGCAACTGACAAAGGATTCATTTCCAAAATTTACAAGCAGCTCATGCAGCTCAATAACAAAAAAACAAACAACCCAATCCAAAAACGGGCAGAAGATCTAAATAGACATTTCTCCAGAGAAGATATACAGACTGCCAACAGACACATGAAAGAATGCTCAACATCATTAATCATTAGAGAAATGCAAATCAAAACTACAATGAGATATCATCTCACACCAGTCACAATGGCCATCATCAAAAAATCTAGAAACAATAAATTCTGGAGAGGGTGTGGAGAAAAGGGAACACTCCTGCACTGCTGGTGGGAATGTGAATTGGTACAGCCACTATGGAGAACAGTATGGAGGTTCCTTAAAATACTACAAATAGAACTACCATATGACCCAGCAATCCCACTACTGGGCACATACCCTGAAAAAACCATAATTCAAAAAGAGTCATGTACCAACATGTTTACTGCAGCTCTATTTACGATAGCCCGGAGATGGAGACAACCTAAGTGCCCATCGGCGGATGAATGGATAAAGAAGATGTGGCACATATGTACAATGGATTATTACTCAGCCATAAAAAGAAACGAAATTGAGCTATTTGTAATGAGGTGGATAGACCTAGAGTCTGTCATACACAGTGAAGTAAGTCAGAAAGAAAAAGACAAATACAGTATGCTAACACATATATATGGAATTTAAGAAAGAAAAATGTCATGAAGAACCTAGTGGTAAGGCAGGAATAAAGACGCAGACCTCCTAGAGAACGGACTTGAGGTTATGGGGAGGGGGAAGGGTGAGCTGTGACGGGGCGAGAGAGAGTCATGGACATATACACACTAACAAACTTAGTAAGGTAGATAGCTAGTGGGAAGCAGCCGCATGGCACAGGGATACTGGCTCGGTGCTTTGTGACAGCCTGGAGGGGTGGGATACGGAGGGTGGGAGGGAGGGAGACGCAAGAGGGAAGAGATATGGGAACATATGTATATGTATAACTGATTCACTTTGTTATAAAGCAGAAACTAACACACCATTGTAAAGTAATTATACCCCAATAAAGATGTTAAAAAATAAATAAATAAAATAAAATACCAAAAAAAAAAAAAAAATCTAGAAACAATAAATTCTGGAGAGGGTGTGGAGAAAAGGGAACACTCCTGCACTGCTGGTGGGAATGTGAATTGGTACAGCCACTATGGAGAACAGTATGGAGGTTCCTTAAAATACTACTAATAGAACTACCATATGACCCAGCAATCCCACTACTGGGCACATACCCTGAAAAAACCATAATTCAAAAAGAGTCATGTACCAACATGTTTACTGCAGCTCTATTTACGATAGCCCGGAGATGGAGACAACCTAAGTGCCCATCATCGGATGAATGGATAAAGAAGATGTGGCACATATATACAATGGAATATTACTCAGCCATACAAAGAAACGAAATTGAGCTATTTGTAATGAGGTGGATAGACCTAGAGGCTGTCATACAGAGTGAAGTAAGTCACAAAGAGAAAGACAAATACCATATGCTAACACATATATATGGAATTGAAGAAAAAAATATGTCATGAAGAACCTAGTGGTAAGACAGGAATAAAGACACAGACCTCCTGGAGAACGGACTTGAGGATATGGGGAGAGGGAAGTTTGTGAGCTGTGACAAAGCGAGAGAGAGGCATGAACATATATACACTACCAAACGTAAGGTAGATACCTCGTGGGAAGCAGCCGCATACCACAGGGATATCAGCTCGGTGCTTTGTGACCGCCTGAAGGGGTGGAACACGGACGGTGGGAGGGAGGGAGACGCAAGAGGGAAGAGATATGGGAACATATGTATATGTACAACTGATTCACTTTGTTATAAAGCAGAAACTAACACACCATTGTAAAGCAGTTATACCCCAATAAAGACGTTTTAAAAAAAAATTTTCCATCAATCAAAAGCCCAGGACCAGATGGCTTCACAGGCGAATTCGATCAAACATTTACAGAAGAGCTAACGCCTATCCTTCTCAAACTCTTCCAAAATAGAGCAGAGGGAGGAACACTCCCAAACTCATTCTATGAGGCCACCATCATCCTGATACCAAAACCAGACAAGGATGTCACATAGAAAGAAAACTACAGGCCAATATCACTGATGAACATAGATGCAAAAATCCTCAACAAAATACTAGCAAACAGAATCCAACAGCACATTAAAAGGATCATACACCATGATCAAGTGGGCTTTATTCCAGGAATGCAAGGATTCTTCAATATACGCAAAGCAATCAACGTGTACACCATATGAACAAATTGAAGGAGAAAAACCATATGATCATCTCAATAGATGCAGAGAAAGCTTTCGACAAAATTCAACACCCATTTATGATAAAAACCCTGCACAAAGTAGGCACAGAGGGAACTTTCCTCAACATAATAAAAGACATATATGACAAACCCACAGCCAACATCGTCCTCAATGGTGAAAAACTGAAAGCATTTCCACTAAGATCAGGAACAAGACAAGGTTGCCCACTCTCACCACTCTTATTCAACATACTTTTGCAAGTTTTAGCCACAGCAATCAGAGAAGAGAAGGAAATAAAAGGAATCCAAATCGGAAAAGAAGAAGTAAAGCTGTCACTGTTTGCAGATGACATGATACTATCCATAGAGAATCCTAAAGATGCTACCAGAAAACTACTAGAGCTAATCAATGAACTTGGTAAAGTAGCAGGATACAAAATTAATGCACAGAAATCTCTTGCATTCCTATACACTAAGGATGAAATATATGAAAGTGAAATTAAAAAAACACTTCCATTTACCACTGTAACGAAAAGAATAAACTATCTAGGAATAAACCTACCTAAGGAGACAAAAGACCTGTATGCAGAAAATTATAAGACACTGATGAAAGAAATTAAAGATGATACAAATAGAGGAGAGATATACCATGTTCTTGGATTGGAAGAATCAACATTGTGAAAATGACTCTACTACCCAAAGCAATCTACAGATTCAATGCAATCCCTATCAAACTACCACTGGCATTTTTCACAGAACTAGAACAAAAAATTTCACAATTTGTATGGAAACACAAAAGACCCCGAATAGCCAAAGCAATCTTGAGAACGAAAAACGGAGCTGGAGGTATCAGGCTCCCTGACTTCAGACTATACTACAAAGCTACAGTAATCAAGACAGTATGATACTGGCACAAAAACAGAAATATAGATCAATGGAACACGATAGAGAGCCCAGAGATACACCCACGCACATATGGTCACCTTATCTTTGATATAGGAGGCAGGAATGTACAGTGCAGAAAGGACCGCCTCTTCAATAAGTGGTGCTGGGAAAACTGGACAGATACAAGTAAAAGTATGAGATTAGATCACTCCCTAACACCATACACAAATATAAGCTCAAAATGGACTAAAGACCTAAATGTAAGGCCAGAAACTATCAAACTCTTAGAGGAAAACATAGGCAGGACACTCTATGACATAAATCACAGCAAGATCCTTTTTGACCCACCTCATAGAGAAATGGAAATAAAAACAAAAATAAACACATGGGACCTAATGAAACTTCAAAGCTTTTGCACAGCAAAGGAAACCATAAACAAGACCAAAAGACAACCCTCAGAATGGGAGAAGATATTTGCAAATGAAGCAACTGACAAAGGATTCATTTCCAAAATTTACAAGCAGCTCATGCAGCTCAATAACAAAAAAACAAACAACCCAATCCAAAAACGGGCAGAAGATCTAAATAGACATTTCTCCAGAGAAGATATACAGACTGCCAACAGACACATGAAAGAATGCTCAACATCATTAATCATTAGGGAAATGCAAATCAAAACTACAATGAGATATCATCTCACACCAGTCACAATGGCCATCATCAAAAAATCTAGAAACAATAAATTCTGGAGAGGGTGTGGAGAAAAGGGAACACTCCTGCACTGCTGGTGGGAATGTGAATTGGTACAGCCACTATGGAGAACAGTATGGAGGTTCCTTAAAATACTACTAATAGAACTACCATATGACCCAGCAATCCCACTACTGGGCACATACCCTGAAAAAACCATAATTCAAAAAGAGTCATGTACCAACATGTTTACTGCAGCTCTATTTACGATAGCCCGGAGATGGAGACAACCTAAGTGCCCATCATCGGATGAATGGATAAAGAAGATGTGGCACATATGTACAATGGAATATTACTCAGCCATACAAAGAAACGAAATTGAGCTATTTGTAATGAGGTGGATAGACCTAGAGGCTGTCATACAGAGTGAAGTAAGTCACAAAGAGAAAGACAAATACCATATGCTAACACATATATATGGAATTGAAGAAAAAAATATGTCATGAAGAACCTAGGCGTAAGACAGGAATAAAGACACAGACCTACTGGAGAACGGACTTGAGGATATGGGGAGAGGGAAGTTTGTGAGCTGTGACAAAGCGAGAGAGAGGCATGAACATATATACACTACCAAACGTAAGGCAGATACCTCGTGGGAAGCAGCCGCATACCACAGGGATATCAGCTCGGTGCTTTGTGACCGCCTGGAGGGGTGGGATAGGCAGGGTGGGAGGGAGGGAGACGCAAGAGGGAAGAGATATGGGAACATATGTATATGTACAACTGATTCACTTTGTTATAAAGCAGAAACTAACACACCATTGTAAAGCAGTTATACCCCAATAAAGATGTTTAAAAAAATTTTTTCCATCAATCAAAAGCCCAGGACCAGATGGCTTCACAGGTGAATTCGATCAAACATTTACAGAAGAGCTAACGCCTATCCTTCTCAAACTCTTCCAAAATAGAGCAGAGGGAGGAACACTCCCAAACTCATTCTACGAGGCCACCATCATCCTGATACCAAAACCAGACAAGGATGTCACAAAGAAAGAAAACTACAGGCCAATATCACTGATGAACATAGATGCAAAAATCCTCAACAAAATACTAGCAAACAGAATCCAACAGCACATTAAAAGGATCATACACCATGATCAAGTGGGCTTTATTCCAGGAATGCAAGGATTCTTCAATATACGCAAAGCAATCAACGTGTACACCATATGAACAAATTGAAGGAGAAAAACCATATGATCATCTCAATAGATGCAGAGAAAGCTTTCGACAAAATTCAACACCCATTTATGATAAAAACCCTGCACAAAGTAGGCACAGAGGGAACTTTCCTCAACATAATAAAGGACATATATGACAAACCCACAGCCAACATCGTCCTCAATGGTGAAAAACTGAAAGCATTTCCACTAAGATCAGGAACAAGACAAGGTTGCCCACTCTCACCACTCTTATTCAACATACTTTTGCAAGTTTTAGCCACAGCAATCAGAGAAGAGAAGGAAATAAAAGGAATCCAAATCGGAAAAGAAGAAGTAAAGCTGTCACTGTTTGCAGATGACATGATACTATCCATAGAGAATCCTAAAGATGCTACCAGAAAACTACTAGAGCTAATCAATGAACTTGGTAAAGTAGCAGGATACAAAATTAATGCACAGAAATCTCTTGCATTCCTATACACTAAGGATGAAATATATGAAAGTGAAATTAAAAAAACACTTCCATTTACCACTGTAACGAAAAGAATAAACTATCTAGGAATAAACCTACCTAAGGAGACAAAAGACCTGTATGCAGAAAATTATAAGACACTGATGAAAGAAATTAAAGATGATACAAATAGAGGAGAGATATACCATGTTCTTGGATTGGAAGAATCAACATTGTGAAAATGACTCTACTACCCAAAGCAATCTACAGATTCAATGCAATCCCTATCAAACTACCACTGGCATTTTTCACAGAACTAGAACAAAAAATTTCACAATTTGTATGGAAACACAAAAGACCCCGAATAGCCAAAGCAATCTTGAGAACGAAAAACGGAGCTGGAGGTATCAGGCTCCCTGACTTCAGACTATACTACAAAGCTACAGTAATCAAGACAGTATGATACTGGCACAAAAACAGAAATATAGATCAATGGAACACGATAGAGAGCCCAGAGATACACCCACGCACATATGGTCACCTTATCTTTGATATAGGAGGCAGGAATGTACAGTGCAGAAAGGACCGCCTCTTCAATAAGTGGTGCTGGGAAAACTGGACAGATACAAGTAAAAGTATGAGATTAGATCACTCCCTAACACCATACACAAATATAAGCTCAAAATGGACTAAAGACCTAAATGTAAGGCCAGAAACTATCAAACTCTTAGAGGAAAACATAGGCAGGACACTCTATGACATAAATCACAGCAAGATCCTTTTTGACCCACCTCATAGAGAAATGGAAATAAAAACAAAAATAAACACATGGGACCTAATGAAACTTCAAAGCTTTTGCACAGCAAAGGAAACCATAAACAAGACCAAAAGACAACCCTCAGAATGGGAGAAGATATTTGCAAATGAAGCAACTGACAAAGGATTCATTTCCAAAATTTACAAGCAGCTCATGCAGCTCAATAACAAAAAAACAAACAACCCAATCCAAAAACGGGCAGAAGATCTAAATAGACATTTCTCCAGAGAAGATATACAGACTGCCAACAGACACATGAAAGAATGCTCAACATCATTAATCATTAGGGAAATGCAAATCAAAACTACAATGAGATATCATCTCACACCAGTCACAATGGCCATCATCAAAAAATCTAGAAACAATAAATTCTGGAGAGGGTGTGGAGAAAAGGGAACACTCCTGCACTGCTGGTGGGAATGTGAATTGGTACAGCCACTATGGAGAACAGTATGGAGGTTCCTTAAAATACTACTAATAGAACTACCATATGACCCAGCAATCCCACTACTGGGCACATACCCTGAAAAAACCATAATTCAAAAAGAGTCATGTACCAACATGTTTACTGCAGCTCTATTTACGATAGCCCGGAGATGGAGACAACCTAAGTGCCCATCATCGGATGAATGGATAAAGAAGATGTGGCACATATGTACAATGGAATATTACTCAGCCATACAAAGAAACGAAATTGAGCTATTTGTAATGAGGTGGATAGACCTAGAGGCTGTCATACAGAGTGAAGTAAGTCACAAAGAGAAAGACAAATACCATATGCTAACACATATATATGGAATTGAAGAAAAAAATATGTCATGAAGAACCTAGGCGTAAGACAGGAATAAAGACACAGACCTACTGGAGAACGGACTTGAGGATATGGGGAGAGGGAAGTTTGTGAGCTGTGACAAAGCGAGAGAGAGGCATGAACATATATACACTACCAAACGTAAGGCAGATACCTCGTGGGAAGCAGCCGCATACCACAGGGATATCAGCTCGGTGCTTTGTGACCGCCTGGAGGGGTGGGATAGGCAGGGTGGGAGGGAGGGAGACGCAAGAGGGAAGAGATATGGGAACATATGTATATGTACAACTGATTCACTTTGTTATAAAGCAGAAACTAACACACCATTGTAAAGCAGTTATACCCCAATAAAGATGTTTAAAAAAATTTTTTCCATCAATCAAAAGCCCAGGACCAGATGGCTTCACAGGTGAATTCGATCAAACATTTACAGAAGAGCTAACGCCTATCCTTCTCAAACTCTTCCAAAATAGAGCAGAGGGAGGAACACTCCCAAACTCATTCTACGAGGCCACCATCATCCTGATACCAAAACCAGACAAGGATGTCACAAAGAAAGAAAACTACAGGCCAATATCACTGATGAACATAGATGCAAAAATCCTCAACAAAATACTAGCAAACAGAATCCAACAGCACATTAAAAGGATCATACACCATGATCAAGTGGGCTTTATTCCAGGAATGCAAGGATTCTTCAATATACGCAAAGCAATCAACGTGTACACCATATGAACAAATTGAAGGAGAAAAACCATATGATCATCTCAATAGATGCAGAGAAAGCTTTCGACAAAATTCAACACCCATTTATGATAAAAACCCTGCACAAAGTAGGCACAGAGGGAACTTTCCTCAACATAATAAAGGACATATATGACAAACCCACAGCCAACATCGTCCTCAATGGTGAAAAACTGAAAGCATTTCCACTAAGATCAGGAACAAGACAAGGTTGCCCACTCTCACCACTCTTATTCAACATACTTTTGCAAGTTTTAGCCACAGCAATCAGAGAAGAGAAGGAAATAAAAGGAATCCAAATCGGAAAAGAAGAAGTAAAGCTGTCACTGTTTGCAGATGACATGATACTATCCATAGAGAATCCTAAAGATGCTACCAGAAAACTACTAGAGCTAATCAATGAACTTGGTAAAGTAGCAGGATACAAAATTAATGCACAGAAATCTCTTGCATTCCTATACACTAAGGTTGAAAAATATGAAAGTGAAATTAAAAAAACACTCCCATTTACCACTGTAACGAAAAGAATAAACTATCTAGGAATAAACCTACCTAAGGAGACAAAAGACCTGTATGCAGAAAATTATAAGACACTGATGAAAGAAATTAAAGATGATACAAATAGAGGAGAGATATACCATGTTCTTGGATTGGAAGAATCAACATTATGAAAATGACTCTACTACCCAAAGCAATCTACAGATTCAATGCAATCCCTATCAAACTACCACTGGCATTTTTCACAGAACTAGAACAAAAAATTTCACAATTTGTATGGAAACACAAAAGACCCCGAATAGCCAAAGCAATTTTGAGAACGAAAATCGGAGCTGGAGGTATCAGGCTCCCTGACTTCAGACTATACTACAAAGCTACAGTAATCAAGACAGTACGGTACTGGCACAAAAACAGAAATATAGATCAATGGAACACGATAGAGAGCCCAGAGATACACTCACGCACATATGGTCACCTTACCTTTGATATAGGAGGCAGGAATGTACAGTGCAGAAAGGACCGCCTCTTCAATAAGTGGTGCTGGGAAAACTGGACAGGTACAAGTAAAAGTATGAGATTAGATCACTCCCTAACACCATACACAAAAATAAGCTCAAAATGGACTAAAGACCTAAATGTAAGGCCAGAAACTATCAAACTCTTAGAGGAAAACATAGGCAGGACACTCTATGACATAAATCACAGCAAGATCCTTTTTGACCCACCTCTTAGAGAAATGGAAATAAAAACAAAAATAAACACATGGGACCTAATGAAACTTCAAAGCTTTTGCACAGCAAAGGAAACCATAAACAAGACCAAAAGACAACCCTCAGAATGGGAGAAGATATTTGCAAATGAAGCAACTGACAAAGGATTCATTTCCAAAATTTACAAGCAGCTCATGCAGCTCAATAACAAAAAAACAAACAACCCAATCCAAAAACGGGCAGAAGATCTAAATAGACATTTCTCCAGAGAAGATATACAGACTGCCAACAGACACATGAAAGAATGCTCAACATCATTAATCATTAGGGAAATGCAAATCAAAACTACAATGAGATATCATCTCACACCAGTCACAATGGCCATCATCAAAAAATCTAGAAACAATAAATTCTGGAGAGGGTGTGGAGAAAAGAGAACACTCCTGCACTGCTGGTGGGAATGTGAATTGGTACAGCCACTATGGAGAACAGTATGGAGGTTCCTTAAAAAACTACAAATAGAAATACCATATGACCCAGTAATCCCACTACTGGGCACATACCCTGAAAAAACTATAATTCAAAAAGAGTCATGTACCAACATGTTTATTGCAGCTCTATTTACGATAGCCCGGAGATGGAGACAACCTAAGTGCCCATCATTGGATGAATGGATAAAGAAGATGTGGCACATATGTACAATGGAATATTACTCAGCCATACAAAGAAACGAAATTGAGCTATTTGTAATGAGGTGGATAGACCTAGAGGCTGTCATACAGAGTGAAGTAAGTCACAAAGAGAAAGACAAATACCATATGCTAACACATATATATGGAATTGAAGAAAAAAATATGTCATGAAGAACCTAGGGGTAAGACAGGAATAAAGACACAGACCTACTGGAGAACGGACTTGAGGATATGGGGAGAGGGAAGTTTGTGAGCTGTGACAAAGCGAGAGAGAGGCATGAACATATATACACTACCAAACGTAAGGTAGATACCTCGTAGGAAGCAGCCGCATACCACAGGGATATCAGCTCGGTGCTTTGTGACCGCCTGAAGGGGTGGGACACGGAGGGTGGGAGGGAGGGAGACGCAAGAGGGAAGAGATATGGGAACATATGTATATGTACAACTGATTCACTTTGTTATAAAGCAGAAAATAACACACCATCGTAAAGCAGTTATACCCCAATAAAGATGTTTAAAAAAATTTTTTCCATCAATCAAAAGCCCAGGACCAGATGGCTTCACAGGCGAATTCGATCAAACATTTACAGAAGAGCTAACGCCTATCCTTCTCAAACTCTTCCAAAATAGAGCAGAGGGAGGAACACTCCCAAACTCATTCTACGAGGCCACCATCATCCTGATACCAAAACCAGACAAGGATGTCACAAAGAAAGAAAACTACAGGCCAATATCACTGATGAACATAGATGCAAAAATCCTCAACAAAATACTAGCAAACAGAATCCAACAGCACATTAAAAGGATCATACACCATGATCAAGTGGGCTTTATTCCAGGAATGCAAGGATTCTTCAATATACGCAAAGCAATCAACGTGTACACCATATGAACAAATTGAAGGAGAAAAACCATATGATCATCTCAATAGATGCAGAGAAAGCTTTCGACAAAATTCAACACCCATTTATGATAAAAACCCTGCACAAAGTAGGCACAGAGGGAACTTTCCTCAACATAATAAAGGACATATATGACAAACCCACAGCCAACATCGTCCTCAATGGTGAAAAACTGAAAGCATTTCCACTAAGATCAGGAACAAGACAAGGTTGCCCACTCTCACCACTCTTATTCAACATACTTTTGCAAGTTTTAGCCACAGCAATCAGAGAAGAGAAGGAAATAAAAGGAATCCAAATCGGAAAAGAAGAAGTAAAGCTGTCACTGTTTGCAGATGACATGATACTATCCATAGAGAATCCTAAAGATGCTACCAGAAAACTACTAGAGCTAATCAATGAATTTGGTAAAGTAGCAGGATACAAAATTAATGCACAGAAATCTCTTGCATTCCTATACACTAAGGATGAAAAATATGAAAGTGAAATCAAGAAAGCACTCCCAATTACCACTGCAACAAAAAGAATAAACTATCTAGGAATAAACCTACCTAAGGAGACAAAAGACCTGTATGCAGAAAATTATAAGACACTGATGAAAGAAATTAAAGATGATACAAATAGAGGAGAGATATACCATGTTCTTGGATTGGAAGAATCAACATTGTGAAAATGACTCTACTACCCAAAGCAATCTACAGATTCAATGCAATCCCTATCAAACTACCACTGGCATTTTTCACAGAACTAGCACAAAAAATTTCACAATTTGTATGGAAACACAAAAGACCCCGAATAGCCAAAGCAATCTTGAGAACGAAAAACGGAGCTGGAGGTATCAGGCTCCCTGACTTCAGACTATACTACAAAGCTACAGTAATCAAGACAGTATGATACTGGCACAAAAACAGAAATATAGATCAATGGAACACGATAGAGAGCGCAGAGATACACCCACGCACATATGGTCACCTTATCTTTGATATAGGAGGCAGGAATGTACAGTGCAGAAAGGACCGCCTCTTCAATAAGTGGTGCTGGGAAAACTGGACAGGTACAAGTAAAAGTATGAGATTAGATCACTCCCTAACACCATACACAAAAATAAGCTCAAAATGGACTAAAGACCTAAATGTAAGGCCAGAAACTATCAAACTCTTAGAGGAAAACATAGGCAGGACACTCTATGACATAAATCACAGCAAGATCCTTTTTGACCCACCTCTTAGAGAAATGGAAATAAAAACAAAAATAAACACATGGGACCTAATGAAACTTCAAAGCTTTTGCACAGCAAAGGAAACCATAAACAAGACCAAAAGACAACCCTCAGAATGGGAGAAGATATTTGCAAATGAAGCAACTGACAAAGGATTCATTTCCAAAATTTACAAGCAGCTCATGCAGCTCAATAACAAAAAAACAAACAACCCAATCCAAAAACGGGCAGAAGATCTAAATAGACATTTCTCCAGAGAAGATATACAGACTGCCAACAGACACATGAAAGAATGCTCAACATCATTAATCATTAGGGAAATGCAAATCAAAACTACAATGAGATATCATCTCACACCAGTCACAATGGCCATCATCAAAAAATCTAGAAACAATAAATTCTGGAGAGGGTGTGGAGAAAAGGGAACACTCCTGCACTGCTGGTGGGAATGTGAATTGGTACAGCCACTATGGAGAACAGTATGGAGGTTCCTTAAAAAACTACAAATAGAACTACCATATGACCCAGTAATCCCACTACTGGGCACATACCCTGAAAAAACTATAATTCAAAAAGAGTCATGTACCAACATGTTTATTGCAGCTCTATTTACGATAGCCCGGAGATGGAGACAACCTAAGTTCCCATCATCGGATGAATGGATAAAGAAGATGTGGCACATATATACAATGGAATATTACTCAGCCATACAAAGAAACGAAATTGAGCTATTTGTAATGAGGTGGATAGACCTAGAGGCTGTCATACAGAGTGAAGTAAGTCACAAAGAGAAAGACAAATACCATATGCTAACACATATATATGGAATTGAAGAAAAAAATATGTCATGAAGAACCTAGGGGTAAGACAGGAATAAAGACACAGACCTACTGGAGAACGGACTTGAGGATATGGGGAGAGGGAAGTTTGTGAGCTGTGACAAAGCGAGAGAGAGGCATGAACATATATACACTACCAAACGTAAGGCAGATACCTCGTGGGAAGCAGCCGCATACCACAGGGATATCAGCTCGGTGCTTTGTGACCGCCTGGAGGGGTGGGACAGGGAGGGTGGGAGGGAGGGAGACGCAAGAGGGAAGAGATATGGGAACATATGTATATGTACAACTGATTCACTTTGTTATAAAGCAGAAACTAACACACCATTGTAAAGCAGTTATACCCCAATAAAGATGTTTAAAAAAATTTTTTCCATCAATCAAAAGCCCAGGACCAGATGGCTTCACAGGCGAATTCGATCAAACATTTACAGAAGAGCTAACGCCTATCCTTCTCAAACTCTTCCAAAATAGAGCAGAGGGAGGAACACTCCCAAACTCATTCTATGAGGCCACCATCATCCTGATACCAAAACCAGACAAGGATGTCACATAGAAAGAAAACTACAGGCCAATATCACTGATGAACATAGATGCAAAAATCCTCAACAAAATACTAGCAAACAGAATCCAACAGCACATTAAAAGGATCATACACCATGATCAAGTGGGCTTTATTCCAGGAATGCAAGGATTCTTCAATATACGCAAAGCAATCAACGTGTACACCATATGAACAAATTGAAGGAGAAAAACCATATGATCATCTCAATAGATGCAGAGAAAGCTTTCGACAAAATTCAACACCCATTTATGATAAAAACCCTGCACAAAGTAGGCACAGAGGGAACTTTCCTCAACATAATAAAAGACATATATGACAAACCCACAGCCAACATCGTCCTCAATGGTGAAAAACTGAAAGCATTTCCACTAAGATCAGGAACAAGACAAGGTTGCCCACTCTCACCACTCTTATTCAACATACTTTTGCAAGTTTTAGCCACAGCAATCAGAGAAGAGAAGGAAATAAAAGGAATCCAAATCGGAAAAGAAGAAGTAAAGCTGTCACTGTTTGCAGATGACATGATACTATCCATAGAGAATCCTAAAGATGCTACCAGAAAACTACTAGAGCTAATCAATGAACTTGGTAAAGTAGCAGGATACAAAATTAATGCACAGAAATCTCTTGCATTCCTATACACTAAGGATGAAATATATGAAAGTGAAATTAAAAAAACACTTCCATTTACCACTGTAACGAAAAGAATAAACTATCTAGGAATAAACCTACCTAAGGAGACAAAAGACCTGTATGCAGAAAATTATAAGACACTGATGAAAGAAATTAAAGATGATACAAATAGAGGAGAGATATACCATGTTCTTGGATTGGAAGAATCAACATTGTGAAAATGACTCTACTACCCAAAGCAATCTACAGATTCAATGCAATCCCTATCAAACTACCACTGGCATTTTTCACAGAACTAGAACAAAAAATTTCACAATTTGTATGGAAACACAAAAGACCCCGAATAGCCAAAGCAATCTTGAGAACGAAAAACGGAGCTGGAGGTATCAGGCTCCCTGACTTCAGACTATACTACAAAGCTACAGTAATCAAGACAGTATGATACTGGCACAAAAACAGAAATATAGATCAATGGAACACGATAGAGAGCCCAGAGATACACCCACGCACATATGGTCACCTTATCTTTGATATAGGAGGCAGGAATGTACAGTGCAGAAAGGACCGCCTCTTCAATAAGTGGTGCTGGGAAAACTGGACAGATACAAGTAAAAGTATGAGATTAGATCACTCCCTAACACCATACACAAATATAAGCTCAAAATGGACTAAAGACCTAAATGTAAGGCCAGAAACTATCAAACTCTTAGAGGAAAACATAGGCAGGACACTCTATGACATAAATCACAGCAAGATCCTTTTTGACCCACCTCATAGAGAAATGGAAATAAAAACAAAAATAAACACATGGGACCTAATGAAACTTCAAAGCTTTTGCACAGCAAAGGAAACCATAAACAAGACCAAAAGACAACCCTCAGAATGGGAGAAGATATTTGCAAATGAAGCAACTGACAAAGGATTCATTTCCAAAATTTACAAGCAGCTCATGCAGCTCAATAACAAAAAAACAAACAACCCAATCCAAAAACGGGCAGAAGATCTAAATAGACATTTCTCCAGAGAAGATATACAGACTGCCAACAGACACATGAAAGAATGCTCAACATCATTAATCATTAGGGAAATGCAAATCAAAACTACAATGAGATATCATCTCACACCAGTCACAATGGCCATCATCAAAAAATCTAGAAACAATAAATTCTGGAGAGGGTGTGGAGAAAAGGGAACACTCCTGCACTGCTGGTGGGAATGTGAATTGGTACAGCCACTATGGAGAACAGTATGGAGGTTCCTTAAAATACTACTAATAGAACTACCATATGACCCAGCAATCCCACTACTGGGCACATACCCTGAAAAAACCATAATTCAAAAAGAGTCATGTACCAACATGTTTACTGCAGCTCTATTTACGATAGCCCGGAGATGGAGACAACCTAAGTGCCCATCATCGGATGAATGGATAAAGAAGATGTGGCACATATGTACAATGGAATATTACTCAGCCATACAAAGAAACGAAATTGAGCTATTTGTAATGAGGTGGATAGACCTAGAGGCTGTCATACAGAGTGAAGTAAGTCACAAAGAGAAAGACAAATACCATATGCTAACACATATATATGGAATTGAAGAAAAAAATATGTCATGAAGAACCTAGGCGTAAGACAGGAATAAAGACACAGACCTACTGGAGAACGGACTTGAGGATATGGGGAGAGGGAAGTTTGTGAGCTGTGACAAAGCGAGAGAGAGGCATGAACATATATACACTACCAAACGTAAGGCAGATACCTCGTGGGAAGCAGCCGCATACCACAGGGATATCAGCTCGGTGCTTTGTGACCGCCTGGAGGGGTGGGATAGGCAGGGTGGGAGGGAGGGAGACGCAAGAGGGAAGAGATATGGGAACATATGTATATGTACAACTGATTCACTTTGTTATAAAGCAGAAACTAACACACCATTGTAAAGCAGTTATACCCCAATAAAGATGTTTAAAAAAATTTTTTCCATCAATCAAAAGCCCAGGACCAGATGGCTTCACAGGTGAATTCGATCAAACATTTACAGAAGAGCTAACGCCTATCCTTCTCAAACTCTTCCAAAATAGAGCAGAGGGAGGAACACTCCCAAACTCATTCTACGAGGCCACCATCATCCTGATACCAAAACCAGACAAGGATGTCACAAAGAAAGAAAACTACAGGCCAATATCACTGATGAACATAGATGCAAAAATCCTCAACAAAATACTAGCAAACAGAATCCAACAGCACATTAAAAGGATCATACACCATGATCAAGTGGGCTTTATTCCAGGAATGCAAGGATTCTTCAATATACGCAAAGCAATCAACGTGTACACCATATGAACAAATTGAAGGAGAAAAACCATATGATCATCTCAATAGATGCAGAGAAAGCTTTCGACAAAATTCAACACCCATTTATGATAAAAACCCTGCACAAAGTAGGCACAGAGGGAACTTTCCTCAACATAATAAAGGACATATATGACAAACCCACAGCCAACATCGTCCTCAATGGTGAAAAACTGAAAGCATTTCCACTAAGATCAGGAACAAGACAAGGTTGCCCACTCTCACCACTCTTATTCAACATACTTTTGCAAGTTTTAGCCACAGCAATCAGAGAAGAGAAGGAAATAAAAGGAATCCAAATCGGAAAAGAAGAAGTAAAGCTGTCACTGTTTGCAGATGACATGATACTATCCATAGAGAATCCTAAAGATGCTACCAGAAAACTACTAGAGCTAATCAATGAACTTGGTAAAGTAGCAGGATACAAAATTAATGCACAGAAATCTCTTGCATTCCTATACACTAAGGTTGAAAAATATGAAAGTGAAATTAAAAAAACACTCCCATTTACCACTGTAACGAAAAGAATAAACTATCTAGGAATAAACCTACCTAAGGAGACAAAAGACCTGTATGCAGAAAATTATAAGACACTGATGAAAGAAATTAAAGATGATACAAATAGAGGAGAGATATACCATGTTCTTGGATTGGAAGAATCAACATTATGAAAATGACTCTACTACCCAAAGCAATCTACAGATTCAATGCAATCCCTATCAAACTACCACTGGCATTTTTCACAGAACTAGAACAAAAAATTTCACAATTTGTATGGAAACACAAAAGACCCCGAATAGCCAAAGCAATTTTGAGAACGAAAATCGGAGCTGGAGGTATCAGGCTCCCTGACTTCAGACTATACTACAAAGCTACAGTAATCAAGACAGTACGGTACTGGCACAAAAACAGAAATATAGATCAATGGAACACGATAGAGAGCCCAGAGATACACTCACGCACATATGGTCACCTTACCTTTGATATAGGAGGCAGGAATGTACAGTGCAGAAAGGACCGCCTCTTCAATAAGTGGTGCTGGGAAAACTGGACAGGTACAAGTAAAAGTATGAGATTAGATCACTCCCTAACACCATACACAAAAATAAGCTCAAAATGGACTAAAGACCTAAATGTAAGGCCAGAAACTATCAAACTCTTAGAGGAAAACATAGGCAGGACACTCTATGACATAAATCACAGCAAGATCCTTTTTGACCCACCTCTTAGAGAAATGGAAATAAAAACAAAAATAAACACATGGGACCTAATGAAACTTCAAAGCTTTTGCACAGCAAAGGAAACCATAAACAAGACCAAAAGACAACCCTCAGAATGGGAGAAGATATTTGCAAATGAAGCAACTGACAAAGGATTCATTTCCAAAATTTACAAGCAGCTCATGCAGCTCAATAACAAAAAAACAAACAACCCAATCCAAAAACGGGCAGAAGATCTAAATAGACATTTCTCCAGAGAAGATATACAGACTGCCAACAGACACATGAAAGAATGCTCAACATCATTAATCATTAGGGAAATGCAAATCAAAACTACAATGAGATATCATCTCACACCAGTCACAATGGCCATCATCAAAAAATCTAGAAACAATAAATTCTGGAGAGGGTGTGGAGAAAAGAGAACACTCCTGCACTGCTGGTGGGAATGTGAATTGGTACAGCCACTATGGAGAACAGTATGGAGGTTCCTTAAAAAACTACAAATAGAAATACCATATGACCCAGTAATCCCACTACTGGGCACATACCCTGAAAAAACTATAATTCAAAAAGAGTCATGTACCAACATGTTTATTGCAGCTCTATTTACGATAGCCCGGAGATGGAGACAACCTAAGTGCCCATCATTGGATGAATGGATAAAGAAGATGTGGCACATATGTACAATGGAATATTACTCAGCCATACAAAGAAACGAAATTGAGCTATTTGTAATGAGGTGGATAGACCTAGAGGCTGTCATACAGAGTGAAGTAAGTCACAAAGAGAAAGACAAATACCATATGCTAACACATATATATGGAATTGAAGAAAAAAATATGTCATGAAGAACCTAGGGGTAAGACAGGAATAAAGACACAGACCTACTGGAGAACGGACTTGAGGATATGGGGAGAGGGAAGTTTGTGAGCTGTGACAAAGCGAGAGAGAGGCATGAACATATATACACTACCAAACGTAAGGTAGATACCTCGTAGGAAGCAGCCGCATACCACAGGGATATCAGCTCGGTGCTTTGTGACCGCCTGAAGGGGTGGGACACGGAGGGTGGGAGGGAGGGAGACGCAAGAGGGAAGAGATATGGGAACATATGTATATGTACAACTGATTCACTTTGTTATAAAGCAGAAAATAACACACCATCGTAAAGCAGTTATACCCCAATAAAGATGTTTAAAAAAATTTTTTCCATCAATCAAAAGCCCAGGACCAGATGGCTTCACAGGCGAATTCGATCAAACATTTACAGAAGAGCTAACGCCTATCCTTCTCAAACTCTTCCAAAATAGAGCAGAGGGAGGAACACTCCCAAACTCATTCTACGAGGCCACCATCATCCTGATACCAAAACCAGACAAGGATGTCACAAAGAAAGAAAACTACAGGCCAATATCACTGATGAACATAGATGCAAAAATCCTCAACAAAATACTAGCAAACAGAATCCAACAGCACATTAAAAGGATCATACACCATGATCAAGTGGGCTTTATTCCAGGAATGCAAGGATTCTTCAATATACGCAAAGCAATCAACGTGTACACCATATGAACAAATTGAAGGAGAAAAACCATATGATCATCTCAATAGATGCAGAGAAAGCTTTCGACAAAATTCAACACCCATTTATGATAAAAACCCTGCACAAAGTAGGCACAGAGGGAACTTTCCTCAACATAATAAAGGACATATATGACAAACCCACAGCCAACATCGTCCTCAATGGTGAAAAACTGAAAGCATTTCCACTAAGATCAGGAACAAGACAAGGTTGCCCACTCTCACCACTCTTATTCAACATACTTTTGCAAGTTTTAGCCACAGCAATCAGAGAAGAGAAGGAAATAAAAGGAATCCAAATCGGAAAAGAAGAAGTAAAGCTGTCACTGTTTGCAGATGACATGATACTATCCATAGAGAATCCTAAAGATGCTACCAGAAAACTACTAGAGCTAATCAATGAATTTGGTAAAGTAGCAGGATACAAAATTAATGCACAGAAATCTCTTGCATTCCTATACACTAAGGATGAAAAATATGAAAGTGAAATCAAGAAAGCACTCCCAATTACCACTGCAACAAAAAGAATAAACTATCTAGGAATAAACCTACCTAAGGAGACAAAAGACCTGTATGCAGAAAATTATAAGACACTGATGAAAGAAATTAAAGATGATACAAATAGAGGAGAGATATACCATGTTCTTGGATTGGAAGAATCAACATTGTGAAAATGACTCTACTACCCAAAGCAATCTACAGATTCAATGCAATCCCTATCAAACTACCACTGGCATTTTTCACAGAACTAGCACAAAAAATTTCACAATTTGTATGGAAACACAAAAGACCCCGAATAGCCAAAGCAATCTTGAGAACGAAAAACGGAGCTGGAGGTATCAGGCTCCCTGACTTCAGACTATACTACAAAGCTACAGTAATCAAGACAGTATGATACTGGCACAAAAACAGAAATATAGATCAATGGAACACGATAGAGAGCGCAGAGATACACCCACGCACATATGGTCACCTTATCTTTGATATAGGAGGCAGGAATGTACAGTGCAGAAAGGACCGCCTCTTCAATAAGTGGTGCTGGGAAAACTGGACAGGTACAAGTAAAAGTATGAGATTAGATCACTCCCTAACACCATACACAAAAATAAGCTCAAAATGGACTAAAGACCTAAATGTAAGGCCAGAAACTATCAAACTCTTAGAGGAAAACATAGGCAGGACACTCTATGACATAAATCACAGCAAGATCCTTTTTGACCCACCTCTTAGAGAAATGGAAATAAAAACAAAAATAAACACATGGGACCTAATGAAACTTCAAAGCTTTTGCACAGCAAAGGAAACCATAAACAAGACCAAAAGACAACCCTCAGAATGGGAGAAGATATTTGCAAATGAAGCAACTGACAAAGGATTCATTTCCAAAATTTACAAGCAGCTCATGCAGCTCAATAACAAAAAAACAAACAACCCAATCCAAAAACGGGCAGAAGATCTAAATAGACATTTCTCCAGAGAAGATATACAGACTGCCAACAGACACATGAAAGAATGCTCAACATCATTAATCATTAGGGAAATGCAAATCAAAACTACAATGAGATATCATCTCACACCAGTCACAATGGCCATCATCAAAAAATCTAGAAACAATAAATTCTGGAGAGGGTGTGGAGAAAAGGGAACACTCCTGCACTGCTGGTGGGAATGTGAATTGGTACAGCCACTATGGAGAACAGTATGGAGGTTCCTTAAAAAACTACAAATAGAACTACCATATGACCCAGTAATCCCACTACTGGGCACATACCCTGAAAAAACTATAATTCAAAAAGAGTCATGTACCAACATGTTTATTGCAGCTCTATTTACGATAGCCCGGAGATGGAGACAACCTAAGTTCCCATCATCGGATGAATGGATAAAGAAGATGTGGCACATATATACAATGGAATATTACTCAGCCATACAAAGAAACGAAATTGAGCTATTTGTAATGAGGTGGATAGACCTAGAGGCTGTCATACAGAGTGAAGTAAGTCACAAAGAGAAAGACAAATACCATATGCTAACACATATATATGGAATTGAAGAAAAAAATATGTCATGAAGAACCTAGGGGTAAGACAGGAATAAAGACACAGACCTACTGGAGAACGGACTTGAGGATATGGGGAGAGGGAAGTTTGTGAGCTGTGACAAAGCGAGAGAGAGGCATGAACATATATACACTACCAAACGTAAGGCAGATACCTCGTGGGAAGCAGCCGCATACCACAGGGATATCAGCTCGGTGCTTTGTGACCGCCTGGAGGGGTGGGACAGGGAGGGTGGGAGGGAGGGAGACGCAAGAGGGAAGAGATATGGGAACATATGTATATGTACAACTGATTCACTTTGTTATAAAGCAGAAACTAACACACCATTGTAAAGCAGTTATACCCCAATAAAGATGTTTAAAAAAATTTTTTCCATCAATCAAAAGCCCAGGACCAGATGGCTTCACAGGCGAATTCGATCAAACATTTACAGAAGAGCTAACGCCTATCCTTCTCAAACTCTTCCAAAATAGAGCAGAGGGAGGAACACTCCCAAACTCATTCTATGAGGCCACCATCATCCTGATACCAAAACCAGACAAGGATGTCACAAAGAAAGAAAACTACAGGCCAATATCACTGATGAACATAGATGCAAAAATCCTCAACAAAATACTAGCAAACAGAATCCAACAGCACATTAAAAGGATCATACACCATGATCAAGTGGGCTTTATTCCAGGAATGCAAGGATTCTTCAATATATGCAAAGCAATCAACGTGTACACCATATGAACAAATTGAAGGAGAAAAACCATATGATCATCTCAATAGATGCAGAGAAAGCTTTCGACAAAATTCAACACCCATTTATGATAAAAACCCTGCACAAAGTAGGCACAGAGGGAACTTTCCTCAACATAATAAAGGACATATATGACAAACCCACAGCCAACATCATCCTCAATGGTGAAAAACTGAAAGCATTTCCACTAAGATCAGGAACAAGACAAGGTTGCCCACTCTCACCACTCTTATTCAACATACTTTTGCAAGTTTTAGCCACAGCAATCAGAGAAGAGAAGGAAATAAAAGGAATCCAAATCGGAAAAGAAGAAGTAAAGCTGTCACTGTTTGCAGATGACATGATACTATCCATAGAGAATCCTAAAGATGCTACCAGAAAACTACTAGAGCTAATCAATGAATTTGGTAAAGTAGCAGGATACAAAATTAATGCACAGAAATCTCTTGCATTCCTATACACTAAGGATGAAAAATATGAAAGTGAAATCAAGAAAGCACTCCCAATTACCACTGCAACAAAAAGAATAAACTATCTAGGAATAAACCTACCTAAGGAGACAAAAGACCTGTATGCAGAAAATTATAAGACACTGATGAAAGAAATTAAAGATGATACACACAGATGGAGAGATATACCATGTTCTTGGATTGGAAGAATCAACATTGTGAAAATGACTCTACTACCCAAAGCAATCTACAGATTCAATGCAATCCCTATCAAACTACCACTGGTATTTTTCACAGAACTAGAACAAAAAATTTCACAATTTGTATGGAAACACAAAAGACCCCGAATAGCCAAAGCAATCTTGAGAACAAAAAACAGAGCTGGAGGAATCAGGCTCCCTGACTTCAGACTATACTACAAAGCTACAGTAATCAAGACAGTATGATACTGGCACAAAAACAGAAATATAGATCAATGGAACAGGATAGAAAACCCATAGATAAACCCATGCACACATGGTCATGTTATCTTTGATAAAGGAGGCAGGAATGTACAGTGCAGAAAGGACCGCCTCTTCAATAAGTGGTGCTGGGAAAACTGGACAGGTACAAGTAAAATTATGAGATTAGATCACTCCCTAACATGATACACAAAAATAAGCTCAAAATGGACTAAAGACCTAAATGTAAGGCCAGAAACTATCAAACTCTTAGAGGAAAACATAGGCAGGACACTCTATGACATAAATCACAGCAAGATCCTTTTTGACCCACCTCTTAGAGAAATGGAAATAAAAACAAAAATAAACACATGGGACCTAATGAAACTTCAAAGCTTTGCACAGCAAAGGAAACCATAAACAAGACCAAAAGACAACCCTCAGAATGGGAGAAAAAAATGAAGCAACTACAAAGGATTTATTTCCAAAATTTACAAGCAGCTCATGCAGCTCAATAACAAAAAAACAAATAACCCAATCCAAAAATGGGCAGAAGACCTACACAGACATTTCTCCAGAGAAGATATACAGACTGCCAACAGACACATGAAAGAATGCTCAACATCATTAATCATTAGGGAAATGCAAATCAAAACTACAATGAGATATCATCTCACACCAGTCACAATGGCCATCATCAAATAATCTAGAAACAATAAATTCTGGAGAGGGTGCGGAGAAAAGGGTACACTCCTGCACTGCTGGTGGGAATGTGAATTGGTACAGCCACTATGGAGAACAGTATGGAGGTTCCTTTAAAAACTACAAATAGAACTACCATATGACCCAGCAATCCCACTACTGGGCACATACCCTGAGAAAACCATAATTCAAAAAGAGTCATGTACCAAAATGTTCATTGCAGCTCTATTTACGATAGCCGAGAGATGGAGATAACCTAAGTGCCCATCATCGGATCAATGGATAAAGAAGATGTGGCACATATATACAGTGGAATATTACTCAGCCATATAAAGAAATGAAATTGAGCTATTTGTAATGAGGTGGATAGACCTAGAGTCTGTCATACACAGTGAAGTAAGTCACAAAGAGAAAGACAAGTACCATATGCTAACACATATATATGGAATTTAAGAAAACATATGTGATGAAGAACCTAGGGGTAAGACAGGAATAAAGACACAAACGTACTGGAAAACGGACTTGAGGATATGGGGAGGGGAAAGGGTGAGCTGTGACAAAGCGAGCGAGAGGCATGGACATATATACACTACCTAACATAAGGTAGATAGCTAGTGGGAAGCATCAGCATAGCACAGGGATATCAGTTCGGTGCTTTGTGACCGCCTGGAGGGGTGGGATAGGGAGGGTGGGCAGGAGGGAGATGCACGAGGGAAGAGATATGGGAACATATGTATATGTATAACTGATTCTCTTTGTTGTAAAGCAGAAACTAACACACCATTGTAAAGCAATTATACTCCAATAAAGAAGTTAAAAAATAAATAAAAAATAAATGGCAATAAGGACATACATATAGGTAATTACCTTAAATGTAAATGGATTAAATGCTCCATCCAAATGACATATACTAGCTGAATGGATAGAAACACAAGACACATATATATGCTGTCTATAAGAGACCCACTTCAGATCTAGGGACACATACAGACTGGCAGTGAGGGGATGGAAAAGGGTATTCCATGCAAATTGAAATCAAAAGAAAGCTGTAGTAGTAATATTTATATCAGACAAAATAGACTTTAAAATAAAGACTGTTACAAGAGACAAGATGGACACTACATAATTATCAAGGTATCAATCCAAGAAGAAAATATAACAATTGTAAATATTTATGCACCCAACATAGGAGCACCTCAATATATAAGACCAATGCTAACAGGCATAAAGGAGAAACTGAGAGTAACACAATAATAGGGGAAACTTTAAAACCCTAATTTTATCAATGGTTAGATCATCCAGGATGAAAATCAATAAAAACAGTATGCCTTAAATAACACGTTAGATCAGATGGACTTCATTGATTTCTATAGATCATTCCATCCTAAAGCAGAATACACAATCTTTTCAAGTGTATATGGAACATTCTCCAGGATAGATCACATGTGGTGCCATAAAGTAAGCCTCAGTAAATCTGAAGAAAATTGAAATTATATCAAGCATCTTTTGCAGACAACACTATGAGATTAAAAATCAACCACAAGAAAAAAAAACTGTAAAAAACACAAACTTGTGGAGGCTAAACTACAGACGCCTAACAACCAAGGAATCACTGAAGATATCCAAGAGGAAATTTAAAAATACCTAGAGACAAATGAAAATGAAAACATGATGATCCAAACCCTGTGGGATGCAGCAAACGCAGTTCCAAGAGGGAAGTTTATAGCAATATAATCCTACCTCAAGAAATAGGAAAAATCTCAAAGAAACAACCTAACCTAACTAAAGCAACTAGACAAAGAAGAACAAACAAAAGACAAAGTTAGTAGAAGGAAAAAAATCATAAAGGTCAGAGCAGAAATAAATGAAATAGATAAAAAGAACAGACCAGTCACAAGTACTGAAATTGAAACTGTGATTTAAACAGTCCCAACAAACAGAAGTCCAGGACCAGATGGCTTCACAGGCGAATTCTATCAAACATTTAGAGAAGAGTTAACACCTATCCTTCTGAAACTATTGTAAAAAATTGCAGATGAAGGAATACTCCCAAACTCATTCTATGAGGCCACCATCACCCTGTTACCAAAACCTGACAAAGATATCACAAAAAAAGAAAATTACAGGCCAATATCACTGATGAACATAGATGCAAAAATCCTCAACTAGCAAATACTAGCAAACCGAATCCAACAATACATTAAAAGGATCACATATGACTATCAAGTGGTATTTATCCCAATGATGCAAGGATTTTTCAATATCCACAAATCAATCAGTGTGATACATCATATTAACAAATTAAAGAATAAAAACCATGTCATCACCTCAGTAGATGCAGAAAAAGTTTTTGACAAAATTCAACACCCACTTATGATGCAAAGTCTCCAGAAAGTAGGCATAGAGGTAACATACCTCGACATAATAAAGACCATATATGACAAACCTACAGCTAACATCATACTCAATGGTAAAAAGCTGGAAACCTTTCCTCCAAGATCAGGAACAAGGTTGTCCACTCTCACCACTTTCATTCAACATAGTTTTGGAAGTCCCAGCCATGGCAATCAGAGAAAAAAAGGAAATAGAAGGAATCCAAACTGGAAAAGAAGAAGTAAAACTGTCACTGTTTGCAGATAACATGACACTATACATAGAAAATCCTAAAGATGCTACCAGAAAACTACTAGAACTCATGAATGAATCTGGTAAAGTTGTAGGATACAAAATTAATACACAGAAATCCATTGCATTTCTGTACACAAACAATGAAAAATCAGAAAGAGAAATTAAAGAAACAATCCCATTTACCACTGCATCAAAAAGAATAAAATACTTAGGGATAAACCTACCTACAGAGGCAAAAGACCTGTACTCTGAAAACTATAAGATGCTGATGAAAGAAATTGAAGATGACACAAACAGATTGAAAGATATACCATGTTCCTGGATTGGAAGAATCAATATTGTCAAAATGACTATACTACCTAAGGCAACCTACAGATTCAATGCAACCTCTATCAAATTACCAATGACATTTTTCACAGAAGTAGAAAAAAATTTTTAATTTGTATGGAAACACAAAAGACCCCGAATAGCCAAAGCAATCCTGAGTTGGGGTGGGGGTGGGGGAACAGGAAACAGAGCTGGAGGAATCAGGCTCCCTGACTTCAGACTATACTACAAAGCTACAGTAATCAAAACAGTATGGTACTGGCACAAAAATAGAAATATAGATCAATGGAACAGGATAGAAAGCCCAGAGATAAACCCACACACATATGGTCAATTAATCTACAAAAAAGGAGGCAAGAAAATACAATGGAGAAAAGATAGTCTTCTCAATAAGTGGTTCTGGGAAAACCGGACAGCTACATGTAAAAGAATGAAATTAGAACATTCTCTAACACCATATACAAAAACAAACTCAAAATGTATTAAAGACCTAAATGTAAGGCCAGATTCTATAAAACTCTTAGAGGAAAACAGAGGCAAAACACTCTTTCACATAAATCGCAACAATATCTTTATGGATTCACCTCCTAGAGTAATGAAAATAAAAACAAAAATTTTTAAAGTGGGACCTAATTAATCTTAAAAGCTTTTGCACAGCAAAGGAAACCATAAACAAAATGAAAATCCAACCCACAGAATGGGAGAAAATATTTGCAAACGAAGTGACCAACAAGGGATTAATCTCCAAAATATACAAACAGCCCATGCAGTTCAATATCAAAAAAACAAACAACCCAATCAAAATGGGTGGAAGATCTAAATAGACATTTCTCCAAAGAAAACATATGGATGGGCAAGAGGCATGTGAAAAGATGCTCAGCATTGCTAATTATTAAAGAAATGCAAATCAGAACTACTGATACAATGAGGTATCACCTCACACTGGTCATAATTGGCCATCAACAAAAAATCTACAAACAATAAATGCTGGAGAGGGCGTGAAGAAAAGGGAACCCTCCTACACTGTTGGTGGGAATGTAAATGGGTACAACCACTATGGAGAACAGTATGGAGTTTCCTTACAAAACTAAAAACAGAACTACCATATGATCCAGCAATCCCACTCCTGGTCATATATCCAGAGAAAACCATAATCTGAAAAGCTACATGCACCCCAATGTTTATTGAAGCACTATATATAACAGCCTGGACATGGAAGCAACCTAAATGTCTATCAACAGATGAATGGATTAAGAAGATGTGGTACATATATACAATGCAATGTTACTCAGCCATAAAAAAATAATGAAATAATGCCATTTTCAGCAAGACGGATGGACTTAGAGATTATCATACTAAGTGAAGTACTAAGACAGAGAAAGAAAAATATCATATCACTTACATGTGGTATCTTAAAAAATGATACAAATAAACTAATTTACAAAACAAAAACAGACTCACAGACTTCAAAAACAAATTTATGGTTACCAAAGGGGAAAGACGGTGGGCAGGGGGCAATAAATTAGGAGTTTGAGATTAACAGATACACACTACTATATATAAAATAGATAATCAATAAGGACCTACTGTATAGCACTGGGAACTCTACTCAATACTCTAATAACCTATATGGGGAAAGAATCTGAAAAAGAACAGATATATGTATATGTATAACTGATTAACTTTGCTGTACACCTGAAACACAACATTGTAAATCAACTATACTCCAATATAAAATAAACAAAAAATAATAAACATGATACAAGAAAGAAAACTTTATTCTAAAAAAATAGAATGTTATGTCTAGGACACATGTTGGACATACATTTAACTTTTTAAGAAACTGTTGAATTTTTTTCCAAAGAGGTTGTGTCATTTTATATTTCCATTAGCAGTGTATAAGAGTTCCAATTCTTCCATATCCCTGACAACACTTGATATAGTTAGTACTTTTTTCTTTTTAACATATTTATTGGAGTATAATTGCTTTACAATGGTTTGTTAGTTCCTGCTTTATAACAAAGTGAATCAGCTATACATATACATATATCCCCATATCTCCTCCCTCTTGTGTCTCCCTCCCACCCTCCCTATCCCACCCCTCTATGTGGTCACAAAGTTAGTCCTTTTAATTTTAGTCATTCTAATAGTTTATAGTGTTATCTCATTGTGGTTTCATTTTTCATTTTCCTAATGACTCATTTTGTTGAGGATACTGCCATTCATATATGTTCTTTGGTTTAGCATGCATTCAAATCTTTTCACCCATTTTTTTTTCACTAGGTTGCTTGTTTCCTTATTATTGAGTTTTGAGAGTTCTTTATATATCCTGGGTATTACTTTATCACATATACACTTTGGGAATATTTTATCCCAGTCTATGGTTTTTCTTTTTGTTTTCTTAACAGTATCTTTTCAAGAGCAGACATTTTAAATTTTGATGAAGCATATTTTATTGATTTTTTTTTTTTTTTTTTTTTTTGGTATGTGGGCCTCTCACTGTTGTGGCCTCTCCCATTGCAGAGCACAGGCTCCGGATGCAGAGGCTCAGCGGCCATGGCTCACAGGCCTAGCCGCTCCGCAGCATGTGGGATCTTCCCGGACCAGGGCACGAACCCATTTCCCCTGCATCGGCAGGCGGACTCTCAACCACTGCACCACCAAGGAAGCCCCATTTTATTGATTTTTTTCTTTTATGGATTGTACTGCAGTATTGTATCAAAGGGATCTTCGTCTAACCCAAGGACATAAAGATTTGCTTGTATGTTTTCTTCTAGATATTTTATACTTTGAGGTTTAACTTAAACTCAGCTCTAAGGTCCATTTTTCCTGTCTTTCCCTTCCTTTTTTGTGGGGACTCCAATTACAAGTATAGTAGACACTGATGCTCTTTTCATTTATTTAAATACTTTTTCTCTTTGTGTCTCATTTTGGACAGTTTGTATTGTTATGTCTTTAAATTCACTGATTTTTGCTTCTGCAAAGTCAGACATGTAGTTAACTCAACCATGTGTGTGTTTGTGTGTGTGTGTATAATCTCATACAATGTAGTTTTCATCTCCAGAAATTTGATTTTTTTAAAAAAAATTATCTTCCATGTCTCTACTTAATCCTTTGAGCAAATAGAATACCTTTAATGTCCTTAACTGCTATTTATAACATCTGTGCCAGTTCTGGGTTTGTTTTGATTCTTCTTGTTATGTGTCATATTTTTCTGCTACTTTGTATACATGGTAATTTTTTAGTGGTAATTTTTAATTGAAAGCTAAACATTGTGAATTTTACTTTATTTGGTGCTGGATACTTTTCTACTATAAATATTCTTTTGCTTTCTTCTGAGATGCGCCAAGGTTTCTTACAAATAGTTTGAACCTTGGGTCTTGCTTTTAAGATTTGTTAGGAGAGAGTGGAGCAGAATTTGTCACAGGGCTAATAATTCCCCACCTCTGAGGCAATAATCTTCTGTGTATTTTACCGAAAGCCCCACGAGTTACAAGTTTTTCAGTCTTGCTTATGGGAACAGGCACTATTCCCTGCCCTGTGCGAGTGCCAGTCACTATTTCTTCTAATCTCTTTGGTGGTTATTTCCCAGTTATGAAGTAACTTCCTCATGCACATGTGTTGATCATTACTCTGCTGCATCCTTTAGGGAGACGCTGCAGATCTGATTTCTCTCTTTGTCCCCACTCTCTCCTTTCTGTTATTCTGGTTTGTGTTATTAACAAAGAAACTGACACTCACAAATTTCTCAAGTACCACACTCAAGCTCACAAAGTCAGGAAGTGATAGTGCTAATATTTGGAGTCAGATCTTCCTTAGTACATGGCAGAACCCAGGCCTAGCAGCAGGGGTTGGGGAGAATAACTGGTTTCATTTTCATGGTCACCTGAGTAACTGATAATGAGAAGTACGAGTAGAGGGCAGTCAGCTCTCAAATAGTGAGCAGAAGAAGGCCTCAAATTTTGGCTTTTGATGGTGGACAGGAGGTAATTCTTTTTCAAAAGATATACGGTCAGGTAAAATTGGGAAATTCATTTTGCTAGAAGCTCAGCTGCAAATAAAGGAAAACCTTAGTCAAGCAAAGAGGCAGAGATCAAAGGAAGCTCAGGCCACTTATGTAGAAAGGAATGTCTGAGAGAATAGAGGATGTACCTTCCTCTTGTCCTTGGAGCAGATGATGGCACTATTTATGGAATTCTCCCCTGGAAGAACACAGACTCTTTCCTTCAAGCTAGAATTGGCATGTTTGCAAAAGGATTTATCCAACGTTAGAGATTTACTTTGCAGGGAGGAGCAGGGGCAGACCATGAGAATTCCAGTGAATGGGGCAGTTTGCACCCAATTTAAATTTGATCTAGATATTACACATCAAACTTTTGGAAACTTAATCCTCTGGCGGGACCTGTGGGCTGGAGGCCAGATATCTGATAGCCATGCTAGTTAGAGAAGCCAAAAACCAACACAGTTGAAAAGAGGACTGACTTTTAAAGTTGTCAGGCCAGAGCAATGGACCATGCCAAGTGGCCTCTGGGATGGGCAACAACTGGTCAGGGACAGAACTGCAAGGCTGAATATCAGAATAATTGGATGCTTGGAGCCAACAAAGAGGCATGAAAAAGTAGAAGGGAGAGAAGTCATGCAGCCAGGGAACACAGGATGTCCCCAAAATGAGACCCCAGTGCTGCCAAGAAGAAGTTAGGGTGTGGTCAGATGATGAAGGCAGAAAGCTTAGGATAAAGGTTGATGGATATATTTTTATTGAGAGAAACCATAAAGCAGAACACTCTGAGAAACCCCCTTTGCCTCACAATGAAGGATTTAGCATTATTCCAATTTTGAAAAAAAAAACAAAGTTAACATTGGTTATTCTTGTGCAGTAGGATTACGGGTAATTTTTATTTTGCTCTTCGTAACTTTCTTTTTTAAGCTTTCTTCCATGGGTTTGGATTCTTTTCATAATAATGATGATGAAAACCAGCAGCCTGGAAGCCACAGGAGGGCAAAACAGGGTTGGAGCTCCTTCCAAGCCTCATTATCAGAGAACTGTCATTATTTGACCCACCTAGTGCTTCCCTGGAAGACTCTACTTGCAGTGCTGTCTTGATCTGACCTGACTTAGGGCTTGCCCTGACCGAGAAAAGCTTTCTCCCCAGGGACACTTGTACAACACATTTAGAGTCAACCGTTCAAAGCCTGCCTGAAGCAGTGAATAACAGTTGTGGCGAACAACAGGCTTATTAAAAATCTGAAAAGAAAAAAAAAAAAGAAAATCTGGGGAATGAGATGCCCATTGGGCCTTTGAAAAGCTATATTGCTAGGAATCTAGAAAGCCATGAGCATACAGCATACATACAGCTGTGAACATGTCCTAGAGAGATGTGAGAATGCTCTAAGTTCTCACCTGAGGCTCTTGGCAAGCAAGAAGTGAAACTTAAGGCAGAGTTGTCAATTGCCTGGCAGTTGTGTTAAAGACACACATTCTCTCTCTCTCTCTCACACACACACACACACACACACACGTTGCCCATTAGCAAAAACTGGGAGACTTATTGGTTCCCAACATTTACAGAAATATCTGTCCAATCATTAGCTGAGAACTAACCTGAGCAAGCAGAGACTTCAGTAGCTGACAAAGAATACAGACTTGACATAATTAGTTCAGAAGAGTCACTAAATAAACAACAAACAGCAATAACAACAGACAGTGAAGAGGGGGAAATTCTGAATTCTAAAACTTCTATAATATATTATTGAAAATGTACATTTTTCAACAAAAAATTATGAGACACACAAAGAGAGAAGAAAATATGCCCATAAACAAGGGGATAAAAGGAACAAATAAAAACTAACCCTGAGGGAGGACAGATGTGGGACTTAATAGACAAAGGCTTTAAATCAGCTATTTCAAATATGTCTGAATGTCTAAAGAACTAAATAAAAGTATGAGATTAATGTCTTTCCAAATAAACATCAATAGAGATAGAAATTATAAAATGAACCAACATCAATAGAGATAGATATTATAAAATGAACCAAACAGAAATTTTGGATTTGAAAAATACAACAACTGAAATGAAAAAAATCACTAGACAGGCTCAACAGCAGATCTGAACTAGCAGAAAGAATGTGCAAACTTGAAAATAGGTTGATTGAGATTATCCAGTCTGGGGAAGAGAAATAAAAAGAATAAAGAAATTTGAACAAATCCTAAGAGGTCTGTAAGACACCATCAAGTGTACTAACATAATCATAATGGGATTCCCAGAAGGAAAGGAGAGAGAAAAAGAGGCAGAAAGAATATTTGAAGAAATGGCTGAAAACATCGCAAATTTGATGAAAAACAGTACACACCCAAAAAGCTCCACCAACTCCAAGTAGGATAAACTCAAAGAGATCCACAATTAGACATATAATCAAACACCTAAAGACAAACACAAAGAGACAATCTTGAAAGCAGCATCAAGTAAGAGATCCTTAGAAAGGCTAACACTTGATTTCTCATTAGAAAACGTGGAGGCCAGAATGAACTGGGATGACATATTTCAAGTACTAAAAGAAAAAGACTATCAACCAAGAATTCTATACCCGGCAAAACTACCCTTCAAAAATGAAGAAGAGATTAAGATATTCCCAGATAAACAGAAAATCTGTCACCAAGAAACCTGCCCTACAAGAAATATTAAAAAGTCCTTCAAACTGAAATGAAAAAACACTAGATGGTAACTCCAACGCACATGAAGAAACTGATAGAGCTAAATCAATAGGTAAATATTAAACATAAATATGAATAGTTTTTGTAACTCTTTTTCTCCTCTATTATTTAAACAGGCAACTGCATAAAGTGATAATCGTAAATCTATGTTGATGGCCGTACAATGTACAAGGATGTAATGTGTATCACAATAACAACATGAAGGTTGGCACAGAGGAACAAAGCTGTATAGGAGCAAAGTATATCACTGAAATACAGCTGGTATTAATATGAACCAGATTGCTATAAACTAACATGTTAATTGTAATCCCCTGGGCAACCACTAAGAAAATGACTCAAGTCACATAGGAAAATAAATGACAGGGAAATTAAAATGGTACACTAGAAAATAAATATTTAGTACAAAAGATAGCAGTAACGGAAGAAGAGAGAAATGAAAGACATAAGATGTATAGAATACAAATAGAAAAATGGCAGATGCAAGTATTATCAGTAATTATATTGTTAGTGGACTAAACACGCCAGTTAAAAGATATTGACAGAATCACCCAACTATATGCCGTTTATAGTATACCACAATTAGAGATCAATAACTGAAGGAAATATGAAAAATTCACAGATGTGCAGAAATTAAACACACTTTTAAACAAACAGTGGATCAAAGAAGAAGTCACAAGGGAAATTAGAAAATACATTGGGAAGAATGAAAACAAAAACACAACATATCAAAACTTATGGGATGCAATAAAAGCAGTAATCAAAGAGAAATTTATAGTTGTAAATGCCTATGTTAAAAAGAAGAGGGGGACCTTGAAGATGGCGGAAGACTAAGACGCGGAGATCACCTTCCTCACCACAGATACACCAGAAATACATCTACACGTGGAACAACTCCTACAGAACACCTACTGAAGGTTGGCAGAAGACCTCAGACTTCCCAAAAGGCAGGAAACTCCCCACGTACCTGGGTAGGGCAAAAGAAATAAAAGAAAAAACAGAGACAAAAGAATAGGGACGGCACCTGCACCAGTGGGAGGGAGCTGTGAAGGAGGAAAAGTTTCCACACACTAGGAAGCCCCTTCGCGGGCGGAGACTGCGGGAGGCGGAGGGGGGAGCTTCGAAGCCGCGGAGGAGTGCACAGCAACGGGTGCGGAGGGCAAAGCGGGGAGATTCCCGCACAGAGGATCGGTGCCGACCGGCACTCACCAGCCCGAGTGGCTTGTCTGCTCCCCCGCCGGGGCAGGCGGGACTGCGAGCTGAGGCTCTGAGGCTCGGGTTTCGGTTTCCGACGGCAGGGAGAGGACTGGGGTTGGCGGCTTGCACATAGCCTGAAGGGGTTAGTGCACCACAGCTAGCCGGGAGGGAGTCCGGGGAAAAGTCTGCACCTGCCGAAGAGGCAAGAGACATTTTCTTCCCTCTGTGTTTCCTGGTGCGTGAGGAGAGGGGTTTAAGAACGCTGCTTAAAGGAACTCCAGAGACGGGCGTGAGCTGCGGCTAAAAGCGCGAACCCCAGAGACGGGCGCGAGCCACGGCTAAAAGCGTGGACCCCAGAGATGGGCAGGAGACGCTAAGGCTGCTGCTGCCGCCACCAAGGGGCCTGTGTGCGAGCACAGGTCACTCTCCACACCCCTCTTCCGTGGAGCCTGTGCAGCCCGCCACTGCTAGGTTCCCGGGATCCAGGGACAACTTCCCCGGAAGAACGCACGGCACGCCTCAGGCTGGTGCAAAGTCACGCCAGCCTTTGCCACCGCAGGCCCGCCCCGCACTCCGTGCCCCTCGCTCCCCGCCGGCCTGAGTGCGCCAGAGCCCCCGAATCAGCGGCTCCTTTAACCCCGTCCTGTCTGAGCAAAAAAGAGACGCCCTCCAACGACCTACACGCAGAGGCAGGACCAAATCCAAAGCTGAGCCCCGGTGAGCTGTGAGAACAAAGAAGAGAAAGGGAAATCTCTCCCAGCAGCCTCAGAAACAGCGGATTAAAGCTCCACAACCAACTTGATATACCCTGCATCTGCGGAATACCTGAATAGACAACCAATCATCCCAAATTAAGGAAGTGGACTTTGGGAGCAAGATCTATGATTTTTTTCCCTTTTCCTCTTTTTGTGAGTGTGTATGTGTATGCTTCTGTGTGAGATCTTGTCTGTATAGTCTTGCTTCCACCATTTGTCCTAGGGTTCTATCCGTCCATGGTTTTTTTAAAAATTTTTTCTTAATAATTAATTTTAATTTTAATAACGTTATTATACTTTACCTTCGTTCTTTCTGTCTTTCTTTCCTTCCTTCCGTCCCTCCTTTAGACAACGAATCATCCCAAATTGAGGAGGTGGTCTCTGAGAGCAAGATTTATGATTTTTCCCCCTTTACCTCTTTTAGTGAGGGTGTATGTGTATGCTTCTGTGTAAGATTTTGTCTGTATAGCTTTGCTTCCAACATTTGTCCTAAGGTTCTATCCGTCCCATTTTTTTTTTCTAAATAAGAATTTTTTAATTCAATAACTTTATTATACTTTATTTTATTTTTACTGTATCTTCTTTCTTTCTGTCTTTTTTCTTCTTTCCCTCCTTCCTCCCTCCCTCCCTCCTTTCTTTCCTTCTTGCCTTCTTTCCTTCTCTGCTTCTTTCTTTCTTTCTTTTTCTTCCTTCCTTCCTTCCTTCCTTCCTTCCTTCCTTCCTTCCTTCCTTCCTTCCCTCCTTTCCTTCTTTCTTTCCTCATACTTCTACTAATTCTCTCTACTTTTTCTCCCTTTTATTCTGAGCAGTGTGGATGAAAGGCTCTTGGTGCTCCAGCCAGGAGTCAGGGCTCTGCCTCTGAGGTAGGAGAGCCAACTTCAGGACACTGGTCAACAAGAGACCTCCCAGCTCCACATAATATCAAACAGCGAAAATCTCCCAGAGACCTCCATCTTAACACCAGCACCCAGCTTCACTCAACGACCAGCAAGCCACAGTGCTGGACAACCTATGCCAAACAACCAGCAAAACAGGAACACAACCCCACCCATTAGCAGAGAGGCTGCCTAAAATCAAAATAAGGCCACAGACACCCCAAAACACACCACCAGACGTGAACCTGCCTACTAGAGAGACAAGATCCAGCCTCATCCACCACAACACAGGCACTAGTCCCCTCCACCAGGAAGCCTACACAACCCACTGAACCAACCTTAGCCACTGGAGACAGACATCAAAAACAGCGGGAACTACGAACCTGCAGCCTGCAAAAAGGAGACCCCAAACACAGTAAGATAAGCAAAATGAGAAGACAGAAAAACACACAGCAGATAAAGGAGCAAGATAAAAATGCAACAGACCTAACAAATGAAGAGGAAATAGGCAGTCTACCTGAAAAAGAATTCAGAATAATGATAGTAAGGATGATCCGAAATCTTGGAAATAGAATGGACAAAATGCAAGAAACAGTTAACAAGGACCAAGAAGAAATAAAGATGAAACAAGCAACGATGAACAACACAATAAATGAAATTAAAAGTACTCTAGACGGGATCAATAGCAGAATAACTGAGGCAGAAGAACGGATAAGTGACCTGGAAGATAAAATAGTGGAAATAACTACTGCAGAGCAGAATAAAGAAAAAAGAATGAAAAGAACTGAGGACAGTCTCAGAGACCTCTGGGACAACATTGAACGCACCAACATTCGAATTATAGGGGTTCCAGAAGAAGAAGAGAAAAAGAAAGGGACTGAGAAAATATTTGAAGAGATTATAGTTGAAAACTTCCCTAATATGGGAAAGGAAATAGTTAATCAAGTCCAGGAAGCACAGAGAGTCCCGTACAGGATAAATATAAGGAGAAACATGCCAAGACACATATTAATCAAACTGTCAAAAATTAAATACAAAGAAAGCATATTAAAAGCAGCAAGGGAAAAACAACAAATAACACATAAGGGAATCCCCATAAGGTTCACAGCTGATTTTTCAGCAGAAACCCTACAAGCCAGAAGGGACTGGCAGGACATACTGAAAGTGATGAAGGAGAAAAACCTGCAGCCAAGACTACTCTACCCAGCAAGGATCTCATTCAGATTTGATGGAGAAATTAAAACCTTTACAGACAAGCAAAAGCTGAGAGAGTTCAGCACCACCAAACCAGCTTTACAACAAATGCTAAAGGATCTTCTCTAGGCAAGAAACACAAGAGAAGGAAAAGACCTACAATAAGAAACCCAAAACAATTTAGAAAATGGGAATAGGAACATACATATCGATAATTACCTTAAATGTAAATGGACTAAATGCTCCCACCAAAAGACACAGATTAGCTGAATGGATACAAAAACAAGACCTATATATATGCTGTCTACAAGAGACCCACTTCAGACCTAGAGACACATACGGACTGAAAGTAAGGGGATGGAAAAAGATATTCCATGCAAATGGAAACCAAAAGAAAGCTGGAGTAGCAATTCTCATATCAGACAAAATAGACTTTAAAATAAGGACTATTAAAAGAGACAAAGAAGGACACTACATAATGATCAAGGGATCGATCCAAGAAGAAGATATAACAATTGTAAATATTTATGCACCCAACATAGGAGCACCTCAATACATAAGGCAAATACTAACAGCCATAAAAGGGGAAATCGACAGTAACACATTCATAGTAGGGGACTTAAACACCCCACTTTCACCCATGGACAGATCATCCAAAATGAAAATAAATAAGGAAACACAAGCTTTAAATGATACATTAAACAAGATGGACTTAATTGATATTTATAGGACACTCCATCCAAAAACAACAGAATACACATTTTTCTCAAGTGCTCAGGGAACATTCTCCAGGATAGATCATATCTTGGGTCACAAATCAAGCCTTGGTAAATTTAAGAAAATTGAAATTGTATCAAGTATCTTTTCTGACCACAACGCCATGAGACTAGATATCAATTACAGGAAAAGATCTGTAAAAAATACAAACACATGGAGGCTAAACAATACACTACTTAATAATGAAGCGATCACTGAAGAAATTAAAGAGGAAATCAAAAAATACCTAGAAACAAATGACAATGGAGACACAATGACCCAAAACCTATGGGATGCAGCAAAGCAGTTCTAAGGGGGAAGTTTATAGCAATACAAGCCCACCTTAAGAAGCAGGAAACATCTCGAATAAACAAACTAAATTTGCACCTAAAGCAATTAGAGAAAGAAGAACAAAAAAACCCCAAAGCTAGCAGAAGGAAAGAAATCATAAAAATCAGATCAGAAATAAATGAAAAAGAAATGAAGGAAACAATAGCAAAGATCAATAAAACTAAAAGCTGGTTCTTTGAGAAGATAAACAAAATAGATAAACCACTAGCCAGACTCATCAAGAAAAAAAGGGAGAAGACTCAAATCAATAGAATTAGAAATGAAAAAGGAGAGGTAACAACTGACACTGCAGAAATAAAAAAGATCAGGAGAGATTACTACAAGCAACTCTATGCCAATAAAATGGACAATCTGGAAGAAATGGACAAATTCTTAGAAATGCACAACCTGCCAAGACTAAATCATGAAGAAAGAGAAAATACGAACAGACCAATCACAAGCACTGAAATTGAAACTGTGATTAAAAATCTTCCAACAAACAAAAGCCCAGGACCAGATGGCTTCACAGGCGAATTCTATCAAACATTTAGAGAAGAGCTAACACCTATCCTTCTCAAACTCTTCCAAAATACAGCAGAGGGAGGAACACTCCCAAACTCCTTCTACGAGGCCACCATCATCCTGATACCAAAACCAGACAAGGATGTCACAAAGAAAGAAAACTACAGGCTAATATCACCGATGAACATAGATGCAAAAATCCTCAACAAAATACTAGCAAACAGAATCCAACAGCACATTAAAAGGATCATACACCATGATCAAGTGGGGTGTATTCCAGGAATGCAAGGATTCTTCAATATACGCAAAGCAATCAATGTAATAAACCATATTAACAAATTGAAGGAGAAAAACCATATGATCATCTCAATAGATGCAGAGAAAGCTTTTGACAAAATTCAACACCCATTTAGGATAAAAACCCTGCAGAAAGTAGGCATAGAGGGAACTTTCCTCAACATAATAAAGGCCATATATGACAAGCCCACAGCAAACATCATCCTCAATGGTGAAAAACTGAAAGCATTTCCACTAAGATCAGGAACAAGACAAGGTTGCCCACTCTCACCACTATTATTCAACATACTTTTGCAAGTTTTAGCCACAGCAATCAGAGAAGAAAAGGAAATAACAGGAATCCAAATCGGAAAAGAAGAAGTAAAGCTGTCACTGTTTGCAGATGACATGATCCTATCCATAGAGAATCCTAAAGATGCTACCAGAAAACTACTAGAGCTAATCAATGAATTTGGTAAAGTGGCAGGATACAAAATTAATGCACAGAAATCTCCGGCATTCCTATATACTAATGAAAAATCTGAAAGTGAAATCAAGAAAACACTCCCATTCACCATTGCAACAAAAAGAATAAAATATCTAGGAATAAACCTACCTAAGGAGACAAAAGACCTGTATGCAGAAAATTATAAGACACTGATGAAAGAAATTAAAGATGATACAAATAGATGGAGAGATATACCATGTTCTTGGATTGGAAGAATCAACATTGTGAAAATGACTCTACTACCCAACACAATCTATAGATTCAATGCAATCCCTATCAAACTACCACTGGCATTTTTCACACAACTAGAACAAAAAATTTTGCAATTTGTATGGAAACACAAAAGACCCCGAATAGCCAAAGCAATCTTGAGAACGAAAAAAGGAACTGGAGGAATCAGGCTCCCTGACTTCAGACTATACTACAAAGCTACAGTTATCAAGACAGTATGGTACTTGCACAAAAACAGAAAGATAGATCAATGGAACAGGATAGAAAGCCCAGAGATAAACCCACACACATATGAACACCTTATCTTTGATAAAGGTGGCAGGAATGTACAGTGGAGAAAGGACAGCCTCTTCAATAAGTGGTGCTGGGAAAACTGGACAGGTACATGTAAAAGTATGAGATTAGATCACTCCCTAACACCATACACAAAAATAAGCTCAAACTGGATTAAAGACCTAAATGTAAGGCCAGAAACTATCAAACTCTTAGAGGAAAACATAGGCAGAACACTCTATGACATAAATCACAGCAAAATCCTTTCAGACCCACCTCCTAGAGTAATGGAAATAAAAACAAAAATAAACAAATGGGACCTAATGAAACTTCAAAGCTTTTGCACAGCAAAGGAAACCATAAACAAGACCAAAAGACAACCCTCAGAATGGGAGAAAATATTTGCAAATGAAGTAACCGACAAAGGATTAATCTCCAAAATTTACAAGCAGCTCATGCAGCTCAATAACAAAAAAACAAACAACCCAATCCAAAAATGGGCAGAAGATCTAAATAGACATTTCTCCAAAGAAGATATACAGACTGCCAACAAACACATGAAAGAATGCTCAACATCATTAATCATTAGAGAAATGCAAATCAAAACTACAATGAGATATCATCTCACACCAGTCACAATGGCCATCATCAAAAAATCTAGAAACAATAAATGCTGGAGAGGGTGTGGAGAAAAGGGAACACTCTTGCACTGCTGGTGGGAATGTGAATTGGTTCAGCCACTATGGAGAACAGTATGGAGGTTCCTTAAAAAACTACAAATAGAACTACCATATGACCCAGCAATCCCACTACTGGGCATATACCCTGAGAAAACCAAAATTCAAAAAGAGTCATGTACCAAAATGTTCATTGCAGCTCTATTTACAATAGCCCGGAGATGGAAACAACCTAAGTGCCCATCATCGGATGAATGGATAAAGAAGATGTGGCACATATATACAATGGAATATTACTCAGCCATAAAAAGAAACGAAATTGAGCTATTTGTAATGAGGTGGATAGACCTAGAGTCTGTCATACAGAGTGAAGTAAGTCAGAAAGAAAAAGACAAATACCATATGCTAACACATATATATGGAATTTAAGAAAAAAAAATGTCATGAAGAACCTAGGGGTAAGGCAGGAATAAAGACGCAGACCTCCTAGAGAACGGACTTGAGGTTATGGGGAGGGGGAAGGGTGAGCTGTGACAGGGCGAGAGAGGGTCATGGACATATACACACTAACAAACGTAGTAAGGTAGATAGCTAGTGGGAAGCAGCCGCATGGCACAGGGATATTGGCTTGGTGCTTTGTGACAGCCTGGAGGGGTGGGATACGGAGGGTGGGAGGGAGGGAGACGCAAGAGGGAAGACATATGGGAACATATGTTTATGTATGACTGATTCACTTTGTTATAAAGCAGAAACTAACACACCATTGTAAAGCAATTATACCCCAATAAAGATGTTAAAAAAAAAGAAGAATGTTTAAGATGATGGTTAAGTGGTATATTCAGAAATGTTTACATTAAATAAGCATATCAGAAATGCCCCTTAAAAAAAAAAAAAGAGGTCTCAAATAAACTAAACTTCCACCTTCATAACTAGAAAAAATAGAGCAAACTAAACCCAAAGCAGGCAGAATTGAGGAGAGAATAAATATTAGATCAGAAATAAATTAGAGAATAGATAATTGATACAGAAAATAAATAAAACCAAAAGTTGGTTCTTTGAAAAGATAAACAAAACTGACAATTTTTTAGCTAGACTGACAAGAAGAAAAAGATACTCAAATTACTAAAATCAGAAATGAAAGATACTATTTCTGACCTTACAAACATAAAAAGGGTTATAAGGGAATAATATTAACTGTTGTATGCCAGCAGATTAGATAATGTAGATGAAATGGATAAATTTCTAGAAAGACACAAACTACCAAAACTGAATCAAGAAGAAATAGGATATCTGAATAGCCTTATAACAAATAAAGAGATTGAACTGGTAATCAAAAACTTCCCACAAAGAAAAGCCAAGGCTCCAAAGGCCTCACTGGTTCATTCTACCAAACATCTAAAGAAGAGTTAAGGAACTCCTGTAAAAAATATACAAGGAAGGGACACTTCGCAAATCATTACCATGATACCAAAACAAATAAAGAAATCACAAGAAAACTATAGACCAATATCACTTATGAATATAGATGCAAAGATCCTCAATAAAATGTAAGCAAACAGACTCCAGCAACATATAAAAAGGGTAATACACTATGACCGAGTGGGATTTATTCCAGGAATGCAATGTTGATTCAATATATGAAAAGCAATCAGTGTAACATAACATATTAATAAAATAAAGAAAAAATTATAATCATTTCAATAGATATGGAGAAAGTATAGGCATGCCTCATTTTATTATGCTTCACTTTATCACACTTTACAGAGAGAGGTTTTTTTTTTTTTTTTTTTACAAGCTTAGGGTTTGTGGCAACCCTGTGTTGAGCAAGTCTATCGGCACCACTTTTCCAACAGCATTTGCTTAATTCATGTCTCTGTGGCACATTTCGGCAATTCTTACAATATTTCAAACTTCTTCATCATTATGATATTGGTTATGGTGATCTGTGATCAGTGATCTTTGATGTTACTATCGTATTAATAATTGCTTTGGGGTGTCACAGACCACAACCATTTAAGACGGCGAACTTAGATAAATGTGTGCATTCTGACTGCTCCACTGACCAGCTGTTTCCCATCTCTCTCCCTCTCCTTGGGCCTCCCTATTTCTTGAGACACAACAATATTGAAATTAGGCCAATTAACAACCCTATAATTGGCCTCTAATTATTCAAGTGAAAGGAAGAGTCACATGTCTCTCACTTTAAATCAAAAGCTAGAAATGATTAAGCTTAAGGAGGAAGGCATGTTTAGAGCTGAGAGAGGCCCCAAGCGAGGCCTCTATGCGTCAAATGGCCAAGTTGTGAATACAAAGGAAAAGTTCTTGAAGAAAACTAAAAGGGCTACTCCAGTGAACACACAAATGATAAGAAAGCTTAACAGCCTTATTGCTGATGTGGAGAAAGTTTTGGCAGCCTGGATAGAAGATCTAACCAGCCACAACATTCTCTTAAGCCAAAACCTAATCCAGGACTCACTTCAATTCTATGAAGGCTGAGAGAGGTGAAGAAGCTGCAGAAGAAAAGTTTGAACCTGCAGAGGTTGGTTGATGAGGTTTGAGGAAAAAAGCCATCTCCATAACAGAATAGTGCAAGGTGAAGTAGAAAGTGCTGATGTAGAAGCTGCAGTAAGTTGTCCAGAAGATCCTAGCTGAGAAAATATATGAAAGTGGCTTAAATAATAGCGTTCCAATGTAGACAAAACAGAAGAAGATGCCATCTAGGACATTCATAGCTAGAAAGAAAAAGTCAGTCTGACTTTAAACCTTCAAAGGACAGGCTGACTCTCCTGTTAGGGGCTAATGCAGCTGGTGACTTTAAATTGAAGCCAGTACCCATTTACCATTCCAAAAATCTTAGGGCCCTTAATAATTATGCTTAATCTACTCTGCTTGTGCTCTATCAATGAAACAACAAAGCCTGGATGACAGCACACTTGCTTACAACATGGTTTACTGAATATCTTCAGCCCACTGTTGAGATCTATTGCTCAGAAAAAAAAGACTCCTTTCAAAATTTTACTGCTCATTGACAATGCACCTGGTCACCCAAGAATTCTGATGGAGATGTACAGTGAGATCAATGTTGTTTTCATGCCTGCTAACAAAACAACCATTCTGCAGCCAGTGAATCAAGAAGTAATTTTGATTTTCAAGTCTTATTTAAGAAATACATTTCATAAGGCTATACCTGCCATAGATAGTGTGATTCCTCTGATGGATCTGGGCAAAGTAAATTGAAAACCCCCTGAAAAAGATTCACCATTATAGATGCCATCAGGAACATTTGTGATTTGTAGAAAGAGGTCAAAATATCAACATTAACAGGAGTTTGGAAGAAGCTAATTCCAACCCTCATGGATGACTTTGAGGGGTTCAAGACTTAAGTGAAGGAAGTAACTGCAGATGTGGCGGAAATAGCAAGAGAACTGGAAGTGGAGCCTGAAGACGTGCCTGAATTGCTTCAATCTCATGATAAAACTTTAATGGATGAGGAGGTGCTTCTAATGAACGAGCAAAGAAAGTGGTTTCTTGAGATGGAATTTACTCCTGGTGAAGAAGCTATGAGGGCTGTTGGAATGACAACAAAGTAGTTAGAGTATTACATAAACTTAGTTGATAAAGTAACAGGAGAGTTTAAGATTCACTCCAGTTTTGAAAGAAGTGGGTAAAATGCTATCAAACAGCATTACATGCTACAGAGAGATTGTTTGTGAAGAGTCAACTGATGTGCAAACTTCATTGTTGTCTTATTTTAAGAAATTGCCACAGACACCCCAACCTTCTGCAACCACCATCCTGATCAGTCAGCAGCCATCAACATCGGGGCAAGACCCTCCACCAGCAAAAAGATTACAACTAGCTGAAGGCTCAGATGATGGTTAGCATTTTTAGCAATAAAGTATTTTTTAATTAAGGTAGGTACATTTTTTAGACATAATGCTATCACATTTAATAGACTACACTATAGTGTAAACATAACTTTTATATGCTCTGGGAAACCCCAATATTCATGACTCACTTTATTGCAATATTCACTTTATTGTGGTTGTCTGGAACTGAACCTGCAATATCTCTGAGGTATGCCTGTATTTGACAAAATCCAACATCTTTTCATGATAGAAGCACCCAACAAACTAGGAAAATATAGAAACTTCTTCAGCTTTGTCAAGAGCATCTTGTCAAGAAAAACCTATGGTTATCATCATGCTTAATGGGCAAAAACTGAAAACTTTCCCCCAAAGATCAGGAAAATGTCTTCTCTTACCATTCCTTTTCAACATTGCATTGGAGGTTTTATCTTGGGCAATTAAACACGGAAATAAAATAATAAGCATACAAATTGGAAAGTAAGAATTAAAACTATCTCTATTCTCAGATGACATGATCTTGTAAAATCTACAGATTACACAAATGATTAGAGCTTACAAATGAGTTCAACAAGGTTGCAGGATACAAAATCAATATACAAAAATCAATTGTATTTCTATAATCTAGCAATGAACAATCAAAAATGAAATTAAGAAAACAATTCTATTTACAATAGCATCACAAACAATAAAATACTCAGTGATTAATTTAACAAAATAAGTGCAAGACTTGTACACCGTAACAACAAAATATCATTGAAAGAAATTAAAGAAGACCTAAATATATGGAAATACGTCCCATATTCATGGATTAGAAGATTCAGTAATATTAAGATGGCAATACTCACCCAACTGATTTCCAGATTGGAGGCAATCCTTATCGAAATCCCAGCTGTCTGTTTTGCAGAAATTGGCAAGTTGGTTCTAAAATTTCATACGAAAATGCAAGGCACCCAGAATAGCCAAAACAATCTCAAAAAAGAAGAACGAAGTTGGAGGACTCACACTTCTGGATTTCAAAAATTAATACATAGCTACACTACTCAAGGCAGTATGCAACTGGCATAAGGATAGATAGGTTGATTCGTGAAATATAATTGAGACTCCAGAGATAAACCCATACGTTTATGGACAATTGATTTTTGACAAGGGTACCAAGACAATTAAAAGGGGAAAGAACAGCCTTTACACCAAAAGGACAACTGGATAGCCACACAGAAAGCAATGAAGTTGTACCTATTCCTCACACCAAATTTAAAAATTAACTCAAAATGGATCAAAGGTCTAAATATAAGAGCTCTTAAAAGAAAACATAGGAATAAAATTCAGTAATCTTAAATTAGGCAATGGTTTTCAAATATGACAATGAAAGCACTATCAACAAAATAAAAAATGGAGTTCATCAAAATTAAACACTTTTGTGCTTCAAAGGACCCCATAAAGAAAGTGAAAAAGACAACCGAGAGAATGGGAGAAAATATTTTTAAATCATACATCTGTTAAGAGTCTAGTATCTAAAATAAATGTTACAATTCAGTAAAAACAAAAATAACCCAGTTTTAAAGTGAGTAACAGATATGAATAGATATTTCTCCAAAGAAGATATACAAATGTCCACTAAGCACATGAAAAGATGTTTCACATCATTAGTCTTTAGGGAAATGCAAATCAAAAGCTCAATGAAATACATGCTAGGATGGCTTAAAAAGAAAGATGGTGAGGATATGGAGAAATTGAAACTCTCATGCATTGCTGAAGTACAGCTGCTCTGAAAAATAGTTTGGCAGTTCCTTAAAAAGTTAAACACAGAATTACCATATAACCCAGCAATTCCACTCCTAGGTATATACCCAAGAAAACTGAAAACATATGTTCACATGAAAATAGTTGAACTTGAATATTTGTGACATTATCCACAATAGCACAAAGAGTGGAAACTACCCAAATGTTCATCAACTAATGAATGGATAAATAAAATGTGGTATAGCCATAGAATGTGATATCATTCAGCCATGGGAAAAATGAGGTACTGATGAGACAGGCTGGGACCTGGGACCCTTTGCTGCAAGCATTTGCACCTGGACAAATGTCTCCTTGAGCAACAGAAACTATACAAACTATACAAAGAAACTATAAGAGACTGAAAATAAATGCTGGCACGCACAGTTGGGGTGAATTATGAACAAGATACAAAAAGACCAAAAACCCAACTGCCACTTCTGAGGTGTCAGGAGCAGAAGCAGGGTACTGCGCATGCCCCCTGCACACACCACCACCAAAGGGGTGGGCAAACCACCCCTCTGGCCTGACGCCTGGACCCGCCCTTACCCTCACCCCATATAAGGGACCAACTCGCCTCCACTCAGGGAGTGAGCAAGGGAACCTGTTACTTGTTTTTGTTCTCTTCTGCTGCAGCAGGAGTCCCAGTTAGGCCTTGCCTGAATTTAAAGAGGCCAAGAACCCAGGTCAGTTACACTGATGCATGCTACAACATGAATGAATCCTGAGAACATTATGCCAGGTGAAAGAAAAACCAGACACAAAGGGCCACAATGTTGTATGACTCCATTTTTATGAAATGCCCCAAATTGGCAAATTCACAGAGACAGAAAGTAGGTTAGTCATTTCCAGGGACGTGGGGTGTGGGAGAATGGGTAGAGAGTGACTCCTAATTGGTACAGAGCTTGACTGGGGATAATGAGAATGTTCGGGAATAATATAATGCTAATGGCTGCACAACTCTGAATAGACTAAAACCACTGAATTTTATATTGTAAATGGGTGAATTTAGTGGTAAATGAATTATATCTCAATATTTTAAAAAGTAAGTCGGATCACACCATTCTTCTCAAAATGCTTCAACAAGTTCCTAGCTCAGAGAAAAAGTCAAAGGAATACAAGACTCTGTAGAGCCACTGCTCTGACCACTGCTTCTCTGAGCTCATCTCCCAACACTCTCCCACCTGACAGTCCCCTCCAGTCACACTGCCTCCTTTCTGTTTTTTTAAACACGTGATCATGCTCCCACTTCAGGGCCTTTGCATTTGCTTTCCCCTCAGCCCTGGATTCAATCCTCCACATACCTGCAGAATTAACTTCTGCACCTCTGAGGTCTTTGCTTGAATGTCCCCCTTTCAGTGAGGGCTACCCTAACTACATGCCCCAGTATTTCTTTTCCCCATCCCTACCTGGTTCTTCTCTTTTGCATTTATCCCCGTCTAAAATACAGCACGCTTCTCTTATTTATTTCTTACTTCGTATTTATTGTCTGTTTCCTCCCACTAGAATTTAAGGTCCGTGACAGCCAGAATTTTTGTCTGCTTGTTCACTACTATATGCTTCACACTCTACTGGGCAGACAGTAGGTGCTTACTAAATATCTGTTGGTGACTACAGAATAAATGTATGCCTACAAGGATAAACAGATTTGGAGGACCTGTTCCGAGAATGAAAGCATTTCCAGGTTCAAACAACAGACATACAAACGACTTTGGGGATAAACTTTTTTGAAGGTTGGATACTGCCTTTTATCAAACACTTATCCAAGCCTAAGAGCTGTCAGATGTTTTCTGACACCTGCTAGTTAATCATCGTGACCACACATGAAAGTGGCAGGCCCCAGGCCCTTTTCTTTCAGCAGCCAAGCGTGTGAGCTTTGCTCAGCTTCTCATCTTTGATGCCCACATTTTGCTTGTACTTCTTCCTCGATTTCACACAGTGACATGAACTGCTGGGGAACTCTCTCTGTCTCTCTGTCTCAGGACATTTGTGCTTTGAGTCTGTCTAACTCTGCACAGCTCTGCACACTAAAGACACTCTGGATGTGCCTACTGATAGGAGAAGGAGTCCTCCAGCAGGAACTCCATGCCATCTGACCTCGCAGCCTCCTGAGCTCCAGCCTCCTGAGCTCCAGCAAGCATCTTTGTTGTGCTTCCACATGTGCCCTGCAGGAGCACACATGATTAAATGTACAAACGTTTAACAGCAGGCTCAATGCACAGACTTTTGTATTATTGTTTTTAACTTCTGATTCATTCACTCTAGGGAGTCAGCCTTTCCTTGATGGAGACCTAAAACATGAGAGAGAGAAGTTTTTGGGGCTTCTAAAAAATCATAGTGCTTTCAGGAATTTGAGTCTTAGCACGAAAAAATCCCATCTGCTGCTGCCATCTCCACTTTCTGTTTTGCGGATAAAATAGCTCTTGCTTTGTGTCTGTGTGTAGAGCGTGGCAAAAAGATAGGAAACTCAAAAATGTCAAAGGACCATTTCTGTCATCTTCAAAATCTCTTTCTCCTCTGGTATCCTGAGATGTCTGTCCTCTTTAGTCGCAAAAATGTTTTCTCAGGCTTCCCTGGTGGCGCAGTGGTTGAGAGTCTGCCTGCCGATGCAGGGGACACGGGTTCGTGCCCCGGTCCGGGAAGATCCCACATGCCGCGGAGCGGCTGGGCCCGTGAGCCATGGCCACTGGGCCTGCGCGTCCGGAGCCTGTGCTCCGCAATGGGAGAGGCCACAACAGTGAGAAGCAAAAAAAAAAAAAAAAAAAAAAGGAAGTTTTCTCTGCAGCAGCTGATCCTACCTGTGCTAATGATTTCAAGTAGCACCTGTAATCCAAATTAGTATAATCCAGAATCTAGCCCCAACACACCTGTTTTTGGTTTGCCTAAATATCCCACAGGTCCTTCAGCTTCTTTCTATCCAAGACTAACTTGTTATCTTTCCACCAAAACAAATTTTTTTAAAAATTTAATTAAAATTAAATTTATTAATTAAATTAAAATTTATAAAATTAATATGAAATAAGAACCCCTGGTTCTCCTTCTGTTGTCAAGCCTGACTAATAGCATTACTTTCTCCCCCTCGAGGAAACCAGGAAATTCAAAATCAAGCTTGGCTCTCTGCTCTGTCTCCATGCAAATTCTGTCAGTCATTAAATGACTGCTTTGACCTTATTTTACTGAACTTCCTAAATTTTCCTGACCAGATATCTTTTGAAGAAGGATTACCCTCCTGCTCACACTCAAAAGCCAACAGTGGGGGCTTTCTTCTGCTCACTGCTTGAAAGCTGACTGCCCTCTACTCCCATCTTGCAACACTGATTACTTGGGTGACTGAGAAAATGAAACCAGTTAACCAGTTGTTCTCCCCAGCCCCTGCTGGCTGGCCTGGTGCTGGGCCTGGGTTCTGCCTTGTGCTAAGGAAGATCTGGCTCTGTTACCGAACCAAACTTGGGTCCACTCGCCCAACACACAACTACACCCAAATCTACCAACACTGGGCTGTGGTGAAGGAAAGTACAGTGGTTACTGCAAGGGACCCAAGATGCGGCCAAGCAAGGAGAGCAGGCAGCTCATGCTCAAAAGACCCAAACTCCCTGATGGCTTTCAAGGAAGGGTTTTTTAAAACTGTATGAGGGAGAGGGTCACAGCGTCTATCATCAGCTCCTGCACAGTTCTGTTTGGTTGATGGCGAGGTAACAGGGTGCTATTTCGGGAATCTCAACCATCAACCTTCTGGCTCCAATCAGTCTGGGGTCTAAGCCCTGTGAGGTCAGCACGCAGTTAACTTCTTCCACCTGGTGGGGGTTTTAAGTATCTGCAAAACAACTCAAGGATAGGTCTCAGGACTTAACTATAGCCCTTGATGAGGAACTAAAGGTCCTTGACTTTGTTTTATGCCTAAACTATTATTATTTTGTCCAGCTGGACTGTTTCCTTTGTTTTTGCATTATCTCATTTCTCTGATTAAATTTGCCCTTGGAACTCAGGAAAGGCCTAACAGGCTAAAGCTTTTCTACAAACAAGATGCCAGGACACAGGGCGTCTGTGCCCAGGAAGGCCCCACAGGGTCCTGCTCGGTTTCAACCGTATCACTTCCAGCCTATGTGAGCTTGGATGTGATATTATATGCATGCATGCAATAACACAGAAATCAGACCTATAAACATAGGTTATTGTAAGAAAGCATGGTAAATGCATAAGGTTGTAGAGATCCATAGGTTATCCCGTTCTACTGGGCTGAGCCTCCCTAGATTTCTAAGGAAGGCTGTACAAATTTTGCAGCTTCCATTTTTACTTTCAGGGATGACTATACTATGGGAATCCCCACTACTCAGAAGCTGAGTCCCTCTCCCGTTTCACCACCGTGCTGCCTCCTGAAAGTGGGCAAATGAGGCCCATGGTTCCCAGGGGTCCAGGCCTAACTCTAAAGCCCGGCTGGGGCTGTCTAAATCAATCCTGAGGTCCCATCCAATTGTCCAATAAAGGATAAGGCCCAGAGGGCTGAGACATCTGTTGCCTAGTGCACATGCATTATTCTCAATGAGAACATTATTTCTTTACAAACACAGATTCATTGTTCTGAATCCTAAGCGTGAACCAGGAATTGGAGCTAAGAGAATCTTACATTTAGAGCCCTAGGCTCAGCTACTGTCCCACTCCTCCTAGGGAGACATCTCTCTCTGCACCCAAGCCCCGCTTTCTACAAGAGCTTATATTAAGGAGACTGAAGCCGGAATTAACTGGACTATATACCGTGGGCCACTGCTTTGCCAATTGAACAGGAGCGAAGGACGAGGCTGCCCCCAAGTGGGAAACCCGCAAAAAACAGCGACGCTTCCAATCAGCTTGCAGTTCAGTTCAAGAAACTGAACGGGCTCTGCATTTCCAGCTCGCAGGAATTCCCCTCCTAGAAAGCTGCTGGGGAGGAAATTAGGGTGCATATTCTTTTACTATTACGGGGGGGCGCTGAGAAAACAGAATAGGCGGACCCGTTGTCTCCCAACCTCCCGACCCTATAAAGCACCTGGTTAAATGCAGACTCCGGATCCTCGCCGCGGAGATTTTGATTTGCTAAGGCAGCAGCAAACCCTGCTGCTAAGGCAGCAGCAGACCCTGGGAACCTGGGGTCTTGGTTTCTAACCAAGGGCTACTGATCATCCGGCAGATTTGGAAATTCTTGGATGGGAAGCAACTTTCTGTTTTCCTTCCCGGGTCTCGAGCAGGAGCCGAGCTCTTGTGGGCCATCGGAACCCAGAAGTTGCTGTCTTCTCCTGAGCTTTCTCGCAGCCCCCAGCCGCCACTCTGGCGTCTCCCCAGCAGCCACTGCGGAACCCCGCCCACCAGCCCCGCGTCGGCCCCGGGTCCGCCCAACCACCGTGGTTTCCATGGCGACCCGGGCTGCGCCGCGTGCAGCTTCCCTAGCGCAGTGTAAGGTTGCATCTCTGCCCTAGCGTCCACCGCCCGACCGAGAAGGGGCTTCTAGTCCAGGACAGTCAAGCTAAGAAGTTACTTTTATTATTAATATTGATTTGAGTATTTCTTGTGCCCTTTTCTTATTTAAAATAAGCTGTAAGAGTTTTGTTTTTTCTGGGGGGTGGGGGAGTAGGGGGAGAGGAATTCGTGTGACGTGTCTTTCTAGTAGTTTTTTTTTTTTTTTTTTGCGGTACGCGGGCCTCTCACCGCCGCGGCCTCTCCCGCCGCGGAGCACAGGCTCCAGACGCGCAGGCCCAGCGGCCACGGCCCACGGGCCCAGCCGCTCCGCGGCACGCGGGATCCCCCCGGGCCAGGGCACGAATTCGCGCCCCTTGCATCGGCAGGCGGACCCCCAACCACTGCGCCACCAGGGAAGCCCTCTAGTACTTTTATGTAACATCTCACCTGCGTATCCCAATGCTTGGGATAGCATTTGGCTGAAAGAATTCATCATTTCTACTTGCCTTAGCGGTTTACCTTTCTTTGCAGAGTCCTTCCGTGGTGCACGCACGAGGACACTTAAGTCTTAAGGCTTATGCATGTAGGTAGTAACCGTCCACACCGAGGTGATTCCCAGACCGTGGGCTTCCTGTTCCTTACTTTGCTATCCCGTCCTGCCCTTCCTTCCAGGGGCTGCTGCCTCTGCCGAACCAGATGGAGGACGTCAGTTTCTCAGGGGGCCCAGGTGGGAACGCAAAGACTGTGCTCTCAGAAGGTCTGGGCGGAGCTTGGCGCTCAGAGTCCTTGTTATTCTAATCAAGGAGCCCCAGCTCATTCTAATCAACTTCCATTAGGAGAGGGCCACAGCTTCTGGAAGGGCTGGGTTTTCTGGTTGTCAACCCTTGGGCCTGGGCATACTCTCAAAAGGTGCCATAAGTAGCATGGTCCTACCCCGGGGGGCCAGTCGGCTTTTCTTTTTTGTCATCCAGGAGGACCAATGAGTTAGGGTGCTTCCTTGGGGCAGTTTGGCTGTTCAGGATGGCCAGAGGCTAAGTGGAAACCTAGGCACCTCAAGTTGATGTTGATGTGTGGAGTAAATGCTGGGGAGAAATGGGGAGCTCTAGGGAGGGGTGTTGCTTTTACTTTTCTCAGTAACCCAATGGGGAACTATTATTATTTCAACTTTACAGAAGAAGAAAGGGGAGAACAGAAAACTTCAGAAACTTGCCCAGTGGTGGAGTCCAGAATTAAACCACGCAGGGTCTGGCTTCCAAGCTCGGTACCTGAACTTAGTTTCATTTTCTTTTGACATAATGGAGCTTTTGTTCAAGCCTCACCCCTCATTAATTTTTTAAAAAATTTTTATTGGAGTATAGTTGATTTAAAACTCATTAATTCAAGGAAATTCATTCACTCATTTAACAGCTGTTTCATCTCCCCCTTTCCCGAACCCCTCCAACTGTAGTTCCATGGGGACAGAGACAACCACATCAATTTCATTGTGTTCAGGAATGTTTGCTCTTAGGAAAGTTTGATGAATGAATAAAGAGCAAAGAGAATAAGTGCTTCAGAGTTTTTTTGCGTTTATCATATAAATTAAAAGAAGGAGACATGGGGCTTCCCTGGTGGTGCAGTGGTTGAGAGTTCGCCTGCCGATGCAGGGGACATGGGTTCGTGCCCCGGTCCGGGAAGATCCCACATGCCGCAGAGCGGCTGGGCCTGTGAGCCATGGCCGCTGAGCCTGCGCGTCCGGAGCTTGTGCTCCGCAACGGGAGAGGCCACAACAGTGAGAGGCCCAAGTACAGCAAAAAAAAAAAAAAAAAAAAAAAGGAGACATAACAGATTTATAATTACCTTTTCTGGGCCAGGCACCTAAGATATTTTATCCCTATTTATTCCTGAAGCATGAGATAGGGATGGAGTGTAAGTTTCACTTGTTTCCTCTCTTTTTTTTTTTTATGAGGAAACAGGTTAAGACACACTGATCGCTTGTGGTGGAGCTGGGATTTAGACTCGGCATTGTTTGCCTGAATCCCAACCCTACACTTTTCCCATATAACCACACTGCCTGCTGGAGCATCGATCATGACATCATAGGGATCAAGGGGAAGGTAGAATTTTTTTTCTAAGTGACAAACTGGCAAGTGAAAGTTTGATTGTAGGTGTGTTATTCTTTGGCCAGACAACAAGCGCATGCACGAGAGGAGAGAGCAAGTATGTGAGTAATAGCAAAGTGCAGAGACTGGGAGAAAGTTCCCCATGTCCAGAGGACTGTTCTTTGGCTTAGGTCCTGGCTTAGGAAATCCCGAAGGCTCCACATTAAAACACAGGCATTCCCGCCTGTAAAACTAGATGATTACTTACCAGCTCCTTCCATCACAGGCTTGCCTGAGATGAAATTGCAGGGTTTGTTTTTTTTTTTATAACTAAGAAAGTGTTGTGTAAGCACCAGAAACAGAACAATGTTGGATTTGGGGGGGGGGGAGAAAGTTTGCTGTAGAATATGTATTTCTTAAAGCCTGTGGTGTGTGTCCTGGCTTATCTTCCTAGAAGAGTCTCTTCTGGGCTCTAATCGTTTATCAGAGGGCATGTGGTTTGGTTTTAGGTAAAAGCCAACCTCTGTTTCCAACGTGTAACTGATACACTCTCCTAGTTTTCCCAGCCCTTAATTTGTTAACACTTATGTTTTCTTTTCTCTCGTTCGGTTGCCATTTTCCTTTATATCTCCCCTGTTGTCCCTCTCAGTGTCACGAGTTTTTGTATTAACCATGCCCCTTGCCTTTGCCTTGACTTCTGCTCCGCCTGCCAGGGTTTTTATGGATGATAATTAAGCAATCCTGGTGGCTACCTTGGAAAAAACCAGGGTCTTGTTATGCCTGTAGGTGGCATGTGCAGACTGCAGTCTGGGGTGGGGGGTCGGGGGGCGAGGCTTAATTTCTTGGAAGATTTCAGGGGATTGCAAGAAACAGTATTGAAACAATGAAGTACTGAGGTCTTAAAAACATCTTGGCATTCAACAAGGAGTGAGGTACAGACTTATTAAGCAAACATCTGTTTATCTGCATATACTGACACCACCAGTTCTCCACTGCACTCTCAAGTAATTGCAAACCATAATTTTAAAACAGCTTTTTTCTTTTTTCTTTAGCTTCCGATGTTTTCTTTTCCACAGGCAGGCCAGTCTGTTTGTGTTTGAATTAATCACCTGTCCATTGGAATCTAAAAGCACATCTTGACTGTGTGTCGGTTATGTCAATGCAGAGCCAACAGAGTAATTGAAAGTAGTATAAATTAAAAGTAGTAGTAATTAAAAGAGAAGTAGTAATTTAAAACCAAAAGTAATTAGAAGAGAAGCCACCGCAATGAGAAGCCGGCACACTGCAACAAAGAGTAGCCCCCGCTTGCTGCAACTAGAGAAAGCCCACATGCATCAACGAAGACCCAACGCAGCCCAAAATAAATAAATTAATTAATTTAAAAAATAACAATAATAAAAATAAAAGTAGTAGTAATTGGGCTTCCCTGGTGGTGCAGTGGTTGAGAGTCCACCTGCCAATGCAGGGGACACGGGTTCATGCCACGGTCTGGGAACGTCCCACATGCCGCAGAGCGGCTAGGCCCGTGAGCCATGGCCGCTGAGCCTGCGCGTCCGGAGCCTGTGCGCTACAACGGGAGAGGCCTGCATAACACAAATAAATAAATAAATAAATAAATAAATAAATAAATAAAATTAAAAAGAAGAAGATATAATAAATGTAAATATTTATGCACCCAACCTAGGAGCACCTCAATACATAAGGCAAATGCTAACAGCCATAAAAGGGGAAATTGACAGTAATACAATCATAGTAGGGGACTTTAACATTCCACTTTCACCAATGGACAGATCATCCAAAGTGAAAATAAATAAGGAAACACAAGCTTTAAATGATACATTAAACAAGATGGACTTAATTGATATTTATAGGATGTTCCATCCACAAACAACAGAATACACTTTCTTCTCAAGTGCTCATGGAACATTCTCCAGGATAGATCATATCTTGGATCACAAATCAAGCCTTGGTAAATTTAAGAAAATTGAAATCTTATCAAGTATCTTTTCCGACCACAACACTATGAGACTAGATATCCATTTCAGGAAAAAAAAACTGTAAAAAATACAAACACATGGAAGCTAAACAATACACTACTAAATAACCAGAGATCACTGCATAAATCAAAAAATATCTAGGAACAAATTACAATGAAAACATGATGATCCAAAACCTATGGGATACAGCAAAAGCAGTTCTAAGAGGGAAGTTTATAGCAATACAATCCTACCTGAAGTAACAAGAAACATCTCAAATAAACAACTAACCTTACACCTAAAGCAATTAGAGAAAGAAGAATAAAAAAAAGGCAAAGTTAGTAGAAGGAAAGAGATTATAAAGATCAGATCAGAAATAAATGAAAAAGAAAGGAAGGAAATGATAGCAAAGATCAATAAAACTAAAAGCTGGTTATTTGAGAAGATAAACAAAATCGATAAACCATTAGCCAGACTCATCAAGAAAAAAGGGAGAAGACTCAAATCAATAGAATTAGAAATGGAAAAGGAGAAGTAACAAGTGACACTGCAGAACTACAAAGGATCATGAGAGATGACTACAAGCAACTATATGCCAATAAAATGGACAACGTAGAAGAAATGGACAAATTCTTAGAAAAGCACAACCTTCTGAGACTGACCAGGAAGAAATAGAAAATATAAACAGACCAATCACAAGCACTGAAATTGAAAATGTGATTAAAACTTTTCCAGCAGGGCTTCCCTGGTGGCGCAGTGGTTGGGAGTCCGCCTGCTGATGCAGGGGACACGGGTTCGTGCCCCGGTCCGGGAAGATCCCACATACCACGGAGCGGCTAGGCCTGTGAGCCATGGCCGCTGAGCCTACGCGCCCGGAGCCTGTGCTCTGCAACGGGAGAGGCCACAACAGTGAGAGGCCCGTGTACCGCAAAAGAAAAAAAAAAAAAAAATTTTCCAGCAAACAAAAGCCCAGGACCAGATGGCTTCACAGGAAAATTCTATCAAACATTTAGAGAAGGGCTAACAGCTATCCTACTCAAACTCTACCAAATTATAGCAGAGGGAGGAACACTCCCAAACTCATTCTACAAGGCCACCATCACCATGATACCAAAACCAGACAAAGATGTCACACACACAAAAAAACTACAGGCCAATATCACTGATGAACATAGATGCAAAAATCCTCAATGAAATACTTGCAAACAGAATCCAACAGCACATTAAAAGGATCATACACCATGATCAAGTGGAGTTTATCCCAGGGATGCAAGGATTCTTCAATACATGCAAATCAATCAATGTGATAAACCATATTAACAAACTGAAGGAGAAAAACCATATGATCATCTCAATAGATGCAGAAAAAGCTTTCGACAAAATTCAATACCAATTTATGATAAAAACTGTCAAGAAATAGGCATAGAGGTAACTTATCTCAACATAATAAAGGCCATATATGACAAACCCACAGCCAACATCATCCTCAATGGTGAAAAACTGAAACCATTTCCACTAAGATCAGGAACAAGACAAGGTTGCCCACTCTCACCACTATTATTCAACATAGTTTTGCAAGTTTTAGCCACAGCAATTGAGAGAAAAAGAAATGAAAGGAATTCATATTGGAAAAGAAGAAGTAAAACTGTCACTGTTTGCAGATGACATGATACTATACATAGAGAATCCTAAAGATCCTACCAGAAAACTACTAGAGCTAATCAATGAATTTGGTAAAGTAGCAGGATACCAAATTAATGCACAGAAATCTCTGTCTTTCCTATACACTAACGATGAAGAATCTGAAAGTGAATTAAGGAAACAATCCCATTCACCATTGCAACAAAAAGAATAAAATACCTAGGAATAAACCTAAGTAGACAAAAGACCTATATGCAGAAAACTAGAAGACACTGATGAAAGAAATTAATGATGATGCAAACAGATGGAGAGATATACCATGTTTTTTGGATTGGAAGGATCAACATTCTAGTGAAAATGACTATACTACCCTAGTGCAATCCCTATCAAACTATCAATGTCATTTTTCACACAACTAGAACAAAAAATTTCACAATTTGTATGAAAACACAAAAGACCCCGAATAGCCAAAACAATCTTGAGAAAGAAAAATGGAGCTGGAGAGATCAGACTCCCTGACTTCAGACTATACTACAAAGCTACAGTAATCAAGACAGTATGGTACTGGCACAAAAACAGAAATATAGATCAATGGAATAGGATAGAAAGCCCAGAGATAAACCCACCTTATATGGTCACCTTATCTTTGATAAAGGAGACAAGAATATACAATGGAGAAAAGACAGCCTCTTCAGTAAGTGGTGCTGGGAAAACTGCACAGCTACATGTAAAAGAATGAAATTAGAACACTCCCTAACACCACACACAAAAATAAACTCAAAATGGATTAAAGACCTAAATGTAAGGCCAGACACTAGCAAACTCTTACAGGAAAACATAGGCCCAGCATTCTATGACATAAATCACAGCAAGATTCTTTTTGACCCACCTCCTAGAGAAATGGAAATAACAAAAGTAAACAAATGGGACCTAATGAAACTTCAAAGCTTTTGCACAGCAAAGGAAACCATAAACAAGACCAAAAGACAACCCTCAGAATGGGAGAAGATATTTGCAAATGAAGCAACTGACAAAGGATTAACCTCCAAAATTTACAAGCAGCTCATGCAGCTCAATATCAAAAAAAACAAACAACCCAATCCAAAAATGGTCAGAAGACCTAAATAGACATTTCTCCAGAGAAGATACACAGATTGCCAACAAACAATGAAATGATGCTCAACATCACTAATCATTAGAGAAATGCAAATCAAAACTACAGTGAGGTATCACCTCACACCAATCAGGGCGACCATCATCAGAAAATCTACAAACAGTAAATGCTGGAGAGGGTGTGGAGAAAAGGGAACCTCTTGCAGTGTTGGTGGGAATGTAAATTGATACAGCCACTATGGAGAACAGTACGGAAGTTCCTTAAAAAACTAAAAATAGAATTACCATATGACCCAGCAATCCCACTACTGGGCATGTACCCTGAGAAAACTGTAATTCAAAAAGAGTCATGTACCAAAATGTTCATTGCAGCTCTGTTTACAGTAGCCAGGACATGGAAACAACCTAAGTGTCCATTGACAGATGAATGGATAAAGAAGATGTGGCACATATATGCAATGGAATATTACTCAGCCATTGAAAGAAATGAAATTGAGTTATTTGTAGTGAGGTGGATGGACATAGAGACTGTCAAACAGATTGAAGTGAGTCAGAAAGAGGAAAATGAATACCGTATGCTAACACATATATGGAATCTAAAAAAAAAATTGTTCTGAAAAACCTAGGAGCAGGACAGGAAAAAAGATGCAGATGTAGAGAATGGATGAGGACACGGGAAGGAGGAAGGGTAAGCCTGGACGAAGTGAGAGAGTGGCATGGACAGATACACACTACCGAATCTAAAATAGATAGCTAGTGGGAAGCAGCCGCATAGCACACCCCAAGGATGTCAGAGCAGAATTCAAAGCTGACAGCTCCAGAGGTGATGACCTCATCCAGAGACTGCCTGGGAGTCAAAGTATGCTCCCCTCTAGCAGCTCCAATGGAAGGAGAAAGGAATCAGACAATGTGGGGTTCAGTTTGGTGTCCCCCCAAACAGACATTAAGCATAAAAATGGATGGAAACATGCCATCACGGAGAGCGCAGGGAAGACTATTACAGGGAGAATGCCAAGAGGCTGTCTGAACAGAAGTGTGCCGAGTCCTGCTAACCTAACACGTCCCAAAAGTTAAGTGGCCCCTCAGATGGCCAGCCTCTCGCTGAATGTGTCAGAGGGCCCCTGGGAGAACCGTGAGTTTCATGTACATCCATGGACCCACTGCAGAGGCACACGGTGTGCTCAGCAGGGCTTGGTTTGACCAATTGTCACCACCTGGGGTAGACAGGAGATCAGTACAGACACCCCGAGTGGTCACCAGGCAAACAACTCATGAGCAATAGGAAAAGATACCACCTTCAAGTCACCCCATTTCCAAAGAGATCTCCAAAGCCGATTTGAAGGGATCCTCCCCCTCCAGGATGTTGGTGACAGCCTCTCCTGGGGGGGTGAGCCACCATGTGAACCAGAGCAAGGGGCCAGTGTACTGGAGACATATTTCTAAGAATTTTCTGCGTATGCCGAATAAGATCAGGGGTCTTTCTTCAGAAGAGAGCAACTCCTCTTGGCCTTTCCAGGGGCCTAGACTGTCCGAATCAGAATTGGTAATCACATCTCCAGAAGGGAGAGGCAAGTCTAAAGGTGCCATCCTGGACAGGGAGGCCAGGGAGTGGAGAGATGGGAGTGAGAGCCATGCAGCTGTGGAAGGCAAAGGGGGCACCCATCCCCCAGGACAAGGCTGTGCAGCAGAGGCAGCTCTGGAAGAGACTAGCTTTTGGAAACCTCAAGGCAACTATGGTATGAAACCAAAGCTGGGGAAGACAGTCTCATGATTGGCACTTGTATAACATGCCACGTGGCCACTGGGTTTGAGACACAAGCTCCTTCATATATTACCTCTTAGTTTCATTTTCCATAAATATGAAATGGGCATTGTCTTAGTCTCTTTGGGCTGCTGTAAGAAAAATACCGTACACTGGGTGGCTTAAAGAACAAATATTTATTTCTCACAGTTCTGGAGGCTGGAAAGTCCAAGATCAAGGTGCCAGCAGACCCAGTGTCTAGTGAGGGCCTGCTCCCTGGTTCATAGATGGCTGTCTTTTGCTCTGTTCTCACATGGCAGAAGCAGAGAGGGGAAGCAAGCTCTTCTGTGACTCTTTCGAGGGTACTAATCCCATTCATGAGGGCTCCACCCTCATGACCTCATCTAATTCTAATCCCCTCCCAAAGGCCCCACCTCCTAATACCATCTCATTAGGGGGTAGAGTTTCCACATATGAATTCTGTTGGGGGGAACAAACCTTCAATTCATAAGAGGGATAATTATCAGAGTAAAGTATAAACTGTGAGATACTATGCAAATACATTGATTGTGTGTGTGTGGCAGAACAAAAGCCATTAGCTAATTAAAAGTAATCTTAGAAAATAGTTATTTTGAAAGGTAAATGCTATAGCATTCTTCTGGTTGAATAGATATCTCTCTCCGATGCCTGCATTTTTCATGAGTGTGATGATTCTATTCATTTTGCTGTGTAGTAGTTTGTGTGGGAATAAGTATTATATGTGTTTCATGTAAAATACATTTTAACAACCAAGCGTTAGAAAATAAAATCTGTCTCTCCAATTTAAGTGCTATGTAGGTAGAAAATGATTAATGCATTTTTATTTCATAGAATAAGCTCAGATTAGGAATTTAAAATACCTTGCTAGATGTTTATGCAAAAAATTTTCTTATTTGAATTCATTCTCTTTCCTTGTTTTTGGAAGTGAATTACATGATTTGTTACAAACAATAGTAAAATATAACATTCCAAAGCTATTTTGAGATACAGATAAAATGGTAGAATATTATTAAAGTATGCTTATAATATTTTTATAAGATTTGGGAAGCTGGGTAACATGGCTTGCATCAACAGAGATAACAAAATACATCTGGAAAATAAAATCTATAAAATCTAGATGAAGCACGAAGGATTTGTAACTTTGTATTTTATACTTCTAGGGAGGTTATGTTCTGCTACCCACAAAATGACCTCCAGAATGACCAGCTGTGGGGGACACTGGGAAATGTCTAGTACTGCATGTTCATCTCATAAACTTAGAGATGCGAAGCCAAGGTTTGACTTCTCTTTTGTTTTGTCACATAATAACATTTTAAATAACTAAGTATTAGCATTGGCAATCTTCTGAAAAATTAATTAACATTCTGGTTTATACACTGTGGTAAAATCAATTATGTACTGAAGGTCTGCCATGTGCAAGATGCTGTACAGGATGCTATAACAGACACAGAAAGGAAGAAGAGACAGTTACTCCAGAGTGTGGAGTTCTATAAGAGAAGCGCAACAGTGCTTGGGGAGCAAAAGAAGTTATGGTACTGGTGGAATCAGGAGAGGCCTTATTTGTCAGATAGTAAGAAAGGAGGCTTTAAAGGATAGATAGATTAGTTGAACAGATTAAAAAAAGGAATACCAGTTGGTGGAAATAGCATGAGTACAGTCATAGAGGTAAGATGCTTGGATTTTGTTGAAGGAGTAATGAGTTGCCTAATGTCCAGATTATTAGTCAGCATTGGTTTGGTTTCAAGTGATGGAAGCACTACTAAAACTAGTGGGGCATCAGAAAAAAATGAATTGGTTTGATTATTTGAAAATGTTTTGGGGTTTCTTCTAGCAACTTAACACAATAACATGAGCCTTCAGTCTCTCTCCATCGCTTGGCTTTGCTTCCAAGATGGCAAGCACTCTCATCCAGCTTTCATATTGTATTTGGCAACTTTCTATAGAGGTGTCTTCTAAAACAGACTTCTCCAAAGAGTTCCTCAACTTTGTTTTCTCTTTGTTCTGAGATCCTTAACCAGTGCCGGAATATAGAAGCTGAAATGAAAAGCCTTGGGTATGAATCATGGCCCTGCCACTTATTAACTGAGGGGCTTTGAATGAGTTACTTAAACTCTCCAAGATTCAGTTTCATCATCTTCAAAATGGGCACAGTATTTACTCTTCGACTTTGAAGGAGTTTTGTGAAGATTAAATGAATAAAGTCCATGGAAGTACTTTGAAAATTATTAAGTGCTGTATACGTGTAGGATTTGATGAGTCAAAGTAAGATTAATAGTATGTCTATTTGGTGCATCCAAACTTATCCTAGAACTCTCTTACCTTTTTGGTAGGTGTTTATACCCCTTTCAGAAAACAGTCCATGTCATTGTCATTATCATCGTCATCAAAACAGTGAATGTTTTTTAAGTACCAACTCTGTATGTGTCAAACATGTTGCATTCAGTGTCTCATATATTCCTCCCAGCAGTCCATTTTACAGAAGAGGTCACTGATCTTAGGTGAGGATCTTGTCCAAGGTCACCTAGTTAGTAAGTGGCAGAGCCGGTGTCCAAACCCATTTGACATGAGAACCCTTGCTTTGAACCCCTCCGTTCTGTTTCCTCTCCAGCCTCCTATTCTTCAATCCTGTGGGCCATTAACACCAGATTTCTTAACCAAGTCATGCCTAGGCCACCACTGCTTTAAACTCTTAGATACTGCATAGATCTGTTCAGATTTCTGGTTATCCTGAATGCCATCCCTAGAATGTGACTGTGAACTTTTGGTTGAGTAGATTTCGCTGTGAAGACATCTGTATGTGGTATGCTGTTGATGTGTCCCTGTATTGAATTATAGCCACTGTGCACTGTTAGATTACATGTTTATGTGCCCTTTTTGAGCTTTATGACGTAGAATCCATTTTTCTTGTTTCAGCTAATGTCTTTGGAAAGTGTAAGTGGTTTAGTTCTCTGGAACCAAACTTATCAAAAGCACTTTTCCCTTGGGAACTTTTGGTTTGTTCCCAGTAATGAGTTTAACATTAAGATCTGTTGTCCCCCTAAGTTCATAGGATCCATACCCAGTGGACGTGCAGGGCTTGAAGCTTATATCTTGTACCCAGAACTGGCCTCTGGACTCCAGACGCATACATACACCTTCTTGATTGATGTGGCCATTTGAATGTCTCACTGGAGCTCCACACTTGGCAGGTCCAAAACTATATTCATGGATCCCCGCTCTCCATCCCGTAATACCACTTTTCCTCTGTAGTGTCCTCCACTGTGCACCTAACTGCCCAGGCTAGATCCCTGAGGTCATCCCTGCCTCTCCTTTTCCCACCTCCATATTTGGTCCTTTCCAAATCCTGTCAATTTTTACCTCCTAAATATCTTTTTGAATCCAGCGCCTCCTCTTCATGCTCGCCCCCTTACCATCTGCTCTCCCTGGATGACTGCAAGAGCCTCCTACCTTGTCCCCCTTAACCACTCTGACTCTCACTCTGATCTCCACACCACCATCAAAGGGATTTTTTCAAATGTCATGGAAGGTCACTCTGCAATGGATTGCTGTGGCCCTTAGAATAAAGATGGACCACATTAACATGTCCCTCTGGGCTCAGGCTGTTTCCACCTCTGCCTCTTGCCCCCTTCACACCAACCACAGGGCCCTCTTCAGTTCCCCTGTGGTGGTGCACGCTCTCTATCCCACCAGCAGCCCCTTACTTACTTAAGTGATAATCACTTCAGATCCAAGCCCAAAGCCCCATGAGAGCTTCCCACCCACCACCTTCAGACTAGGTCTGGTCTACTTGTTTACTTGCTCCCAGAGTGCCCTGTTTTCCTCTTTCAAGGAAACGAAATGTAAAATGTAATGAAGTAGAATGTAAGGAGGGTCTTCAAGGTCAAGAACAAGTCTGTGCCGCTCACTGGGAACTAGCACAGTGCTTAGATCTTAATAAGCGCTCAATACTTATCAAATAAATAAATAAATGCAGAAATAACTGTAACGTTTGTGGGAAGCCACTCATTTTTAGTGGATTGCCATGTGTCTATCAATCAGCTCTGATCTATGTATTATTATATATATATGGAATATATGTTTGTATATTATATATTCCACATATATAATAATTTCCATTTTGTTAGCTTTAAGAGTTGAGTTGGGACCTTTTAAGGAATAATTCAGATAAGAACATCTTTCTTTTTTAAACACTCCTTTCTTTTAAAGCCATTTCTGGTTTAAATTTTTCTAGAATACATTAGAAATCTTTCTGCCATTTCAGTATACACCAGTCATAGTTAAATATTGTCTTGACAATTGATGTTTGTTATGAATATTCACTATCTGTATTCTTATTTTATTCTTTTATTATTATCATCTATCTCATCTCTGAGTCATTGCAGCTGCCTGACTATGACATCTTTTTCCTAGGCTTATTTTCCTTCCACTCTGCTTTAGATTTAGAAATTAATTAAGCATACTTGTTAAGCTTGTCTGTTAAATAATAGTTGATAAAGCTTTGAATGAAAACATAAGAAGCAAAGTGCATTCATTTTTCTTTGATACAGCGTTACTTTAGCTCTTTTCACCTATGTCCTGGACCGGCTTCTAGATGCTTGAAGTAGTGACACATTTGATAATCTGGGAAGAGCAATATTGCTGTAGATATTCATGCATTTAAGAATGACCTCATTTAAAATAGAATGCAAACCACCTGATAAATAAAACTGAAGAGAACACAAACCAAGCATGAAATTGCATCACGTGATTTCCCCTGTCTACATACTAAGTAGATACCTCTTCAGGAGGTAACTAATTTGTAGTTAGGAATGGAGAAGTAGAAAAAAAAATCCCATTGATATCTACAGTTAGCCCAACTTCTGTATATTTGTCCACATGACAACAAATACTTTATTCCAAAAATGTTTCTCACAATTGTTTTTTTAAGTGGTGAAATAGGGATAGATTGCTTAAGCCGTTGCCCCAAGAATTCAATCAGTATTTGGAGATGTCTCCATTAGCAAGACTTCGGCAAAGAGAATCTCCAGGCTCTGCCATTCTCTACTTCAAAGGCACAATTCAGAATTATTTCAGCAAAATATGATGATAGGAAGACACTCCCCTCCCTGCTAAGAATTCTGGCTGGGCCGTTCCTTGTATTCTGCTGCATCTTTGGGGGTGCCGAGTTTGGGGCTGAGTGAAATGGGCTGTGTAGAGAACTTCATTCCAGGCAGGGGTATGAGGGCGGCCTGGCTGACACAGTTGTCCTCCCATCAGCAGCCGGCTGGTCTGCTGGTTTGACCTGCCGGGCAGGTGTCCTTCTTCCCCAGCTTTTCAAGAGTCTCTCAAACCTGTGCTGTTGGCTGAAGTGAGTGACTTTTCTAGGAGAAGAGGGCTATCTTTCCGTCAAAAGTCTATGAATAGCTGCATTCCCCTGTTAGAACTTTGCAGCAGAGTCATTCCAGATAGCGAAAGCTTTTAAGTATAAAGTCCCAACAGAAGGGAGATGCCCTGGATTCCTGGGACCCACTTCTGGAGGGTAGTCAACTGGGGGCAGAGCAGCGGCTTCATCTCAGTCTCATTGCCTTGGTAACCTTAAGTAACTTCTAGCTCTTTTTACCCTTCAGAACAATAACAGAGGACTTGTCTTAACTAATTTATGTAACAAACTTTTGGAGACCCTATTATGAACAGATGCTGCCTTAGGCACTGGGGACACAGTAGGGAACAAAACAGACAAAATGTCCCTCCCTTCCTAGCACTTACGTTCCAGTGGAGTGAGACAGAAGATAAAACACACACGTAAATAAGTAACCCACAGGGACTTCCCTGGTGGTCCAGTGGTTAAGAGCCCTGCACTCCCAATGCAGGGAGCATGGGTTCAATCCCTGGTCGGGGAAATAAGATCCCATAGCATGGCCTAAAAATAAGAAAAAAAGACTGACCCGTGAAATGTGGCAGATGGCAATAGGTGTTTTGGAGGAAAATAAAGCAGCAAATCGGGGTAGACAGTGCTGGAGCGATTGCGATTTTACATGTGGCGGCCAGGGGTGTCTTACTGAGGTGATAACTGTAAGAAACTGAGGAGAGGCTTCAGAGAAGGATCTGACCCTGACTGGGGGCCACAGCAGGTGCAGGAGCCCTAATTGCAAGCCTTGTTGTTGTCGTTATTGTTGGTGTGTTCCTTTGGGAAGAATTTTATACGTGTGTGGGGATGTGTCTCTGCTGGTGCACGTCCTTAACAAATGCACACAAATGCCATCACTCAAGAGCATACCGTCTGCTAGTTTCTCACATCAGCATGTCTTAGAGGCCTTTCCACAACAGACAAACAGGTCTACTTCATTCTTCGGTGGCTGCATCGTATTCCATGTCGTGTATGTGCTGTGTGTAGTTAACTAGCTCCCCATGAACGGACTGGGCTCCACTGGGTTCACAGCCCAGCTCCAGGTCTGAGAACTGAAGGGCATTTTCCCCACCCGTTTCTGTGTTCTCCTTTGCTGTCACCCATATCAGCCACACAGGTGTATCTCGGCCCCTCTTGTGCCAACATCTGTGCCTTCCTTGCTCTTTCCCGTCCTTCTCATCCTCAGTTCAGGAAAGACCTGACCACACTCGTTCCAGAGTCCTCAATACAAGTGTCACTCTTGCTGACAGATGTCCTGTCAGTGCCTCCTTTGGTCACTGATTCAGATGTGGAAGGAAACTCCGCGTAAGAGGATTCAGAAATACATTGTGCTGGCATGTCACCGACGGGCATGGTGTCACTCCCTGACGTCATTGTGTTTCATTTCTTCCTAAGTCTGTGTTCATCTGGGATCTGAATGGGCCTCAGCAGCACTGAACAGGCGGCTTCATTCTGGCCTCTAGTGGATGATGCTATTTCAACACGCAGGCTGGCCCCATTAGTTAGCATTCCCTGCTGCACACAGACGGGCAGTGTGAGCAGCTCTACAGCTGCAGGCACATGTCCTTTTGTTACAAATATGTAACTCCCTGCAGCAGATCCCTAGCAGGAAAGTAAAACTGACTTCTGACTTTGTCTGAATATCTTTTCAGAAGTCAAGCGCGGCATAAACTCTACCTGTATAGTGAAAAGCAAGTGGAAGAAAATAAAATTCTCATTTTCAACCCAGGAAAAAAAAAAAAAAAAAAGCACTTTTTTTTTTCTTGGTCCCTCCAAGTGACTCCAAAATCTATTGGGGAAAAATGATAACTTCTCAGCCTGTAAACTCCAGATGGGTAACCCAGTTTGTTTCCTGACCTAACATTCTGCCAGGCTTCAGAAAAGCATTGTATCTTTTTTCTCTTGTGGGAGGTCTTGGAAATATTTGGGTAATTAATAACCAAAGTAATTTGAGATGAAAGCATTCTAGTGCTTAGAACAGCATTTGTAACCTTTGGTATAGTTCCTTGTATGCAGAGGTGGTGGCTTTTGTGGCAATCCTCTTTGCTTCTTTCTTTGTCTAAATACTGAAGGTTTTCATTTCTCTTTGTAGTAAAATATTTTTTCTAGCTTGTCCATTTCCCCATCTATTTATAACTTTTTAAGTTGTATGGGAACAGAAAGCTACTACTTCTGCCTTTTCTCATCCTTTTGGGCTTTGTTTTCTTTGCTTTCTCCATCCCTGCTGGCTCCAAAGGCTACAGTGCCCTGTGCATTCGTTACTGAAACATGCTCTGTGAGTGGCACGTGGAGAGGGAAACTTGCTTCATTTTCCAAGCCCATTTAACGGGTTCATTCTGCCTGAGACTTTGGGCTGAGGTGAATGGTGGGCAGTAAGTGCAGGGAGGAACCTGAGATCCAGTCATTGGCTTCCTTACCTCCGTGTGATGCCGCATTAGTCAGCCCAGTGGGTTAACACAATGGGGCTGCTCTCTGGGGTCTGCCACTGGGGCAGCTGGCCTGGGGGTCCATCCACGTGTAAGAACATGCAGAGAGTGGAAGTGAAAGGCAGTGAATTATGCATAAGGAAAGAGGTTTCCTTATACACAGTAAAAGGGCAAAACCGTTGATGTTGCATTTTTTTAGATGATAGAAGAGGTGAAGCCTGTTGAGTTGTTTTTACCTAAATTGTGTGTTAGGTTGTCTGTGTCCTTCGAACATAGATGTCAGGTGGCTTCTTATTTCCAAATTATGTGTCTCTGGGTAATTTAGCAGAGAACACATTACTTGGGGAGTCCTTAAGTTGCATATTAAAGGAATGCTGAACTGTAGTCACTTAACTCTAATAAATAAAATGGTCCAAGAAGTCATTTTGTTCTGGGGGCATCTCTTAGACCAGAGAGAGATTTTATGAGTTGGGTGTGATTGCGATGATGTTGAGATGTACACATGAACTTCCAAAAGACTTCTCTGTTATGCAAGAACCAAGTGGTCCTGTCATCAAGCAAGTAAATTGTTTCCCTGTGCTTTTATTGCTGTAGATCTCAAAGCATTTCAAGACCATTTCAAGCATTTCCTCCGCTGAAGCAGAGGAGAGAAGCTCCACCAGGATTTATCCCGGTGCTTAAGCTGTTGGTAGGTGGCCAAGTCGTTAATATGCAAAGTGGTCAGATCTGTCAGATGGATGCAGGTGAAGAGAGAACACTCACATGTGCCAGACCCAATTAAATGTGAAAGCCAGGAGGAACTGATAAGCAGGGGTGAAGGAAGGGAACCTAGAGCCACGCCTCTCAAACTGCTAGAGTGTTGGCATCACTTTCAGAGAAGCATTCATAAGATCTGTGGTCTCAAGAATAATTTTTACAACTTTCCTCCAAAAGTTCCTTATTAGAGAATCATCACTGAATGCCACCAGCATCACTTCTTTTTTATTTATTTATTTATTTTTGGCTGTGTTGGGTCTGTGTTGCTGCGTGCAGGCTTTCCCTAGTAGCGGTGAGTGGGGGTTACTCTTTGTTGCGGAGCACGGGCTCTAGGCGCGTGAGCTCAGTAGTTGTGGCCTGTGGGCTCTAGAGCACAGGCTCAGTAGTTGTGTTGCAAGGGCTTAGTTGCTCTGTGACATGTGGGATCTTTCTGGACCAGAGCTTGAACCAGTGTCCCCTGCATTGGCAGGCAGACTCTCAACCACTGTGCCACCAGGGAAGCCCAGGAATTCTGTTTTTGCTTTGTTTTCCCACTGCTATATCACCAGTGCCTAGAACAGAGCCTGGCATGTGTAGGAGGTAAATAAGTGTTTGTTAACTAAGGAACCAAAAAATGCATGAATGGTTGACTGACTGACATGGCTTAGCAGTGTGGCCGCAGTGGGCCTCCTCATCCTGTGCCCCTAAGTGAGTCCGACTTTCCACCCAGTCGTCAGCTTACTAGACAACCCCAGGGCCTCCTGACAGGGTCAGACGGCTGACCGCTGCCCCTGCTCTTCTGTCGGGCACATTGGAGAGAGAGAGCCCTGAGGGGGTTAAGCTGACTTAGTTCTCTCTTTCAAAACCGCCGAGCAGACAATTCACTGTACCTTCCCTGGGGTGAGTGATGGGTGAGAGAGAGGGCAGGAAAATTACTCAAACTGAAGCCCCACCACAGAAAAGCGTGAAGCCCGTGACACACAACCACCATAATTCAGGAAGAAGATGCTGGTGGACTGAACATGTGCCCTAGAGCAGACCTCCAGAGGAGGGCCGAGCCTGTCAGTTGCAGCATGATCTCAAAGTGCAAAAGCCTATGGCAAAACCCCCAGTGCACAGATCTTGCTTTCTAGTACCATTCGCTCATAAAAGGAAGCTGTTCTTCTTGGAGAAATGGCTGATTCTAGGGCTGGTACAGGGAGTATACAAGATGAACCGAGACTACCTTGTAGTATCAGAAATGAAGGCATTGCTCGAAAAGCAAAAGGAATGGGGCAGGTCAAAGGGATGCAGGAGCCATCCTGGAAGAGCTGACCAAAGTTGGAATAATTTAAGCAATAAAATAAATAACCTGGTATTGGATTATAACTGAAAGTATAAAATATCCATGAGTCCATGCTGATATATAACTGAATGAATGAATAAGAAAGTAAGTGAGGGAGAAGAGATGAATCTTTCTTACTCAAGGATTCCAAGTAATTAATTTATTATTAATTTATGTAATAAGGCGGTGGAGCTTAAGCCTCCCCTGACTATTACAGTATGGGCTATACTTAGTGACTTACTAGAGTATGGAAGCAGGGGGAAAAAGTAACCTTACAGTGGAGAAACCTGGCCAGCACCACCTTGGCCAGGTGGTCAAGGTCAACATCATGAGTGGTAAGTCATGTTGCTAGAATGTGGCCCATGATGTAGAAGAGCGCTACGCCTCTGTAGTCTCCTTCCCCCAAACCCATAAACCTAGTCTCACCAGGAGAAAAACGTCAGACGATCCCAAATCACGGAACATTCTACAAAATACCTGACCAGTACTCCTCAAAACCATCAAGGTCTTAAGAAAGAAGGAAAGTCTGAGAAACTATCACAGGTAAGAAGAGCCTAAGGAGACATGGTGACTAAATGTAATGAGTTACCCCGGATGGGATCCTGGAAGAGAAGAAGGATGTTAGTGGAAAAACTATTATTAAAATATGAATAAACTGTGGAGTTTGTTTAACAGTAATTTGCCCATGTTGGCTTCTCAGTAGTAACAAATATACCATGGTAATGTAAGATGTTAACAGGCAAAATGGAGTGAAGGGTATACAGGAACTCTGTATTACCTCTGCAGCTTTTCTGTGTGTCTAAAACTATTCTAAAATAAAAGTTTTTTTTAAAAAAAAGTGATGCAGAATTAGTAAGTACTTCCACTTAGAGCCCACCTGAGCCCATGCAGCCAGGAGCTTCAGTGGCTGACCCTCCTTGATCCTTGGAGGAGCTTTGCTGGATGTGGACTCAACAGGCCCTAAATATAAAATGTCTTTTATGGCATCAGGCTTCAGTATACTTGTTTCATCTGTTTATGCAAATGCTGTCTCCCTTCAACACTGCTGGTGGGTCTTCAGCCATTTACTGCCTAATTCACACTGTCTATCTTTATTTTTTTTAGACATATATGATTCTCCTTGTCTCAGATGTCACATTCACTACCGTAAAAAAACATTTATTTAAAGTTTTAATATATAACTCCATAGGTATGAGGCCATATGGAGGGAGGAAGCTACCATTTATTGGGTACCTCCTACATTGCAAGCTCTGTGTTCGGTGTGGTTTCATTCAATCCAAATAATGCAGGAGGGTTTGAATTTCGCCTAGCCCAGGAATGGATTCTCTCTCTAGAACTCACTGAAATGCTTAGAATTACCAGCATACTAATCTTGTGTATAAAATTCCATTCATCCTAGTAAGGGTGGAGAAAAGATATTCTATAGGTTGAGTGTCCTCAGTTCTTAAATTTTCTTTTCTCTGATCTTGCATAAATTGTAGGTAGTTATATCTTAGACAGGAGAGTAAACCCCCTCTTTGTTCTCTCTCATCTTTCACAACAGGGATGATTTCTGTATTGCCCTCCTGCAGGTCTGTCTGTTGAGTGTGATGCTGGTTGAGGTATATTGGGGCAGGCAGGGCAGGTGTCTGGGACCAGAGCTGTCCACCAGGAGTGTGGGAGCACAGTGTGATGGACAAGCACATGGTTTTTGTAGTTCTTTTCTATCCCACTTTCTGGCATTGTCTATTACTCCTGCTGCACTTGGATCACAGAAGCAGAGAACACCAGCAGCTCTGCACGACAAACGCATTCCTTATTCTGTACCTGAAACCTCAAAAAGAACTAGCATGGGGTGGATGTATTCATTTAATTTCTGGAGCTTATAACCTGTTCCTCACTAGAATTCTAGGCACATTGTCCAGTGCACCTTCTTGTGGTTTTTTCCACAGTACAGGCATCTTTATAAGAAAGAGGAATAAAACAGTTTGCATTTCAGCATGATGCTCCCATTTTCTCTTTGTGATTAAACTGCACTCTTCATTCCTTCAGTTAACCTGGAGCTATTTGTTTTACTTGCTCCTGATGCAGTCTTTATCCCTGTTGTCATTATCTAACGATTTTTTTTAACTTTTTATTTTGGAATAATTTTAGATTTACCAAAAAGTTGCGGAGATAGCACAGAGAGTTCACACAGCAGTCATCTAACTTTCCCGAATGTTAAAATCTCTAAATAATGTTTTAATCCAAGTCATTGCAAAACAAAACATTTTTTGTCAGGGGTAAGGGTGAGGGAGGTGGGAGGAGGGGGGCAGGAGTTTGATCCTTTGAAGTCAGCAAATCGTCAGAGGAAAACAATGATCAAGCTTAGGGCTTTTTAAAATTTTATTTATTTGGCTGCGTCGGGTCTTAGTTGCGGTATGTGGGATCTTTGTTTGCGACACGCAAACCCTTAGTTGTGGCATGTGGGATCTAGTTCCCTAACCAGGGATCAAACCCAGGCCCCCTGCATTGAGGGCACAGAGTCTTAGCCACTGGACCACCAGGGAAGTCCCCAAGCTGAAGGCTTTTAAGCATCATGGGCTTGTGTTTTCTCCAAGGGACCGTGTGTGCTGGCCTGATATAATCACAGACCACATGTGGTTTTTTTCCCCATAGATTCCAAGTGTTTAAAGAACGACGGCTAAAAACTGTGACCAAGCTGTGCCTTAAAATTGTTCAGATGAAATGAGTGAATCCACCTGGTGGCTTACCTGTTTGCATCACCTGATATCCTTTCATTTTCAGTCTGTCAAGTAATAAAGGGATAGCTGTGAGGTGGAAGGTGCTATTTCTGCAGGGAATTATAATTGGTGCCTGCCAGTTCTTCACTCTGTAATAGAACAATATAATAAAACTAAGGTGCCCTCTGTGTGCAGAAGGGCGATCATCTTTTCTGGTGCCTTTGTTAGTGAGTTGGGTTTCCTGGTGATTGAAAGTTCAAAACCCACAGACTTGACACAGCTTCCAGGCTAGGCTTTCCTTTCTCTGAATTAAGTGTGGTTACTTGCAGCCTCCTTGAGGCTGCGGGGGTATTTGTTCATTACACTAGAGGGATGTGTTGCTGTTTGGTTTCCTCTGATGTGTCTCATGAGCCATATTTCTTTTCTTCTTCTACAATCTGTTGAAAAATTCCTTGGCAAGAATGTGCCTCAATATGTGGAGAAAGAAAATGAAGTACCCAGGCCATGTACTGTGTGAATAATCAACCTGCTAGTCTCAGTGTTTTTTTTCATTTTGAAGAATCCCAGTGTTTCCAAGTGGGGAAAACCTTGCTTGAGTAAGAAAGTCATTTGGTGATCAGATGGGCATGGAATTTGGTGGATGGGAGAAGCTGATGAGTCCCTGAATTATGGTTTTTCCTAAAGCCAGGTGAGGATTTCAGAGGTTTTCCCAACAATCACTGCTTTAGCAGACTTGTGGCATTTGGAGTGAAAATGCCTTTAAAGTGGATCATGGGTAATTATGTGTATTAACAAATGATTTAATGCAGATGGGAACCTTGGCAAACAGCCATGCCTTCTCCAGGTGTTCCTGTTCTCTCTTTTTTTTTTTTACACCTTTATTGGAGTATAATTGCTTTACAATGGTGTGTTAGTTTCTGCTTTATAACAAAGTGAATCAGTTATACATATACATCTGTTCCCATATCTCTTCCCTCTTGTGTCTCCCTCCCTCCCACCCTCCCCATCCCACCCCTCTAGGTAGTCACAGAGCACGAGCTGATCACCCTGTGCTATGTGGCTGCTTCCCACTAGCTATCTATTTTACGTTTGGTAGTGAATACATGTCCATGCCACTCTCTCACCCCGTCACAGCTCACCCCTCCCCCTCCCCATATCCCCAAGTCCATTCTCTAGTAGGTCTGTGTCTTTATTCCCGTCTTGCCCCTAGGTTCTTCATGACTTTTTTTTTCTTAGATTCCATATATATGTGTTAGCATACGGTATTTGTCTTTCTCTTTCAGACTTACTTCACTCTCTATGACAGACTCTAGGTCCATCCACCTCACTACAAATAACTCAATTTCGTTTCTTTTTATGGCTGAGTAATATTCCATTGTATATATGTGCCACATCTTCTTTATCCATTCATCTGATGATGGTCACTTAGGTTGTCTCCATGTCCGGGCTATTATAAATAGAGCTGCAATGAACATTTTGGTACATGACTCTTTTTGAATTATGGTTTTCTCAGGGTATATGCCCAGTAGTGGGATTGCTGGGTCATATGGTAGTCATACTTGTAGTTTTTTAAGGAACCTCCATACTGTTCTCCATAGTGGCTGTACCAATTCAAATTCCCACCAGCAGTACAAGAGTGTTCCCTTTTCTCCACACCCTCTCCAGAATTTATTGTTTCTAGATTTTTTGATGATGGCCATTCTGACTGGTGTGAGATGATATCTCATTGTAGTTTTGATTTGCATTTCCCTAATGATTAATGAAGTTGAGCATTCTTTCATGAGTCTGTTGGCAGTCTGTATATCTTCTTTGGAGAAATGTCTATTTAGGTCTTCTGCCCATTTTTGGATTGGGTTGTTTGTTTTTTTGTTATTGAGCTGCATGAGCTGCTTGTAAATTTTGGAGATTAATCCTTTATCAGTTGCTTCATTTGCAAATATTTTCTCCCATTCTGAGGGTTGTCTTTTGATCTTGTTTACGGTTTCCTTTGCTGTGCAAAAGCTTTGAAGTTTCATTAGGTTCATTCGTTTATTTTTGTTTTTATTTCCATATCTCTCGGAGGGGGGTCAAAAAGGATCTTGCTGTGATTTATGTCATAGAGTGTCCTGCCTATGTCTTCCTCTAAGAGTTTGATAGTTTCTGGCCTTACATTTAGGTCTTTAGTCCATTTTGAGCTTATTTTTGTGTATGGTGTTAGGGAGTGTTCTAATCTCATACTTTTACATGTACCTGTCCAGTTTCCCCAGCACCACTTATAGAAGAGGCTGTCCTTTCTGCACTGTACATTCCTGCCTCCTTTATCAAAGATAAGATGACCGTATGTGCGTGGGTTTATCTCTGGGCTTTCTATCCTGTTCCATTGATCTATATTTCTGTTTTTGTGCCAGTACCATACTGTCTTGTTTACTGTAGCTCTGTAGTATAGTCTGAAGTCAGGGAGCCTGATTCCTCCAGCTCCGTTTTGCGTTCTCAAGATTGCTTTGGCTATTTGGGGTCTTTTGTGTTTCCATACAAATTGTGAAATTTTTTGTTCTAGTTCTGTGAAAAATGCCAGTGGTAGTTTGATAGGGATTGCATTGAATCTGTAGATTGCTTTGGGTAGTAGAGTCATTTTCACAATGTTGATTCTTCCAATCCAAGAACATGGTATATCTCTCCATCTATTTGTATCATCTTTAATTTCTTTCATCAGTGTCCTATAATTTTCTGCATACAGGTCTTTTGTCTCCTTAGGTAGGTTTATTCCTAGATATTTTATTCTTTTTGTTGCAATGGTAAATGGGAGTGTTTTTTTAATTTCACTTTCAGATTTTTCATCCTTAGTGTATAGGAATGCAGGAGATTTCTGTGCATTAATTTTGTATCCTGCTACTTTACCAGATTCATTGATTAGCTCTAGTAGTTTTCTGGTAGCATCTTTAGGATTCTCTATGTATAGTATAATGTCATCTGCAAACAGTGACAGCTTAACTTCTTCTTTTCTGATTTGGATTCCTTTTATTTCCTTTTCTTCTCTGATTGCTGTGGCTAAAACTTGCAAAAGTATGTTGAATAAGAGTGGTGAGAGTGGGCAACCTTGTCTTCTTCCTGATCTTAGTAGAAATGCTTTCAGTTTTTCACCATTGAAGACGATGTTGGCTGTGGGTTTGTCATATATGGTCTTTATTATGTTGAGGAAAGTTCCCTCTATGCCTACTGTCTGCAGGGCTTTTATCATAAATGGGTGTTGGATTTTGTTGAAAGCTTTCTCTGCATCTATTGAGATGATCATAGGGTTTTTCTCCTTCAATTTGTTCATATGGTGTATCACGTTGATTGCTTTGCGTATATTGAAGAATCCTTGCATTCCTGGAATAAAGCCCACTTGATCATGGTGTATGATCCTTTTAATGTGTTGTTGGATTCTGTTTGCTAGTATTTTGTTGAGGATTTTTGCATCTATGTTCATCAGTGATATTGGCCTGTAGTTTTCTTTCTTTGTGATATCCTTGTCTGGTTTTGGTATCAGGTGATGGTGCCCTCATAGAATGAGTTTGGGAGTGTTCCTCTCTCTGCTATATTTTGGAAGAGTTTGAGAAGGATAGGTGTTAGCTGTTCTCTAAATGTTTGATAGAATTCGCCTGTGAAGCCATCTGGTCCTGGGCTTTTGTTTGTTGGAAGATTTTTAATCACAGTTTCAATTTCAGTGCTTGTGATTGGTCTGTTCGTATTTTCTCTTTCTTCCTGATTTAGTCTTGGCAGGTTGTGCATTTCTAAGAATTTGTCCATTTCTTCCAGGTTGTCCATTTTATTGGCATAGAATTGCTTGTAGTAATCTCTCATGATCTTTTGTATTTCTGCAGTGTCACTTGTTACTTCTCCTTTTTCATTTCTAATTCGATTGATTTGAGTCTTCTCCCTTTTTTTCTTGATGAGTCTGGCTAATGGTTTATCAATTTTGTTTATCTTCTCAAAGAACCAGCTTTTAGTTTTATTGATCTTTGCTATCGTTTCCTTCATTTCTTTTTCATTTATTTCAGATCTGATTTTTATGATTTCTTTCCTTCTGCTAACTTTGTGGGTTTTTTGTTCTTCTTTCTCTGATTGCTTTAGGTGCAAATTTAGTTTGTTTATTCGAGATGTTTCCTGTTTCTTAAGGTAGGACTGTATTGCTATAAACTTCCCTCTTAGAACTGCTTTTGCTGCATCCCATAGGTTTTGGGTCATCGTGTCTCCATTGTCGTTTATTTCTAGGTATTTTTTGATTTCCTCTTTGATTTCTTCAGTGATCACTTCGTTATTAAGTAGCGTATTGTTTTGTCTCCATGTGTTTGTATTTTTTACAGATCTTTTCCTGTAATTGGTATCTAGTCTCATAGCATTGTGGTCGGAAAAGATACTTGATACAATTTCAATTTTCTTAAATGTACCAAGGCTTGATTTGTGACCCAAGATATGATGTATCCTGGAGAATGTTCCATGAGCACTTGAGAAAAATGTGTATTCTGTTGTTTTTGGGTGGAATGTCCTATAAATATCAATTAAGTCCATCTTGTTTAATGTATCATTTAAAGCTTGTGTTTCCTTATTTATTTTCATTTTGGATGATGTGTCCATTGCTGAAAGTGGGGTGTTAAAGTCCCCTACTATGAATGTGTAACTGTCGATTTCCCATTTTATGGCTGTTAGTATTTGCATTATGTATTGAGGTGCTCCTAGGTTGGGTGCATAAATATTTACAATTGTTATATCTTCTTCTTGGATCGATCCCTTGATCATTATGTAGTGTCCTTCTTTGTCTCTTGTAATAGTCTTTATTTTAAAGTCTATTTTGTCTGATATGAGAATTGCTACTCCAGCTTTCTTTTGCTTTCCATTTGCATGGGATATCTGTTTCCATCCCCTCACTTTCAGTCTGTATGTGTCCCTAGGTCTGAAGTGGGTCTCTTGTAGACAGCATATATATGTGTCTTGATCCATTCAGCCAATCTATGTCTTTTGGTGGGAGCATTTAGTCCATTTACATTTAAGGTAATTATTGATATGTATGTTCCTATTCCCATTTTCTTAATTGTTTTGGGTTTCTTATTGTAGGTATTTTCCTTCTCTTGTGTTTCTTGCCTAGAGCAGTTCCTTTAGCATTTGTTGTAAAGCTGGTTTGGTGGTGCTGAACTCTCTCAGCTTTTGCTTGTCTGTAAAGGTTTTAATTTCTCCATCAAATCTGAATGAGATCCTTGCTGGGTAGAGTAATCTTCGTTGCAGGTTTTTCTCCATCACTTTAAATATGTCCTGCCAGTCCCTTCTGGCTTGCAGAGTTTCTGCTGAAAAATCAGCTGTTAACCTTATGGGGATTCCCTTGTGTGTTATTTGTTGTTTTTCCCTTGCTGCTTTTAATATGTTTTCTTTGTATTTAATTTTTGACAGTTTGATTAATATGTGTCTTGGCATGTTTCTCCTTGGATTTATCCTGTATGGGACTCTCTGTGCTTCCTGGACTTGATTAACTATTTCCTTTCCCATATTAGGGAAGTTTTCAACTATAATCTCTTCAAATGTTTTCTCAGTCCCTTTCTTTTTCTCTTCTTCTTCTGGAACCCCTATAATTCGAATGTTGGTGCGTTTAATGTTGTCCCAGAGGTCTCTGAGACTGTCCTCAGTTCTTTTCATTCTTTTTTCTTTATTCTGCTCTGCAGTAGTTATTTCCACTATTTTATCTTCCAGGTCACTTATCCATTCTTCTGCCTCAGTTATTCTGCTATTGAACCCTTCTAGAGTATTTTTAATTTCATTTATTGTGTCGTTCATCGTTGCTTGTTTCATTTTTAGTTCTTCTAGGTCCTTGTTGTTTCTTACATTTTCTCTATTCTATATCCAAGATTTTGGATCATCTTTACTATCATTATTCTGAATTCTTTTTCAGGTAGACTGCCTATTTCCTCTTCATTTGTTAGGTCTGGTGGGTTTTTATCTTGCTCCTTCATCTGCTGTGTGTTTTTCTGTCTTCTCATTTTGCTTATCTTACTGTGTTTGGGGTCACCTTTTTGCAGGCTGCAGGTTCGTAGTTCCCGTTGTTTTTGGTGTCTGTCCCCAGTGGCTAAGGTTGGTTCAGTGGGTTGTGTAGGCTTCCTGATGGAGGGGACTAGTGCTTGGGTTCTGGTAGATGAGGCTGGATCTTGTCTTTCTGGTGGGCAGGTCCACGTCTGGTGGTGTGTTTTGGGATGTCTGTGGACTTACTATGATTTTAGGCAGCCTCTCTGCTAATGCGTGAGGTTGTGTTCCTGTCTTGCTAGTTGTTTAGCATAGGGTGTCCAGCAGTGTAGCTTGCTGGTTGTTGAGTGAAGCTGGGTGTTGGTGTTGAGATGGAGATCTCTGGGAAATTTTCGCCGTTTGATATTACGTGGAGCTGGGAGGTCTCTTGTAGACCAGTGTCCTGAAGTTGTCTCTCCCACCTCAGAGGCACAGCACTGACTCCTGGCTGCAGCACCTAGAGCCTTTCATCCACACGGCTCAGAATAAAAGGGAAAAAAGGAGAAAGAAAGAAAGAGAGAGAGAGAGAGGGAGCGAGGGAGGGAGGAAGGAAGAAGAAAGAAAGAAAGAAAGGAAGAAAGAAAGGGGATAAAATAAAGTAAGATAAAATAAAGTTATTAAAATAAAAAATAATTTTTAAGCAAAAAAAATTTTTTTAAGTAAAAAAAAAAAAACGGACGGTTAGAACCCTAGGACAAATGGTGGAAGCAAAGCTATACAGACAAAATCTCACACAGAAGCATACACATACACACAAAAAGAGGAAAAGGGGAGAAAATAATAAATCTTGCTCTCGGAGTCCACCTCCTCAGTTTGGGATGATTCCTTGTCTATTCAGGTATTCCACAGATGCAGGGTACATCAAGTTGATTGTGGAGATTTAATCCGCTGGTCCTGAGGCTGCTGGGAGAGATTTCCCTTTCTCTTCTTTATTCGCACAGCTCCCAGGGGCTCAGCTTTGGATTTGGCCCCGCCTCTGCGTGTAGGTTGCCCGAGGGCGTCTGTTCTCCGCTCAGACAGGACTGGGTTAAAGGAGCCGCTGACTCGGGGGCTCTAGCTCACTCAGGCTGGGGGGAGGGAGGGGTGCGGATGCAGGGTGAGCCTGCTGCGGCAGAGGCTGGCAGGACGTTGCACCAGCCTGAGGCGCGTCATGCGTTCTCCCGGGGAAGTTGTCCCTGGATCCCGGGACCCTGGCAGTCTGTCCTCTTATTTCGGCACATTGTTCCTCTAATATGCAAAGTTGCTATCATTAAGCACCAAGATAAAAAGTGCAGCTTCACAGAATAAAAATATTGAGTGTTGTGAAATCCATAATCCTAAATTAGATGAAAGGCTGAGAGGGTAATAACACAGTGTATTTTTCACACTGTAATTAAAGAGCGTGTTTCCCATGGGGCTTATATTGTTCATATAGTTCAGATGCAAATACTTCATGTAGCAGGGACAACAAACTGTAAGTACAGGACTATTTACAGCCTCTCTGGCTTCTTGAATCCTAGAAATTTGTGTCGATGATTAGAATATTGTGGGAAAAGTGCTGCAGAATTGGAGGAAGCCAAATAGGTCACTAAGATTTTATACCAGAAGGAATGAAACTAATAAAAGGAGGAGATAATGAATTCATAAAGGCAGGGGGGTTGGAGTGAACTGGATGGGGAGGACAGTTTTGGGGAGCTTAGAGAAAGAAGTACAGTCCCGGGGGCAATCCAGAGTGTGAGAAGTTTGAAAGAGAAATAAACAGGAAAGCAGGAGTTGAAGACATTTTATGGGAATTGGGTCTCCTTTGATATTTTTAGAAAGACTCCAGTAAATATTTGAATTGCTGCTTGCAGTATTTTTGATGGTAAAATTGATGTTTATTTGAATGAGACACACAGGGACAGGCTGTAGGAGAGACGTGTTACATTTTTGCTACATTGACATGTAGGATTCTAGATTGGAGGTGAGTGTCTCAGATTTATTCAAGAATTGAGACAAGAGTACAAACTTATCATGTCTGCCTTATCCATGGAATATATTAGGTTATAGAGTGAGCAACCATAAGACATGAAATATGATCATTCTTAGAGTTAGGCTGAAAGCCAGAAGGGTACTGGGTTGAAATTGGATTACAACTTTCCAGAGAATACATAGTTTGGGAATAGATGTTCCAGATGGAGACCCAGTCTTGTGGGATATTATGAGAGATCTCCAAGGTGAGGAAGTCTAAAACCTTCCTAATAAAATGTCATCTGGGAGTTAGATTTTTATCCAACCTCAATAGTAACACAACTTCTCAAGAAACTGGAGTCATCCATGGAAGAGGATGGAAGGCTGGTGACAGACCCTTTCATCAGTTCAAGGCTCCTTTCCAGCACCAGCAGCTGAGGATGCATCCCCTGATGTGGACTGGGCCATAGCTGTGGGGTTGCAGTCAAACAGGGAACCACAGAACCGTGGCCAGGGCTCCTCCCTGCCAGCCACCAGTGATATTTGTAGACAGCTCCATGCCAGAGACCAGATAGAAGACCCTGCACTGTGGTTAGCCAATGCAGATGAGACCCTGCATGGCAGTGAACCTAGAGGGGTTAAGAAGTCTGGGAATTTCCCTGGCGCTCCAGTGGTTAAGACTTCATGCTTCCACTGCAGGGGGCGCAGGTTTGATCCCTGGTCGGGGAACTAAGATCCCGCATGTGGCAAGGCCAAATAAACAAATAAGTCTTCTGTTGGGTTTCTCTATTGATGGTTTCCATTTTGGTTTCCAAACTTTGGGATCTGGGCTCTGTGTTGTGCATCGATGAGCTAGGCTGAGATAGGTAGAAGGAAAGAAAAGAGAAGAGATACTTAGTCTCCGTGCAGTATATGTGCTGTGTGCAAATGCCATGCATTTAATTTCTTTTGTTTTGAAGATGTATGACCTTTCCTCTCTGTGCTAACCTTTTCGTTACCCATTGTCTCCTGTTCCATTCCAGGAGCACAAAAGAGATACTGATTTCTCACAGTGGCTACTACTGCCTGAGGAAATATGGATTTGTATATTTTCCCTTCTCTCACACAACGAGCTTGCTCGGGTTGCACCAGTGTGTTGCCACCTCCACCAGCTTGCAAGTGACGAAAGCCTTGGTAAGCAGTCAAAGCAATATTTCAAATGAATGGGCCATAATTGGGAAGAAAATGTCTGTTTCACTTCATCAGGTTTGCTTTCTAGTTTTTCTGTTGTGTAAGGGAAGTCCTTTGGAAAGTGCATTACACCTTCCTGGCCATTGTCATGTTGGCTGGTCTGTACAATACTGTCATTTATTAATTTGTTCATCCATTCATTCAACCTATAAAATAGGTGCTGTGGTGCTAAAGAGGAGAGTGAGACATTGGCTCCACCCTAAAAGTACTTTTGTGCTAGGGAGACAGATCTATAGCCAGTTAACTGAGACGCAACAATAATGGCAATAATAATGATAATTACAATCATTTACTGAGTACTTTCTATGTGTCAGGCATTATGTTGTTTCATGTACTTTATCTCATTGATTTCTTCCAACAATAATATGACTCAGAACTTTCTCCATCCCCGTCTTGCTGATGAAGGAAGTTAGTCTTGGAGAGGTTAAATAATGTGCCTGATTCTCATGGCTAGTAGACATCAAGGCCTATTGTTGAACTCCAGTAGTGCTATTACGCAGATGAAAAGCAAAGTATTGGGTAGCTGTGGAAGAAAGGAGTAATCCAGGAGGAGATAGCATTTGTCAGCATTTGTTCCAAATATTGAAGAATGAGTAGTATTTTGAAAGGTGGAGAAATGGAAGGTAGAGCGAAGAAGGTCATTCTGAACAGGGTGAATAGCAAGATTAAAGCAAAGAGTCATTGCATCAGGAATTACTTTTGGCTACTGGTTTCAGAGACATGAAGTAATGGTGGCTTAAACTAGAAAGGGTTTTATTTTTTTCTCACATAACATGTAACCTATAGATAAGTTGCCCAGGACTGATTTAATAGTTCAGTGATATCACTGAGCCAGTTTCCTTCTCTATTTTTGTCCTGCTATCCTTAGGTCATGGCTTCTATCTTCAAGGTTACTTGATGGCCACAAGATGGCTGCTGGAGCTCCAACCATTGTATCAGAGTTCTAGAAAGAAAAAAAAAAGTAGGGAAGGGTAGAAAGGCAACTATCATCTGCATAAACCCCATTTAAAGATTTCTTTTCTTGAAACTGCTTCAATGACATTTTACATCTCATTGGTCACCTCTTCTTATTAGATAGAGAAGGAAATTCAGGTCTTTTTATGTGGGTACATAGTCTTACCCAATGTTACAGGGCTTGTGTTAGGAAGAAGAGGAACATGGATATTGGAGAGGTAATTAGCTGTACTTGCTGTAGACGAGAAGAGAGAGCACACGGCTTGTGGAAAGTGGAGTCGGGAATATTGTGGAGAAGGAGGCTGGGGTCAAGCTGTGGAGGGAGTCCCTTAAATGTTATATACTAAGCTTATATTTTATCCTCTAGATAACAGGGAACATTTGAAGGTTTGAGCAGGGAGTGACAGTTTCAGAAAGATCAATCTGGAAGCAATGAGAAACATGCATCAGACAGAGAAAAACTCTATAGATAGGAAGGAAACCCAATAAATTGAAGTCTGCAGTGCATCTCAGGCAGAAGAAGGTGTTAGGATGCCAATAGTGGGCACAGAGAGGAGGGGATGCATGCCCAAACTCTCTGCCACTAGAATCAAGGGGGTGGGGTAGCTGGTGATTGGTGGGGGAGTGGTATCCACAGCAGCTGAGGTTTCTGGGCTGATGGACAGGGAAAATGCAGTGGCTTCCCTAACTGTATTATCGTGGCTTCATTCCATCATTAGAGAAACAGTGCCCAATAATCTATTGAGAACAGATCCCAGCAGCCTAGCTCTGTTATTTCAAAGGCGGGGCTGAGTTTTTAACAAGGCACTGGGGGATGAGTGAAGGAGTTTCCTAATTTGGGTCACTTGGCTTTTTTGGATAACTTACCCCTGGGTGTTTGTGGTAACCTTTCCCCTAGGCAGCAGAAAGATCAAAGGATTCCAAAACCAGAGGGTGTAAGCTTTGGCCAGAGGGACCAAATTTGGAAGCCACCTATTTTTATAAGTAAAAAAAAATGTTTGGAATGCAGCCGTGCCCATTTGTGGACACGCCCGTGGCTGCTTTCTTGTTACAGTGGCAGAGTTGAGTACTTTGACAAAGACCCTAGGGCCTACAAAGCCTACTGTATTTACTAGTTCAAGTTTCTTTAAAACTTTTACAGAAAAAAGTTTACTGGCTTCTGCCTAAAACATTAGACTACCCGATTCCTCTTTTTCCAGGGTAATTTCTATGGAGGGAGAATTCTGTGGATCCTTTCTGCTCCTAATTGTGAGATTGGGGGCTTAATTAGTACTTTGTATAATGTTTAAGCTTTCTTGAAAAACAAAATTTAAAAGCTAAACAATATCAAATAAAACAAAAATAAAATTTTGTTCTATTTGCCTATTCTCCCGGGTGTTTATATAAATTATGTGGCCATAGAAACGTATTAGAAATTAACCACAAGCCCCTGACAGGGCTTTCTTGATGTTTCACATTTAATACATACTTGTTAATGCCATCTCAAGCGTATATACCGAGTCCTCAACTTTAAATTTTCCTCTAGTGGAGCAAATAAGAAAAGCAAACCTCTTAATTATTTGTGGCTAACCTTAATTAAAGGTCATTTTAAGATTAAGATGTTAGGCATCATGCGTTTCAACACTGGGACAAATGTTTGGAGGAGAGTGGAAACAAAGAGAATAACTCTTGTGTGGCGTGAGAGAAGGATTCTTTCAGGAGACCTTTACTCTGCAAACGGTTGCTAAGGCAGCCCCTCTAATTTACACTACACCGTAGCTTCACATTCGCTAAACTGAGAGGGGAAAAAGTCAGGAATAAATAAGACAGCCCCTGAGCTTTGGGGCCACGTGGCTGTGTGCAGGTCAGGAGTCCTGTGGAGGGAAAGCGGCTGAGGCCTCCAGTTCATGTTCTAGGCGCCCTGCAGTCTCTCCCTGGTTTAAGTTTAGACCTTCAAGAGCTGCTAGTCTCCCTGCTTTGCGGTGTCCCCTCAGTGGAATTTCATCTGGCCTGTGGCCATTTTCAGTTTCAATTGCGAAACAGCCCTTGGAGACTCATTGTGCTTTCTGGAAGCTTGTTGAGAACATCACACTCTACGTTACACAGCCGCTCCCTGTGGCACCTGTGGGTAGGTCTCACTACCCGAGATAGTTGTACTTCTCCTAAGTGATTCTTTTCTTTCGTCTCATGACACTGAATTGTGTAATTGTGCTGCCTTAGTTCTCTAACATGTATAAAGGACTTTGGGGGTATTTATTGTTGACCCAAAACAAACAGACCGCCAGGTATTTCTCCAGCAAAGATGAGTTTATTTGGAATCAGCAGAGACTGGCAATCCAGGGTCAGCAATCCCATACACAGCAAGGGAAGGGGACTGCATTACAGAGGGAAAAGGAGGCTGGGAGGGCTGTAGTAAACAAAGAGTCCACGGCTTTTCATTGGCTGAGTCCTTGCCAGGAAAGGAGAGGAGACTTTCTTCTTTTTGTTGGGCGCTGCTATTCTGGCAAGGTGTGAGAGCTCCCCCTTCTGGTCTCTTGACTCTATTTAATTGAGGTTTCTGTTAATTTTTCACATTATTTTGTTGACCAAGCATGTTCCTGGCTCTGGTAAGTTTTCCTATCCTTGTCTTCTCTTTACATCATTTTTTTGTTCCTATATAAAATATTTTTATAATTTAAAATTATACGCTGTACTGTCTACAAGCCCTTATAAGCTGCCTGAATTTGTTTGGGGTTTCAGGCTTGTAAAAAGCAGTGGTATTTAAACTTGATCATGGGTCTGCCTCACCTGGAAGCCTTGTCAAAACACAGATGACTGCCCTCCCCCAGTTTGTGATTTGTGTAGGTCTGGGTGGGGGCTGAGACTGGGCTGTTCTAGCAACATTTCCAGGAGATGTTCATGCTGCTGCTCCAGGAACTACACTTTGAGTACCGCTGTCATAAAGAAAACAATAAAACAACTGTTTTTGATAATTATATTAGCAATTTGCCAATCAAGTAGTGAGGTTTTTAAAAAAAAATCTTATTATGTATCTGGTGTTGAACTGGGCGTTGTGTGGTGATGGTTCTTGTCTTGAGGAAATTTTCTTTTTTTCTTTTTTTTAAATATTTATTTATTTATTTGGCTGCATTGGGTCTTAGTTGCGGCATGCGGAATCTTCGTTGGGGGATGTGGGATCTTTCGTTGTGGTGCCCAGGCTTCTCTAATTACGATGCGCAGGCTTCTCTCTAGTTGTGGCGCACGGAGTCTAGAGTGCGGGCTCAGTAGTTGCTCAGTAGTTGTGGCACACGGGCTTAGTTGTCCTGCGGCATGTGGGATCTTAGTTCCCTGACCAGGGATCAAACCCGCATCCCCTGCATTGGAAGCCAGATTCTTAACCACTGGACCACCAGGGAAGTCCCTCGAGGAAATTTTCTGATTGGCTGAACAGATGAGAAATACATATAAGTCAAGGAAAAGGACAGTGTCTAGCCAAGTGTTGATCAGAGCTGGGGCGATTCAATGTGAATTTGGGTGTTTAAGAAGGAACACAGGATGACGTAGCGCTTGAGCTGGTCTTTGAAATAAGAATGGGGTTTGAATGGTGGAATAAAGGACGGTGAGGAGGGAACTTGTGGTTAGAGGATTTGCCTGGGCAGAGGGCTAGCGCTGGGGGGAAAAAGAACCCATTAAAGCCATGGCCTGCTGCACCACGCAGAACACAGAACTTCTAACTCTGGAGAACAGTGTGCCCTCCTTGGCCACGGAGGAGAGCGTCCCCCTAAGTTGGCACCACCCTCCAATCTCATCTCCCCTCTGCTTTCCATTTGATCAGATTCCTCATTGTTGCCTGACAACTTTCTCTATTTTCCAAGGCCTTTTCTGAGCCTTTGCCCCTGATATCTCCTTCACCTGACCTGCACTTTTCTCCTTTCTCTACTGTCCCATACATGGTGCAGCTCAAATGCTACCAAGGACTTCATGAAAACACTCTGGTTCCTCCCTAAAACCTCCTTGAGTGATTAGTGAGCAGCTTACATTGACGAGTATATCATTCCTTCCCCATTTACTTGTGTCCAAGTTATACTCATCATCAATAAATTGTAGAATCCCTCTTCTTCCTCTGTGACAACCCCTGTTCTCAAAGTGTGGTCCAGAAACCAGCAATATCAATCAGCCTTACCTGGGGACTTGCTGAAAATGCTAATACTCCTCAGACCGCACCCCAGAACTGAATGGGAAACTCTGGGGTGGGGCCCAGCAGTATAAGGCTTCACAAACCCTCCAGGTGATTCTGAAAAATGGAGGAAAGCTAATTATTGACAAGTGGCCCCTGAATTCCTCCCAGAGGGCCGCCTCCCCCAAGATGAAATCCCTGCTCTCTAATTACTAACAGTTCTTTTTAAAAAAAATATTTATTTATTTATTTATTTATTTTAGGCTGCGTTGGGTCTTCGTTGCTGCGCGCGGGCTTTCTGTAGTTGTGGAGAGTGGGGGCTACTCTTGTGGTGCGCAGGCTTCTCATTGCTGTGGCTTCTCTTGTTGCGGAGCACGGGCTCTAGGCTTGCAGGCTTCAGTGGTTGTGGCACATGAGCTCAGTAGTTGTGGCTCACGGGCTAAGTAGCTGTGGCTGGCAGGCTCTAGAGCGCAGGCTCAGTAGTTGCGGCGCACGGACTTAGTTGCTCTGTGGCATGTGAGATCACTCCGGACCAGGGCTCGAACCTGTGTCCCCTGCATTGGCAGGTGGATTCTTAACCACTGCACCACCAGGGAAGTTCCTAACAGTCCATTTTAAGAGTGGAGAGTTTGCGTTTCTTAGAAGATGAACAGTTTTAATTTCTTCAACAGTTTGCTTTAAAAACAAAGTGAGGCTGTTTTCCGTAAGTTTAACATTTCATATGTGGTACAAATGCCCTGACCGCTTTTTTAAATGATTATAATTCAACCACAGATAATGAATGCTTTGGAGTGCTGTAACAAATTGGATAATAACAATGATTTAATCAAAGTCAAGCTAGCTAACAGTAGGAAGAAAAACCCTGCTGATTAAATTCATTTAAAAAAAATGTCCATTTAAAGTAAACTATTTCCATATCGAAAATCTTCTAATGCCTTAATTTTTGTCTAGTATATGTATACTTTCTCATAGGAAGTATTGAAAAAATAATGAGAAATTCAGTGCAAAACTGCAGCATTCAAGGATTTGCAATGTACTGCTTATTGTCCAGGGAGCTGTTAACTGCTTGACCATGTAGGCGGAGTATGTGAGAACGCTTTTTCTACACAAACACAAAATTGTGTATATATACATAATTTGATGAGTTTTAATGGTTACACTCATGAAACCACCATCACAATCAAGATATAGAACACTTCTGTTTCCTTCCAAAATTTCTTTGTGTACCCTTGCATTCTACCCAACCCTGCACCCCTGGTCTCAGGCAACATTTTGTTACTATGGATAAATTAACATTCTATGAAAATAGACCCATACAGTATGTGCTCTTTTGTGTCCAGCTTCTTGAACCCTGCATGATGATTTTGCGATTCATCCATGTTGCAAATAGTAGTTATTCATTCCTTTTCATTGCTGAGTCATATTCCATGATATGGAGGTACCACAGATTGTTGACCCACTCACTTGTTGACGGACATTTTGAATTTTTGGCAATGGCAAATAATGCTGCAATGAACATTCATGCACAAGCCTTTATGTGGACATGTTTTCATTTATCTTGGGTAAATGCCTAGCGAATGCTGGGTCGTATGCTACACATAAAAATGTTAACATTTTCTTAAAAAACAGCCAGTTTTCAAACGAGTTGTATGATTTTACATTTCCACCATCACGTATAAGACTTCTGGTTGTTCTACACTTGGTGTCATCAATCTTTTTATTTTTGATCATTCTGATGTGTGTGTAGTGGTATCTCATTGTGTATTTAATATGCATTTCCCTGATGACTAGTGATATTGAGCAGCGTTTTACATGCTTATTGGCCTTTTGTATATCTTCTTTTGTAAATTGTTCAAATAGTTTACCCCCATTTTTTTCTTTGAGTTGTTTTTCTTATTAAACTGTAAGAGTTCTTTATATATTCTGGATATAAGTCCTTTATCAGATACATGTATTACAAGTACTTTCTCCCACTTTGTGGCTTGTCTTTTTGTTTTCTTAATCATGTCTTTCAGGCAGCAAAGCTTTTTTCATTTTGATAAAGTCCGTCTTAATTTTTTTTCTGTAGCATGTGCTTTTTATTTCCTATCTAAAAAAAAATCATGGCCTACCACTAGGTCACAAAAATTATCTCCTATGTTTTTTTATAGAATTTTTATCGGTTTAACTTTTTTTTTTAATTTTATTTATTTATTTATTTATTTTTGGCTGCCATGGGTCTTCGTTGCTGCACATGGGCTTTCTCTAGTTGCAGTGAGCGGGGGCTACTCTTCGTTGTGGTGCGCAGGCTTCCCGTTGTGGTGGCTTCTCTTGTTGCGGAGCACGGGCTCTACGCACATGGGCTTCAGTAGTTGTGGCTCGCAGGCTCTAGAGTGCAGGCTCAGTAGTTGTGGCGCATGGGCTTAGTTGCTCTGCGGCATGTGGGATCTTCCCGGACCAGGGCTCAAACCCATGTCCCCTGCATTGGCAGGTGGATTCTTAAGCACTGCGCCACCAGGAGAGTCCCTATCGGTTTAGCTTTTACATTTAGGTTGTTTATTCATTTTGAGTTAATTTTTGAGTGATGTTCATTTTATTTCCATAATGATATCCAGTTCTTCCAGCACCATTTGTAGAAAAGACTGCCCTTTCCCCTGTATACAGCCTCATTATCTTTATCAAAAATCAACTGACCATGTTAAGTGTGGATCTATTTCTGTACTCTCTATTCTGTTTCATTAATCTCTATGTTTATCCTAATGCTAATACTGTACTATCTTCCAACTCATGAACATGGTCTATTTCTCCATTTATTTCACTTTTTAAAATAATAATTCTCAGCTATGTTTTAGACATTTTATTGTAGAGGTTTGCATATCTTTTGTTAAATTTATTCCTAAATATTTTATGAGTTTCGATGCTACCGTAAATGAAATTGTTTTTGTAAATTTTATTTTTCTAACATTTGCTGTTAGTAAAAAATATATACAATTTTTTTATAGCGACATTGTATCCTGCTACCTTTCTAAGTTCACTTTTATATATATATAATATTTGTTTGTAGATTTCTGAGGTTATAAATAATGATGTTACCTGAACGTAGAGACAGTTTTACATCTTCCTTTTCAATATTTTTGCCTTTTATCTTTGATGCAATGGGTAGGACCTTCAGGACAGCATTGAATAGAAATGGTGAGAGTGTTCATTCTTGCCTTTTTCCCAATCTTAGGGGGAAATAGCTTAATATTTTACCATTAAGTATGATGTTGGTTATTGGTTTTTAATAAATGACATTTATCAGATTGAGGAGGTCTTCCGCTCCTAGTTTATTGAGAGTTTTTATCATAAATTGATATTGCATTTTATCAGATGTTTTTTATGATTCTAGTGAAATGACACAATTTTCCCCTTTATTTTGTTGATATGATGAATTACATTGATTTTAGAATATTAAACCAATTCTTCATTTGAATATTAAACTTAAGCACATCATGGTACATGATCCGATTCATTGAGTTCTTTTTTTTTTAATTTAGATATAATTGACCTACAATACTATGTTAGTTTCAGATGTACTACATAGTGATGTGCATAGATTATGAACCAATCCCCACAATAACTCTAGTAACCATCTGTCCCCATATAAAGTTATTACAATATTATTGACCATATTCCTTGTGCTGTATATTTATTTTATAAATAAGCCTGTGGCTTATTTATTTTATAACTGGAGGTTCATACTTCTCAATCCCCTCCATTTCACTCACCCCCTCACCCTGTCCATTGAGTTCTTAATATTTTTTCTTCTTATCTTTCAGTTCTAGAATTTGTTTCTTTATCAAATCTGCTATATCACTTTTATAGTTTCTGGATTCATTTCAAGATTTTATTTTCTAGAATACAGTGACCGTACTTCTTTCATAGCCTGCGTCTGATAATACATAGCTCTTAGAGTCTCTTTCTGTTGTCTCTTATTTGTACAGGGTTTTGTTCATGTTATCTTATTTCCTTATAAGGTTTGTTTTCTTTGAGTATATGTGGAATATTGTTTTTGTAAAGTTATCTGTGGGAAAATTTGAGGCCAGTTACTTTATTTGATTCTGCTTGGCCTCTGGGCTCACTACTAACACAGTATCAACTTTATCCAATTTTAGTGCTTAAGATTTTCTTGGCCACCTGGAAAAGTCCAAGTCCCAAGACTGGTTTACTTACAGTCACCCTTACTCTTAGAATTCAGATTAAACCCATGAGTGGTTGCCTTGGGAATTTGTCCTGTCCTGGTCCTTGCAGGGCTGGGTTCTTTCTTATAATTCCCTCTGTCTCCAAGAGCCTGAGAAAATCACTGCTTGGCCTCTCAGCTGCCTTTGCTGGTTAGGCATATGCCTTAGGGAAGACAGAGTTTCAAACGCTAGTCTCACCACACTGGGTTATAGATTTTCCAGGATTTTAGCAGGTAGTTTCTCACCGTTTGTTTAGCTTTTTAGCACTTTCAGTGACTTTTAAAAAATGCTTTTTACTTAGATTTTTCAGTTGTCTTCAGTGGGAGATTTGGTTTGAATTATCCAAAGCTGATGTCCTGATGTTGCCTCCTTGATCCCTTTAAAAATAACCGCTAGATGATAATCACACTGTGGATTCTGTATCTGTTCCCCAGATCATATATTGTGTTGGCCAAAAAGTTAACTCGGGTTTTCCCGTAAGATGTTATGGAAAAACCCAAACCTGCTCTTTTTGTTATGGAAAAACCCGACCTGCTCTTTGGAAGAGAGGAGTTATTTCCCATATTTCTCTGGTTTGCTTGCACATTTGCTTCAGCCTGTCTCTTCCTTTTGGGCTTCCTTTTATTTAGGGTTGAGTTGAGTCAATACCAGTCCATCCTGTCCTACACACTGCAGGAAGTGCATACCAAGCTCCAAGCACATACCAAGCTCCTTGAGAAGTCTTCTTAAAGTATCTCTCTCTCGGCTTGAGAGGACTAAGTACATGGTTGTTACCCACAGTACATCAACAACTCTTTCTAAATAAATTCTTTCAACTCCAACTTCTAACCTCTTCAACTCCAACCCTTTGATTCTCTCAAAGTAAATGAGTGGCTAAGTGTTGCAAAACTGGTTTTCAGAAACTCCCTTAATAAAACATTTAGAACATGGGTAATTGGCACATGTTGCCTTGGTTGCTGAAGTTGAAATATTTCAACATCCTATTATGTATTTCACAAATGTTTTCCCAGTTTGTTATGTGCCTTTTGATTTTCTATGGTGTTGTTTAGATGTAGCAATGTTAAATTTTAATGAAATGAAATCTTTTTATGGTTTCTGACTCTGTTTTTTTTTTTTAAAAAAAACACATTTTATAATTTTGGGTTTTTTTTAATATTTACCTATATTTTCTTCTGCTACTTTTATGAATTCCTTTTCTACATATTTAATCCACCTGGCATTTGGCAAGTTAGGGAATCTAACTTTTTTTCCCAAATGGTAAGTCACCCAAATACTTATATGTATTTTTTTCTGAGTTCTTATATTCTTTTTCCATCGGTCTCTCTGACCATTCTGCTAATGATAATGTAATTGATTAATTCAAACCAAAATATGGATGCATTTGTCTAAGTGTTTACACTAATCCAATGATGTAATTCTTTGTTAAACAATTGCTTTTTAATTAAATAGCCTTATTGAAGATGTTTCCACGAAATTATACTTAAAAATTAAATCACAGATTTCTTTTGATTCACAGTATATTTTTGGTCATCCAGTGACCGTCAGTGATGATATATGTGTAGGAAACTGCTAGTTTTCGTGATCCAGTCAAAGAAAGTTTTAAGGCTGTAAACAGAACACGTTTGAGGTGGTGCCAATGTCCGGTGACTAGTTTGAATTTCACCTGCTAATAGTCAAAGATTCTGGCTTCTGTGACATTCTCACGGTGAAATTCAAAGCTAATAATTAACTGGCTGTGTTAACAAGACTGAATGGCTGGAAGCAGCAAATTCTTGTATCTCAGACACAATGCATTAGTGTTTTAGACATCAGGCACATTGTTGTTTATAGTGAGCTGAGCTCCCGGGCTAGCATCCTGAAAATGAGGCTAAATGCTTTGAGCAGTTGCATGCTCAGGACACCCAAGGGGACTGTGTGGTCATCTTCGAGCCACACCAGAATCTCCTTCATCTGAAATGGAATTCAACTTGATGTGAATAAGAGTAGATACTCACTTTGGGGTATGATCTGAGCTGGTTATGTTTCCGTGTTTCCAGGAGTGGATAAACATACAGAAAGGAGTTTGTACAATATTACCATGAATCTTCATTTTTGTTTATTACTAAATTATGTAAGAAGGTAGTTTTGTAAATACTTAAGAATATTTTTATTATGTTATTATTTATTTATTCCCTACTTTTTTCCTAAAATGATTTGAGATATTTATAAAAATGTAAGAAATATAAGTTTCATTTTGTAAGATAATGATATCAGGGCAAAAGAAAAATATGGGTCAGATAGAAAAAGGCAAAGGGGAATAAATACATAGACATTTATGTTCTTTTTATCCTTTCATAATCATAAAGTCACTGCACCACAGACTGAATTTTATCAGGCCTAGAGAAAGAGGTAAACATGCTGTATCACAAACTTCTCATTGTTCAGAAAAGAAAAACAGGCCAGTTACTCAGAGAAATGGCTTTTCATAGGAGAATATTCTTTGTTTGGGAGGCACTTCTGCAGTGTTTTGTTTGTTTGTTTGATTGATTGATTTTAGGGCAGTGATATTACTGTCTATGTTATCTTTTTTGATGCTGTTTAGGTTTTGTGTTTTATAAACAAATTTTATCTTATATGTGATGAATACATCCATCAGTCAATTTCATAGACACTGTCTCTAGCCCATATATGTTAATCAGTTATTTAATAAGTGCCTCTATGTGCACAGTATTGCTTGGTGCTAAGAGATTTAAAGATAAAGAACACCAGTTATAACATTGCCTTTTGAAATAAACCTAGGTAGGCAAATAATGATACTGATGATGACGATGGTGGTTATTATGGCAAAGTCATGAATGTAGTGCTCAAATGACTGAAGTTGGAGAACATGGGTGTAGATGATAGTGGTGCTAATGAAAAGGTTTTGGTAAGGGATTAAATAATCAGATTTGTGGTTTAGAAAGATCACTTTGGTTGCCATGTGGAGAATAGATCGGCAGTGGGGAAAGATGGAAGATTAGCAAACAGTAAAGAATTGAATTAAGGCAAAGACATTATGGAAAAAGGCCAGCTCTCAGGACAATTTAATGTGAATTGAGAAGGGAGGAGGACCTGAGGAAAGCTCCCAGATTCCTGGCTTAGGTGACTAGATACTTGGATATAACTAACCAGAATATGGAGTATAAGAAGAAAGACCAACAAGCTTTGGAGAAAAAGGGAAGTTCAATCTTAGATGTGTTTATTTTTGAGGTGTCTGCAAGTCATAACAAAAATGTCCAGTAGGCAATTGGATTCACGGTGCTGGAATTCAATGGGAGTAATTGAGGCATGGGATATACAGAAAACAAAATATTTATATGAGATATAGACACAAGATATATAGAAAACAAAATGTGAATGGATTAAACAATCCAATAAAAAGGCAGAGAGATGTGTCAGACTGGATAAAAAAATAGATCCTACTCTATGTTACTATAAGACACACTATACATCAAAGATAAGACATAAAGGAATGAAAAAGATATACAAACCACAGCCAGAAGAAAGCAGGAGTGGCTTTACTAATATCAGAAAAAAAGAAGAAAAGGGATATTTTATAATGATAAGTGTCAACCCATCAGGAAGATATGACAATTATAAACATATACACACAACAGAGCCCCAGATACATAAAGCAAAACCCAAAAGAATCAAAGTGAGAAATAGACAATTTAACACTAAGCATTGGAGACTTAAAAACTCCATTTTCAATAATAGGTAGAATTACTAGGAAGAATATCAACAGGGGAATAGAAGAATTGAACAACACTTACACAGACTAGATTTCTATAAAGCAGTCTACTCAACAAAGGCTGAATACGCATTCTTCTCAAGTGCACATATAAAATTATCCAAGATACACCAGATACTAGGCCAATAACCAAGCCTGAGTACATTTAAAAGAATTCGGATGGTACAAAATATGTTCTTTAACCCCAATTAAATTAAATAAATACAGACACAAAACCTGCAACAAAATACTAGAAAACCAAATCCAGTAACATATAACAAGGATTTTATACCATGGCCAAGTAAGATTTACCAGGAATGCTAAGTTGGTTAACATTAGAAAAAAATCAGTTATATCCTATATCAATAGGATAAAGACAATAGCCACACGATCATCACAATAGATGCAGAAAAGCAACTGACAAAATCAAACGCCCCTCATGATAAAAACACTAAACAAACTAGGAATAGAAGAGAACATCCTCAATTTAAAAAAAAAAAAAAAGGTGTCTATGAAAAACCCACAGTTAACATAAAACTTAGTGGTGGAAAACTGAATAGTTTTCTCTAAGATAAGGAACAAGCCAAGGGTGTCTGTTCTCACCACTTCTATTCTAACAGCCAGAGCAATTAGGAAATAAAAAGAAAAAATAGGCATCCAGATTGGAAGGGAAAAACAAAAACTCTATTCACAGGTGACATGCTTTTGCACTTAGAAAATCGTAAGGAATTCACATAAAAACTAATTAGTTCTATTAGTAGAACTAATAAATGAGTTTACTAATGTGATAGGATACAAGATCAATCTGCAAAATTCTGTTGTATTTCTATAAACCTGCACTGAATAATCTGAAAATGAAATTAAGAAAACAATTCCATTTACAAAAGCATCAAAATAATAAAACATTTAGGAATAAATTCAACAAAAAAGTGCAAAACGTAGAATATTACAACTATATAACATTGTTGAAAGAAATTGAAGAAGATCTAAGTCAGTGGAAAGACATCCCATGTTCATGTATCAGAAGACTTAACATTGTTAAGATAGCAGTACTCTCCAAATTGATCTACAGATTCAGTGTAATCCTTATCAAAATCCCGGCTAGTTTCTTTGCAGAAATTAAGAAACTGATCCTAAAATTCACATGGAAAATCAAGGAATACAGAATAGCCAAAACACTCTTGAAAAGCAACAAAGTTGGAGGACTCACACTTCCTGATTTAAAAGCAGGTGTCTGATTAAAAACCAAGATGGTGTGATACTGACATGAAGGCAGACTTACAGATCAATGAAATAGATTTGAGAATCCAGAAATAAACTGTCACATTTATATCAATTTATGTTTGACAAGAGTGTCAAAACAATTCAATGGAGAAAGAATAGCCTTTTCAGTAAATGGTACTGTGACAACTGGATATCCATCTGCAAAAGAATGAAGTTGGATTCCTTCACACCATATACAAAAATTAACTCAAAATGGATCAAAGATGTAATGTAAGAACTATAACTCAGAAGAAAACATAGGGGCAAATCTTCATGACCTTGGACTAGGTAATGGTTTCTTAGATATGTCACCAAAAGCACAAACAACAAAGAAAAAATAGATTAATTTGACTTCATAAAAATTAAAAATTGTTTTGCTTCAAAGAATACCATCAAGAAAGTGCAAAGCCAACCTATCAAATATTTTCAAGTCATGTATCTAATACAGGATTTGTGTCTAGAATATCTAAAGAACTCCAATCACTCAAAGATATAAAGACAAATTACCCAATTAAAAATGGGCAAGGGATCTGAATGGAGATTTCTCCAAAGAGGATATGCAAATGACCAATAAGCACATGAAAAGATGCTCATCATTGGCCATCAGGGTACTACAAATCAAAACCACAGTGAAATACCATTTCACACCCACTAGAATGGCTATAATAAAAAAGACATAAGTGTTGACAGATGTGGAGAAATTGAAACCCTCAATCACTGCTGGTGGGAAAGTTGGTACAAGGCTCTTTGGAAAACATTTTGGCAGTTCCTCAAAAAGTTAAACATAGAATTAACCATATGACCCATTAAGTCCACTTCTACATATATGCCCAAGAGAACTGAAAACACATGCCCACACAAAAACTTGTACATGAATGTTCATAGCAGCATTATTCATGATAGCCAAAAGTAGAAACAACCCAAGTGCTCATCAACTGATGAGTGGATAATAAAATGTGGTGTATCTATATAACAAAACATTATGCAGTAATATAAAGGACTCCAGTATAAGTATTGATCCAACATGGATGAACCTTGCAAACATTATCCTCCATCAAAGAACCCCATCACAGGGAACTCTCTAGCAGCCCAGTGGTTAGGATTCCACACTTTCACTGCCAAGGGTGTGGGTTCAGTCCCTGGTCAGGGAACTAAGATCCCACAAGCCATGTGGTGTGGCCAAAAAAATAACCCCATCACCAAAGACCATACACTGTATGATTCCATTTCCATGAAATGTCCGGAATAGGTAAATTTAGAGGCAGAAAGTAGAGTAATGGCTGCCTAGCTCTGAGGGGAATGTGAGGAATGGGGAGTGACTGCTACAGAATATAGGTTTTCTATTTGGGGATGTTAAAAACATTCTAAAATTGACTTTGGTGATGACTGTGCCAACTCTGCGAAGTTAATAAAAACCTCTGAATTGTACACATTAAATGGATGAGTTGTAAATGAATTATATGGCAATAATGCTGTTAAAAGAGGAGAGAAATATAGGTGGTATATCCCCAACATTAATAGAACACTTGTTTACAAAGTGTTGCTGTCTCCAGCATCTCATGGGCTTTCATCGCCATCCTAGAAAGAGATCGCTTATTGCCAAACTAAGTTGCAAAAAATAAGGCATAAAGACTTTCAGTGATTTACCTAAGATATTGGCTGGTTTGTGGTGGTGCCAGGAGATGCCAGCCCTGACTCCTAAGGCCAAGTCCAGTATAAATTTCACTATGCTGTTTTTACCCCAGGATTATCTGCTCACTCATTTACTTTGCCTCACTTAACTTATTTAGGGAATCATAAATAAGTCTTCTTTGTGCCAAGTACTTTCTAAGTCCTTCAAGTATATTAACTACAGTTGTCCCTAGGTATCCATGGGGGATTCGTTCCAGGACCCCCGAGTATACCAAAATCCATGGAAGTTCATGCCCCTTGTATAAAATGGTGTAATATTTGCACTACACACATCCTCCTGTATCTCTAGATTACTTATAATACCTAATACAATGTAAATGCTATGTAAATAGTTGTAAATACAATGTAAATGCTATGTACATAGCTGGCAGTGCATGGCAAATTCAAGTTCTGCTTTTTGGAAATTTCTAGAATTCTTTTTCTGAATATTGTTTGTCCATGGTTGGTTGAATCCATGGATGCAAAACCTGTGGATACAGAGAGTCAATTGTAATTAAATTCTTATAACAACCCTCTGAATAAGGTGCTACTTTGACTCCATTTGCAGATAGGAAATGGAAGCATGGAGATGAACTTTTCCAGCTCACACAGCTAGTCAGTGGCAAAGTCAGGATTCGAACACAGGAGTCGAGTTTGGCTCCAGCCTGGATTGCTCTTAAATCTCGATACTCTGCAGATACCTGCTCTTCCTTGACTACTTGTATCTTGGATCTCAACCTTAATTGTAAAAAGAGGTGAAGAGAGCCACTCTCTCTGTGCAGCTGTACTGAGCTCTGACACCGGAGCCCTACCTGAGTGTGCCGGGGTGGCACTGGGTTCCCCAATACTAGAGTCAAAGGTGAGTGATACCACGGAATTAATGACTTCCAGGCCCAGAGCTCAGCCCAGAGCAGTGTTTGCTTTGCAGTAACTAAGCAAATCCCTCATCTATCAGGTGATCCGACTGGGGTAGGGGTGAGGTAGGCAGGGGAGAGGAGGAGCCTGCAGAGTTTATAAGTGTGTACTCAGTCTTAGGAAAACCACACCTGGAAACACACCACCACTGAAGAAGGAGCCTGGACAACAGCTATGAGACTCAAGAAGTCTCCCTCACTGTGTGCACTTGCGCACACACACTCACACACACACTTCTTCTGATGGCAATAACACAGTCCTTACAGTGTCTAAGTGCTGACGCAGCCACAGGCTTGCATATTATTTTACACTCTGGCTCCCGGGATCCTGCGTCAATGGGCAGCCCACAGCTAGTTCCTGGACTTGGCTTTCTGGTTGGTTGTTTAGAAAAGGCTTACAGGTATAATAGTACTTTTCCTGTGAACTTCAGTCTCGATCAGCAACTCTGTGTGTCAAGTGTAATTAAGAATTCTTACCAGGTCACACAGGCCGCACCCGGCTATCTCAGGAGAGGCCCAGCCACGCTTGTGTTTGCTTTGCGGACAAGGGCCAATTTGTTTCTTTCACAACATGTTGGGACACTCAAACAGTTAAATGTGCAGATCCAGGCTTGGCGTGGAGGAATGTGCCGTTTCCTGACACTGACTCGGGAGAGCAGAGCTGCATTCACCTGCCCTGGGAGCTGCCACACTTGCTGCTCAGGTGGTGATTAAATCCAGGACTGTGCTCTTTTTTATTCAGGGAACAGTGTGCAGCCTCGGTGAGGATTAGTAATGGCTGGGCCTTTAAGAGTATCCTTTTAGAGACAAGCCTTTGTTTATAATCTGGAGTTTCTGCAACTTATCTTCCCCTTAATATACCTGATTGTATCATCTTGATGTCCTGTTTCCTCTTTATGTTGAATACAACTTAAATCTGAACTGTGATTTTATTTTAGCAGAAAACTTTTTTATATGCTTCTGTACTGAAAGTTGAAGAGTAGCTTAAAGTGTTGGTAGGATAAAAGGACGATTCTGTTTTATGCTACTTCTAGTGTATTTTGGTTCCTGCTGTTTAGTGATTGCAGCTTCCACCATCCCCTGAACCTTTCTCTGTCTTTCATTTAGCTCTTGGCTAAGAGGAAGAGTAATAAGAGATAAAGTGACGGGTAATAGAGCCAGTTTGTAAAGGTTTTATGATGCCATTGTGAGAGGTGTAGCTTTTAATTCGGAAGGAGATGAGAAGACATTGGAGATTATTGAGCAGACATTTTAAAAAACCTAATTGCAATGCCATTATCATACCCCACAAAATTAATAGTAAGCCATTAATATCATCACACATCCAACCAATATTCATACTTCTAATTATTCCGTAAATGTCATACTTCGAGTTGTTTTTAAAAATCAGTATCCAAATAAGGGACACACATTGCAATTAGTGGATGTGTCTGTTAGTCCTTTTTCATCTGTGGGTTCCCTCTCTCTCTCTCTCTTATTTTAGTTTTAGTTTATTTGTGGGGAAAAAAACCCAGATTGCTGTTGCTGGAGCTGTAGAGATTCCACATCCTGGACTTGTGATAGTATCTTCTGGTGTACTGTAACATGTCTCTCTGTCCCCTGTATTTCTATCAATTGTTAATTAGACTTAGAGGTGTATCAGATTCAGGTTTGATTTTTTTTTTCAGATAGCTTTTTAGATGGTTGTGTTCTTCCACCAAGAAGTACAGTAAGTCCCCTACATACGAATGAGTTCTGTTCCGAGAGCGCGTTTGTAAGTCCAATTTGTTTGTAGGTCCAGCAAATTTAGCCTGGGTACCCAACTAACACAAGCGGCTATGTACCGCTGATTTACGCTTGCTTCCAGACATCCTTGAAATAAAGGGCTTGAAATAAAGATACCGTACTACTGTACTCTATACAGTACTGTACAGAACGAAGTACCCAAAAGCACAACCACTTGTAGAGGATGCACGTGCGTGACAATGTACACCAGATACGTGAACTGATTTACCTAATTGGACATGCAAATGCACGTTCGCATCTTTGAAAGTTCACAACTTGAAGGTTCGTATGTAGGGGACTTACTGTAATTCTTTTTTACTTTGTTGGATTAAATTCATTAATATGTCATTGAGGATTCTTAAATCTGTGTTTATGAGAGATATTGGCGTGTGGTTTTCTTGTCTTATAATGTCTTTGATTTTGGTATTAAGCTAATGCTGTCCTCATAGAATGAGATAAGTATTCCCTCTGCTTTGTTCTTCTGAAAGAGATTATAGAAGAATGCGATAATTTCTTTCTTAAGTGTTTGGAAGAATTCACCAGTGAACCCATCTGTGCCTCATGCTCTCTGTTTTAGAGGGCAATTGATTATATTTTTATTGACATTTAGTTGATTTACACTGTTATGTTAGTTTCTGCTGTACAGCAAAGTGTTATACATATGTATACAATCTTTTTTTATATTCTTTTCCATTATGGTTTATCACAGGATATCGAATATACTTCCCTGTGCTGTGCAGTAGGACCTTGCTGTTTATCCATCCTATACATAATAGTTTGCATCTGCTAATCCCAGACTCCCACTCCACTCGTCCCCCACCACCACCCCCAACTCCCAGCAACCACAGTCTGTTCTCCGTGTCTGCGAATCTGTTTTGTTGTAGATAGGTTCATTTGTGTCATATTTTAGATCCCACATATAAGTGATGTCATATGGTATTTGTCTTTCTCTTTCTGCCTTACTTCACTTACCTTGATAATCTCTAAGCCCATCCATGTTGCTGCAAATGGCATTATTTTTTTCTTTTTTATTGCATAGTATTCCATTGTATATACGTATCACATCTTCTTTATCCATTCATCTGTCGGTGGACATGTAGGTTGTTTCCATGTCTTGGCTGTTGTGAATAATGCTGCTATGAACATTGGGGTGCATGTATCTTTTTGAATTAGAGTTTTGTCTGGATATATGCCTAGGAGTGGGATTGCTGGATCATATGGTAGCTCTATTTTTAGTTTTTTGAGGAACCGCCATACCGTTTTCCATAGTGGCTGCACCAACTTACAGTCCCACCAACAGTGTAGGAGGTTTCCCTTTCTCCACATCCTCTCCAGCATTTGTTATCTGTAGATTTTTTAATGATGGCCATACTGACTGAGGTGAGGTAGTACCTCACTGTCATTTTGATTTGCATTTCTCTAACAGTTAGCGGCATTGAGCATATTTTCATGTACCTGTTGACCATCTGTATGTTAGAAAGCGATTAATTATTGATTCAATTTCTTTAATAAATATAGGCCTATTCATTCATATGGTTTATTTCCTCTTCTGTGAGATTTGGCAGATTGTGTCTTTCAAGAAATTGGTCCATTTTGGGCTTCCCTGGTGGTGCAGTGGTTAAGAATTTGCCTGCCAATGCAGGGGACATGGGTTTGAGCCCTGGTCCAGGAAGATCTCACATTCTGTGGAGCAACTAAGCCCATGTGCCACAACTACTGAGGCTGTGCTCTAGAGCCTGTGAGCCACAACTACTGAGCCTGTGTGTCACAATTATCGCGCCTGTGTGCCACAGCTACTGAAGCCGGTGTGCCTAGAGCCCGTGCTCCACAACAAGAGAAGCCACCACAATGAGAAGCTCATGCCCAGCAGCGAAGAGTAGCCCCTGCTCACCACAACTAGAGGAAGCCAGCACACAGCAAGAAAGACTCAACACAGCCAAAAAAAATAAATAAAAATAAATTAGTTAATTAAAAAAAAGAAATTGGTCCATTTTATCTAAATTATAAAATGTGTGGGCATAGAGCTGTTCATAGTATTACTTTATTATCCTTTTAATGTCCATGGTATCTGTAATAATGTCTTCTCTTCTTATTCTGATATTAGTAATTCATGTACTTGTTCTTTTTTCTTAGTTAGCCTGGCTAGAGGCACACACACACACACACACACACACACACACAATCAAGTACATTGTTGCTCTTATTTTGAACAAACTGTAATGCATTAGGTCAATTAAGAATAAGAAAAACAAAAGTTTTTATTTTACTTTTCCTCTGATCCTCTTCCTTTCTTTATATAGATCTAAGTTTCTGACCTGTATCATTTTTCTTCTGGCTAAAAAACTTCTTTTAACATTTCTTACAAGGCAAGTCTAAGTCTGTTGACAACAAATTTTCTGTTTTTGTTTGTCTGAGAAAGTGGTTGTATTTTATGGTTACAAATTTGAAACTGACACTTTCAAATGATTTTTCCTCTGTAGACCATCATATTTTTAATCGATACACTATGCTTTTTATGGGTGCCTGTATACCGAGTAAGCTCACAGTAAATCCTGCTAAGTGAATGATAGTCTCATTTCCAATTTTTCTGTATTGAAATTTGTAAATATAGCAGCCATAATGTTTTAATGAATTTTGTGTCTTTTAACAGATATTTTTTTAAGATGAAACTCATTAAGTAAGTGGTCTATGACTATTGTGAACATTTTTCCAAAGAAAAATGACATAAATTTGTATGTTTTCTCAATTTGATTCCATTTCAATTTAAAACATATAATTATCCAATTAAAAATAGGAGCTCTGGACTTCCCTGGTGGCACAGTGGTTAAGAATCCACCTGCCGATGCAAGGGACATGTGTTCGAGCCCTGGTCTGGGAAGATCCCACATGCTGTGGAGCAACTAAGCCCATGCACCACAACTACTGAGCCTGTGCTCTAGAACCCACGAGCCACAACTGCTGACGCCCAAACACCTAGAGCCCGTGCTCCACAACAAGAGAAGCCACCGCAATGAGAAACCTGTGCACCGCAAGGAGGAGTAGCCCCGCTCACCGCAACTAGAAAAAGCCTGCGCACAGCAACGAAGACACAACGCAGACAAAAATAAATAAATAAATTTATAAAAAGAAAAAAAAAGGAAAAATAGAAAGCCTATGGGCAGCAGCAAAGACCCAACACAGCCAAAAATAAATTAGTTAATTTAAAAAAATAGGGGCTCCATCAAAAGAGTATTTTTGTAAATCAAGATATCTAAAAACACAATTAGAAAACTTCAGAGCTAAATACTGTTTCCTGTGTGACTCAGATTAATTTTTCAGTTCCTCTCTTGCTTTTATAGGAATACATTTCAGTAAATTTCTGCTTTTAAGCTTTGTTTTTATAATCGGGACTTTTTAAAGGAAATAACAAAAGCTAAAACTTTTGGTATTCCATTCATTGAATATTTGACTAAAAATTTCCAAATGATGCTGAACAAAAGGTAAATTTAGAAATTTTATTTATTTATTTTATTTATTCTTTTTTAAGTTTATTTATTTTTGGCTGCGTTGGGTCTTCGTTGCTGCACATGGGCTTTCTCTAGTTAGGCGAGCGGGGTCTACTCTTCGTTATGGTGCACAGGCTTCTCATTGTGGTGGCTTCTCTTGTTGCGGAGCACAGGCTCTAGGCACGTGGCCTTCAGTTGTTGTGACTCACTGGCTTAGTTGCTGCATGGCATGTAGGATCTTCCAGGACCAGGGCTCAAACCTGTGTACCCTGCATTGGCAGGCAAATTCTTAACCACTGCGCCACCAGGGAAGTCCCAGAGAATTTATTTATAAAATGTTCGATACAATGTAGAACATTAGGTTAATTTACAAAGTATTTTTAAAGGCTCAAGCTTTCCTAAAATTTGATTGATTGTGCAAAAATAATTTTATCTTCAATATTAACTTTTTAAATTAATTCACAGTGACATTTGCAAAATGTCAAATGTTTCACTTTAGGCAGAGTACTCCCAGAAGCTTTATTTATTTATTTTAACATCTTTATTGGAGTATAATACAATGGTGTGTTAGTTTCTGCTTTATAACAAAGTGAATCAGTCATACATATACATATGTCCCCATATCTCTTCCCTCTTGCGTCTCCCTCCCCCTCCCCTCCCTATCCCACCCCTCTAGGTGGTCACAAAGCACCAAGCTGATCTCCCTGTGCTATGCAGCTGCTTCCCACTAGCTAGCTATTTTATGTTTGGTAGTGTATATATGTCCATGCCACTCTCTCACTTTGTCCCAGCTTACCCTTCCCCCTCCCCATATCCTCAAGTCCGTTCTCTAGTAGGTCTGTGTCTTTATTCCCATCTTGCCCCTAGGTTCTTCATGACATTTTTTTTGTTAGATTCCATATATATGTGTTAGCATACAGTATTTGTTTTTCTCTTTTTGACTTACTTCACTCTGCATGACAGACTCTAGGTCCATCCACTTCACTACAAATAACTCAATTTCATTTCTTTTTATGGCTGAGTAATATTCCATTGTATATATGTGCCACATCTTCTTTATCCATTCATCCGATGATGGACACTTAGGTTGTTTCCATGTCTTGGCTATTGTAAATAGAGCTGCAATGAACATTTTGGTACATGACTCTTTTTGAATTATGGTTTTCTCAGGGTATATGCCCAGTAGTGGGATTGCTGGGTCATATGGTAGTTCTATTTTTAGTTTTTTTAAGGAACCTCCATACTGTTCTCCATAGTGGCTGTATCAATTTACATTCTCACCAACAGTGCAAGAGGGTTCCCTTTTCTCCACACCCTCTCCAGCATTTATTGTTTGTAGATTTTTTTTTTTTTTTTTTTTGCGGTACGCGGGCCTCTCACTGTTGTGGCCTCTCCCGTTGCAGAGCACAGGCTCCGGATGCGCAGGCTCAGCGGCCGTGGCTCACGGGCCCAGCCGCTCCGCGGCATGTGGGATCTTCCCGGACCGGGGCACGAACCTGTGTCCCCTGCATCGGTGGGCGGAATCTCAACCACTGCGCCACCAGGGAAGCCCTGTTTGTAGATTTTTTGATGATGGCCATTCTGACCGGTGTGAGATGATATCTCATTGTAGTTTTGATTTGCATTTCTCTAATGATTAATGATGCTGAGCATTCTTTCATGTGCTTTTTGGCAACCAGAAGCTTTATTTTGATCCCATTAGTTAGATTAAAAAATCTAAGCCTTATTGAAATTACTTTAAATGATTGTCTACTTTTGGTATATGATCATATTGAGATAAAACTGGCATCATTAACTTATCACTTCAGTTTTCTTACATGAACAAGAAAACTTGGAATCAAAAATGAACTAAATTAATTTTGAAGAGCAGTTATTTAATCGATATGAAATTACATTTAAATGTACCTGTTGTAGTTGCACTTGCTGAATCATCTCTGGGCATCACTTTCTTGCAATCACTATCAAGGCGACTTTGAATTAAGTGCTGAAGCTTCTTTAGTAGATTTGTGTCTGGTTTTCATATGGTCACTGCTATTGCTACAGTCCCATGGTGGATGCTAAGTGTCAACATTTTGTGTAAGTTACACTTTATATTTTTTTTAGGCAGGGAAATTCAGTGCTTAATTTTTCATTAAACATGCACTTTTATTACTTTTCTAGCTCACTGCTGCTGAAAAGATTTATTGCAAAAATAAAAACTATATTATCAAACAAAATAAATAAGTAGTTGTAGATTTATACCCTGCAGTAAATGACAAGACCTCTGTAACAAGATCTACTAATCTAAGACTAATTTACTCATAAACCTGTGCTCAGTCATAAACCTGTACTCATGCATATTTTTCATGTTCACCTGACTTATGTTTCCTGTGTTTCCTAGTGACCTAACTCACTGACTAGCTGCTTGTATCTTCATGCATCTTGCAAGCCATGGTGGTGTTCATGGCAAAACTGGCTGGTACACCAAGTGGCCAGCTGCAGCAATAGCTTCCAGTACTTTTCCTACCACTACCCTATACCAGGAGTTAGCCATCTCCTCTGTACAACACATTTTTTTTTAACAAGCAAGTATCCTGCATGTTGAAAGGGAAACACTAGTTATATTTCATCTGGAAAGGGTTTGGAAGAAAGAGATGAATTACACGTTTTAAAGTGAAAACTCTGCTTACTGCCTATGCATCTTCCACATTACTAGACAAGGCCATGGCAGGAGGAGCTGGAAGTACAAAGTGGAGATCTTGCAAACCCGTCCTGGCTTATTGTAATTAAAATGATATTGACAGTACTTCATTAAAAATGAAAAATCCAGGGCACATGCTAGATCAAATGTGATGCTGGTGGGACCATAACCACAATCCAAGATTGTCCTATGGAAACCAAGAAGGTTCTGGAGAAACGGATGCATGATTACCCCAGTATTAGATAGTCAAGCAGAGATAGTCACGTAGGCAGTTAGATAAAAGAGCCTGGAGTTCCTGGGAGGCAACTCTTCTGGAACACATTTGGAAGTCTATGCGTTTGGGAATCATCAATATGTACATCATATTTAGAGCCATATATCGGATGGGGTCACCTATGGGAATAAGTGTAATCAGGGAAGAGGAGAGGCCCAAGGACTGTGAGCTGGGCATACTCCATCATGGGGAAGGGGGCGAAGATGAGGAACCAACAACAGAGACTGAAAATTGAAACAATTGCAGAATGTCACTTATCAGATTGCAAAGAGTACTTGAATTTCAGAGAGCCAGAATATTCCCTGAGTGCTTGCTATCTGCTTGGAGGCTTCATACCCTTGCAGGGTTGCTGAAGAAGAAGTTGAACTCAAATAGGCCTGGGCAAAGAACACAAACCCCTGATGCAGGTCAGTATAAAAGCAGAGGGAGGAATGAAGGGTGTGCCAAACAGGCGAAGGCAGGCTTCTTCCAAAGGAATGTATAAAGCACTTTTCACAATTCTGTGAACCAAAGAAATTATGTCTGTGGGCCAGATATGGCCCATGGACCCTAAGTTTGCTATACCTGCTGCACGTTAAAACTTTTCAAAAGATATTCACATGTTTCCATGGAGGGTCAGTGCATCCCAGGGCCACGTAAATATTAAGCGGCAGATCCTGGGATGGAAACAAGTCAGTGGACTGCAAAGCTGGCGTTCTTTTCACCGCACCAGACTGCTACCCTGGAATTTCGGAAACCAAACCTCGCTGGAAATTGACTGATAAATCTAAGCATCGAGCTGGCTATGTCTGTGTGTCTGTTGAAGTGAAGGTAAAAGGTGGAGAAAATTATATTTTATTTGTTCCAGAATATTCTCACTGGTAGTTTTAAATATTTCCCTTCCTACTGCATCCAAGTACTAGAAAATGGTGACACTTCTTTGTATTTTTTACTAGAAGAAGTCCCATGTCTTTGAAGTCTGAAGGAAAGGTATGGAACCCAGGGCCACAGATGTAAGAAGAGGATCACAGAAGCATCCAGGAATTTTAAGGGCCTTACACAGTATTAATGGCTCTCAACATGACTCTGAAAGGTTGAATGACCCCAAAATGCTGCTCATTGTTCTTGGAGCCAATGACATTTTTCTTTATTTCCTTGCTGGTTTACCTCTGGATTCAGGCTGTCTGTTTATACTAGATGGCATAAGTGTTCCCTCTTGGCTGTGCCTCTTGTTTTTCCTGTGGAACCCACAAGGGGTAGTGGTTAGCACGTTGACTTTGAGTCAGCAGGCTGGTGTATGGGGCCAGGCTTGGCCACGTACTAGCAATGTGGCCTTCGGGCAAGTCACCCAGTCTTTCTGGGCCTTGTTTTTTTTCTTTTTTAAATTCTAAAATAGGGATAAAAACACCTTTCCCCATTATTTCCATAGGTGGTTGAGAACCTACAATAGAATGTGTGTGATTTCGTCTATTTGAGAACACGTTATTAACTCTCTGAGCGTAAGGATTCTTATTTTAAAAGCAAGTAGGGTGAAAGAAGTATGCTGGTGTGGAGAGAGGAGATTTGCAAGCAAGGGAAGAAAGAGAGATGGCCAACTTATATCAAAAAACCCATAGGGAGTTAACTCCAAACTTTCTGTGCTTTAAAAGTTCATGAATTTTTTAGTGTTTCGAAGGTAATCATGTGTACCCAGGGAATGAGAACAAAATGTCAGGGCAGGGAAAGGGAGGAGATCAGCTTTCTGTCCAGCTGTGAGTTTTCTCACTGTGACTCTAAAGCAGAGGGAGATCCAGTGTTCTGGAGTTCCTGGTCCTTCTGAAATTACATGACTGAAAATATGACTGCGGATGGTACTTTCAGTGCTGGGGAAAAAGGGTTCTAGATAGGTTTGAACTTTTAAATGAGATCATTTTTTCTCTTTTTTAAAATTGAAGTGTAGTTGATTTACAATGTTATGTTAATTTCTGCCATACAGCAGACTGATTTAGTTTTATATATATATATATATATATATATATATATATATATTCTTTTCCATTATGGTTTATCACAGGTTATTGAATATAGTTCTCCATGCTATACAGTAGGACCTTGTTGTTTATCCATTCTATATATTGTTATAATAGCTTGCATCTGCTAATCCCAAACTCCCAGTCCATCCCTCCCCCATCTCCCTCCCCCTTGGCAACCACAAGTCTGTTCTTTATGTCTGTGAGTCTGTTTCTGTTTCGTAGGTAAGTTCATTTGTGTCATAGTTTAGATTCCACATAAGAGAATCTTATAGGCAAATGGATAAGGCAAGGAGGCTGTCACTCAAATCAGTTTGCACAGTACTGTCGTTCACGGGACTTTCCACATCCCATCTCTTCTTCCCTCATAACAGCAACACTATGCAAACGGGGCAGATATTATTGTCCTTGTTTTATAGCTAAGCCAGCTCAGGACATATTGACTGAGAGCTGGTAAATGGCAGAATGTAGATAAGAATGTGGGTCTGCTGTCTTACTCTGCTCTTTACCTACCAAGCTATCCAGGGTCCATATTTGTTGACGCCTAGAGAGGTTAAGTGACTTCTGAAAGGTCACACAGCAATAAATAGCAGAGCCAGGACTTTATTCCAGGCATTCAGACTCTGTATCCCATGCACTTTCCGCTATTCCACTCAGCTTCCTTAAGGGGCAGTAGAAAGGTTATCTGACAACAGCTGGGCACTCAGCAGGTGCCAGGGCAACACCCCAGCCTCACTGAGATGGCATTCAACGGCACTGGGTGATACACCTGGGCCTACCACACCTGCCTAGAAACGTGCCACACAGCCTTCACTACGTGGTTAGGTGCTGCTTTTGAAGTTTTGTATTTTTATGTCCCTTCTTAAGGACCCTCCTACTGAGGACTAGAAGAGAATATCAAAAGAAGAAAATCAAACAGTCTCATACAGTGGGTCTGGTATGAGAACACAGTGGCATGGTGTAGAATTCAAGAGTTTTTGACAAACAGCTGAATTACTAGGTTGGAGGAGAAAGGCCTGTGTTACGCCAGGGGAACTATAGAAGGCAGCTCAGGGTCCCCATGACAGAGAAACAAAGCAGAGGGGGCCCTGGTAACTTGCAATGGGTATAGACCCTCTCTGAGGTTTTGACAGCATAGAGATGGGGACAATTTTGTGGTGCCTTGGAAATTTTTAAGTAATTAGTGGGTTCCCTCGAATGACCAGGGAACAATAAATTTCTTACACACAATAACATATTCAAATAAACAGGGAATGTCTTTAATGAGGTAGAGATCATTTAATAAATGCTTTGCCATGGGGAGAGCAATAGGTCTGACGTAGAGAAAGAGAGTGGTGGGGGATAGTAAGGGAATGTCTAGGGTATGTCAGGGGAAGTGGTGATGTTATCGATAATATCTCACTGTAGGGGAGAGAACTGATTGAATTCATAGCAGGTGAGTTAGAATTGATCAAACTTGCTTTTCATTTCCACTGTATTTTATATTGCAAAACAAGTTTTCTGGAGCTGTTTTTTGTGGGAAGGTTAAGCAGCACAGAGTATTCTATTAGGCCAGAGGAGAAAACATTGGTCTGTCCAATTCTCCAATGGTCTGTTGTACTTTGTTCTGAATGCAGCGTCACTAACTGCCATGGGAGGGGTGCATGTGTCTAGCAAGGTTTAGTCTTGTCGACAGTGCTGCAGTTTTCTTATTCATCTCTTCGTTACAGCTAACACTATCAATACTGCCCAAGGGATTGGAAAGGCTGATGGGAAATAAATAAGCAGGGTTTCTGAGTTAGGCTTTAGTTACAGTTTCTTTTGTGTGTGTGTACATACATATTCAGAGAATCAAGTGGCCTTCACTGGTAATTTTTAGTTTGCTAGAACATGAAAGTGGAATTCCCAGGAACGAACCATAATGACACTTTTAAAGAGAGAATATTTGGGGGAAAAACCCCTATAAAACATTTTCAATTTAGTTCTACACATGAAGAAAGACAATGAACCTATAGCATGAACAGTGGCCTGGGAGGGAGAAGATGTGGGTTCGAATCCTGACTCACCTTTACTGAAGTATAGGCTTGTTTTCAACCTGGACTTCCTTAGAACAAGAGGTGTAAAGAAGAGAGATGGTGTGTAAGGCCCCTTCCAGCTCTGATTTTTGAACCTGTGATTCATTCTGATGAATGGAGAGCAAAATGTTAATTATTCCAGAACTGTTCATCCTTTCTGTAGAATTTTAGAGCTGAAAGAAACCTTTTGGGCCAATCTCAGATGAGTTACATTATTCGATTGAGGCTGTGCATTTAGTTTTTCCTAGTGCTGGGTCTAGAGCCAGGAAATTGATTCCTAGCCTAGTGTACCTTCTAGTCCATCTGATTTCCCATCGTTTTGCAAGTATTGAGCACCTACCACATGTGAGACCCTGTGTCTAGGCACTGGGGATATTAGAAAATCCAGTCCTGTTCTTAAGGAGGTCATGGTCTAACTGGGGAGAAAATACACCTGCCTGGGGAGGGAGCCGTCAACACAGCACCAGTGGCCTCTCTCTTGTCTTGATTTTAGTGATACTCTCCTGGCTTTCTTCTACATCTCTGGCAGCCTTCCTGAAACCATGTTTAAAAATTTTTTAAATCTGTCTCTAGAGAAAAGAAAGTCTGCATTGCTCCCTTCACACCACCTACGCTTTAGGTCTAAATTCCAGCTGTCCCAGAGACTGACGACATCTGTAGGCAGTTCTTCTGTGTCATGGCAGAGTGACAAGCCCTGTGTTTCTTTTCAGCATCTCCAAAAGATGTTCCTAAAATGCTGTTTGGCTGAGTTACTGCACATGATGAGCCAAAAATTAACCCTGGCTCTTCTCCTAACTTGCTTTTGGAAAAGTAATGGAACCAGTCAGTGCCTTGGTTTTCCAGTTGCAAACTGGAAATAATACTTGCCAACGGATCCTCTTCTAAATGTGAGAGTTCATCAAGGTTGAGAACTATTATACAAAGCCCTCTCCGCAGGCAATTACATCCATTCTTGTGGCATCAGTCCCCCTCTACATAGCAATGAGTCCACCATCCCACTGGGTGCCCCATCCGGAATACTGGGAGCTAGCACGCTCTTCTTCCTACCCCCACCTGCATATCCACCTAGTCGCCAAGTCCTAACACCTAACACCTACATTTCTCTCAAATCCATTTTCCCTAGTTATGCCTCTGTTTTCTCTCCATGGGCTTCCCTCCCAGCACCCTCCTCCAAATCCCTGGCTTTCCTTCAGCACATTCTCCACACCAGCAGTGTCCCAAGGGCCGGGTGGAAGGAAAGATCTACCCACGTGCAGTCAGTAAGGGGATGCACTGACTGTGAAGAATCAGTCTGTTTGTTTATTATCACCATGCACTGGAAATGCTAAATCATTTTGGCAATAAAGTACTAATCCTTGAAAAAAATCTTTTGATGGTTTTAATTCTATACAATTGCTGTAGCTGCTGCTGAATTTTAATAATGAATATACAAGCTTTAAATTAGTCATTTTAATACTAAAATTAAAATGGAAATTGGGGGGGTTGGGATGAATTGGGAGATTGGGATTGACATATATACACTAATATGTATAAAATAGGTAACTAATAAGGACCTGCTGTATAGCACAGGGAGCTCCACTTCATTTCACTGTACAGTAGAAACTAACACAACATTGTAGAACAACTATACCCCAATAAAAACAAAACCACATAAATACCAAGAAGTGCAGAGCCATAAAGTTATATTTCTTCTTTTTTTTTCAGCTTCACTGAGGCATAATTGACTAATAAAATTATAATATATTTTTAAAAAAAGAAAATTTTAAATTACAAATGTGGCTTATATTACATGCTTATTTTATTATTTTATTGTGTTAAACTATTTTATCATATGCAATTTATTATATAGTATAGTGTGTTGGTCTAGAGACTTCAATTTTGAGCAGATAGATGGGGGTGGGGAGAGATAGATATAGATATATTGGTTCTAAAAGATGAAAACTTCAAAACCCAAAATTTTGAAGTCTTATATATATGCAAAAATTAATATTGTCTGTGTAAAACTGGAAAAAAAAAAAAAGGAAATTAACTCAGAGAGCTCCCAGTCATACAATGAGCTCCTCAACATAGCAGGTACTTCAAACCAATCTGCATTGGTTTGAAAGTTAAGTTCATGATGGTTCAGGATCAGAGGTTGTGGATTAGTTCTAGTTCATGTCTCCAATAAAGTTCATGTAACTACACATTCAAGCACTTAACCAGTAGATCTAAGGTAAACAATAGCACAGCAATTATAAAGATAAGGAAACAGAACTTGAGTTACTTCAATCTTATTATTCTATGCGACCTCATGGAGACTTCATATGTTTAACATTTAAAACAGCAAAACTTTGGTACATGTACTTTTTTGTTCATACATGAAGTTATTTACTACATTTAAATAATGTCTTTAAAATGGAAAGAACTTTTTCAAAGCGATTGCCCTAAAGCTAAACAAGTCCAGAGAATAATAATTGTTATAGAAAATAATTTTGCCCTACAGAGGAGGGGCGTTGTTAAAAATGATTTACCTCACTTCCACGACGTAGCCACAGTGATCTTTTTTTAAAATTCAAGTCTGATCCTTGCTTAATACCACTGGGTTCCACCCTCATTGTGCCCTGCAAGGCCACACCCAGTGTGACCCCTGCCTGTCTTGCTGCCTCATCTGGGTCTCTCTTCCTCACTATCTAAATGCTGGTCACACCAGCCTTTATTCATTTCCTCTGTGCCAAGCTCCTCTGGCTCAGAGCCTCTCTCACCTGCCACCCTCTCCCTTTACCATGTGAATTCCCACCCTCCTTCACATCTGAGTGTAAATGTCTCTTCCTGGGGAACCCTTCTCTAACTCTCCAGTGTCACCCTGTGATATTGTGATTTATGAAAAATATGTATTTGGTCATTCAGATGGAAAAAATATATATTTTATATATTTTTGGTTTTCATCCATGGTTCCTGGCTCCCAAAACCCTTGGAATTTCCTTAGCGATAAGAGCAATGGGAGCATCTTCTGTTATAATATTTGGTCTCTTATCTTCGGTTCCTGAAAATGCTTCAGAGCCATAAAGGTGGAACAGGTGTCTTGTTATTCATAACTTTTACATCACAACTGGTTTATGTTAATGAGTGACTTGTGGAGAGCATCTATGGATAGGGGCTGGTTGCCAGGGGAAACAACCATGGAACTTGGGACTTCCAACTGCCCTCCAGAAAGGAAAGAAGGGCTGGAGTCTGAATCAATCACCAATAGCCAATGGTTAAGTCAATCATGCCCATGTACACTTTGCTGTACACCTGAAACTAACACAATATTGTAAACCAACTATACTCCGATAAAACTAAAAAAAAAAAAAAAAATCATCCCATGTAATGAAGCCTTCATAAAAATCTAAAAGGTTTTCTCAGAGAGCTTGCAGGTTGGGGAACCAGAATTCTCCCAAGTGCCACCTGCTGGGCCTCAAACCGCCTGAGGACAGAGCTCCTTTGTTCAGGGCTTCACCCTATGTATCACTTCATCTAGCTGTTGATTCGTATCCATTGATATTCTTTGTAATAAACTGGTAATCTAGTGAGTAAACTGGTTTTCTGAGTTTTGTGAGCCACTCTAGAAAATTAATTGAACCCAAGGAAGGGGTCATGGGAACCTCTGATTTATAGCCAGCCCATCAGAGGCACAGGTAACCCCCTGGGCTTGCAGTTATCATTTGAAGTGGGGGGCGCAGTCTTGTGGGGCTGAGCCCTTAACCTGTGGGATCTGACGCTGTCTCCAGAGTTGAATTGTAGGACACCCAGCTTGTGTTGGAGAATTGCTTGGTGGTTTGGGAACCCCTCCCAGACACATTGCAATTGGGTACAGAACCCTGACACCTAATATAGTGGCCCAGCGTCTTGTACTTTAGCGTTTATCAGGGTTGCTAATTCAGTTTCACAAGTGACTACCTGATTGAGGTCGGCCTCCCCAGCTAGCCTCTGAGTGGCCCCAGGGCTGGCACCATATCTGTGTGGTTCCACCTTCGCCGTTGCCTGAGTTCCTGGCATATGTTGGTGCTCGGGAACCTTTGTGGCACACTAGAGAACACCCTGGAACAGCCCTTTCCTGAAGGTGTTGTTGAAGAGGAAGGCTTTAAGTTCTCCGGTTTTATTTATTATTTTTTTTTAACTCCCCCAGAGAAGCAGGTCCAGATCACAGACTGCTGTGTCCTAGAGGATGACTGGCTGGGGGCTCTGGCTTGCCACCAGCCCCGCTCTCTCACTCTGCACAGCTGCCTTCACGCCAGCCGGGGCTGTGATGGACCAGGGCCTGAAATGATTTTTCCAGCACTGCGGGGCTGTTCTTCAGGTATCAGCACTGGCCCCCTTGTAGAATAATTCTTGCACTGCAGGGAATTGTATGGATTGGATTCTAATGGCTTTCTATCCACTTTCCCCCCTCACTTCCCATAAAACTACTTCTTTTGCATGGAGTTATATAAAAAATTTAATATAGTGAATGAGCCACTACATTCACTTGCCTTAAAAAATGAACATGGTATAAAAAGATATCCTTTGAGAAGTTTCACTCTCACCCACGTTGTATTAGTTTGCTTAGGGCTGTCTTAACAAAGGACTGTAATCCGAGTGGCTTAATCCACAGAAATTTATTGTTTCACAGTTCTGGAGGCTAAAAGTCTGAGATCAAGGTGTCCGCGGGTTGGTTCCTTATGAGGCTGTGAGGGAGAATCTGTTCCAGGCCTCTATTCTAAGTTCTGGTCGTTTGCTAACCATCTTTGGTGTTCCTTGTCTTGTAAAGCATCACCCCAATCTCTTTCTTCATCTTCACATGGCATTCTCCCTGTGTGCATATCTATGTCCAGATTTCCCCCTTTTTATAAGGAAATCAATGATACTGGGTTAGTGGGATATTAGGCCCACGCTACTCCATTTTGACCTCATCTAAACCTAACTAATTACATCTGTAATGAACCTATCCCCAAATAAGGTCACATTCTGAGGCACTGGGGATAGCACTTCAAAATATGAAATTCCAGGAATCATACTTCAACTCATAACATATATTCTACATGATATTTTAATTTCTGATTGGACATCTGTGCAGGTGAAAAAACACTTCATAATTTTCTGAGCATAGAATGTAACACTGTTTTATGTGTACACTCAAAGTAATTTTTGCGCAGTTTTAATATGCACTAAATTTCTCAGAAATGCAACTACAGATTTATTGAAGAATGAGTGTGCTTGTTTTATTTGGAAATTTACCAAGAGTTGTTCATGTCTTCAGAAAATCATGTCCTTAAAAGCAACACTGTGCATAGTGTTTGGGTCACCAAGACAGCACACCTAAAGCACTTTTCATTTAGAGAAAAATATCAGGCTCCTGCATCTGTGAAAACAATGTGGAATGTGCTTTTTTGTTACATAGTTTTTCTTCTTTCTGAGGTCGAAAGAATGGATTGCAAAATGTTCTAAGCCAGATTTATAGATATTTCCTCCCAGAATATTATGGGAAACACACACACGCGTGCCTACACACACACACACGTATATTGTTGGGGAGGAAGAAATTTTCCTCTACCTTTCTAGATTCTTCTGGCTGCTCTAAGAATTAAATTGACATGAGGCAGATTGACAGGAGAAAATCACCCAAAATTATAATAACATGTATACATGAGAGAGACCCAGAAAAACTGAGTAACTCACCAAAATGACTGAAACCCTCAACTTAAATACCATCTTCAGCTAAAGATAAAATAGGCCATTGCGGGTAGTGGTTTGGGACTTCAAAGGAGAGGAAGACAAGTTCCATGAAGATGGAAAAGCAAATGTTTATAAACAAATGTTTGCTGGGCCATGCAGAGACAATGAGACACAGAGTGAATTCTGATCTCCAAGGGTTTCTCCCACCACACCTAGCCCATATTCATTGCAGATATCTCTCGTGATGGCTCTATACCTGTCATAGACCAGGCCCTCTTTCTAAATTCTTCAGGCAGTTAGGGGGGAAGGTCAAAGTTTCTTCCTGAGTTTTTTGGGCCTTGATTGTTTTCAACTTGAAATAATCCGCAAGCCAAAGAGAAGTATTGGGGTGGTAAATTTTGTTTCCCTACAATATAAACACCCATACATACATATACATATATATGGTACATATGAGATATATGTATAAAGTTACATATTTGCGTCATCTGGGAAGTACTGAGCATAATGACATTGTAAAATACCTTGAAGATTCTACTATTACCTTTTAAAATTCCTCTTAAGATCATTAAATTTTTGTTAGTCTCCCTTCGTTTATTTTCATCCAGTTGCTGGGGTCTCTGTATTTTCTGCACAAGTTTGTCCCCAAGTTTTCCAAAGCCCAACACATTTTAGTTGTGTCTTCAGTTAAGGGTTTTTAATAGTGGAGAATATACCTGGGAGTTTGAACCTGATGACACTTTAAAACAGTGGGGTCTTAAGTGCCTTGCTTATTAGCATGTGCACATATTAGTTTGAAAATTTGTCTGACAGAAGCTGTCAACAGAGAGTTTTGAATATTCAGTGAGAGTTTCCAACCTTCATCTGAGTTCAGAGATGAAAAATTTAGAAGGACAGAGGGTGTCCACTCTCTGTTGACATTCATGGATCAGTGGGTGTGCAAATATTAGATTCTTTCTGGCTATAATAACAGGCAAACAACAGCAAACCTACTCTCCAGAATAGCAAAATTATGAAATACTCACTCAAACGGGAATGTGTGTCTTCGTGTGTGTGTGTGTGTTTAGAATTAATTTTATCCAGGAAACAGCACAGAGAGCACATAGTAGGAGCTCAGTAAGAATTTAATCAAGAATTACAAACATTTTTTCAGAGCTAGAAAGACCTTTAGAGATTATCTAGGTTATTCCACCTGCCTGTCATCCCCCACCTTTTCAAAATGATGATCCTGAGGCCCAAAGAGATTAACTGAGTTGCCAGTGATTGTTCATATACTTGGTCTATTTTGCGGGATCTTACAAAAAACAGTTGTCTTGCATTTTTATACTGATGTCTTTGAGGACTCAACTGGTGAGCCATCGTATGGCTCCCCAAGGAGTGTCACCTTCAAGAATACTTTGCTTTTCACTTTTTTAGCACTTTATTTGTCCACTTCAAATTTCATGGATTGTTAAACTTTAAGGCAAAACATTCTTTACAGCAACGTTATAAACTGTCCTCTTTATGAGGACCTATGAAATAAATTTCTCAAAAAACTCAGACTGAGGGATATTTGTCATTCTTCTGTGTAACTTGTTTGTGTTTACTTTATGGAATAAAGCACGATTATGATTTCTTCTTCAACTTTGCTGCTAGGAAATCCAGGCTCAGATTTATGAAATTAAACATCTTAATAAGACATAGCATGTTATGACTTATATTTTGTAAACTAACCTAAAACTTTGTCCTTATTTTATTTTTTCGACCTTTTTTTCCTGTTTATTCTTATTTTCTCCCTTCCTTATTTTTATCTTCTTGAACTGTGGGTAGTTTGAAGTTATATGCGATCTTTGTCAATATTATGCTTAACAAGCTTCTTCCGTCTATTATTTATTGCACATCAAAGTATGTGAGGCATTGTCAATAGACTCACTTTAGAATTTGTGGTGAGACAGGCTTAAAAGATAGAGAATCCAAATAAGCTGTCTTTTTAGTATTGAAAAAAATTGGGGGCCCTAATAGGTAGGAAGAATATGAAAAGAATAAAGGATTCTTTCAAGTTCTAAGGGGAGCTAAATGGGAAAATAAATTATTGTATTAAACACATATTTAAAAGTACAGTATATCTTAAAAATATACAGTTGACTATGGAACAGTGCAGGTTGATAAGACAAGAAGCTGAAACTCGGGACCGCTCCCTGGAGTGGTTCATTACCCCCTTTGCTATTTTCCCCCTACTTTGAGTAAGCTGTGTTGTGTGCTGATTGTGTGCAATAAACCGAGTGATTCAAGGGAAAAAAAAAGAAGAAGCTGAAACAGTTCGGATAGAATCAGGACTGAAACCCTAGTCTTTTGATTCCACATATTGTGATTTCTAATCAAACATAGACTCTCCCCCTTTTAGTTAAAAATCTGTAAAATGAAAATACAAGTGCAATATTTATTGAAAAAAAATCCTCGTGTAAGTGGACCCATGCAGTTCAAACCTGTGTGGTTCAAGGGTCAACTCTAATCTATTAAGCGTGAAAGTAACCCAGAATTCTCTCAAGTGGTATAGTAACCCTGGATGGCAGTTAGAGGCTCAAATCCGACTTGAAAATTACACTATGGTATGACTCAACCCCAGAGATGTGTAATATTTGATTATCTCCTTCTATAAATTTTATAGTCCTTGTTAAAGATATAAATAGAGCTCTGTCTCACCTACTTTTTGAACAAGAATTTTTGAACTGCCTGCATTTCAGCCGGTCATTCCAGTTGTTAGGGATTTTTAGCAAACTGAGGATGCAGCCCCAAAGATTGCTTGGAAGAGTAGCCTCAAAATTGTTTGGGACGATTTAAATTGTTTTCCTTATGAGTTAATAGATTTTAATCGTAGAAATTAAGAGTGGAAATGTTGATGAGAATCAAGCCCATGTTACTTTGTGTAAAAATCTGTACATATTTGTGCTATAAGTATTTATAACATTTAAGAGGAATTGGCTTATTAAAATAACATGATGCTTATGATTCTAACTTAAAGTGTATAACTGAACACATGTTTCATTCATATAAGATAGGATTTACATCCTTATGGCTCTGAGGCCTGTTTTTTCTCTTCTTCCATGCAAATACTGTAAGAAAATGATTGATTAGTGTAACTCAGTTACTCACCAGTGAACAGGTTAATGCTTAATTTCTGGGTGCTGTCTCCTCTTGTGTACCAGCTGTCTCATTTTCTCTGAAGGTACTGTGTACTTTCACACCTATGTATGTTTCTTCAGGCTGTTCCAGACACCCATTGTCCTATTTCTGCTTGGAAAAACTTAACCCATCCTTTAAGGCACAGTGGAAAAGTCCCCTTGGCTGACATCTTCCCCCTCCTCCTCTATAAGCAGGGTTTTCTACATGCTTTGTGTGTTCTGCTTTCCCTGCCTTGAAATAAGTATGTGTGGCTGTCTATGGTGTGATCATGCATCCATAAAGGCATAGGGTCCGGTCCATAATACTCACTTAATACATATTAAACTAACCTAACCTAATGAGTTAGATCGGCATAAGTTAAATATGCTGACCAGCTAGATAACAGACCATTCATTACTCAGCCATCTCTTATTTAGGATCTCATAGAAACAGAGTTATTTGAAAGATAATCTAGTTATAGCTCACATTTTGTGTTCTATGGAGAATTTAATTTGAAAGAAGGCTTCTGTGGCATAAAACAGCGTGAAAGCCACTTATTCTGGACGAACTCTTTATTTTCCAATGAGTAAACTGAAGATTTTTTAATATAAAATCTAGATAGTATGATTTCTTTTGAAAAATTAAAAGACCGAGCAACATGGTTTCAGTTTCTCATTGTTGGAAAGTGTCAATCTTCTGGAACCTTCTCCAGTTTGCTACAGTCCTCACCACTCCCTGATGCAGAAGCTATCAAAAGCAGCACTAAACCCCCAAAATGATGACTCTGGCGTAGCGAGGAAATACACCTGGCCTTCTCCCTTCACTTGTGTTACCTGACTATCACCGAAGACAATTGAACTTGAGGCTTCAGATTTGCAATAGATGTGTTTCTATGAAGTATTGGGGGGAAAATATTGTTTACAAATTAAACTCCATCTGAAATGTGTATAGCATGCTATTCAGAGGACTCAACTGTAACTGTAAACTAACTCTTTTGTACATCAAATGGGCACACTTGATTATATTTCTATTGCCTTGACAAGACCTACATCTTAGTTTGGCATATAATTCTGAGAGCTCAATTTGTCCTATTAAAATTCTGTGAAAATTTCTTCCTTTTATTTTTATGACGACTTTTGCACAGGGGAAGCTTGGGTTCCGCGTGATCGTTCTTCCTTTGCAGGTGATCTGTTTGTGTGGCTTTCTTTTACTGCATGGATAAGATCAGGGTTCTTATACAGTTTGGGGCATGAAAATAAAACTGTTGCCAAGACAAGTTGAAGACTGAGCAGCAACAACTTTTGCCAGGGGCATGGTGAGCTCATTAGAGTTGTAAATTTAGGCTATTTTTTTTTTACCCTAGCAAGTTTTCCTTTTTGCCTATAGTTTCAAAAAACTTTTATTCATGTATCAATTTCATATAAAATTTACACATGCTAAGTGGTAAACGGTTTAATGATTTTTGGTTTCAGAACATTTTCATCATCCCCAGAAGTCCCTTTGTCCTCATTTGCAGTTAATCCCTGCTCTCCCACAACCCCCAGTCCTAGCAAAGCCTGAGCCAGGAATATACTTGCCCCAGTCATGACCTCAACCTTGGGCAGGTATTGGCCCTCCTTATTCACTCATCACTGAGGTCATCACTTCCACCAACAATGCCATTGGACATGGGTGTTGCGATCACTCCAAGTGGAGCGAACTCCCTTCCACCAAAGCCCAGCCTGTCCCCTGCCCTGGCAGAATCCCTGTGCCTACTGAGCTGGAAGGGCTCCAGGCAAGAATGCTTCAGACTCCCACTGTTCCTACTTCAAGTTCAGCTGTTTTTTAAGCACAAATGTTTCACAGATTGTTGTTCGCAGTTGTTTTGGGGAAAAGGATTCGTTGACCTCCTCATTCAGCCATTAGCCAGAAAGCTCACTTTTATATGTTTTTTTCTTCAATGATATCAACGGCCAGCTGATTGGAACTTTGTAATCTATCGCTATCTCTTTTTATCTTACCATCTTCAACTGTTTGCTCTGTACTGCCTTCAAGATGGGCGTTAATTAGCTATCGCAATATTAGATTTATTTACATTTATATTGTTTCCTTGCTATCTACCTTTTTATATCAACCTGGTATCTCAGTTCTGTTTTTATCGGGGGTTTTTTCTTAATTTTATGAAATTACTTTCCTTCTGTGTTTTTGAAACTAGATGTGCTTTTAAAATTTTTATCTGACTTCATAGTATTAATAATTTTTCTCTGTATTTTTGGAGCAAGAATATTCTTCTTTGATTTTCAAATGCTGCATGTTATATAATTTTCCTAATTATTCAATTTGAATAAAGAAGATAGATCCTGGTCTAATATTTGCCTGATAGGACCCATATTCTGTTTGGATTCTCTTACCATCTACCAACGTACCATCAGAATTCTTTTTCAGGAAAAAAGCTAGAGGCCAAGCAGATGCACACATCCCTAGCATTTAAGTTTTTAATGTCTAGAAGACATTTATCCTGTTCAACATTACTTTATTGAGGGAGGCATGACTACTTTTCTTCCTATTACCTGGTTTTCTAACTCTGAGCTAGTGTATTTATTACTGGAAACTTTGAATTAGCATGTAGCTCTTGCTTTGTTGGAAGTAGACCATGGGTAATCCAGTCTCCAAAGTGGATTGCTTCCTCTTTCTGCCCCCCACCTACTCATGCCTTGACACCACAGGGTACAATATTGATTGACCCTTGAGCTCATGACCAAGTTCAACTACTGGGTGTTATAAGACTCCAAAGTGAATCTAGCAACGAAGTACTGAAAAATCCTCAGGGAAGAATTCCTTTAGGGAGGAAGATTCCCCTCAGGAACTAGGTCTCTAATGTAATAGTTAATTTTTATGTTTGTATTGCTGTCTTTCAGAGACCCTTATATGACCTCACTGGCCATCATTTCTCAGTATGACCCATCTACGTTACAGTTAGGACTAATTCCTCCCAATGATTAAAAAAAAATCCTTGATATCATTGATTTCGTTTCTACTGCTATTGTATTTTCCTATGACATTGATCAAAGGGGGAAATTAGCAACCTGATACTATATACTAAAAATTTCCAAATATTGGCTAAACTAATGAAATGTTTTCATGTTCAGAGGCAATTTTTTTTCTATGACCCTTAATATTTTTAGCTTAAGTCCCTAAAAAATACAATTTCTGCTCTACTTTAAGTACAAAGAAATACCTTGGAGGGGCGTGTACTAGAGCAGCGAATCTGAAATTTTAATACACAGTACTTCTGAAACTTTAACGTGTGCACAAATCCCCCGGGGATGCTGTTAAAATGCAGACTCTGCAATTCTCACAAGCTCCCTGGTTACGTGGCTACTGCTGTTAAGACCTTCCAGTAAGGTGCTGGAAGAGCTAGCATGATTTGGAGCCAGCCCAGGTTTGGATTACCATTCAGGAAGATACAAACAGGGAAAATTCTGCAACATCTCCATTTCCAGACTCACCGAGGGCCTAGTGTTCTGTGACCCCTGCCCCCAAAGCGGAGACTGTCACCAAATGATTACTCTGTCAGTAATCGTGTGCCATTTCACATTCAACGACTCATGGCCTTTTTTTTATCTGGGAGGAGATTGTTAGAGGAAGGAGGTGGCCGCCACAGATAAGACTTATCATTTTCATGATACCAATCTATGTATTTATTTATTAAAAGCTTATATGAGTTTGTTGTATAGCAGGTGACGTAAAAATTCAGACAGCCCTCTGAGGCCGTAGATACAGGAGCGAGAGATTCCATATCTCCACAAAAGTATTTCTGAAAAGAATGCAATTTTCCTAGGAAAATAGCCAAGGGTGTGTTTGGAGCTATGGGAAAAGAAGCAGCAGGCTGGCTCTGCTCTAGAAGAACGGAGTTGTGGATGTTTCAACACTCAATACAAATAAATACCCTTATTGACTTGGAAGATTTAACAGTCAATAAAATAAATGCCCCTGTTGATTTGGATACTATGTTATAGAAGTCCCCTCAAAATAGGTTCCACTGTAGTCTTTTGTTTGGCAATTTGGGCATTTGCATGGTGTCAAACTTAAGTCAGAGTTAATTTTCAGGGTAAGACTGCTTTGATCCCCCTGCCTGCTTGTCATCCACTATTTTCTGGAACTCTTGTCCAGCATAATTACTTCCTTATTCTAATATTTTCTTTAGAGAATCTTCTTCATGACTGATAGTTTCAGTTTATGGGTTATGTTGTGGCTAAGAATTACAAGGCAGTTATCTGGAAATGCCTAAAAAGTGTGTCTGGCTTCTTTCTTTTTTATTTTCATTGGTATAGTTGATTTACAATGTTGTGTTAGTTTCAGGTGTACAGCAAAGTGGCTTCTTTCACTTAGCATAATGTTTTTAAAGTTCATCCATGTTGTAGCATGGATCAGTATTTCATTCTTTTTTTATGGATGAATAATTCCTTTGTTAATTGATAATACCACATTTTGTGTATCCATTCATCAATTAATTGATGGCCATTTGGATTGTTTCCACTTTTTGTTTACTATGGACAATGTTGCTATGAGCACTTACTTACAAGTTTTTGTGTGGATGTATGTTTGTTTTCAGTTCTCTTGGCTATGTACCTGGGAGTTTAATTGCTGAGTCGTATGAGAACTCTATATTTGACTTTCTGGGCAACTGCTAGACTCTTTTCCAAAGCAGCTACGTCATTTTACAATCCCATTGCAGTTGGCTTTTACATTCTTCTTTCATTTAATTATTCTTCTATAATGGGCATATATTATTTTCATAATTAGGAAAAAAGTGATTTTTTAAAAATCTGTGAGCCCCAATCTGTGGGCCACAGGCCTGTTGCGATGGGCTTTTAATCCGTTTGGGTACCAGTTTTGTCTTTAAACTGAGCAAGGACCCCCTTATGCTATATATAAAAGCTATTGTGATCAAAAAGGAACAAATTCTTTGTTGGAGGAAAGGATCTGCTCCTAGTCCGTTTGTCCAAAACGATAGACATGTTGCAAAGAGTTGTGGACTAAATGTTCTTCACAGGATTTCTCTACGTGAGTTATTGAGTTCCTATCCTGAGTGTTCTCTGTTACATGTACCTGTGAAAGTACAGTAAAACCACCTCTGCTGATCAGGTGACTGAGAATAGGGAAGGGGAGAAGAGGGATGGGAAAACCTGTGAGTGGAAAAAAATCCATTTCAGAACATTTGGGATATGTTGCTATGTCTATACAACTATCTATCTATATATGTCTATCTCTATACCCATATCCATGTCAATAACTATATCTGTTGAAGTTGGCCATCAGAATTTTGACTCATTCAGAGTCCTGAAGTGATTTGCTTAAATAAATAATATAACCTATATGTAAAAGAATGTTTCTTAGTAGCATGGGGGAACCTAAAACAACTTAAGCATCTATTTCTTGTCTGTCACAATTATGTGTGACAAATTGGTGGAACTCAATTTATGTGACTTTTAAGGCTCATTAACAGTGCTCTGCTGAGGTATATTGGAACCAGAGGCAAAAGGAAAAATAAGTAATACTGATCCTGATTTTGGTGAAAGTTTTGACATTTTGTTCATCATAGATTTTGTTTGCATTAATTTTGATTTTCTTTAAAATATTGCACTAAATATTATATATCTTGATAACTGAGATTTTGGTACTCTCTTAAATTGTGTGCCCAAGGGGAGTGCTTCATTGGCTTCACCTTAGTTCCAGCTCTGACGTTGACTATATTTAGAGTTCCTTAGGTAAAGGAGCTAGAAAACTGAGTGGCAACTTATTCATGGAGAAACTGAGACATGGATTAGATCATATGATGTAGTCATATAGTGACTAACGGGGAATCAGAAGAGTAACCCGTCACTCCTATTCTTATATCAAACTATGGGTGATACGTCCCTGTTATATATTTACTGAGGTTTGATCCCTTCACCTTAATTCCAATTTCAAATATTTGATTAAAAAAATGAAATATTTCTAACTCTTTCAATATTGTCTCTCTAATTTTTTAATACTTACAAAGTAGGTAAAAATTTTCCCAGTCACTAGCAATTTAATCCTCATTCCTGAACTTTCAGAGTTTTCTATACAGAAGTACTCTATTTTAAAGCCAAGAAGGAAATTAGTATGACCTTGCAGTGGAATTTGGAATTTTCTGCATAGATCCTTCATTCCTGCCAAAGAGATTAGGGGGAAAAAATCTCTGTATTTCTCTTTTTAGCCAACTTCTTAGAGCTTTTCAGTTTGAAAGTAAGATATAAGAGCCAGATGGTTATGAAAATTTAGTGCATCAAAATGTTTGTCAAAACCATGGGAAGAATAGCACATCCTGGAGCTATTATTGGCACAGCAAATAATGAGTGACATTCAGAGTTTATGCTGTTTGCTCTCTGATACTGCTGGAATGAGTTGACATCACACACAGGAGTTACCAAGTGGTGACTCTTTCTGGGCTGGCCAATTACTATTTGTTTTTCAGTTTATTATCACTGAGGTAAAATCTTCATTTTCTATAGTTCAGATCACTGAGGAAGAGAGAAACTGACCAGTGGGACGAGAGTGTCATTTTAGCCCGGAATTTCCCAAAGTTATCCCTTGAGGGTAGTTATAAAAATGGTTTCCTAGAGAAATGAATTGGAAAATACTGCATACAAATACCAGTCTTGGAGGTTGTACATGCTCATTAGCACAGGAAGGCTCTGAGAAATCCTGCAGGGGAAAACAAAAACCTATAGAGTTTGGTTTAACCCAGTTTTGACCAATCTTTGTTATGGAAACCTGTGAAACAAACTGCCCCCAAACTTAGAGGCTTAAAACAATAATCATTTCATTATTTTTCATAGTTTCTATGGGTCAGGATTTTTCGAAGGACTCATCTGGGTGGTTGTGGCTTGGAATCTTTCATGTAGTCCAGTCAGGTGATGGTTGTTGCTAGGACAGCAGGTAGGATCAGCTGGGGACTGGCTGGGCATCTCTCTTCATGTCACATTAGGGCTTCTCCTGTGGTTTTTCCATGTAGGCTACACTGGGCTTCCTCGCAGCATGGTTGCCTCAGGGCAGTAGGACTGTTCCATGGAAGCTCAGAGTTCCAGTGAAAGTATTTCAACTCACAAGGTGAAAGCCACCGTGATTTCTATGACATAACCTTGGATTTTATGCAGCATTACTTTCACTGCATTCTGTTACTTACAAGTGAGTCACAAGACCACAAGAGCAGGGGAATTCAATTCCACATCTTGTTGAGAAAGTGGCAAAATTCCATAAGAGCCTGTAGATGGGAGATACTATTGCTACTCCCTTTGGAAAATATAGAACCTTTTTTTTCTATGTATCTATTCACCATGAAATACTTTGTGAATTTTGCTTTAGGCAAATAACACCAGAGCTGCTTCTAAGTAGAAAGACAGACTGGTCAAAAAAGATCTGTCTTCACAAATTCTGGAGATATCCAAATGTGCAATTCACAAAGAGATTATTTGGCATGACTATATTAAAAGGTACCATTATTTAAAATCCTAAGTGGGTATACCCACTTAGGTGTTTAGATTTTATGACTCAGAAAGAGTTAATACGCTAACCTTCTTCATCGGGGCCAGTGACTGAACCAGGTTGTGTGGAATCTCTTGGTACTTATATATCTAGACTGGAGTAGGTTCAGAAGTGATCTACTATAATTCATAATTGCCCTGGAAAATATTCTGCAAGTAAGATAGGTCGTTAACAAACTGAATGGCTTCCTGGCAGTATAGCCAAGTTTCTAAAGACATTACCAATAAGCTACTGGTGTTTCCTGAACCTCCTAACACTCAAATTCTTGTCCCAGGGTCTATTTCTGGGGCAACCCAAATTAAGACATGCATTGTTAGGAGTGGAAAAGTACTTAAATATTTGAAATACTGTGTATGGCATTGCATCAATGCCAAGAGCACAGAGAAAATGAGTTGAAGTTTGCGTACAGATGGGGGAGAAAGATTATGAGATGCATTGTTAGAGAAAAGGAAGGGCCTTGTTGGATTGATAGGCAATAATTTACCCAAAAGAGCTAGCTTGAGGGCAGTGTCACCCAGCAGGAGGTTACTCCCAAAACACTGTGTAGTAGATTTTCAACATTTGAAAGCTGGGGGATTAGATGAACGCTAGCTCATCACACTGAAACCATCCCCTCAGAAATGGAGAGCTTGGTGATGTGTCTTTCAAAACTTGGCTACCCTGCCTCACAGATATTTTTTCCCATCCCGGATGTTCTTCGTACATGCTTACTTTCAGGCTAAGCCTGATCTAAGGAAGAGCCACACATTCTGAAAATAATGAACAAGCTTCCATTTAATATCTCACTCATGTGAATTGTAGGCTTAAATGAGAAAAGGGCACCTCTTTTAGGAATAAATTCCCTAGAATGATAGCAATATTTGAACTTAAAGCAATAGCTGTTAAGTCAAGGTACTTAAAATTCATTCCCACACTAGTGATGAATTTTTATTGATTTTATCCAGAAACGTCTTGGCCCCAAAGGCACTATTTGAAAGTCATCTGACAAGAGATAAGAGTATGTAGTCTGTGACATAAACGATAACTCGGTTTTTCTTTTTGTTTTTATCTAAAGGTAACTGACCTATGTAGGGATAAAACCCATTGATTTTGCTGAAATTGTGATTAACAAATTACTAGGGTATGGGTTTAAAAGAATAAAACAATATGGAATAAAAACTATTATATTGAAGCTGTCATCATTATTTTTAAAGAGTTTCAGGATTACTAAGATGCTTCATAATGAAAATATTTTGTCTTTATATAAATTACAGAGCATAGAAGTAGAAGCGTTGGATATAATTCTATTCGTTTTTGCAAAAAAATCCCCTTTGTAGTAGTAGGCACTCTATTTTTTGGCGCTGTTCCTTGAGTTTCGGATCAATGAATAGGAGCAAATAGCAACTCATCTAAGAAATATGGGAAATACTGTCCACCACAACCAGGTTTTGTTCTGGATGAAATGTACAAAAACTTAGGGAAATCATCCCTAAATTTGTTTCTTTGAATCAGTGGCTCCCGCAGGCTTTGTGGTATGTATCTCGGTAGACTTGCCAGGTTTCCCACATCCTTGCTGTTAGTATCCTGTTTCAGGGCTGCTCGCAGACAAAGGATCACCTGTAAAAGTGGTCACACCCCCGGATCAGGACACGCTGTAACTAACCCTCACCAGTGGTGCCTCAAAAATGAAGCTTTCTTTTTTGTTCCAATCTCTCATTTCACTTTTGTTCCTGCCTTTTCTTTCTCCACTCTTACTGCCAGCACATTCACTACACTTTTATTCACATTGCTAGAATTGTTCTACTCTGGCACTCAGTCTCCCAATCTCATTATTCTCTCTCTGAGACATTTTCTCCCCCTGCCCCTGCTTTTCCTTTCCCAGCTTGCTCTAACAGAAGGATAGATAAAGTCTCAACTAGGGGGCTCTTAACCTAGGGCCCCTGGATAGAATTGAAGGGGGTTTTGAACTTGGATGGGAAAAAAAAATCATGTTTATTTTCATTTCTATCCTACAGTAATTTAGCATCTCCTTCTACCATGACTCTAGGTAACTGATTATGTATTAGCAATACCTGTGACTTGGTCACCAATAGAAATCATACTTATTTTCATTTCACATTAAAGTTGTTGCAGAATCTCGGGGCTTCCCTGGTGGCGCAGTGGTTAAGAATCCTCCTGCCAATGCAGGGGACACGGGTTCAAGCCCTGGTCCAGGAAGATGCCACATGCTGTGGCGCAACTAATCCCATGTGCCACAACTACTGAGCCTGTGCTCTAGAGCCCGTGAGCCACAACTACTGAGCCCGTGTGCCACAACTACTGAAGCCCACGTGCCTAGAGCCCGTGCTCCGCAACAAGAGAAGCCACTGCGATGAGAAGCCCGTGCACCACAATGAAGAGTAGCCCTTGCTCGCCGCAATTAGAGAAAGACCACGCACAGCAACGAAGACCCAACACAGCCAAAAACAAAATAAAATTTTAAAAAATAATAAAAATAAAATTTCCCAATGCCACCAACCTGGGAAAGTCTAACTGGATAGTACATTAGATGTGATGATATGTTAAAATCATGGCGCATGATGACTCCAAGGTAAATTGGGAGTCTGATGTACAGTATTCTCAAGACTCTTTGTGAAACATCCTCACTTTGATCAGTTCTCTTCCTTATTATTTTATAAATCATGAAGCATAAAAATCAGTTTATATTGTATTTTTGGAAAGAGCATCTGAGAGACTCTCAATATTTGCTTAAGCCCGTGGTTATTTTGATGCCTTAGACTTTCTACTTTATAAGCAGAACAAGTATTTTACTAAACTGATCTAAGTAATTGGCCAACTTGTTATGAGGAGGAACTACTAGACACATTATAATTGGTTTACAGATTACCTATCCTGCTACCTATTGATATAGTACCTCATTTTTTCCTCTCAAATTCTTACTACTCTTTGAAGCCTTCTTTGAGTAGTAAGTGAAAAAAAAGTAGAAATCATATAGACCTGTTCGTTAGTTCTGTGAATTTGGGAAAGTTATATACTTTCTGAGCCCTAGATACCTTCTTTATAAAATGTGGGTCATAATAATCATCAGGGAGAGCTGTTGTGAAAATTAAAAGAAATAATATACATAAAACCCTTAGTCACTAGTACTTAGTATGTGCTCAATAAATGTTACTTTAATTATTTTTTTTTTTTTTTTTTTTTTAACATCTTTATTGGGGTATAATTGCTTTACAATGGTGTGTTAGTTTCTGCTTTATAACAAAGTGAATCAGTCATACATAAACATATGTTCCCATATGTCTTCCCTGTTGCGTCTCCCTCCCTCCCACCCTCCCCATCCCACCCCACTTTAATTATTTTATTCCAGCCTACATTGATTATCCCCCTCTCTGAATGCCTATAGCACACACTGGGCGTTCCCTACTATTTCTATAATTATAACCTTGTCTCCTTAACCAGTTTTTAAAGCAAGAATACCTTTTACACCTGCAGGATCTGGCACAATGCAGGAAATAGTTTGGGGAAACACCATGAATCCTCCCAAGGTCAACAGCATGTGAATTGTGTAATAGCTTATTTGATAGAAAAACACACCAAGGAGCATGAGCCCTGTGGTTAAAAAAAAAAGGCTGGAGCTGGCCAATAAAAACCTCATCAAATTGAATTCTGATTGGCAAAGTATACAAGTAAATTAAGAAGGCCAACATTTCTTACATAAACCAGCAGCAGCTTGTGGTTTCTCTGAATTATCTCAAGTCTTTTTTTTTCGGACGCGCAGGCTCAGCGGCCATGGCTCACGGGCCCAGCCGCTCCGCGGCATATGGGATCCTCCCAGACCAGGGCACGAACCCGTGTCCCCTGCATCGGCAGGCGGACTCTCAACCACTGCGCCACCAGGGAAGCCCTAGGGAAGCCCTCTCAAGTCTTTTGAATCCTAGTCCTTGAACAATTTTGACATAGTCAACATTAAATGGAAAGATAAAACTAGAAATAAAGTCTTGGCAGGGAATTCCAAAATGGTCCCTGTTGCCAGTTTCAAATCTCACCGTCACTCACCTTGGAATATTAATACCAATGCTTTGCTTCAGAAAAGTTCCAGTGTACTTTTCTTGTTTCTTTGTTAAAAATATTACCATTTGGATATATTTGCTTCCAATTGTTTCTAATGCATAGGCTTTTTTGTTTTTAATAGTTGTACCTTTTTTTGGTCTTTAGCATTTTAGCAAATATTTTCCTGCATTATTGAAAACTTACCATTAGCATTATTTGAACATTTGAAATATGTATTAGACATCTCTTAAGTTTTGAATGGTTAGGATGTTTCTAATATTTTAAAGTAAAAGCTGCCCCAATGATACATTTTTTTTGGCATGGAGATTCCCATCTCCCATTCAATGACTATTTAGGCTAGATTCTCCAAAGTGGGATTCCTGGGTGTAATCACATGAAAAAAAACCTTAAAAATCTTGATTTTAATGTTCTCGAGGATTGAACTAACTTATACTCCATCAACAGTGGAAGAGAATGCCTTCATCATACCATTGCCAGTCACTGTTCTTTGGGGTGGGGATGGGGACTTGAGGGGCAGGGACAAAGTGAACTTCACTGATTTGAGAGGGGATAAAAGGAAGTTGCACTCTTGCAAGATTGCTTTATTACTCTTGTCTTTGATTACTTGGTTTTATCTTTATACTTACATTTGCTATTGGCATTTCTTCAATTGTAAATTTCCTATTCAAGTCCTGTTGAAGGCATAGTGGTTTTTGTAACAAAGAAATTTCATTCATTACTTTTAAGAAGCACGGTTCTTTTCTATCTAGATATCGGATTATTATATCCATATTTTATTTTACTTCTTATATATTGTTGAAAACTGACTCAAATCCATAGGGATTTTTACATACAATGCTTATTTTTAAAAACATAAAAACAATGTTTTTAAAAATTTAGAACATACAGAATTAGATAAAGAAGGAAATAGGGACTTCCCTGGTGGTCCAGTGGTAAAGAATCCACCTTACAATGCAGGGGACACAGGTTTGATCCCTGGTCTGGGAAGTAAGATCCCACATGCCACGGGGCAACTAAGCCCGCATGCCACAACTACTGAGCTCACGCGCCTCAACTAGAGTTCACGGGCCTCAAACTACAGAGCCCACGCGCTCTGGAACTCACGTGCCACAACTGCAGAGCCCACGCACCCTGGAGCCTGCATGCCACAGCTAGAGAAGAGAAAAACCCGTACACCACAACTAGAGAGAAGCCCGCGCACCGCAACAAAAGAGCCCGCAAGCCGCAACGAAAGATCCCGCGTGCTGCAACTAAGTCCCTATGCAGCCAAAAATAATCTTTTTTTAAAAAAAGGAAATAAAAATTGTCCTTAATTTTAATACTCAGTGATGAGCACTGTTTATCTCTTCTGTACTTGCTTTCAGTCTTTGTTCTATATATGGAAAAAAATTTTTTAAACAAAAACATAATCCCAAGGATAGTTTTGTAGTATTTATTTTCATTAAATACATGAAGAGAGTATTTTCAATTCATTAAATATCCTTTGAAAGTATAGTTTTTAATAGTTGCATAAAACAAATGTACAACTTCACTAACAGATATTTGGATAATTACTAAATGTTTGTTATTATGTGTAGTATGATAAAAATTTTAGGATAGAATCTTAGAGGTTGAATTACTGGATCAAAGGGCAAGAATACAAATACTGCAAAATAGCTTTCTAGGAAGAGGTGGCAATATGCATTCCAACAGAATGTGAACATGTAATCTAACCTCACTTTGCTAGCATTGAGCACTATTATAACTTTAAATTTTAAAAATCTGCTTCTTTGATAGATTGGAGTTATAAATTATCATTTTGCTTTGCTGCTCTTTGATAGCAAAGTTGAACATTTATTAGAACAGTTGTTTATCATAGTTATTGTTTCTTTGCCGCTGCTCTCCTGTGGAATATGTCTGTATTCTTTTCACACTGAAATATTTATTATTTTGGAATATATTATTCTGGATATTCTTTGGAAACTAAAAATGTACATCAGTATAACTATATGTATTCTTAACACCCCAAATTATCTGCTATTAATATTTAAATTTTTTTCAGTCTTCCTTTTCCTTATCTTTTCAAGGAAAAAGTCATCTACTTATGATTTATATGCTCATTATTTTATTTTTCTTCATATTTGGAGGATTGCTGAGAATTCTCAGCATTTTATTGACAGCATAAATTCTGGGTGAGTGGGTGGGATAGGAACTAAGTCATACTAATCCTTCTCTGATCCAGAATCTGTTTCTTTTCTTTAAAAGTTTTTGAAATTTATTGCATTCAATGACCCTTGTCTTTTTTGGTTGCTCTTGAAGAGTTTTAGATGTTTTCACTTTTTTCATGTTTTTCTCGTTCATTTCATTGGCTATTGGGGAAAAGAGATTCAATATTATAGATACAACCCAGAAAGTCTCTTCTCACTCTTATTTTTGTCACTGGGGTAAGGTGAGGATTTGGCATAAGTTCTGTGAGATGAGCCAATTTTCTACTGCTACCTGCTAAATAGTTTTAGAAATGTTTCTAAATAGTACCCTATTGGTTTGAAATGCTTTCTTTAACCTATGGTAAATTTTCCTCCTCATCGGAAAATATTTAATTCTATTACATTGTCTGTCAATTCTTGTGCTAATATCCCATTTTTCTATTATATTTTTATTAAATATTCTGAAATACAAAAGGAGAAGCTCCTAACTTCATTTGTAAACATTTTACTCTCCATTCATCCCTGTTTGATTTTCTAGGCGATATTTAGAATTGTTTTCTCAATTTCCTTCAAAAATTCTCTTGAAATTTTTTTATTAAACTTTTTGTAAAACTTTAAGTTATTTTGGAAGCACTGTCAGCATTTATAAACATTTGCATTCTGTGTATTGTCTTCAGATCTTTTTCTGGTTCATTTATTTCTTCCATTGCATGAGGTTTGCAATTTAACCCATCAATTTTTTTAAATTTTAATTATTACATTTTCATTCTTAGAAGTTTTCTTTTTTTTTTCAAATCTGCCTAAACAATTTTGATAGTTTCTTGTTATTTGCTCATACTTTCAACACTAGTATTTCTTTAGTGATATTATGCATTCTTGTTTTATATTCTGCACCCAAAAACTCCAATATCTGCAGGATTTTCATGTCTGACTTTGCTACTTGTTTCTGGTAATTCTTGCCCATGGTGCCTTGTTTCCTTATGTGGTTTACGATTTTTTTAATGTCAGCTCGTGTTTCAAATTCCCCTGGAACCCCTAGAGGATTGGGTGAACATACATTTCTCCAGTAAGGATTTGCTTTTTCTTCTTCCTGGTTCCTGGAATACTACTAACCCAGAATCACTTTAAAAGAAATTCTGGACTTAGGGCTTTTCAGACCAAACATGAGGTATAAATTTAGGCCACAAAGCACTGTGAGAGCCAACTTACGATTGTCATAAATACTCAGGGGAGTTGGGCAGTTTCTGTGATGCCTCCTTTTGGGGCAAGCATAATTTATTTTTTCACTGAAAGTGGAGACATTTAAGATACTGACTCTGTGGGCATATTTCTCTTCTGACTTCCCTCTTTGTACACACCCTAGGCTTTAGATCTCATCTTCTGCAGTGCCCTTAAAATATAAGATTTGAGACAAGTACCTCCATCTTCATTCCAAATCAAGATGCTAGGCCACCCATATAGGACATGCTAAGAGAGTATAATATTAGTTTTGCAGGATGGCAAACACCTACCCTCACTGTGTGCGTAGTGAAGGTTGAAGAGTTGGGGGAGGTATTTTGCAGGGAATGGGTCATCGGTATATCCTTATGGGGGAGGAAAGTGCCCCTTGACCTCAAGTCAAGAGGGGAGGGTTGGTGAGAACCACTAGGAGAGTTTGACCCATGTCCCCTCTGGTTTAGGAGCCACAGGGCCTAGTGTCTGCTTTGTGTTCTTTGAGTCCATTCTGGCTCCTAAATATGGTTGTTCTGAGAGCCGTCCTCTGTCCACACTGAGATGGCCACTTTCCATAGGCTGATGTGTGCCAATTGCTCTGAGGCCTTAAGAATGCTAACTAGGGCTTCCCTGGTGGCGCAGTGGTTGAGAGTCTGCCTGCCAATGCAGGGGACAGGGTTCGTGCCCCGGTCCGGGAAGATCCCACATGCTGTGGAGCAGCTGCGCCCGTGAGCCACAACTACTGAGCCTGCGCGTCTGGAGCTTGTGCTCTGCAACAAGAGAGGCCGCGGCAGTGAGAGGCCCGCGCACCGCGATGAAGAGTGGCCCCCACTCGCCGCAACTAGAGAAAGCCCACGCACAGAAAAGAAGACCCAGCACAGCCAAAAATAAATAAATAAATGAAATTTAAAAAAAAAAAAAAAGAATGCTAACTACTAGAAAGGAATACAAACATTTCATTTTCTTTAAAAATATCATTAATAAAATGATTTTTTGATAAACATGAGTTCAGTGTCCCTACAGATCTGTGGATTCTTATCAGCTTGATACAAAAAGTAGCAAATGTGGACAGAACATGTTCCCTCCACTTTGGAAGCTGATTCATTGGAATTAGAGAGATTTAGCCTCTTGATGAACCCATAAAACGTTTTTATTGTTACAGAAAAAGCATTCAATCTCATTGAAAGGAGAATATATAACATTGCATTTGGGAAGAAAATTAGATGTACTAAAGCTTGTATGGTGATGGAAATGATAATTTTTTATTAACAAATTGTCAGCCTGGGGCACATTCCTTCAATTTTCAGCAATTTGAAATCCCAGCATTAATCGGCTTTCGTTAAATGCCACCCACTGTTCGTACAGCAGCGAGGAAGGCAGTAATGAAAAATTGAAAAAATAGCATTAGATCAGAGATCATGCTGGCTGCAGAATCTTTATTTTATATGAAGACCTTTTTTTATTATTCTGGAATTAGGCAAAACATGCCATGTCCTCATCAAATGACTTCTGTGAGTGCTTTCTTTCAAAACAATAAATGGTGCTAATAAGTTGGCCAGCCTCCCACCAACTAGACCTTTGATATATGTTGTATCAGCACATTAATAACAAATTAGAATTAGAGAAACGTAGGGAGTGTTCCGCACTCATAATTGTCTTTTTCTGTAACACAAAATAAATCAAACTGTCACGTTGCTCCCAGGAAGCCTAAACCATTTATAAAACAACTTTGTTTTTTATAAATTGGTTTAATTTATCCATTTTTAATTGCTTATTAGGTTCCTACAGTGTGCAAGGTGCTGCAGGGACTAAATAGATGCATAAAAAAGGCCCTGCTGTGAAAGAGCTCACAGTATCCACATACACTTCATTGTTTGGTCCACAAGTTTTACTTCCTCTGTATTTTTGGTCTATATACTTCCTCTATATTTTTGGTCTATTGAATAAATGTGCCAATATTCTTCAGATGTGAATGTGACACTGCTTACTCTTCTGTCTGTAAGATGTTGCTTTGTGCTTTTTTTCTAGAATTAAGGCTAGGGACTGCCAGTTCATCATTTCTGGTGTTCTCGGTCTCCCTTGGTACCAAGCTATATACATTTTCAGAAAGACTTCTCAAGGCTAAGTAATATATAGACTGTCACCTAGAGGGAGAACAAAATAGATTGATAAGTACCCAGTACTGTGACCTGGGCCACTTTGTTATTGGATATTACCGTGAGTAGTTCCAAGGAGCAAACAAGAATGTGAAATGGAAGTCCAATCATTTGTGATTCAAAGAAAAGAGAGCCAACCTGTGGACTGTTCTCAGTAGAGTGGTTTAGTAATTTGTGATGAAAACCTCAAACAGGAAGTCTTAAGTTGGAGTTCATGGCTGCTTCAGAGAATCTGTGAACTTCCTGAAACTATAAATAACATTTTATATTTAAGAAGCTGTGTGTTTTGTTGAGATAATCCATAGCTTTCACTGGATTCTCCAAGACAGTCATGAATCCCTAAAATAGTTATGAACTATTAGTCTAGGTCAGGGGTTGGTGAATTTTTTTCTGAAAAGCAAGAGATAATAAATATTTTAGGCTTTGAAGAACATACAGTCTCCATAAATAAGTGAGTGTGGCTGTATTCCAATGCAACTTTATTTTCAAAAACAAGATGGCCCAGGGGCCATAGTTCTCCCACCTCTGGTTTAGGCTATGATTTGGTAAGACAGAACTTTCAAACTACTGTGCTGAAGTACATCCAAGTTTTCCCTTTTATATAAATCATATTTAACATGTGAATTTTATTTATTTAATTTTGTTTTTTCTTTTTTATCAAAGTATAATTTACATGGGGTAAAATGAACAAATCTTAAGCCAACTCAGTGAATTTTTGCATATGTTTACACCCATGTAACCACCACCCACATCAAGATATAGACTATTTCCATCACTCCAGAGGATCCCTCATGTTCCTCTTTAGTCATAATCTTCACCCTCCCCCAGAAGTAACCACTCTTCTATCATCATAGCTTAGTTTTACCTTTTCTTGAACTTCATTTAAATGAGACTGTGGAGCAGTGTGCAGTTTTTTGTGTGTGCTTGGCTTCTTTCACTCAATATAATGTTTTGAGATTCATCTGTGGTTTTGAGCACACAGACTTTTAATATAGATATCCTGGTTGATTTATAATATTGTTGTTCCTAAAGACCCTTCTTTATTAACTAGCAAGAATTTCTTCGTCCTTCTGGTGTTTGTAGTGCCAGACTAGTGGCCACAAGAAGATGCAGAATTCCTGTTTCCACCTTCCCACCACTTGAAGTGAAACCACAAACACAGAAATTGCAATTCAGGAACTCCTACTTCCAAATAACATCAACACATTGAAGCATGAGCTCTGAGTACTCTTTCTCATTGGAGAAAGTAAAGGTCTAAACCTTGGATGAGTTTAATGAGTGAGGGTTCTTGTTTCTCTTTACCCTCAGATCAGTAGTATAAATTTAAAACCAATTGGTTTTATACTATCATTGGCCCATAGAATCATGAGGAAGTTTCTAATGTCCTTTAATCCAGTGCTTCTCAGACTTTTATGTGCATACAAATCCCCTGGGGGTTTTGCTAAAATGCAGATTATGATCCAGTTGGTCTGGGATGTGGCCTGAGAATCGTCCTGCAGAGCCCTGACGTTGCTCGCTTGTAAAACATGCTTTGAGTAGCAGGATTGTCATCTAGTAATCATTACTGATGTGGTTTAGACCAGAGACGATGGTATTCAAGGGCGGTAACAGTGCAAACTCAGAGAGAAATGAGATAGTTATGAATGAAAATGGATAGGAGTTGCTGAGAAACTGAAATAGTACATGAGGAACAGAAGATACCAAATTAGATAAATGATGGTAGCTCTGGATATCTATCCAGACTAGTATCCAGCTCTGGATTGCTTCTGGGCCTGAGTCTTTTGCAGCCATGGAAACTTAAGAATTTTGCTTCCTGCTGGAGCAACATATATTTTCCACCATCCTCATGTCTAAACTTTCAAGGTCTGAACACTCTTCGTCTTCCTCTCTTGGGTTTATTGTGGATTTTTTTCTCAAGAAAGGCCTACACTCTCTGTATCATAATAGTTAACTAGTTAGTTCTCATGATGTTACCTAACCACCTCTACTTTTTTTTTTTTAATTGGGGTATAATTGTTTTACATTGTTGTGTTAGTTTCTACTGTACAGTGAAGTGGAGTTCCCTATGTTATACAGCACGTTCTCATTAGTTATCTGTTTTATACATATTAGTGTACACAGGTCAATCCCCATCTCCCAATTCATCCCACCCCTCTCCAGGTTCCTCAAAAAACTAAAAATAGAATTACCACATGATCTACTTTTTTTCATTGAAGTATAGTTGATTTACAGTGTTGTGTTAGTTTCTGCTGTACAGCAAAGTGATTCAATTATACAAATATATGCATATTCTTTTTCATATTCTTTTCCATTATGGTTTATTACAGGATATTAAAGATAGTTCCCTGTGTTATACAGTAGGTTGTTTATCTATCTTGTATATAGTAGCTTGCATCTGCTAATCCCAAACTCCTAATTTATCCCTCCCCCAACCCCTTTTCCCTTTGGTAACCCGCAAGTTTGTTTTCTACGTCTGTGAGTCTGTTTATGTTTCATGAATCGGTTCATTTGTGTCATATTTTAGATTCCACATATAAGTAATATCATATGGTATTTGTCTTTCTCTTTCTGACTTACTTCAGTTAATATGATAATTTCTAGGTCCATCCATGTTGCTGCAAATGGCATTATCTCATTCTTTTTTATGGCTGAGTAGTATTCCATTGTAACCACCTCTACTTTTATGTAGTAAATATTGGCATAACATTTGCTTTTAGATTGTTAACACATTCTTAGGGCTTATGATATTCAAATGGACCCACTGTTTTGTCAAGTAGATATTACTTCATTGCAACATGACCCTCCTGCAATAGGCAGATCTTTTTACAAAAACATGTGATTTTGTTGATTTTCATCTCTTGCTTCAGGTTGCCCACAATCATCTCCAGGAGCTATTGTTCACAACAGCTCATGTTCATGCATGGGTTACCTCTTCACTGAGCCCAAACACACACACATATTACTTATTTAGAAACCTCATTTACACAATAATTATGATTACTCATCCCACATTTTATAACAAGCCCCTGCTAGTAGTAGCAGGTTGTACAGCACTTTTGCCTATGATAGCCTTCCTCCCCCTCTCTATAATTCCAAAGCCCTGTTTTCAGATGTTTACATAAATAATATATCCAGCATAAAGTCCTTCTTAGTTCTGTCTTTTAAAAAATTGTATTTGAAAAATTCCCTGCATATTGAATGATATTTGTAACATACAGACAATTTAAAAGATAATTGTAAAGTAAAAAGACTAATCGGAAATCACTCATCTATCTACCAACTATCTTAAGAAATAGAATATCATCCATTGCATATAAATCCTCTGTGCACATCACCCTGCCTCGGTAATAGAGACCATCAATTGCCTGGCATTGATGAGAATGATTGTCCTGTTTTTACTTATAGTGTTACCATATATGCATGCAGCCTTAAAAACAGCTTCATTTTGCCTCTTTAAAAATTTTTGTAACTGGAATCATTCTGTACATATTATTTTGTGATTTGATCCTTTTGTTTAATATTGTTTGTGAGATGCACTAATGTTAAAGCATATGGTTATGGTGAATTCATTTTAATTAATATATAGTATCCATTGCATTAATACATCACAGTTTTTGTATTTATCAGGTCTATTATTGATGGACATTTAGGTTGTCCAATTTTGGCTTATTGCAAATAATGCTTCTATGAACAAATAGAGAAAACTTGGAAGTGAATGTTATTCGGGGAGGAAACATTTGAGTGTGTTCTTAGCTATACCGAGTTTGAAGTGCTTTGGGATATATAAGTGGAGATGTTGAGTATGTATAAGGATATAGGACTCTGGAGCTCAGAGCAGGATCTGCCTGGAGATGGAAGCTGGAGAAGCTATGGCCATGGTTGACATCCAGAGAGAGATTATCATATGAGAGGAGAAGAGGCTCTTGCCTTTAACCTTGACAAGTCCCAGTAGTCAGTGATGAGACAGAGGAACCTGAGTCTGCAAAAAAGAATGAGAAGGAATAGCCAAAGTGATATGAGGAAAACCAGAAGAATGTGTGGTTTTTTAAGAAATTTTAAAAAAACTTTTAAGAAACAGGCAGTGGTTAACAGTGTCCAATGCTGCTTAAAGTATACATAAAATGGGGATTTTAGCATGTTTGTTGGATTTAGCTCCTAAAAATCATTAGTGACCTTCATGAGAATTGTTTTGGGGGAGTGACAGAGTAAAAAACCACATCAGCATAAAATGATAAATGAATGGAAAATAAGAAAATGGAGATAGAAAATAGAAATTTTTGTCTAGAAGGGCAGGAAAGAAAGATAAAATGATCACTGGATAGGAACATAGATAAAGTGAACACTGGATAGGTCAAAGGAGGCTTTTGGTTTTTTCATCAATGAGACTTTTTTTTATATATAAATTTATTTATTTATTTTTGGCTGCGTTGGGTCTTCGTTGCTGCGCACGAGCTTTCTCTAGTTGCGGCGAGCGGGGGCTACTCTTCATGGCAGTGCACGGGCTTCTCATTGCAGTGGCTTCTCTTGTTGCAGAGCATGGGCTCTAGGCGCACAGGCTTCAGTAGTTGTGGCACACCGGCTTGGTAGTTGTGGCTCAAGGCTCTAGAGTGCAGGCTCAGTAGTTGTGGCGCACGGGCTTAGTTGCTCCACGGCATGTGCGATCTTCCCAGACCAGGGGTTGAACCCGTGTCCCCTGCATTGGCAGGCGGATTCTTAACCATTGCACCACCAGGGAAGTTCCACATCGATGAGACTTGAACATGTTCAAATTCTGGTGAGAAGGATCCAGTTAAGACAGAATAATTGGATATATAAGATGGAAAATGTATAGGTGACAGCATATGGTTCTGGAAAAGGCTGGAGTTGATGAGATCCAAAGATGTATAATTGGCTCTTTTTTAACATATTTATTGGAGTATAATTGCTTTAGAGTGGTGTGTTAGTTTCTGCATTATAACAAAGTGAATCAGCTATACATATACATATATCCCCATATCTCTTCCCTCTTGCGTCTCCCTCCCTCTCACCCTCCCTATCCCACCCCTCTAGGTGGTCACAAAGCACCTAGTTGATCTCCCTGTGCTATGCGGCTGCTTCCCACTAGCTATCGGTTTTACATTTGGTAGTGTATATATGTCCACGCCACTCTTACTCAGCCATAAAAAGAAACGAAATTGAGTTATTTGTAGTGAGGTGGATGGATCTAGAGTCTGTCATACAGAGTGAAGTAAGTCAGAAAAAGAAAAACAAATACCTTATGCTAACACATACATATGGAATCTTAAAAAAAAAATGGTCATGAAGAACCTAGGGGCAGGACGGGAATAAAGACGCAGACCTACTAGAGAATGGACTTGACGACATGGCGGGGGGAAGGATAAGCTGGGACAAAGTGTAACTGGCTTTTGAAAGGAAGAGAAATGCTAAACCAATGAAGGAGGAGTGGAGAAAGATGAAAAAATACATGAAAGGACGTGGTAGTGGAGTATTGAGCATGAGGTAGGAGGTAAGATCACTGGCTATGAAGAAAAGGGAAGCTGGAGCTATAAGGACACGTCTAGAGAAGAATGACATGGGTTTGAAGGCCATTCCAGAGAGTGTAGTGTGTTGGCCAGACAAATGTTAGCAGGTTGCTGATCATTTGTTTAAAGTGTCAGTATATCGTGTGCCTTGTTCCAGTGCAAGGCCAGAGAATGTGGGTAACAATTTATGTGGATTCTGAGTATGAAAGATAAGTGAGATAGGATTTTGGGATACTGGCTAGATTATGAATGAAATGGTAGATCATGGGATTTAAGCAGTAAAAGAATAAAGTGAGTCTTTTGTGTATATATAGATACTTGCATGATATACTGCAGTCAACACTGATTCCCCAAAAGGTCTTGCTGTTGTCAGGAGTTATGCACTACATCCATCATAACTGTACTAAACACATTTCATATGTAAATAAATATGGGACATCTTGCCCTTGAGTAAAAAACATGAATAAAATGAAGAAATTAGAAGACTGGTGGTAGGAGTGAAAGCAAGACAGATATTTGGAGGCCCTGATGAGATGGAAGAATGGTCATGGTGGGAGTAATTAGAAAAGTAGTTATAAGATAGGAGGAAAAAAAGTTGGGGTCTAAATGAGGGATGCCCTAGTTAGTAATTTCAGGGTATGACAGGGTCCAAGGCCGTCCTATTGGAGTAGGTGGCTAATGGGGTGCAGAGGAGAAGATCATAAGTTGTTATAAGGTCAAGAACCCAAGGTCAAGGTGTTAGAGGGGTCACTGACTGGGCTACTGAAGTCACCCAGGATATTGGCAGGACTTAGGGTGAAGAAGAAGACTGTGATTGTGTAGTAAGTCTTTCATGAATGGTGGTGAATGAGGGACAAGGGAAGTTGATGTGTAACAGCAAGGGTGGTAAATGACAGCTAAGAGGAAGGGGAGAGGCTGTCATGCATGATGTGAGGGGAGGTGATAATTGTTGGCAAGTGATGATGGGGAGCACAGAGGACAAAAAAATCTCTGTCCTGATTTTGAGCTACATGACAGTGAGAAAATGAACGGTCTTCACTTATGAGGGGTGTGGGAAAATATTTGCAGCGGGGCATCTCCCTTAAGGCAAGGCAGAGGGATTAAGCAAAGAACATATACATTCATAGAGGATTTAGTGTTTGGAGCAGTATTTCCATAGAGCTCAGCTCAAGGGTTTAGATGGGGTAGGGCAGGGATGGGCTGAGTCCAGGGCCCAAAAGTACGAAGCAGAAGGGATGAGGGTGGAGGAGAGAATGGATGGCCAGAGATGCATTCTCTGGGTATTCCTGGTGAAAATGCAAGGTGGGTTTTCAGTTAATCTCTTTGAAAAGAGGGGGCAATAGGCAATGGACTTCTAAAAGAAGTCATGTCCAGATGACTTCTCTTAGATGATGTTGGTCTAAGAAGCTGCAGTTTCTGCAGTCTCTTGGCCTTCAGTGGTGTTCTTCTAGGCTGCAATCCTGCAGCCAGCATGGGATGCTGTAAAACCCTTACTGTTATTCAGCCTTATAATCAAAATTCCTGGTTATGATTGGTTTCAGCTTTTATATCCTACATCTGACTTACTTGTCATAAGTTGGCTGGGATCTATTGATATAATGCAGCCATACACTTCCATAGCGTTTACAGACTTCAGAACAATTTTAAGGTACTTTCAGTCAAGCACATAATCCTATATAATGCCAAGCATTTTACTTTTATAAAAACAAAGTTTTCTCTTATGGTTTCTTCACAATTAAAACTAGGAGAATTTTTTTTTTTAGTTTTTTTGATGTGGACCATTTTTAAAGTCTTTATTGAATTTGTTACAATATTGCTTCTGTTTTATGTTTTGGTTTTTTTGGCCGTGGGGCATATGGGATCTTAGCTCCCTGACCAGGGATCAAACCTGCACCCGCTGCACTGGAAGGCGAAGTCTTGTGCCAACTCTAAGACAATTTTATTGTGGGTTAATAATTTTTGTAAGATCAATTGGTTTATCAAGTGGAAACAAAAAACACATTGAGGGGGTTTAAGATGTGAAAAATACGCTTGGGGAGTGAGAGGCAAGGTGTACCCTTTGTCAGTTTTCAGTGATCCTGAATGGGTGAAGTTGAAACTAATTTTAGCAGGTCGTTCTTCATGCTTCATTTTTCATGCTTCATTCTCTAGACTTGATGATAGCTTCCCTCCATTCTTTATTTTTCCACTTTTAACATAGTGTTCCTCGGTGCAGGAGTCTATATTCTCCCATTTAGTTTTGTTGACTTTTCGAGATTAGGTGGAAGTGGCAGATATTGTGAACAGTTGGCTGGTTTGGCCTTGGGAGTAGCAAAGGAGGTAGAAATAGCATGAAGTGTTGAAACTTAGCGTCTTGCAGATGCTCAAGCTTGAGTGAGCTATGTCACAGCTCCTGAACCCCATTCTCCTCCCTGTTAACAATGAAAGTTATAATATCCATTTACTTGGAACAAGATAGGCATTCAATAAGTGTGAGGCTTTCATTTCTTCCTCTTAGCTGAACAATAGTTTACACTTGGCCCTCAAGTGAAGTTTGAAAGTATAGGAAGGATATAAAGAGGTCTTTTGTCCAAGGCAAACTAACCCTGGTAGTGGGCAAGTCTTAAAGAATGTGATGTGTTTTATTTTACACTTTCTGGATATCCTGATACTAGTTTGGGCAGATAAATGTTTTTAGAGAGCTAATAACGTTTTAATATCATTGTAAGTATTTGAAGTACACAAAATTAAATAAGAGGTTTGAAAGTTGATGCCATATACCAAGAGATTAATCATTTGAGAAATGCAGAATTCTTTGGTCAGATGAAGCAAAAAATTTTCAGAATTTGTCATTGAGATGTTCTTTTTATGGGAAGAAAAAGGAAATAATTCTTTGTAGTTTTAATGGAATGATACCACCAAGTATATTTGTGTAGATGCATCCTCTCTCCTTTCCTTTAGCAGACACATTGATTATCAAGTGCTCTGTTGCTGTATATTAAGTAAAGTGTCTTTAAACAGCATTTTGATTAAAGGATCTTTAATATTGTTCATCTCCTTTTATCGCACAGACTAACTCAATATTTCTTGCAGTCTCTTTCAGAGGCTTTACAGACTGTATGAAAAAAAGACTCAATTGCTTCTTTTTAAATTTCCTCTGTTGATTGTTTTATAGTTATGGAGTTATAGTTCACAGTTTGTTTTTTAAAGGATTTTTATTTCTTTAAACAAGAATGATGAATTTGGGGAAAGAGTTTTCTCAAGCAAAAAGTTGGTCACTTTATGGAAACTTTAAGGAAATACTTACATAAATTTAATACTTAGAATGTTCCTAAAGAAAAATCCATTGATAACCATTAAAATCAATATATTTCCTTTTCCTTCTGTTGATAAGTTTTATAGGAATTTTCACACCAAGATTTCTAAGTGATGTGTTTGAAGGATTGTTTCATCAATTCGGTAGAGAAATGTCATCTTGCCCTTGTTTCTGAATGATCTTTTAACCTCACTAATTAAGCACCCTCCATCACTATTCAGTGAAGCTCTCTTGAGAGTAAAGGGCCTTTGATTAGGGAAACTCTCTAATTGGATAGGACCTCTCATCATAAAACAGTCAAAACATATTGATTATAGTTTTACCATTAGGACTTCCATTGCTTAAAACAAATGGCTTATAACAAGAATTAGATTGACCTAAGTCAATTTTAGCCTGGAGATATTTGGAACCATTAAAAAAAAGATCAAGTAATCTTAGCATTCCAAGAGTCTATGGAAAGAGGGTGGGCTTTTGATTCATGATAGCAAAAATAAATGTTGTACAGTCGATTTTAGGTTTTAACATAATAGCAATCCTCCAATGATTACTAATATCTAATACTCCTTTTCTTTATGTCTCTCAACTTACATTTAAATATTTTTATTATGAAAATATTTATGCACAAAAGAACTGTGTAATGAATTTCCATGTATGTCACCCAGCTTCAATAATTACCAATATTTTTTCAATCTTATGTCATCAATCTTCTCCCCCTTTTTGTTTGTTTACTGGAATAATTTAAAGCAAATCCCTCATATATCATTTCACTCATAAACACTTTAGTATTCACCTCTGTCAATCTATTTTTATGCTGTTAGAATAACTGTAAATGCTAAAACTTACATAGTGCTTTATACTTCTAGACTGCCTTATATCATTAGGTTATCACAAAAATTTGGCAGGTGTTATCACCACTATTTAGAAGATTTTTAAAAAGAGGTTTTGAATGGTTACATGACATTATCAGGGGCTACTAAATAGTGACAATAGGTTTCAATCCTGGGTCTCATAAATATATAAGTCAGTTTCACACTCTGTAGCAGATATGACCATACCAAGTAAAAGTCTATTCCTTGGATATTTGACTTCAACTGCTCTGGGCAGAGGCTCCCTTCTTTTGGTCTTATGATACCTGTGGACCAACTGAAGAGTGAGCATAGCCAGAGGGAAGTGGCCATTAGAGATGTGTATCGAGCATGTCTTTTTATTCTGATGTTTTGACATCTGGGGCTTTGCTGACCCTGGAGAGACTGCCCTTCCGAGGGCTCCAATTCCTAGAGACAGTAAAGGACTCACTTGCAAGTGTGACTTGCATATGCAAACCAACCAATCCAATGCCCATATTCCCCAACCATCTCCTTTACCTAACTCTTACACTCCAGGCCACTATCTGCAAATCCTAACCACCCCAGGGCCAGGTACCCAACTAGAGACAGCCCCTGTGCCCTAGAGCCCACCAAAATTATTCAATCCAGCCCATCCTAAACCTGCTTACTCTGTCTCACCCATTCCTTCCAGTGGAAACCACAATAAATGCTCTTGCCCACATTTTCCCCACACTCCTTTGCCTTCGTGACCCTGGTGCCAGTGTGGTGTGGCATGACCCCTCCTCTTGGGAGCTGTGAATGTAACAAACTGTTTTCAGTGGCAATCATCTCCTGATCTGTTGGCCTTGCCATATCTGGATAATAATAAAACCTACATTTTAAAACAAGATGGTAAAGGCTGAGTAAACACTCTGGGACTTAATATCAAGGCTTACTGCTGGAAGATCTGACAAGCTTAGTTGGAACAGGTGACAGTCCTAGGTCGGGTAATTGGGTTGGAGATCAAACTCTAAAAGAATAGCAGAAGGGGATGGCAGTGAGGTCAACAGCACGTGAAAGGCATCATAATTGAATGGCAATAGGCAATTATGTAGTTATCTTGCTGACTTCCCAAGGTGGGCTGAATTCCAGGGGGAATTATATTTTTTCTTAGGTATGAGTATCATCTCAGGTATGAATACATTCCCCTAGGACTATAGGAAGGCAGTGTTCCCTCACACCCTGTTGTTGATACCTCCCCAATTGTTCTTCCCTTAGGCCACCATTCCTGCATATCCCATCCAGTCTTGCAGTAGTCAACAGTGAATGGTTATATCTGAGGTTTTCAGTACCTGACTCTACCTCAAGTGTTTCCTCTTCTATGAGACTCTAGTTCTCAAGCTAACTCTGGCATTTCCAGCTCAGTTTCCATCTTGAGTAGAATTTTAGATCAGACACCAAAGACCCTTATAAATCCAACATCCTCATTTTAAGTATGAGGAAACTGAGCTTCAGAGAGGTAAAGGACTGGTCCTAAGGACATAGGCTGCAAAAAGGTAAAGGCCTTTTGACACTAAGGTACACATTTTTACTATGTTGGTAACTTTTGGTAAAATTTGACTTCTATTCAATATAGACCCTATTTCACAATAACAAGTTCTGGTAGACTATCAGTTACTGGGCTGTAGCACAATCAATATAACAAACATGTATTTAAATAATCAAGAAATTAGTTACTTCCTTATGAAAAAATGTTCTTATGTCATATTTCAGTATAATACTTAAACTATAATATGCTAGGTTTTTCTTTATGATTTTTACTTACATACACACAAATGTAGTCACAAACACTCACAAACACACAACATACACACACCCTACACCTGAAGACTCACTCTCCTATTGCCTAAAAAAAAAAAACCTCCTTAACTTAACCTAATAAATTAATAGTTCATGTGTTAAAATACTTAGCAATATCTCATTCATTTTAATATGAATTGATTTTGAAATAATGTCCTAAAAGTATGCTGTCAGTTTAAAGAGGTATTTTATTATTTTGTACTGGTTCTGGGAAATATATGATTAAAGCTTCATTATTCAGTAGTGAATTCAGTTTTCCAAGATGTAATCATGGACTCAGGACCCAGGTGCCTGTGTCAACTAATAAAGCAACCTGGGCATGATTAGGGAGATTCCTGAGGTCAGTGATTCTCAATCTAAAGAGGCATGGGAGTCACCTGGGGGGCTGTTAAAGCACGGATCACTGGGTCCTACCTTCAGAAGTGCTAGGGTGGGCTCCAGGCATTTGTATTTCTAACAAGTTACTGCTGATTCAGGAACCACATTTGGAGAGCTGCTACCTTAGGTAATCATTCAACTGAAAAGCATACAAAAAAGAGGGGCTGGTGGGAGTTTCCTGATTCCTTCAGAAGCAACTCATGGGCTTGCAGTCTTATACCACGTAGACAATGTTATTACTTACTATCTTGCCTGTGCCCTTACTATGACCTGAAATTTTCTAGGTCACAGTAGTAACTCAAGTCAGACAAGTACGTGTGAAAAATACACCAGTAGCACCAGCTGCTAGAATAGAGACACAAATACCTGCAAGCCTTCATGCTTTAAAACAATCAGACAGGTTTTATATGTTCTGTAATTTGAGGGTGACAGGTGGTTCCATATTTTTTGTACTATCAATTTGTAAGAAATGTGTAAATCTTTTTGATAAACCTATAGGCTATCCTGTAATTTAGGTGTTACTAGCATGATCTAAGGTAGTGCTGCTTCTATTAATCTATCTTTGACCATATATACTATTGCTGATTTTAGTGTGTTGATATTGTAGATCCTCATTATTCATGGATTCCGTATTTGAAAATATGCCAACTTGCTAAAATTTATTTGTAACCCCAAAATCAATACTGTGGTGCTTTCCTGGTCATTTATGGACATTTGCAGAGAGGTGACAAATTTGAGTTGCCCAAGGTGCATGTTCTCAGCTGGGATCCAATAGGGTGAGGTTGTGCCCTCTTGTTTCAGCTCTCCTACTATAAGGAAGTATCCTTTTCGTGGTCCATTTAGTGCCGTGTTTTTCACATTTTTGTGCTCTTTATTAGTGATCTTGCGATTTAAAATGGCCTCCAAACATACTACTAAAGTGCTGTCTAGTATTCCTGAGGGCAAGAGGGCTGTGATGTGCCTTATAAGAAAATATGTGTCGAATTAGCTTTGTTTGGGCATGAGTTATAGTCCTGTTGGCCATGGGTTCAGTGTTAGTGAATCAATAATATATATTAAGTGTCTTTAAACAAAAACACACACAAAACAAGGTTATGTATTAATCACTTGACAAAAATGTTATGACCAGATGCTCGCAGGAATCTAACCCTGTATTTCCTTAAGAGCAATGACTGAGTATTTGCTAATCCAGTGTTTGCAGCAGCTTCACAGAACATAACTACCATGAGTAAGGAAAATCAACATGGCTTGGATTTGCTGAAGGTACCACGCTTAGTGAATTTTGTTCATCCGTTGATTAAATTTACTACTTCATTTCATGTTATTAGCACTATTTGTTCACTGCTCAAGTACAGTATTGAAATGCAGACTTTCCACCATAAAAAATTTTAAATGTCACTCAGGTGACTTCAGAGATCTGCTGAAGTACGTGGATCAGGGAACACAGTATGACGCTTCACTGATTTTTTTTCCTTCCTTAGTCTCCACAAAATAGAAGTATTTGGCTGCCTTGCTCTTACCGCCGTGAGTATCGGCTCCCTGGCCCTGCAATGTCCACATCTTCGGGCCCTGAATATTGGGAGAGTCCCCAAGGTTTCTGAGGCCTGCCTGGTCAGGAGCCTAGAGAACTTATGAGAAGTTAACTGCGCTTAATGTTTCTGGCCTCAAAATGGTGAGACTTCTTGGACTCAGACTGACTTGTTCATTGGTTTCCATGTTCCTAAGTTTTCAGAACATAAAACCAAAAATGCTTCCATGTCTTTCCCACCTCATCATGAAGTAGTGCTCTGAAATGTGCACTTTAGGGGGGAAAGACTCCCCGAGTACCTGTGTGATAGAAAGGGTTTGGACACTGCACCATGTCTTCTACTCAAGAGAAGAAATATTTGAAACTGTTTTCCTGAGGAAACATTGCTATTTGGTTATGGAATAGGTAGGCAATAGATCTAAAAGTTGACCTATTAACTGGATCTTTTGCCACTTTTCTAACTGAACTAATATTTACAATAATTCAATAAAACTATTAAACAAATAAGAGATAATGATAACAGCTATTATTTCTTGAGCCCCTTCCATGTTCCAGGAACCACATAAGGCACTTATTACACACATTATTTCATCAGCTTCCCATCTTCCCTGTGTGAGAAGTAGCATTGTCCCCAATTTACAGGTAGAGTCATTGAGGTTCTGGGAGTTGAAAGAGGAATGGTACAGGACCCAGGTTTGCTGGTTTCCCCCCACTGTATTCACTTGGCTTCTGTCTATGTGGAAGGAGAAGGGAGTCTGTCTTCTCCCTCAGATATGATTAGCCAGAAGGTGATGTGACAATGGGACAGGCTGATTTTCACAAATTAAATGTTGATTGCAATTCTGTGAATTTGGAGTGGATAGTACTTCTGCTGAGAACAGATTGTTATCGTGCTTTTTGATACTGGTTGATTAGGAGCCAGTGAAAAGATGTTCTGACATAGCAGTTGAATTACAATTTTTATGTTCTCCGTTTTCTCTTTTACTAGGTTCATCTTGGGCTCTGAAGTGTTCTTGCCTTAAACTGAATGAATTAATGAGAAGAACAATACTACATTTCTTCTTTTTAATCAAAATGTCATGTCTTTGAAAGGAATTCTTCTTTAGAAGTTGACAGTCTGCTCTTAGCTTACTTGACGATGTATTTAGGTATGTTTGGGGAAGTCTTTCACAAACTCAAAATTTGGGGAAGAAATAAGCTTTCATTCTTAGTCTCTTTTCACTCAGAACAGCAAACTCACACAACAGCAGTAGCTTGATCTTACTCAATTTCTAGGCATTCACTTCTAATCCATGAAGAACTCCGAAATTTGCATTACATGTACCATGTTGGATTACTCGATATCCTAAATAAGATGATGGATGCCATACAAGGGCAGAGCCTATTGCTTAAATTATTTGAGTCTAATTTAATAAATGCTGTATTACTATCGTATTTGAGTTTCCTTAGTTATTAATCCAAGCACAATACCGGATAAGCAGTCTCTGACTTATATATTCAAATGGGGATTCTGTAGATTCTGGCACTAAAACAGACATGCAAGAGCACAGATTTGGAGCCCAGCCCCAAAAGGTCTCTGGGGCTCTAAGTGTTGATCATGAAGCAAAGCACAGTTCCTGGTATGTGGCCAGTGCTCTGTAAATTGTTGTTAACTTAATGATTGGGTTAAAAACAGGCTGTGAAGGCTATATCACAGTAAATTATGTGTCAACTGAAATTGTATGAATCAATTCTCATTTTGAATGCATAGTAAGAGGTTGTTAGATTTAGAAAATTTGCCTGGAATTATCTGTTAAATAAATAACTACTTCCCAATTTGCCTACTCTGTAAGTTTTACTTTTTTAAAAAACAATTATTGACTATATTGCGCACACCGTGCATTTCATACCTGTGATTCATTTCTTTTGCAACTGGGAGTTTGTATCTCTTAATTTCCCTCAGCTGTTTCTCTCCTCCTCCCACTCTCTCCCCTCTGGCAACCTCCTGTTTGTACTCTGTATCTATAACTCTGTTTCTGTTTTGTTATATTGTTCACTTGCTTTGTTTTTTAGATTCCACATATAAGTGAAATCATATAGTATTTCTCTTTCTCTAACATTTCACTTAGCATAATACCGTCTAGGTCCATCCATGTTGTCACAAATGGCAAGATTTCATTCTTTTTTATAGCTGGATAATATTCTATTGTGTGTGTATGTATATATATATATATATATATATATATATATATATGCATCTTTTTTTTATCCATCCCATCTATTGGTGGGACTTAGGTTGTTCCATATCATACTACTTTAAATAATGCTGCAATGAACGTAAGGGTGCATATCTTTTCTAATTAATGTTTCAGTTTCTTTGGATAAATATTCAGGAGTGAGATTGCTGGATCATATGGTAGTTCTATTTTTAATTTTTTGAGGAATCTCCATACTGTTTTCCATAGTTGCTGCACCAATTTACATTCCCACCAACAGTGCATGAGGGTTCCCTTCTCTCTACATTCTGACCAGTACTTGTTATTTGTGGTCTTTTTGATTTAGCGATTCTGACAGATGTGAAGTGATATCTCTTTGTGGTTTTGATTTGCACTTCCCTGATGATTAACGGTACTGAGCATCTTTCATATGTCGGTTGGCCATCTGTATATCTTCTTTGGAAAAGTGTCTATTCAGATTCTGAAAAAGTTTGACATTTTCTTCACATGCAATTTTCTTAAAGTGTGGATCACCTGAGTGAAAAAATAACTTAGTATAACATGATATCCTGGACAGGGCCTCTCCTATGATTTTCCATCTTTTCATGTCCTGGAAAGTCAAAGACCCTTTATGATATTCCCTGAATGTGAAGCTTTGTGATAAGTTCTTAAGAGAGTCACCATGGAAGAAGGGCATGTTTTCTTTGCTCCTGAGAATGTAGCCTTTGTGGTCTAGATGGAGTCAAGGTTTGAAAAATGGGCTTTTGTGCTTCCTTATGTAGACAGTATAAGTATATATGTGCACTTAAATCAGACTATAATGGGTAAAGGGAATAAATATTACAGCTAATTATAATATATACATAGATGGATAGATGATGGAACATAGATACAGAAAATGTAATGACAGAAATAGAGATATAAGGATGGGTGAAGGCTATAGACAACTCGATTTTCCCTTCTTTGTGGGTGTGTACGTGCACATGTATATAAAGAAATAGGGCTTCCAAGATCCTGCTCTATTATAAATGATGGGAGGAAATAATTGGGTCTGTATTCAATGCCTAGCACCATCCTAATTAAAATTTGGTGCTTATTAATGATTTTTTTATGTAATGATGATATTAGAGAGATAAAATCTTTCTGTTAATAGAGTACTATATAGTCATTAACTTGATGGTCAAAAATAAAAACTAAATGAACAGTGGTTAAAATATGCAGAAAACTCATATAAAATCTTGGGGTTAACTATAGATTAGATTTGATTTTCCTACATTTATTAGGTTTCAGTTTGGTACATTTTGATTCTTTATAGCATATCAATTTCTTAGTGTTTCATAACTTGTTTCATTCTAATAATAATTTAAAGCTCAACCTATGAGGCCTAAACTTTTCATTCATTTTAGAATCTTACAGCTAATTCCATTTTACATCATTAGTTTATCAAGGTGTCTCTTACTTGCAGATTTTATTAATAAAGAACCTGGGTGCTTGCATCAGATGACTAACTCTTACCAGTTTACTTCTCAACTGAAAATGCTTTGGAAAAGGTATGAGACTTGGAACCCTCACCTCCAGATTTGACTGTTACCTTCGCTTTGTACATAGGGACAGCCTCAACAAGACATTTACTTCCCATACCCACAATTTCCTTATTTGTAAAATGGGGATATTAACATCTATTTTGTAGGACTATGTCCTACAAAATAGATATTAGACTAGCTCTATGTTTAGAGCTAATGCATATAAAATGCCTAGCTCAGAATCAGACACACCTTAGGCAGTCCTCAAATGAAAACTACTAATATGATGATGATTATAACACAGCTGGAAAAAAATGAACATTTTAATTTCTAACACTCTTGATTCATTGCCCCATCTTCTCTGTGCAGAGAGACCTGTGCTTAAAAACAGATTCTATTTGCTTCCTCCTGTAGGTGAGGGATCAGATCGTCCATCTTATTGTCACAGTGTCCTAAACTGGACAGTCTGGTCCTCAGCTCCTGCTCTCAGGTAGCCGACCTGAGCTTGGTGGAAATCAGCACCCATCTACGAACCCTCAGGTACTTCCTCCTCTGTGGGATCCTAACCAGATCCCAGGAAAGTAGTTACATAGCTCTTTAGGCCTGTGGCTCTGGTCTTTTGACTTTTCTTTATTTAAACCACTGGAATAACCAATACACTCACATCAATGGAGGAATGAATTAGAAGCCGGGATTCTGCCTGATACGTTTTTGTGTCTTTGGCAGAGCAGCCAGCATCATTTTGTGGGGTGACCAAACCCATCATCACTGACTGGAATAGAATCAAACAGAAAGGAATGGATGCATGATTTGGGGATGTGTGAGAATTTGTTTGACCAAATTGATTTTTTGGAAGGACCAATTTAGGATATGATTTCAACAACAGAACTGTGACCATTCTGAATTCCTAACAGGCCAAAATATCAATAAATAGTTCTACCACTTCTTTCTTTCACCATCAAAAATAAGCAAGAGCTGGGACAGTGTGAAGAGGTAAGGGAAGGCAGAGTGGTCTCAGAGGAAATGCACTCCATGACAGAAGCCCACTTGCCCACGAGCATTCACCAGAGAAAGACATAGCATGAAAGGTGGTGTTCTAATGGGTCTGAGCCACAGCACTAGTTGCTTAGTTAATTCCCACTTCATGATACTTTGCCCCAAAATTACAGAGCTCTTAATCCCAAATTATAGAGCTGTGAAGACAATGGGGAAAACTTTGTATCTTTATACAATCTAGTGTTATTAGTCTCTGTTTTATTGGCTGTTGCTGCATATGAAAACCATCCTGGAATTCAGTGGTGTGCAGTAACCATTTCATTAGACAGATTCTGTGGTTTGTGAATTTGGACAGTGCATAGGAGGGATAGCTTGTCTCTGTTCCTCCATGTCTGGGGCCTTAGCTGGGAAGACTCAAAGGCTGGGTCTAGAATCATCTGGAGGTTCCTTGACTCACATGTCTGGCATCTGGACAGGGATGACTTGAACTCTGGACTCAGCTGATAGTATCAACTGAAGAACCTACACATGACCTTTCCTTATGGTTTGGGCTTCCTCACAACATGGAGGCCTCAGGATAGTAAAACTCCTTACGTGGCAGCTCAGGTCTCCAGCATGAGCGTCCCAGGAAACAAAAAGGAAACTGCATCATGCTGTATGAACTAGCTTCAGAATTCATGTAGTTTCAATTCCTCTCAACTGTATTGTTTGAAGTAGTAACAAGTGTGCTCAGTTTGACAGGGGAGGGCACATAGATCTCAACTCTCAATGGGAAGAATATCAAAATATTTTGTGACCATTAAAAAAAAAAAAAAGGTCACTGCCCATTCTATAGTTGAGGCATCTAAAAGTCAGAAGGTATCAATAACTTGCCATGTAAAGTCTAAATAAATTATAGACTTGGAATTTTTGAGCTGAAGAAAACCTTAAAGATCCCCTAATCCAAACACTTGTTTAAATAATGAGGATGTTATCAAGAACCAGAGAGATGCTATGACTTTCCCAAGCTCACACAACTGTGTAATGGCAGGGCTGGGATTTAGATCCCAGGTCATCTGACTCACAAGTGCTCTCCCCACCGTGCAGAATGAGTATCAGCAACCGGGTGACACCCACTCCAAACAAGTCTCTCACTCATGGAAGAGAACTTTGGAAAGGCAAATGACACCAGCAGTAACATCAAAGACTGCAGAAAATAGTAACCGCCGCCACTCCTGAAAACATGAGGGATAGAGTAACACCTGGGAAATCCATCAATATCCCACCTCTTGAATAATATTGCCTTCTATCTGATTAGCAATATATCTCTTTCACAGAGACACGTGTTTAATCACAATAATAACTCTAAATGTTAAAGTTGTTCCCGTTTTTTTTTTTCCCCCAAGGGAAACTGGGGATCAGAGGAATTCGGTAACTTGTCCAAATTTGCCTAATTAGTAAACGGCGTGTAGGCCTCCCCATCAAGTCACCTGGCTGCACATCCTATGCTATTTTTTCCTAAGTAGGAAAACTGTTTTAATATTTAATGTGCAACATACATAGTTAGGGGTATCCTGGTTCTATGAAAGTTTGTATTGTAAGAGGGAAGGGGGTGAATGTCATGGAATGCATCACAGAACAAGGACACAAAGCCAGCAGTTTTGACTGCAGCCCCTGAGCTCACCTAGTGAACTTTCCACTTCCCAAGCATGTCCTCTTTCCTTCAGAAGAAGGGAAAAGGAGTAACAGGCAAGCGATGCTATTCCTGCTGCCAGCAGTGCACCCCGTGTTACAGGCTCCTACCCACGGCTCCCAGGCAAGCCAAGCAGAGGCTTTCAGAGATGGGTATTTGCTTCCTTCGAGAAGCAAGGCAGGTAAGGGGTGGTGCCTTCTGGAAATAAGACCTTAAAGGAGAAGACCCTGGAGGTGATGTTTGTCTCATAAGCTTGAAGGGTTGTTCACTGACTCCACAAGGTGATTTTAGAGATGGAAGGAAAAAGGGGATTAATAATATAAAATATAGATAATAGAAACAATAAAAAGTTAATAATATAGTTACTGTTATTATTATGTCTGTGTAGATGTTTATGTACAAGCTCTTCTCTATTCTGAAAGCTGAAGCTATTTTTGCTCTTGCAAAAATTTGGCAGTGATTTCTCAAATAGTTTTTCATTTAGAAAAGTCTTTATTCTATTTCTTGATTTTGATATTTAAAAATACTTAGACAAAAGCAGCAAAAACACTAGAACTTTATTTGAACTCTGATCATGGAAATCTCATTTATATTATCTTTAGCACCTTTTTTTAAAAAGTTTTTTTGATGTGGACCATTTTTAAAGTCTCTATTGAACTTGTTACAATATTGCTTCTGTTTTATGTTTTGGTTTTTCGGCCAAGAGGCATGTGGGATCTTAGCTCCCCACCCAGGTATCAAACCCGCACCCCTTGCATTGGAAGGCGAAGTCCTAACCACTGGACCGCCAGGGAAGTCCCTTCAACACCTTTTTAAAATAACTCTCATGATCAGAACATTCTGTGAAAATCTAGATAAGGCTAAACTTGTTTAAATGCTTAGAGCTCATGGTACTTAACCAAGTAGATGTGGGGAGCACAGAAGACAGAGCCCTTTCTTTATTTAGGAAACTGAGACTTGGGGCAATGCACAATGTGATTTGAAGCATATATGTCTTCTTTATAGCAGCAAATTCCATTGAAATGGCCTCTCCTCTCAGCTAGTTAGTTAAATATGAAGCTAATGTTTCTCCACATAAAAGTGCACCAACTCTTGTCCTGCTAGCTAGGAAAAGGGTAACGGAGTGTGCCAATTTGTGAAAAGCCCCGACTAAATCCTTTTAAATTAAACTCTACAGGTATCTTGATGTGAGTGGATGCCAAAAGATAACTAAGGCAGGAATCCATGCATTGGCAAGCAGCTGCCACCAGCTCAAGTATCTGGACCTAAGCTCTACAGGGATAAGCAAAAGAAGGTAGGAATTTTGCAGATTATCCTTTTTTATCCAGTTTAAGAACTTGAATCATGAGTTTATCCATTTCAGCTTATCATTTTAACGGCACCTGTTAGTCTGTAATGTAGATTATGATATGATAGGCCAAAAGGAATCTCTAGAGATGCTAAATGAAAATATGAATGGAGATTTATCCAATCAACTGAGGGGAAAGTTGTTTGCCAAGAGGGATATACACCAATGATATATTGTATATAGTCTGGTATGAACTACTACACAAACTTGGAATTATAATATGGTAATAATTATTTACTTTTCTAATTAATTGCTCATTTAAGCAATTCCTGCTTCATTTATAGGAAATCTATTTTCTTCTTCTTTGGTCTGCCCCTTCGCTAAATTATATTGGGACTCTGGAGGCTTACACAGTCGCAAGAGGAGGGAGGGTCTATCCAGCTTCACCCAAGTGAGGAGACTAGAAACTCAAAACATATTCCAGATCATCTGCTTTTGTCCAAATCCCGTTTCGTCTGGCTTTGACAAATGTAAGAATCTTCTGATTGGTGACCCCTACTTCTACTTGAACCCTTCTATAAATTGTTCACTACACAGCAGCAAAAGTGATTTTTACAAAATATAAAGAAGACTCCTTTGATGAGAAATAGTGCAGGGCTTCTCATTGTATTTAGTACAAAGCAAACAAATTAATTTCTTTCCCAGCTTTATATGAACCTATAAGATACATTTCTTTGAACTCACTTAATACCAATTTTCCCTTTTCCCTCTAGGCTCTCATTTAATGATGCTTCTTAAATTCCTAAAACAAGTTAAGCCCATTCATCACCGTAGGGTCTTTCCACGATCTAGTTCCACTGCCAGGAATTGGCTTTCTCAATCTTTGTATGGATGTCTTCTAAAGATTATTTAGCTTAAATGTCACCCGTTAGGTCTTTCTGACCCCAAAGTCTAAAGTCTAGCTGGGCAGCCCTCTCACTCTTGGAGTCTTTTCCTTTTTCAGGAACTTCGTGGGAGAGGAACAAATTTCCTTGATAGAACCCACCCACTTCTTGTCTCACCTCTTCTTCCTTCCCTTCAGCGATGAAGGAAAAAAGAAAAAAACATCAGCTAGTGAAAAGTGCTATGCAGAAAATTAGAACAAGGAGAGTAGGCATAATCAAATAATCATAGGAGCAAACCCAAGGCATATGTAATTACAAATGATGGCAAGTATTGTGAAGGGAATTATGGAGTATTATGAAGAGTGCTGTGGTGTACACATACTCTCCTCTGTGGTCCTACCTGTGACCCATGGGGCTACCCACAACTTTGCGATGATATTGACTCAAGTGGCTTAGTGGGCTGTGAGTGGTCTGGAACAGTCTAAAACCAGGCTTTCACACAGATTTGTAAGCCATATTTGCATATTCATTAGCTTGGCGCTTTGACCTATTCTTTACAAATAATAAGATACCAGGAGCAGGTACTTTATTACTCATTCACCTGAGCTGTGCACTAACTACAACACTAAATGGTTGAGATTTAGAAACTGGGTGTCATTAGCGCTCAATAGACAAGATTGCTCCAATGTCTTGACTTGAAACTCATTTTATTATTCCTCTATTTTATTTTATTTTTTTGTAATTACTTTAGGAAATTGTAACAAATCTATTCTGGATTCCTTTGAGAAGTAATACAATTCCTAGAAAGAGAAGTAGGCTGTGTGTCAGAAAGAGGGGAAGAAAAGCCAACACAAACATAGACTGCACACCTACTGTGTGCTAGATTGTTAGGCACTTGTTATATGCTCCCAAACTGCACTGTAGATATCTCTTATACTCATTGCAGTTAATTTATATGATAATTTGATTAATGTCTAATTCAACAAGTAGATATTCAGTAAAGTTAATGCAGGGATTTTTTTTTTCTTTAACTTACTACCTGGCACTGTGTCTAATATATAGAAAGTGTTGGAATAAAATTTTTGAATGTAAAATATGAACATATGTTATTTCATTTGATAATCTCAGTAATCCCATCAAGAGGTAGTGTTTCCCAGATAATACCACCACTCAGAGATAAAGCTAACATTTTGTTTCATGACACATATAAAAGTCTTGTGGACAAACAAAACTATGTCTGCATAAAACTGTTCAATAGGGCTTCCCTGGTGGTGCAGTGGTTAAGAATCTGCCTGCCAGTGAAGGGGACATGGGTTCGAGTCATTCCTCTATTGATGGACATTTTACCACCTCTTGGAGTTTCTAGAAATATACTCTTTTTGTTTTATTTCAAATCCTTCTCACCTCCCTGACCTTATAACTTAGGGTGTGAAGAGTCTGCTCAGGCTGCTATAACAAAATACCATGGACTGGGTACCATAAAACAATAAAATATATTTCTCGCAGTTTTAGAAGCTGGGAAGTTCAAGATCAGGGTGTCGACATTGTTGTGTTCTGGTGAGAGCTCTCTTCCTGACTTGCAGATCGCAGCCTTTGTGCTGTAGTCTCAAAAGGGGCGTGGGGGGAGGAGGGGGGAGAGAGAGAGAGAGAGGACTCCAACGCTCTGGTATCTCTTTTCACAGGGGCACTAATCCTATCATGATGGCCTCACCTTCGTGACCTCACCTAATACTATTTACCACCCAGACACCCCATTTCCAAATACCATCTCATTGGGAGTTAGGGCTTCAACGTATGAATTTTGCGGGAACATAATTCAGTTCATAACAAAGTGACTTTTTGATTTTTGTCTTCAGTGTTCCTGCTACTCCCCCTGTAATCTGGCTTCTATTGCAATACCCACCCCTTGATAGTCAGATATGCCTGCTTCTTTCTTATTGGGTTCCTGGCCCCAGGAAAATCAAGGGATGTAACAAAATACTTGCTTTAAGTGACTGATATTCTATCGCACTTACTCTCTATGGTTGCCAGCTTCCAAGATAGCCCCCCCAATAGTCCCCAGCACCTGTTATTCATACCCTGTGTAGTCCCTTCCAACAAAGTACTACCCTTGCTCTGTGTGACCAGCAGAATACAGCAGAAGTGACAGTATCTCATATCTAGGATTAGATGACAAAAGATTGTTGGCTTCCATCTAGGGCAGCTCTTTCTCTGTCTTTCTATCTGTCTAATAATGTCTAGTAATGAAATAAGAAACATAGAGGAGATGTTGGTTTGGAATGTATGTAGGGCCACATGCACATTATTAATTACTGTTTGAAGTTTTGCAGCTTCTTTTTAATGACGCTTAAATGATTTTATCTCATGAAAACTGAGATTTTATATCTGTAAATGATAATAGTTTAGAATAATTGAATATATAGACAATCAACTCCCTATGATTATAAGAAGTCAGTGGACTCCCCAGCTTCTGGGTATTATTTCTATTACTATTTTTAGTTTGCAGTGAAGTGGGAGGGCATGGTGGTAGCTGTGGTTTACTGGAAGCAATTTACTTTCCTGGAAAGTTAAGTGATGTTCTTGTACCTATTTGTTGTTATTGGTATATATCTTTTAAATATTTCATATAAAAGACTGCTTTGTTGTTAAGTCTTCTTTGTGGAATCACAAAGCTGAGTATTCTAGAATAGATGCAACAGTATAGTTCCTGTTATTTAATTTAATTGATATATTTTAAATATATAATAAATTCAAAATAATTATGATGAGCTATTTATAGTGAGGGATAGAAAACAATGTCCAAGACAAGTTCTTCCCTCAAGGTACTTATCATCTAATTTGAGAAAAAAAATGTCACACACACACATGGGGAAATCTAAATGGCATGCACATCCTTTGAAGAAAAAGAGATTGCTGGAGCTTTAGGAGTGGGTTTAACCTCAGTCCTTGAAGGACTGGTAAGATTTAGGTAGGCAGAAAAAAGGAAAAGGGACTCCAGGTGAGAGCAAATTCTTCCACAGTGTGATATAATATATATCACACCTGCAAGGTGCCTAGGGCAGGTATTCCCACCTACTGAATAGGACATTTTAAACCAGAAAGCAACTTGAGAACTTACCAAGTTAGTTAATATAAGACAGGGATTGGAAAATTGTAGTCAGCTGCCTGTTGGGTTTTTTTTAACATCTTTATTGGAGTATAATTGCTTTACGATGGTGTGTTTCTGCTGTATAACAAAGTGAATCAGCTATACATATACATATACCCCCATATCTCCTCCCTCTTGCATCTCCCTCCCACCCTCTCTATCCCACCCCTCTAGGTGGTCATGACCTACAAGCTAAAAATGGTTTTTACAACTTTAAATTGTTATAATTTAAATGGTTGTATAAAAACCTCTATTATACCTTTGATTTTTCCTCTTAGCCTGTGATCAAATACAAACTAAATCCTGCAAAGCCTAAACTACTTACAATCTGGCCCTTTAAGAAAAAGTGTGTCAACCAGTGATTTAGGATCTTCATTATGAAATAAAACATATTTGGATTATTATAATGAAATTAAGATATGGAATTATTACAATACACTTAAATATGGATCATCCTGTAAATATAGTTTTGTATCTGTCTCTTTTCCATCGAAACTTATACCTGTTCTTTTTATTTATCATTTTTTCAAAAACATTATTTTGATGCTTGCTATTCCATTATAGAAATTTGAGATAATTCATTTAAATATTATTCTATTGTTAACATATAGAACATACAGATTGCTTCTAATTTCACTCATGAAAAATACAACAGTAAAAAAATCCTTGCACGTAAATATTAACATCTTTTAAATTTAATTTATATAAAGCCCTAGAAGTAGAATTACTAGTTCAAAAGTCACAAAATGAACAGTTTAAAGGATTTCAAATGAATATTGCTAAATTGCCCTCAGAAAGGCTGTATACTTTATTCTTCCAATAGTAATGTATGGAAGTGCCTATTTTGCCACACCTTTGGAAACTCCAGTGCTCTCCTAAATATTTAGCCAACATTATGTAGAGGGTGTCTTATTTTAATTTGTTTTGCTGATGATTCTTGACATTAATTTTTTTCAATATTCTTAATGGCATTTTGCATTTCTTGATTTATTTTTTATTTTGTGTGTGTGTATGTATGGATTTTTTGCCCCTTTTACTATTCAAGCATACATCTTATTTCATAGATTTGTACATATTCTTTTTTTTTTTTTTTTTTTGCTGTACGCGGGCCTCTCACTGTTGTGGCCTCTCCTGTTGAGGAGCACAGGCTCCGGACGTGCAGGCTCAGTGGCCATGGCTCACGGGCCCAGCCGCTCCACGGCATGTGGGATCTTCCCAGACCGGGGCACGAACCCATGTCCCCTGCATCGGCAGGCGGACTCTCAACCACTGCGCCACCAGGGAAGCCCTAAAAGCTTTTAACTTTAATCAGGTCCCATTTGTTTATTTTTGTTTTTATTCTCATTACTCTAGAAGGGGGGTCAAAAAAGATCTTGCTGTGATTTATGTCAAAGAGTGTTTTTCCTCTAAGAGTTTTATAGTGTCCGGTGTTACATTTAGGCCTTTAATCCATTTTGAATTTATTTTTGTGTATGGTGTTAGGGAGTGTTCTAATTTCATTCTTTTACATGTAGCTGTCCAGTTTTCCTAGCACCACTTATTGAAGAGACTATCTTTTCTCCATTGTATGTCCTTGCCTCCTTTGTCATAGATTAGGTGGCCATAGGTGTGTGGGTTTATCTCTGGGCTTTCTATCCTGTTCCATTGATCTATATTTCTGTTTTTGTGCCAATACCATACTACCTTGATTATTGTAGCTTTGTAGTATAGTCTGAAGTCAGGGAGCCTGATTCTTCCAACTCCATTTTTCTTTCTCAAGATTGCTTTGGCTATTCGAGGTCTTTTGTGTTTCCATACAAATTGTAAAATCTTGTTCTAATTCTGTGAAGAATGCTATTGGTAATTTGATAGGGATTGCATTGAATCTGTAGATTGCTTTGGGTAGTATAGTCATTTTCACAATATTGATTCTTCCAATCTAAAAACATGGTATATCTCTCTATCTGTTTATGTCACCTTTGATTTTTTTTCATCAGTGTTTTATAGTTTTCTGAGTACAGGTCTTTTGTCTCCTTAGGTAGGTTTATTCCTGAGTATTTTTTTCTTTTTGTTGTGATGATAAATGGGATTGTTCCCTTAATTTCTCTTTCTGATCATTTGTTGTTAGTGTATAGGAATGCAAGAGATTTCTGTGCATTAATTTTGTGTCCTGCAACTTTACCTGATTCATTGATTAGCTCTAGTAGTTTTCTGGTGGCATCTTTAGGATTTTCTATGTATAGTATCATGACGTCTGCAAACACTGACAGTTTTACTTCTTCTTTTCCAATTTGTATTCCATTTATATATTTTTCTTCTCTGATTGCCATGACTAAGACTTCTAAAACTATGTTGAATAATCGTGGCAAGAGTGGATATCCTTGTCTTGTTCCTGGTCTTAGAGAAGTGCTTTCAGCTTTCACCACTGAGAATGATGTTTGCTGTGGATTTGTCATATATGGCCTTTATTATGTTGAGGTAGATTCCCTCTATGCCCATATTCTGGAGAGTTTTTATCATAAATGGGTGTTGACTTTTGTCAAAAGTTTTTTCTGCATCTATTGAGATGATCATACAGTTTTTATTCTTCAATTTGTTAATATTCTTTAATTTGTATCACGTTGATTGATCTGCATATATTGAAGAATCCTTGCGTCCCTGGGATAAATGCCACTTGATCATGGTGTATGATCCTTTTAATGTGTTGTTGGATTCTGTTTGCTAGTATTTTGTTGAGGATTTTTGCATCTATGTTCATCAGTGATATTGGTCTGTAATTTTCTTTTTTGTAATACCTTTGTCTGGTTTTGGTATCAGCATGACAGTGGCCTCGTAAAACAAGTTTGGGAGTATTCCTCCCTCTGCAATTTTTTGGAAGAGTTTGAGAAGGATAAATGTTAGCTATTCTCTAAATGTTTGATAGACTTTGCCTGTGAAGCCATCTGGTCCTGGACTTTTGTTTGTTGGAAAATTTATAATTACAATTTCAAATTCATTACTTGTGATTGGTCTCTTTATATTTTCTAATTCTTCCTGGGTCTAATTCTTCCTGTACCTTTCCAAGAATTTGTCCATTTCTTCCAGGTTTTCTGTTTTATTGGCATATAGTTGTTTGTAGTAGTCTTTTATGATCCTTTGTATTTCTGCGGTGTCAGCTGTAACTTCTCCTTTTTCATTTCTAATTTTATTGATTTGAGTCCTCTCCCTTTTTTTCTTAATGAGTCTGGCTAAAGGTTATCAATTTTGTTTATCTTCTCAAAGAACCAACTTATAGTTTTATTGATCTTTGCTATTGTTTTCTTCATTTATTTCTGCTCTGATCTTTATGATTCCTTTCCTTCTACTAACTTTGGAGGGGTTTTGTTCTTCTTCTTCTTTCTCTAGTTGCTTTAGGTGTAAGGTTAGATTGTTTATTTGAGATTTTTCTTGTTTCTTGAGGTGCGATTGAATTGCTATAAACTTCCCTCTTAGGGCTGCTTTTGCTGTGTCCCATAGGTTTTGGGTTGTTGTGTTTTCATTGCCACTTGTTTCTATGTATTTTTTTATTTCCTCTTTGATTTCTTCAGTGATCTCTTGGTTATTCAGCAATGCACTGTTTAGCCTCCATGTGTTTGTGTTTTTTACGGGGTTTTTTTCCTGTAATTGATTTCTAATCTCATAGCTTTTTGTTGGAAAAGATGCTTGATATGACTTCAATTTTCCTAAATTTTCTGAGACTTGATTTATGACCCAAGATGTGACCTATCCTGGAGAATGTTCTGTGTGCACTTGAGAAGAAAGTGTATTCTGCCACTTTTGGGTGGAATGTCCTATAAATATCAATTAAATTTATCTGGTCTATTGTGTCATTTAAAGTTTGTGTTTCGTTATTTATTTTCTGTCTGGATGATCTGTCCACTGGTTTAAGTAGGGTGTTTTAGTCATATCACTCAATCTGAGATTCAGTTTTCTTGTCTCTAAAATTGGAAACCTACCTCATGAAGGATGTTTAAAGGATTAAATATGATTGCATGGTGGCAAAATAGGAAAAGGATCCTGGGAAGAGGGAACAGCATAGAGGAAGTATGGAGTCTTAACATGAGTGCTTAAAGTTTGGGAGACAGTATAGCTGGAGGCAGGGCACATGTGCAGCAGGTATGAGGATAGAAATGGGCTCCTATGGAGACACTTAAAAGGGAGGCCTAATCTCTTTTTGGAAGGTCAAGGAAATGATATCTGAGCTGAGGTCTAAAGCAGAGGAGGAGGATATCTGGTCAATATGGTAGACTGAGCTGAAGTGAAAAATATCCCATCCCACTTCAAATATACAGTGATGTAGAAAAAAAATACAACAAGAAGGGTGTGATATGAAGCCAAACTCAAAGCAAGGAAGCTATGGTAGATTAAAGATGGCGACAAATTCTTTACTACTACCCATCTTGTTGAGAGGTGGTGACTATTTACTCTCCCCTTGAGCTGGGTTGCCTTGTTGACTAGCTTGACCAGTAGAAGGTGGCTGAACTAACAGTCTGGGACTTCTGAGGCTAGGTTGTAAGAAGTCTTGTAGCTTTGGCCCAAGGCTCTTTGAAGACTCATTCTTGGAGTCCTGAGGCACCATGTAAGAAGCCCAACTATCTTGAGGGAGAGACCATGTGAAGAAGCCCTGAGACTACATGGAAAGTGACAGTTGGATTAAAATTTGAAAATTCATCAATATAATTTACCACATTAACAGAATAAGGGAGGGGGGAAAAGCCATGATCATCTAAATAAATGCTGAAAGCATCTAACAAAATGCAAAATCCACCCATGATAAATATTCTCAGCAATGTAGGAATAGAAGAGAACTTCCTAAACCAAATAAAAGGCTTCTACAAAAAAACCTATAGTTAGCATCACAATTAATAGTGAAAGACTGAATGATTTCCCTCTGTGATTAGGAACAAAGCAGGCAATCTGTTCTTATCACTGCAATTCTATATTGTACTAGAAATCCAAACCAGTGTAATAAAGCAAGAAAAAGAAATAAAAGACACACAGATTAGAGATGAAGAAGTAAAACTATCCTTTTTTTCCCCACAGACGACATGACTGTGTATGAGAAAATCCTAAGAATTACACCAAACAGTCACTAGACCTAACAAGTGAGTTTAGCAAGGTCTCAGGATATAAGTTCATCATAATACCAAAAACAATTGAATTTTTATATGTTGGCAACAAATAAACAAGAGATATATCATGTTCACTGATAGGTAGACTTAATATTAAGATAACAATTCTGCCAAAATTGATCTATAAAATTCAACACAATCATAGTGCCAGGATATATTTTTGTATAAATTGAAAAACTGATCCTAAAATTTATATGGAAATACCTTGGACCAGGAATATCCAATACAATTTTGAAAAAGAGTAACAAAGTTGGAGTATAACAAAGTTATACTAAAGTACTTGATTTTGAGACTTATTAAAGCAATGTAATCAAGACCATATGGTGTTGGTAAAAGGACAGATATACGAATCAACAGGACAGAATAGAGAGTCCAGAAATAGACCCACACATATATGGTCATTTGATTTCTGATAAAGGCCATTCAATGGGAGAGGACAGTTTTTTTTTTTAAGTAGTGCTAGAAGAACTGGCTATCCATATAGAACAAAATAAACTTCAACTTTTAACTCACCCAATACACAAAATTCACTCAAAATGGATTATAGATGCAACAGTAAATGATAAATCTATATTTCTAAAACACATAAAGAATATCTTTGCAACTCTGGGTAAATGAAGATTTTTTAGGTGCTCACAAAAGTATAAACCATAAAATAAAACACTGATAAGCTGGATTTCATCAAAACTAAAACCATCTGCTCTTCAAAAGACACCATTAAGAAATTGAAGAGGCAAAGGAGAGAATGGGAGAAAAATTTCAAAGTACATATACATGACAGAGGACTTGTTTGCAGAATAGATGAAGAATGCTTACAACTTAATTAGATGGCAACCCAATAAATAATGGGCACATGACTTGAATAGAGATTTCCTTAAAGAAGATACAAGAATGGCTGATAAGCATATGAAAAGTTGTACAACATCATTAGTCATCAGAGAAATGCAAATTAAAACCACAATGGGATATGAGTACATATCCATTAGGATTGCTAAAAATAAAAAGACTGATACTACCAAGGGTTGGCAAGAATATGGAGCAACTAAGTAACTAGAACTCTCTTACATTGCTGATAGGAATGTAAAGCCAATCACCCTGAAAAGCACTTAGTTGCTTGTAGAGCTAAACATATACCTGCCATGTGATCCAACCAGCTCACTACTAGGAATTTACCCAAGAGAAATGGACACGTGTTCCTTCACACAGACTTGTACAAGAATAGTTATAGCAGCGTTATTCACAATAGCCAAAGTCTGGACATACCCCAAAAGCCAATCAACAAAGTGATGGATAAACACACTGTGGTATATGTATATATAATGTACTCCTATTCATTACTAGAAAGGAATGAATTACTGAGATATACAACAATATAAATTAATCTAAAAATTATTATGCTGAGCAAAAGAAGCCATGCATGTTAGAGTACATGCTGTATGATTCTATTTACATGAAACTCTAGAGAAGACACAATTAATCACAGTAAATCTAACCCCTCAGGTCCTAGCTATAGGGCCCTCTCACAATATGGCAGCTGCTGCTTCTTCAAGACCAGCAGGAGAATTGTCACTCCAGGCTGCTCAGAGTCTTACATAACATAATGTAATCACAGGAATGATTCTCCCATCCAATTCACAAGGCTTGGTCACTTTGAAAAGGTGGGGATTATTCAGAGCATGTACACCAAGAAGTGGTAATATGGGGGCTACTGAAGAATTCTGCTTACCACAGTTGGCCTTGTTCTACTGTCCAAAAGTGGAGATGGATATATTTGCACTGGACTCAATTTCTCTCTATTTCCTGCATATATAATATGAAATGCAAACTTTTGTCTCAACTGAGAGGCGCAAGATGTATCAGATACATGGTTTACCAATGTGGGGAAATGACATATGAGCTTTGCTTGGTCATCACATAATGGGATCAGAAGTTTGAAATTCAACACTTCTCATTCAGTTCTAGTACTGGAGGCCGACTCTGCTCTGGTCTGTAAAATGGTGTTTGATACTGTTTGGAGCATTATAGAGATACTTAATTTTTTACAGTGAAAGATTTACCAAAGTCTGACTGCCAGCACATACATACATATAACAATGCTATCTATTGATTACAGAAACGATAGGCAATCAAAGAGTAAGTTCAACTGGGTCCATAATTCTTTATTTTCTAAAAAAAAAAAAAAATCTGATGTGAATATGATAAAATGTTCCTATTTGTACTTTCTGGGTTTGTGGGTGTTTTTCTTTTTCCATATTTACATAAAGAGTAAGTAAATCACTATGATGTAAATTTGCTGACATATTCTTCTTTGTAAAATATTCAAAATTTTCCTATGACTTCCTTAGGAATAGTAAGCCTTGAGTAGATACTCATGAGAAAACTAAGACACAAGCTCTTGCAGGGCTGTGTTTGTTTGAGAGAGTTCCTGAACCTACTAATTGGTTCCTCAGTGGTATACCATTACTTGGGTATCTAGTTCCATCTTAACAGGCTTATCAGATCTTTCTGGGTCAGAGTAACTTCAGTGTTAAGGAAGGCTCTGAGGAAGGCTCTTGTACCTGTAGGGACTCCGATAGGGTAGATTACAATAGGCTTCTGTTAAAAGCCTCTTCCATTTACTGGGTGAAGAAGAGGTTAAGGGGTGGTGCTCATTCCCAGCTATAGAAAGTTGGATCAATTTATGATGTAGTGGCAAAGGATAATTTCTCATGACTCATCATCCTAGTCATTGTCTATCACAAGATTTCCCAAAGTATGTTCTCAAGAGCACAAACTCTGTGGAAAGCCCACAGAAACTGAAACAAAAACAAAAAACCCAAAACTAGAAGCTTCCATGGTCAAATACATTTAGGAAATATTAGATTAAACAAGTATAAACAGCTTTCTTTATCTCATCCAAGAAGGGATACAGTAGGGTTCTTTTCGAAATGTATTTGTGTTTTAGAAATGTATTTGATCACAGTAGTATCTTTTCACTCTTTTGAGAAACATGCTCTAACAAGATTATCTCTGATTTTTAAAATCCTTGAGCAGCCACAAAGCAAGCTGATCTTTCTTAAAAGTCATGCTGATAACTGCAAGCAAGCTCTCCTTACCTACCAATTCACTGGCTCTCAAAGGCTGCTCTGTTATCTCCAATTCCTCACTAGCTGTTTCTGGATGCTAAAACAGAAAAGAAATGCCTCCTATTTCTTTCTTCTCCTCTCTTTCCTCTTAATTCTTCAAAAAATTAGAGACAGATTATATAACCTTGGGCTTCCCCTGAGTATATTGCTGGAAATATTCAAAAGCACTCCTTAGTACCTTGTGAGGTACTTTAAACACTTAAAAATACAAAAGGCAACTCAATAGGACTCCTTTAGGAATCTTTTTATAAGCTCAAGATGTGAATGATTCCTCAATAGAACAGACTAGAAAGTCCAGAAATAAGCTCCAATACATACAGGAATTTAGTATATGCTAAAGGTGGTATTTAAATCCATGGAGAAGAGATTCTTGAATAAACGGTGTTGAGACAACTCGGTAGAAAGCCAGAAAAAAATAAAGTTGAATCTACAACTCACACCAGACCCAAAATAAATTCCAGATGAATCAGAGTTTTAACATAAAAAATAAAACCATGAAAAAGACTAAAAAAGAAAAGAAAAAAACATTCCTATGGCCTGAGCTGACATAACACACGCTCAGCACTGTCCTTGTAAGTGACAGCCCACAATGAAATTGAAACTTTGATAGGAAAAGCAGGATCCAGCTCTTCACCTGAGGCTGGGAAATGGTTTGATTAGGCAGAAGAGAAAAAAACTAAAAGATGTTTGTCGACATGACAATGAGAAGCTATTAAGTTAATCATGTAATCAAGTGTGGCATATCTGGGGGACAGTAGGAGCCCTGATGGATATTAAAGGGAGAGATGTTTGGATATATAAGATGGGACCAGACTGTAGAGGATTTTGGATGCCCAGATGAAGAGTTTACCCTTGATTCTCTGGGGGTTCATGAGCTAGGGTGCAGGATTTCTCAGTCTCAGGACTATTGACATTTTTGACCAGATAATTTTTTGTTATAGGTGGCTGGGCCTGTGCATCATAGGATGTTTAGTAGCATCCCTGGCACCTACCTATTAGATACTACTAGCATCTCCCCCTTTTCGAATTGTGACAACCAAAAGTGTCTCCAGATATTGCCAAATGTTTCCTGGGGAACAAAATTACCACTGATTCAGAACGACTGAGTTCCAGAATGACAGAATAATTGATGTTTAAGAAGGACTGTCCAGCTGTGGTTGTAGAATGAACAGGAAATCAAGGACAGGAGCCCAAGAGAATGTATTAGAGGCTAGGTATGGTATATTGTTATAGTAAGGGCCCCCGATAAAGTACATCTCCCTGTATCCATGACCTTGTATAATCCCCTCCCCCATTGACTTAGGGCTTGGCCATGTGACTTGCTTTGATCAATGGAATATCAACAAACACGACACAAGCTGAGGCTAGAAAAACATTTGTGCACTGGGGCTTACGCTCATGAGACACTGCCACCATATGACAAAGCCAGTGCTAGCCTCCTGAAGACATATCCAGCTAAAAGCCAGCACCAAATTCAGACAGGAGTTAGACACTTAAGACCATGCAGCCACAATAAAGCTACCATGACTACATGATCCTAGGCAGGCCAGCAGAAAAACCACCTACTGGAGCCCTGCCCAAGTTGATGGCAATGAAATATTGAACAAATAAAATGGTTGATGTTTTAAATCACTAGGTGTTTGTTGTGTTGTTATGTAGTGATAGATAACTGTTACAGTAGGTGTGGAGCAGATTCACATCAGTGGAAATGAGATGTGTACACAAGACATTTGGAATAATCCATGTTTCTTGACGACCCTTCAATGAAGGGGCTTACAGAAAGGACAAAGCAGGTGAAAGAATATAAGAATTTACAATTGAGTGCAAAGGTCAGAGTGAGTTAATGAAGGAAGTTGCATGAGCAGTCTTCAAAAAAAGCACTTCTGGGCTTCCCTGGTGGCGCAGTGGTTGAGAGTCCGCCTGCTGATGCAGGGGACACGGGTTCGTGCCCCGGTCCGGGAAGATCCCACATGCTGCGGAGCGGCTGGGCCCGTGAGCCATGGCCGCTGAGCCTGCGCGGCCGGAGCCTGTGCTCCGCAATGGGAGAGGCCACAACAGTGAGAGGCCCGCGTACCGCAAAAAAAAAAAACACAAAAAACTAAAAAAGCACTTCTGCCTAAGAAGTTAAAAATATTATTAACTCATCTATTTTGAAAAATACAGCTATTTATTAATTGCTAAAAGAACAATGATAATATTTCAGAGATTCAGTTTAATAAGTAAATTTGTAAAGCTTTAAAGGCATTACCAAGCTAGCCATTTCTTTTTTTTAATAAATTTATTTATTTTATTTATTTATTTTTGGCTGCATTGGGTCTTCGTTGCGGTGCGCAGGCTTTTCATTGTGGTGGCTTCTCTTGTAGCGAAGCACAGGCTCTACGCACGCGGGCTTCAGTAGCTGTGGCTCACAGGCTCTAGAGCGCAGGCTCAGTAGTTGTGGCCCACGGGCTTTGTTGCTCCGTGGCATGTGGGATCTTCCAGGACCAGGGCTTGAACCCGTGTCCCCAGCATTGGCAGGTGGATTCTTAACCACTCTGCCACCAGGTAAGCCCCATTTCTTCTTTATATGGAAAAAATCAACCTTTAGAATAAACAGGAAAGCACATGAACTCAAAAATCGCTAACAATTTACATTGCACTGATAATAAAGTTCATTTCAATGTATTAGCTATCTATTTGTATAGTACTGTATTCACTTAGCGATTAGATTGCTAAGTCCAGGGCTTCTAATGGAATGCCTCTCATAATTTACCAGTTAAATTTACAGATTGTAATTATCAGTGGTATTTACAGCTTGACAGATGCTGTGCGTGTTGACTTTATTTATTGTACTACACAAGAAGAAACAGTTCCTCAGATGTTTAGCACTTAGCTTTCTGTTTAAGAACACAAGCTTGAGGAACTGTGTCAGTCAAATCCTCTTTTTATTATATCGAAAACAAAATAGTAAGCAATAAAGAGAATCCAGAATGAGAATAAGTGAAATAGAGTCATAACTAAAAGAAATGGAAATAAATAAAAGAAAATCTAAAAAGTGGCGGAAATTGACGTGAATAAAGTAAAAATAACCCAAATGCACTTTCACAGGCTATAAGAATCACCAAAGGGAACATATACATAAATCATGACAGAGTGAGGGTCTCTTGGAAATAAGACAAGATTTTTTAAGAGGATAAAAATGGATGAATTTTAAAGATCTTATACCCATGAAGCAGCCAATATTAAAGAAACAATAGCATTGTTGAAATAAATGTTTAAGATCAAAGGGTAACATACATCTGCATAATTTCCGTAAGATTGGTTGAAAGGAAAAAAAAAGCTACCTCAGTCCTTGTTTAAATATTGCTGCCTGCCAAGGATTTTGGTTATTAATTTTCTCTCAGGTTGAGGAGACAAGGACTGAGAAAAATTATTTGGATTTGAGCGTCTGGAAGATCTATGTGATTCCTACTGTGCATTAACTAGTTGGACCTTAACGTTGGAGGGACATGCATTAAAGAAAGCCAGTAAAATCAGAGAATGGGGTCTTCTGGTAAATCTCATACTTTGGTTTGTAAGAAAACTTGTATACACGGAAGTTTACCAATTTTCCGGAATCAGAAAATAATAAAATACACATAACGTTAACCAATTTGGAATCCTACCCCTACCTTCCTTTCCCCTCTCTATCCAGTGAGTTAGCTTCTCATACCAGCTCTCGATTTACCCGAGCAAACACTGTTTATACCGAAGGCCCTGGCAACGCTTCTGCCTCACCCCCAGTTCCGGCCGGGCTCCCCAGCTCCAGGAGCCCCAAACACAGGTTCCAGAGGCCAGCACGGAAAGCACAGCCGGACTCTCGAAGGCGTGGGAACCGGAGCGGGGCGCTCCTCCTCCCAGGTGGGGCGGAGCCGGGCCTCGCTGGGCAAGTGCGTGAGGCCGCGCCGGGCGCTCAGTCGTGGCGGGCGTTAGTGCGCGGGGCTAGGGGCGCGCTCGCACCGCTCTGGGGCTGAGCCCGGCCAGGGTCCGCGCGCGGAGCCACGTCGGAGCGCGCCGTCCCGACCCACCCAGGCGCTTTGCCCCGCCCCGACGTTCTCGCCAGTGGCCTAACCTGCTTGACTCGCAGCAACTCCCGGCGGCAGCAGGTGGCCTCGGACTCGCCGCCTTCACCGCTGCCCGAGCGGGCCGCGCGGCCCGGAGCCTCCTCGGTCGCCCCCGACAGGCGGGATGGAGCCGGACGGGGACCTGGAGGAGCTGGCCCGGCTGCGCTCCGTCTTCGCCGCCTGCGACGCGAACCGCTCGGGGCGCCTGGAGCGCGAGGAGTTCAGCGCGCTGTGCGCGGAGCTGCGCGTGCGGCCGGCCGACGCCGAGGCCGTGTTCCAGCGGCTTGACGCCGACCGCGACGGCTCCATCACCTTCCAGGAGTTCGCGCGCGGCTTCCGCGGGGCCCACCGCGGGAGACGGCGCTGGGGCCGGGGGCCGCGGGAGCCCGCGTTCACTGCGGCCCTGGTGGGGTCCGACCCCGGGGACAGCCAGGAGGACGAGGGCGACGAGGACGCGGCGGCGGCACTGGCCGCCCACTGGGACTCGGCGAGCCCGGGCCAGGCTTGGCAGGACTTCCAGGCGCGACTCGGGGACGAGGTCAAGTTCATCCCCAGGTGCGTGTGTGGTTTGCAGAGCGGAAGGTGGTGGTGGTGTTTCTGTCCTCCCTGGGACGCTGCCATCTCTCCCTCTTACACTCGGAGTGTGCAGACCCAGTGGACCCTTTCTCTCTCTCTCTCTCTCCTCTGTCTCTCTCTCTGTCTCTGTCTCTGTGTCTCTCCCTCTCTGTGTCTCTCCCTCTCTCTCTGTCTCTCCCTCTCTCTCTCTCTGTCTCTCCCTCTCCCTGTGTCTCTGTGTCTCTGTCTCTCTCTCTCTCTCTCTCTATCGCTTTCCTCCTTTCACCGACGCACTTTTAACTCTTCCAAGACGGGATCCCCTAGAGTTAAGGAAAAGGAATGCGTTCGGAGTCATAGTTCGGGGAGAAAGTTTCACCTGCTCATTTCTCAGTTTCACAAGCCAGAGTGAAATCCACAGCGTCCGGAGATTCTTCCGGGACGCTGGTTTAGGAGCGTTCCCCGAACCTCAGAGACTTGATTACCTCACCTCCTACTCCTGGCCTCCAGGCTGCACCCGGAGCAGCAGCGCTCGGTGACCCGGTCTGCTAGCCAATTTGCCATTCTCTATGGTGGTTTTTGTGTTTGTTGTTTTCCTGCTACTACGTAGAAAACGACATTGTTGCGCATTTATATTGCTGCAGGTTCACGGCATGGTGGGAAAGATATTCAGGTTTTATTGAGATTAATTTGCATCTGTCTCTGCCTAGAGTCATGGTATGTCTTGAGCTATTTTCACTTCTTCCTCAGGCACTACAAACATCTTAATACTATAAAATGTTTTTCTGCTCTCTGGATTTTCATTGAAATTTTATGCATCTCTGGTTGTCATTATTAGGAAGATCTGAACATTTTGCTTGGCAGTTCACATATCTGAGACATAAGACTCAGAAAAGGAAATAGCCCTGGAAGGCAGCAGTGGCCTGGCTCACCCATTCACCGCTTAGACCTGCAGGGCTGGGAGTCCTCACTTCTTCCTCCGCCCAGCTTCTCCCTCCTGTTTGGAAAGTTCAGGAATACTGGGCATGGAAGTTTACTCACTGCAGTATAAGAGAGATTGTGTAGAGAAAGTGGGCTTGATACCCATCTTTTCTGTTACTTACAAATGAGTGAAAATGCAGTGTCTCCACCAGGGAAGTAGAAAAATTTAAACTTCGCTATAAACCATATACTTTGAATCATCTTTCATCTGTAACTTGGTTTGGGTCCAGCTAGTTTAAAAAGGTAACAATATTAAGAATAAGAATCAGACCACACCGTATTTTACACACACACACACACACACACACACACACACACACACACACACTGAACTACTTTTCAGAGTTGCTAAGTCTCAGCAGCCAATATTTGACACTTAACCTTTAAATGATGAAAATGACCTTCTTAGGATCAGCATACAACCAGGTCTTAATATTATTGGTGACATCATTATTATCACGATGCCTTTCCGACTCTTGAGATGTTATTAAATGTAATGGCACCAGCGTCACCTGGTAGACTTGTGTCCTAAGTCCCTGCGAGATTAACAAGGACAATATTTGCCTTCCTGTACTCGTTCAAGTGGAAAAGAGCTAAACTGAATTGCTTCACCTGATTGTTACTATGGCAGCCGTTAGCTGTTTTGGTAAATTGGGTTGCTTCTATTCTACTTCCTCATACAGCTGTTCATCTTCCCTTCCTCCCATTCAGATGTGATAAAAATCTTTCCTTATTGACAATGTCATTGCCATTATTTCAGCCAAATTAATTCTGCAAACATTGTTGAGTGCCTGTTTTGTGTCACTGTCTTAGGTACCTTCCTAGGTACTTGGAGACAAAGAGAAGGAGGAGATGTGGTTCATGCCCTCAGGAAGTTCATAGTGTGGGTGAAATACTTCTCAAAAATTTCCTCAGAGAACATGTAAAGGCAGGAGGGTTATTTGTAGAGTTATCTGCATGTATTGTGGACATAACCCAGTAAACTGCCTGCAAGCAGGAACTTTCTTTGAATTCTTGAGGTTTTACCTTAAAAAAAAGAAGTCACGTTCACTTTATAATATACTGGGACTTGGTTTACCGTAAAATATTATATATTCTTCCAGGGGGAAAATTGTCTCTCTGGGAAACTGTGCCATTTCATCTGGTGCCTTAGTTTCCCACCTGGCACTCCATCTTCCCCCAGGTGGCACCCTGTCCCACGCCTATCCTAGGGGGGTATTTGTGTACAGTTTAAGCAGAACAGATATCAGATATGGGAATGTTTGGTTCCTGCAAAGGCAAACTGTGGTAGTGATTTCCATTTCAAAGATCATTCAAACTCTTAGATCAAAATATTAAACAAATTTGGGTTAAAGTCCTCAGTCATCGATAATTGTAATATTAGAGAGAAAATAATATTGCACTGCGAAAGAATAAAAATGCTCTCTGGGTGGTGTGTTAAATTCTCAAGTTGGTCTTCTCTTAGAAACTGAGGGACTCCTTTCCTTAAAGGTTGGGGAGGGGAGTGTCCCGCCAGGTGTCACTGTTAACCTGAGCTGGGCAGGTGTAAATGGTCCAGAGGGTCAGGATGGGCCGTTACCACTAGTTCCAGTAAGCTGGAACTAGGTCAGCCAGCAGGTGAAACCAGAATGGCCAAGGCAATGTAGTTACTTAAGAGAATTCCAGAAGGAGGATTGTATCAGGCCAAGAAAAATCCATGAAGTGGGAAGAGAATGTCTGGGGAGAAACAGAGAGCAGAGTTGTAATTACCTAGTGAAGCCAGTTTCTGGTGTCAGGGGCATTATCTTGGTGAAAGGGAAGTTTGTATCCAGTAGGTACTCAATAAATGTACTCAATAAATATTTGCTGAATGTTCTTTGATTCCCTGCTTCATATACTGAGAACGCAGTTAGTTCATGCTGCATGCATTCTCTTCATTTCTTTTGTTGGTTCCCTCCCTATATTTTCACATTCTGGTGAGAGCTGGTATCTTCCGAGATTGGCAAGGAGAGAAGGATATAGGGTGTGTGTGTCTGTGTGTGTGTGTGTGTGTGTGTGTGCATTGAGCATTCGACTGCGGCGGGGTCATGACAGGAATTCACCTCTCTCCTCTCGTCAGAGCCGAAGCTTTTCAGAGTGTTCTCAATTCCATTTGTAGCGATTTGAGTGTCATTTGTGGACTGATTCACTTTAACTTAGAACCCCACATTCTCACAAACAGAAATGCGAGGGTCCAGCTGGCACCAGAACCACAATGGACTTGTGAATGGGCACCAGTTTTGCCACAATAGCCAGATTAGACCCAGGGTGGGTGGGGGCCTCTGGTGTAACAGGGGTTAGCGTGATTGGTGACGTGCCAGACAGGGCTGGGGCAGGACTTGTTCAGGCACCAAAATCAGACCTGTGTGGTCAAGCTGTTTCACATGATTTGTGCCCTTTCTACACACACAACGCTGAAGAAGAGTCTTCAGGTGAATAACTTAGAAACAAGAAATTTAATTGAGAAGAACCAAAACTACCCACGTGTGAACTGTTATGTGGATTGTCAAAAAGGTTTACTTCGGCACGTCCACATAACTATGAAGATGATGTCTAAAATGGAGAGGAAAAGCAACAGGTGACACCAATCCCGCTTAACTAGGACGTTTTAGAAAACACGAAGCTACAAGTAGGCAGAGGCATAGCTTCATGGTCAGGGACTCCTTTACATTTCCCTCTCTTGGGGTCCACTTTAGGGCTTTTGCCTCTGATCGTCTTCTTTTGTAATAGTGCAGTTGCTTCAAAAGCCCATTTCCCCTTAATGGTATGGTGCTTGGCAGGATGGGAAAGGGAGAGGAGAGATGGACGCAAAGGGAGAGGTAAACACAGAGAGGGCTGGAGACACAGGGTGAGAGGAGGCAGAAGACAAGCAGACAGAGAGACACTGATTGATTAGATAGTGCCTCACTTGTCCCTCTCTTCCCACTCAGTGAGGGTATGGCCTTGAGACAGCTTGGGATGCGAGAGTTAAATCAGCTCTTCTCTGTTTGATCTCAGCTCTTGAGTATCTTCCACATGTGAGCATCTGGGTGCTTTGGACTGTGTTTGTTTTGTTTTGTTTTGTTTTTGCGGTACATGTGCCTCTCACTGTTGTGGCCTCTCCCGTTGCGGAGCACAGGCTCCGGACGCGCAGGCTCAGCGGCCATGGCTCACGGGCCCAGCCGCTCCGCGGCATGTGGGATCTTCCCAGACCAGGGCACGAACCCGTGTCCCCTCCATCAGCAGGCGGACTCTCAACCACTGCGCCACCAGGGAAACCCCTGGACTGTGTTTTTAATGTTTGAAGATAAGTATATTTTTTTCACCCATATTGCCAGTAATATCTGCTACTCATCCAAGGAGATAGAGATTGGTTCCAGCCTTGAGGCACCATAGTGGGTTGGACTTCAGTCCTGGAAGAGCTTCAAAGATGTTTTTGACTGTGTGTGATGCTTACCTTTGGCACTGGCTTTGAGGCCTATCAGTGTGCTAGCCACAAGCTTTCCAGAGATTTCCTGCCGTTTCTGCATTCAGAACTGGGGATATATATATATGTATGTGTGTGTGTGTGTATATATATATATGTATATCTTTATATGTCTCTATCTCTATATATAGATTATATATATCTTTATTTTCTGTTTCTGGTCTGTTGCTGTTTGGTTTTCCTCTTCAGTATATCCTCTATCACAATTATGTGTCATTACGCTACTGCTGAGTGGGAGAAACCTGTCCATTTAAAGCACAGCTCTTCCTTGAACCATCCAAACCTTGCTCCTGGGCCTAGCGGGAGTCTCTGTATGGCTTATTTTTTATGAGCTCTGCTTGCTTGTGGTGGCCCCTTCTGGTTCTGTTATTTGAATTTCATCTCGAGGTAGTAATTTCTTTTTGGCCTCCTGGCCCCAGAAAGGTATTCTGGGCTCCCATCCTTAGAGGACTGCCAGTTTTGGCCATACAGACAGTGGCCTGCTCTGACCCTCAGATCTCACTGATTGTTCAGAGCTCTGCTGGCAGGTTTTGGTGAGAGATTGTTTACTCAGCCCTTATAGTATGGGTAAAAAGAAAAAGGCTTAAGATGGGGTGTCATTGGAAGACTACCCTCCAAGGACCACAGACTCTTCTCTAGCTTGTCTTTTAGCCTGAAGTTTTCATTTACTTCTCTCCGGAATCACTGTTCAAATACACGGTCACTTTGAGCTTGTAAAGCCTGTTTCTTGATTTCTTCCCAGGTTAGATGATTTTATTTCATTTGTAAAATGGAAGTAGCTGAATCGGGCTGATCAGCCTTGAATGGAGGCTTAGAGGCTGATGGCGGAGAAGAGAGGCTTTGATGATGGGGGAGGTTAGGATGCTGAGGTGATTCAAATGTCTGCTTTTTTCTCCTAAGAGGATATACAGTCTACTTTCTTGCTTCATGTGTAGCTTGTGAAAGCTTAGTTGCACCTGACTGCAGTATATCGTTGGAGGGAAGAAATGGGAAGAGAGTATTTACCGTGGGTATTTGGGCTGCTCCTATCTGACTCTGTTAGTCTCATATCACGTTGTAAAATGGAAAGTAAACACTGTTTCCCAGAGGAAAGCTGTAATGATGGAATGACACGTATGATTTCTTTGATATTAATTCCTCAAAAAAACAGTTTCACTGCTTCAACTGGTAAATATTTGGGGTCTTTCAAATTATAATTGCCTTTGTCAGAGTAATTATAAAAAGAGAAAAGTGAATTTTAGCCCTTAAGGCCTTATGTATATGTCTTATAAAAACAAGACATATAGGTGCAGTAGCTCAGACGTGTTTCTTTCATTCTTTCTCTAATTCCCTCGGTATTCATGTGCCTGCCAGTGTCCCAGGCACTAGAGAGACTCCTTCGTAGACCTGACCTTCAAGGAGCTCATTGTCTCTCATTTTTAAATACCTAGGAGTTTCTGACATCTGAAGGACCTGAGATGCAGTATAATAAATGCAGAAAAATACCTCAGGGCACATCTCCAGACTATGGACATTTCATGTCAAGAGTGTTTCTCAAATTGGGGGCCCTTTGGGTCTTTATGTGTATGCTTGGCAATCTTAGAAGACTAAACATTTATGTTTTCATTTTGTTATCATTATATGATAATATAAAACAAATTAATTTGAGCACATTTGGAATCACCTGGATGACTCTTACATGACAGATTTGGCTACACTGTTTCAAAACCTGCCTCTGTGTTTAAGATTGTATGGCATCTGTTCCTTGTCATGCATGGGCTGATGAGGAAGGCACAACAGTGGACTTGGTGCAAGTGATGTGTCCACGTAAATTGAAAGTGACCAACAACACAGAGTGTTGGGTTGTCTGTGTCCTCAATGGAAAAGTGATCAGGGAGTGGGGTTTTGATCCTGTAAGTGTGGCTGGGAAGCGCAGCACACAAGCTGCCAGGACCATACTGACATTGGCTGTGGGGGTGTAGTTTCAGTAGAAGTGCATCCCTTGTCAGTTTAAATGAATGTTGCTAATTCTCATTCCACTGATTTTGCAAATGCGTGTTGGTCACATAAATGTTTGGGAGCTATAAGTATAAGGAGTTTATATCTGGTTTATGTTTGTTTATAGTTAAGTGACGTAATATAAACAATATTTACATCAACTCTGGAATCCATAGGAGATATTTTCTTTAATAAGGTCTACATGTTTATCAAGTGTGAGAAATACTGTTCTAAAAGGACTTGAAATCCTCGAGAACTGTATAAGATTGGAAACATTAGTTTCTCTATTTTTCATTGCTTATCGATCTCATCCGTCATTTAAATTGAGGGCATAATATTGTGGAAGAAGTTCATCTTAAATTGTTCCCAGTCTTAAGGATCATTTTTGTTATTTGCCCACAGAGGAAACTCTTCTTGCCTTTTCCCTATGTCATTCATTCACTCCTTCATTTAAAAAACTTTTCTTTTAATGCATGTGTGCCTGGAACTGCACCAGGAATGGGGTGCTTTAAAATGATATCCAGTCAAAACTCAAAAGTTTCTTAGACAGTTTCTCTCTCTCCAAAGGGGATGGCATCAGTGAGCGTAATGAACGGGAAGAATCACAAGGTGGGTGGTCTGGGTCCAGCTCTCACTGGGGGTCAGAAATCAAGCAGACCAAATTGACAGATGAATGGATAAAGAAGATGTGGCACATATATACAATGGAATATTACTCAGCCATAAAAAGAAATGAAATTGAGTTATTTGTAGTGAGGTGGATGGACCTAGAGTCTATCATACAGAGTGAAGTAAATCAGAAAGAAAAACAAATACCGTATGCCAACACGGTATATATATGGAATCTAAAAAAGAAAAAAATGGTTCTGATGAACCTAGGCGCAGGACAGGAATAAAGATGCAGACATAGGGAATGGACTTAAGGACACGGGGGTGGGAAGGGTAAGCTGGGACAAAGAGAGTGGCATTGACATATATGCACTACCAAATGTAAAACAGATAGCTAGTGGGAAGCAGCCGCATAGCACCGGGAGATCAGCTTGGTGCTTTGTGACCACCTAAAGGGGTGAGATAGGGAGGGTGGGAGGGAGACACAAGAGGAAGGGGATATGGGGATATAAGTATACGTATAGCTGATTCACTTTGTTATACAGCAGAAACTAACACAACAATGTAAAGCAATTATACTCCAATAAAAATGTTAAAAAATAATAAGGCATTAATTTTAAAAAAAAAGAAAGAAAAATCAAGTGGACAAACTAAATTCAGGGAGTTTCTTCCTCTCTTCAGTAGAGCAGTTATCTCCATTTATCTTGTGTGGTGGTGTCACAGTTCCAGCAAGAGAGACTCTAGGCCCTGTCAAATTATCTCCACGTTCCCTCCTCTTACCACCCCGTGGGCTGTGACTGATGCAATGGAGGGGGTCTCACAGACTCTGAAGCCTCCGGGGCCAGGCAGGTAACATAGACCTGGTGGAGTGGAGTTGGGGCCCAGTAGCAGCCTCTGCTTCATATGCTGGGGGGACGGACAGATGGTGCCATGCAGGACATTGGCCCAGTTTTGCCAGCGACGCCGACTTATAAAGGATGGTGAAAAATCCAGATTTTAAGTAGGAATCTCCAGTTTTGCATATTCCATGAAGGACAAAGCGCAGAGGCGGGAAAGATACTTTTTCCAGTTTGCAACCCCTGTTTCCTACCTGAGAATGTGCCCTAGTAAATTCAAGTGTCAGGCGTGATCTTGCTTTGAAGATTCGTGTTGACGTGAGCATGTGGTTCCATGGTACCCTAACTTAGTATTTTAATCATGCTACTTCTTCCCCTTCCAAGTTTATGGGATAGTATTTTGGCCCAAAGATAGTCTGTCTGTACTCTCTTTTTTGCTCTTGGGTGTTCTTGTAGTTTCCTGAGTTACCTTGTTCAGGCTTAACAGATGTTGCTGTACAGTATTTTCTGCCTCCAGATTTGCTGCCCTGATGGTGTGTCCTTGGAGGAGGAGGGCTGAGCTCTGAAAGCATTGAGATGTCCAGAACACCTTTTACCCTGATGTCTTTCTTTCTCTTCATTTGAAGCTGAAAGTATTTGTCACTGTTTTAAGATATGTTAAAAAAAAAAAAAGGAATGAAATAAAAATAAGGGAATTTAGTGATGAGAGGTTATATTTTCTGGTACCACAGTGGTATTTCCTTTCATTATTGGAATATTTTGTCCTTCAGTCAAAAAAAATTTTATGGGGATGAAAAGATGCTCATCACTAATCATCAGAGAAATGCAGATCAAAACCATAATGGAATATTGCCTCCTACCTGTTAGGATGGCTGTTATCAAAAACACAGAAAGTAACAATTGCTAGTTAGAATGTGGAGAAATTGGGACCCTTGTACATTGTTGGTGGGAACGTAAATTGGTGCAGCCACTATGGAAAACAGTATGGAGGCTCCTCAAAAAATTAAAAATAGAATTATCATAGATCCAGCAATCCCACTTCTGCATGTATATCCAAAAAAATGGAATCAGGATCTAGAAGAGATATCTGCACTCCTGTGATCATTGCAGCACTAGTCACAATAGCCAAGAGGTGGAAACAGCTCAAGTGTCCATTGATAGATGAATGAATAAAGAAAATGTGGTATATACATACAATGGAATATTACTGAACTATACAAAAAGAAGGAATTTCTGTAGTATGTGACAACACAGGTGGACCTGAGGACATTAGTCACAGAAGGACAAATAATGTATAATTCCACTTATATGAGGTATCTATAGTAGTCAACTCTTAGAAAGTTGAATGGTGGTTGCCAGGGGCTCAGGGATTGGGAAATGAAGAGTTGCAGTTCAGTGGATTATAGAGCTTCAGTCGTTCAACATGAAAAAGCTCTAGAGATCTGCACAATAAGGTGCATGTAGGCAACAATACCATACACTTAAGAGTTTGTTAAGAATAGAGATTTCATGTTATATGCTTCTTAACCACAAGAAAAGCAAACATATGGAATACAAAATTTCTTTTTTACAGAGATAAGAAATTGGGATAGCTACAAAAGCTCTGTGTCTCATATCTTTTTGGATCAGTACCAAATACAGACTCCGTCAAGGTTTGCCCTTTAAATATACTCACACCTGTCGTTTTCAGGTGACCAAGCAGAAACACTCAAAATAATGACACATTCTGAGAGCTCCCTCCCACCACACACACCGAGGGCAACTGCTCTCTTCAGTTTCAGTTTTTGGGGGGCATTTTATGGGCATGTTCAGCCATGATACCCCCTCACGATCATTACAATTATGGAGCATGCTCGAAGTGACCATTTTGTTATAATGGTATCTCTGACCTAGAGTGTTTTTTTTTTAATGTCTGGATAGAAAACAAACAAGTGGGGCTTCCCTGGTGGCGCAGTTGTTGAGAGTCCGCCAGCCGATGCAGGGGACACGAGTTTGTGCCCCGGTCCAGGAGGATCCCACATGCCGCGGAGCGGCTGGGCCCGTAAGCCATGGCCGCTGAGCCTGTGCGTCCGGAGCCTGTGCTCCGCAACGGGAAAGGCCACAACAGTGAGAGGCCTGCGTACCACAAAAAAAAAAAAAAAGAAAAAAGAAAACAAACAAGTGCAGGTGAGTTATTCATTCTGAAATCTGGGTGCAGCGGTGGAAGTTTCACCTGCTGTGAGCCTCTTGTGGCTGCCTGGTCTAGAGGTGGAGGGGCGGTGGGAGGTTGAGGCAGCTGGCGCTGGCTTGTTGCCCATCTCCTTAGGCATGGAGGTTGCACAGTGCATCCCCTGGTGTGACCCACTCACCTCGTAATTCTTGCTCCTGTAGAACAGTTACAGTCTGCTCTGGCTGAGGTGGACGAATTCCTGAGGAGTCAACCAACATTTGCTTAGAAAATCCATGTTTTAGGACGTTCATATATCATGTTTTCTAATGGACATGCCATAAACTAGTGTTCGTGTTTGTGATGCAAATATGTTTTCTTTTCCTCCTTGGGGATCTGTTGGCATAGCATGTACTTCAGTCTGGCAGAGATGGTTAGCCTGGGGATGTCAGTGAATGAATTACAGTGCATGCATTTCTACTCTAACACAGCACATGTATTCTAGACAAACCTAATGTTCTGCAAACACACAAAGGACATATGGAAAATAAAAGTAGGGATGGGGCTGATCTCTCCATATCTGTATAGCTTTGCAACCAGCATACTCAGAAAACCAGTAACAATCTGAATAAGATATTAGCACAATAAAAAAGTCACATTAGATGCTTAATAGAAACATACGACAGTCCAGGGTACCAGTACAGAAAAACTGTAAATGTTTTAAAGCAAGTATAGGATTTTGCACTTTGTTTTTTAAGGTGAAGGTAACTCGGTGGATGGAGGTACCTGGGTTGTGGCTGCTGGGTTAAAGGAACAAGGACAGAATGCACAAAGACAGTGCATGTGTACCGTCTGTGCTGGGAGGAAGCCCCCAGGGAATGGGCATTGTGTCCAGACTGAGTTCACCTGCAGCCGGCTGCCTTCAGCTGTGGTAATGGGCTTGCACTTGGTGACTGTTACTTGGGCGCAGAGCATCGACATGCTGGGAAATGCAACTTCCACTTCTGCGTCATTCATCTATTGACCTAAGGGATGAGCTAATTGATGCTATAGGAACATGCACTGTGTCTGAGCAGTCCTAATCTTGAGTGAAAATGCATGGGAGGCTAAAGCAAGGCACAAAGCCAGAAATGAGGGTTAGATTGATTCTGTGTGTACAGGTCCGGAGGTTTTATATTGGTCGAAAAGGGATAGTGCATTGCCTCTCTGCTAAAAGATGACAGTGAATAAGCTGTCTTCAGGCTAACAAATATCTGTCCACAAAAGTCCACAGATCTGTTGGATAGGCTGTGATAGGTTCATCCTAATGAACCCTGGTGAGAATTATAACGTTATGTTGTAGGTGAGCATTTGGGCCATTAAAAAGTAACCTATTCTGTTGAATAGTATTTTAAATTAAAGTTCTTATTTAGCAACTGAATAAGAATTCAGTTCTTATTGAATTCAATTTATTCAACCAAGTAAGCTGAATAACCTTATTCATCTGTTTTAAGCAGTGCTAGCATATACTCATGGTGAAGCTGGTACATTTGTTTATGCAATTAACCCCAGGAAAAGTACAGTGATATAAGCCACTGAGTTAGTTAGAGAAATAGAGCCAATAAGATGTGAGCGTGTGTGTGAGCGTGTGTGTGTGTGTGTGTGTGTGTGTGTGTGTGTGTGTGTGTGTGTAGGTGAGGGGGCGTGGATTTATTTTAAGGAATAGGCTCACATGATTGTGGAGGCTGGCAAGTCTAATCTGCAGGGTGGGCCAGCAGGCCGGAGACCCAGGGAAATGCTGATATAGCAGTTTGAGCCCCAAGGCAGTGGGCTGGTAGAATTCCCTCTTCCTTAGGGGTGCTCAGTCTTCATTTAAAGGTCTTCAACTCACTGGATGAGGCCTGCCCACGTTCTGGAGGGTAATCTGCTTTACTCCAAATCTAACTGATTGAAATGTTAATCTCATGTACAAAAGACCTTCACAGCAACGTCCAGACATGTATGACCAAATATTGGAGCACTGCAGCCTAGCCAAGCTGACACATGCCATTAACCATCACAGCTACTAAAAAAAGTTTTCCAGATACTCTGTTTTTGAGATTCCCTATGCTATGCGAATTGGTTCCGGTGAGATCAGAGAGCATTTTTTTATTGCTTCCAGCTTACAAAATATGCACCAGAAATTTTTCAAATATTTATTTGAATCAGCAAAAATCCCTATACATATATTATAGTCCCCTTGTACCCCTTCCAAATGCCTAAACACTTCAAAACCACATATCAAATTTCAGGGGTGGTTTAACGTTATTAATATTTTTCTATCTGCCGAGAAGAGGCTTACCCTCCCTGTGTTCATGGCTCTGAGATGCCCCCTGGGAGAAGAGGGCTTCTTCACCCTGGTGTCTACCCCTCCATTCTCACCCTACACCCTCACTCATCCTCAAAATATCCATAACTCCACACTGAGCCCCTCACGGAAGAGACCTCTTAGATTTAAGCAGCCTCAGCCATCTGGCAAGTCACGCCAGCCCTTTACGTTGCTGCACTTTCCCAGGCAGTCTAACTGCTTGCTTGTTCATTTCCTTTCTTCCTTTACCTCCTCTTCCTCTCTCCCTCCCTCCCTCCCTTCTGCAACTGCTGTGGGAAAAGCACTGTGCTAAGAAGTCCAAAGGTGAAGTTTTAATGAGAAATTGTACAAAAATCCCCAGAGTAGGAACAGGTTCTTACTTTACTGTCCCCAACTGCTAGTTTTTGTCCCTGAGTTGGTAGAGCTAACAAGGATGCAAATTGAGAGGCACAGGGAAGCCCAAAATGTTCCACCAGATGTAGGTCCTAAAACTCAGCCGTAAGGAAGCCGTGAGTTCCATGCTCAGTTTCCCAGGACAGGCATTATTCAGCTCCCAGGAGCTGGTTTTAAATCACGTCTTTTCTCAGGCTCTGCAGCTCAGGGCCTCAGACCAGCAACACTGGCCACACCTGGGAGCCCTTCCAGCAACGCAGACTGTAGGCCCCACCACAGACCTACTGAAGCATCTGCGTTTTAACAAGATCCCTGGGAGACTCGTGCATGTCTTCAGCTCTGCTGAGGAAATGAGAATTGAGGGTGTGGAATGCAGCCACGTTGGGTTGGGAGCTGCTATTCAAAAGGTAGAAAAGCCCCAGGAAGAGAAGGTGGAACTGAGGTAGAAAAGATAAACATCGCGTGCTTCAGATTTTGCCTGGGGTTGCCTCTGAAATGAAATCCAAACTGTGAAGTGTTCGTGATTGAATTTCCCATGAAGATAAAAAATATATACTTCCTCGAATATATTGTATAATATTTTGTGAACGTGTTCCTCAGAGACAAATACATGTACAGAAGAGTGCAAGGAGCTTGGTATACGGCTTGCTGACTCTTCACAGATGGAACACTCTCATATGTGGCACCCAGATCTAGAAACAGCACGCACCTAGAAGCCCCGTGCTCCCTTCCCGTCACCATAGCCCCTCCCTGACCCCCCGGCATGATTTCTTGGGTGTCTGTTTCCTTACTACATAGGTCTGGCTTCTTGCAGTCACCATTACGCTTGTGAGCCTGTAGTTGTAGATCTGTCATTTTCTCTCTTCATTGTGTGAAGATACCGCAGTTCATCCATTTTACTTTTCACGGCCATTTGGGTCATTTCTACTTTGTGGCTATTACATAGCGTGCCGCGATGGGCAGTCCATCTTTTGGCAAGCATATGGACTCACACGGTGCCTTGCTTTTAATAACTGTTTTCAAAATAACTTCAGCTTTCCTTGCTAACTCAGGGTCATCATTATGAAGCTGAGTTTCATCCCGGGCTGTGGTGTAGCGTATCCCCAGGATTTGTGGGGATGGCAGTTCAGTTTGGCTTTTCGAGTTCCTGTGTGCATTTTCTGTTCTTGCTGTCAGGCTGCCGGGTGACGGTTTACTGTTGTCAGTTCTTCCTTCCTTCCTGGGTACCTTCGTTTACTGAAGACGCAGAAAGCAAACTGATCAGATGAATTAGAACTGTGTTCAGAACCCCTTTGAATGCATGTTACTCCTGTGCCAAGGACGGGGCTCACAGGCCGCTGTTCGTTCTCTCCTGACTTTGTCTGCTTTTTATTCTTCTCAGGGCCAGATGCCTGAGCTTCAAAGGGCTGGAGTGCTGCCGTCGTTTTGAACTTAATTTTTTTTTGGCGGTTTTATTCCTTTTCCATTTTTATTTATATTTTAACTCCTTGCCCCCTTTCGTCCATTTTGGAAGTTCCCCAAGGTAGACACTGTAGTTCTAATTGTCTTTGTAGAAATTATCCCATGCAGAAGAGGTCCAAGAGGGAGGGGATATAGGTATACACATAGCTGATTCACGTCATTGTACAGCAGAAACTAACACAACATTGTAAAGCAATTATACTCCAAGAAAAAGAAAAAGTAAGCACAAAACGTGGATTTATATTATCGTGAATACATGTGGGAAGTACACACGTAGCCAAGAGTAGCCATGGTGTTATGCTGCGATGAATCCACAGGAGTCTGGCAAGTCTCGCACCTGGGTCTTGGGCCCCAGACCAATAGTTGCTTATTGAAATTATTTTTAATGCTCTTTTCTTTGAAAAGAAATGCTACAAAAACTGTACATGGAGGTAAACAGATACTGCTGCTTTGTGAGGTTCTCCTTGTCCACTCAGGCCGATTATTGTAATCACCTATTACAGCTCCTTCTTTAGTACCACTTATACAACAATCTGAATAAGATATTAACACAATAAAAAAGTCACATTAGATGTTTCATAGAAACATACAACAGTCCAGGGTACCAGTACAGAAAAACTGTAAATGTTTTAATGCAAGTATAGGATTTAAAGCAACCATTCAGCTTTTATTTCCATTTTGTTTAGTAGCTTTTAGGCCAGTTGTACACTCCAGAAGGGATGTTATCCACACCAGGTGAGAGAGGGCAGCTCATACCCCAGGGAAGCAGAACTGGAAACAAGGGCAAAATAAAGGTTTCAGATGAAAAATGTAAACTGAAATAAATGTAAATACACAGTTGACTGAAATTGCTTTTTCATTATCTGATGAACCAGTGAATTAAGATGATGACTCGAGAAAAGACCGGTTTCTCTTTTCTTGGCTCTCCAGAGGGGTTGAGGTCAGATTCCTTCAGGAGATAGTGTTTGCAAATCTGCAGGTTGGTTGCTCTTCCAGTGGACTGTGGCTCTGGGAGCACAGAAGTGGACTAGTTTTCAGGGCAGCTGATTCTGGTATAATGTGGAAAAGTCAGATTTTAATAGCTTTTTTTGGCTACCTTCTTTTTTAAATCAGATTCCAGAAAATCACCCTTTGGTTCTTCAGAAAATCAAATGAAAAAGTAATTAAACTTCCCTGCAGGTTGCTAGGGAAGCAATGAAGTGCAAAGCTGATGAGCAGTGGAGTGTATCTCAGGAAACTTCTATCTTGTGGAAAATGTACCCTAGGCATCGTTGAATGAGACCAAGAACCTCTCAAAGGGTTTTAACTGTTGAAATGTCAAAATTAAAGATGTCAACAACATTTTATTTTAGAGGGGAAGTGTGTTCAAGAAAATTTGTAAGAAAATCTCTACAACTAATTTTGTGTTATTTTGATATTTTTTTGTCCATCTCTGCATAAACAGAGAGACTGGAAAACCATTATTGGTTTTTGATGGTTAGGTAGCAAGGTAGGTAGGTAAAAGTCAATGGTTAGGTAGCAAGGTAGGTAGGTAAAAGTCAATGATTCTTAAAAGTAGATTAAAATTTTTTCTGTGATATTTTTGTACCGTAACTAAACAAACACTACATGTTTGTTTTAAGTTAAAAATAAACTTAAAACTTAAAAATAGTTTTAAGATAGTTCAAAGATGTCATAGAAAAGAAATTCTCATTTAACTACATGATTATCAGGGCTAACTCTTATAACCTTTCAGAAAGACTTTTAAGAAGGCCAGAGCAGCTTGTGTACAATCTCCAACAGATTTCCTTGCCAGTATCAAGTATACTCAAGCATAAGGTCGAGATTTAACTGTTGAAGACAATGTGACTGTAGCCTATGTACCTAACAGTTATCCTTTCATGATATCAATAATAATTTGGAGTTAAATGCCAGTCATTCAATAGTTAGTAGCAGTTATTCAATATATATTAAATACGAATTCAAGAAGTAAGTTTACTTAAAAAACTAAACATAGAGCTACCATATGACCCAGCAATCCCACTACTGAGCATATACCCTGAGAAAACCATAATTCAAAAAGAGTCATGTACCACAATGTTCACTGCAGCACTGTTTACAATAGCCAGGACATGGAAGCAACCTAAATGTCCATCAACAGATGAATGGATAAAGAAGATGTGGCACACGTATACAGTGGAATATTACTCAGCCATAGAAAGAAACGAAATTGAGTTAGTTGTAGTGAGGTGGATGGACCTGGAGTCTGTCATACAGAGTGAAATAAGTCAGAAAGAGAAAAACAAATACCGTATGCTAACACATATATATGGAATCTAAAAAAAAATGGTTCTGATGAACCTAGGGGCAGGACAGGAATAAAGACGCAGATGTAGAGAATGGACTTGAGGACATGGGGAGGGGGAAGGGTAAGCTGGGATGAAGTGAGAGTAGCGTTGGCATACATACACTACCAAATGTAAAATAGATAGCTAGTAGGAAGCAGCTGCATAGCACAGGGAGATCAGCTCAGTGCTTTGTGACCACCTAGAGGGGTGGGAGGGAGACACAAAAGGGAGGAGATACGGGGATATATGTATACGTATAGCTGATTCATTTTGTTATACAGCAGAAACTAACACAACATTGTAAAGCAATTAGACTCCAATAAAGAAGTTAAATTTTAAAAAAAGTTTACTGCTGAGTGAACAGATAGAATTCACTTATATCCCAGAATATGCTCATTTTAGGAGAGAAAATGAGTTCTTTGCTGGTACTCATGTTTCTGTGGTATATAGTAAGAAGTCTTTGGGAGATTTTAGAAAGACAAGCAAATCCTCATCTTCTGTAGAAGCGGGTGATGGGTTATCTATATACTGCAATATTTTAATAAGTCCATGTTGATCTTCATAAAATCATGTGATTTAATTTGTTTTTAGAACTCACATATATAATAATATCTATAAACTTAAACATTATTTTGTTTAAAATGCATCCTAATTTATTATTGAAATATATTTAGGATTCACCATATTGTTTTAGCCATTTAGCTTGGATGGAGTTCTGATTTCAGCATCCTCAACCCACAAACACACAAATCTGAAGTGGAAGACAAGGAAGGGGTCTCTGTGTATCAGAAATATTAGTTAGAAATCCCCACAGGACATTTTCTCCAGTTGACGATTTTTGACTCTCTTCAGCTTTCTTAGTGTATGTTATATAGCAAATATTGGCTGCTTCCCTGTTGGAAACAGTGTGAAAGGAGAAAGGGGAAAATTAAATCAAGGCAAAAGGCAGCCAGCAGGTTGAAGAGGAGTGTATGCCCTTGCATGTAGATTTGAGTTGCAACCCGGTGTGCTTCTAGAATCTCTCCTTTCTCACTGTGTTGTGAAGGGAATTGACCCTTTTCAGCTTGGCAGTCAGATATACCAGCTTGTCTCCTTCCTGACCCTGTGCCCAGCAAGGCTCATCTGCTCCCTCCTCACCACTGTCTTCTTTACCCTCCGTGAGGCCGAGTCCTCAGCCTGCCTCAGATCCAGTACAAAGCTCCACCTTCTCCACTCCACCCCGCACTGTGTCCGCCTTCCCTAGGCTCCGGCCTCATTCATTCATAATGCAGGATCTGTTGCTGGTCAGATCTCTGGGTGCTGCAAGGGATGTGGAGACTGATAGGGTAACTGGGAAGATAAAACATCCACAAAAAACTCAGTACATAGAGCTTCAGATGAAATGTGGCATGGGAAGGATTTCTTGTGGTTGAATCATTCAGAGCAGGCTTCATGGAAGAGGCAACTTTTGAGAGAGGCTTGACTGATGTGCAGAGTTTGATTTCTAGATAGGAGTTACAGAAAGTTTTGGTTTTGATCAGAGAGTAAGATTAAAATATTCTTTGACTAGGGAGAAATAAAGCTGTTTCCCAACTCTTTTCAGTCTCGAAAATTGAAAAAAAAAGTTAAGGAATGGTATAATTTGAAATCAACCAAGATAACATATTTGTCTCCTTTTTTGAAAATTTATGTATTGTGTGTTGGGCACTGTGCAAAATATTTGAGGACAGTGAGCACCTAAGAGTGTTTAGAAGATGGGACATTTGAAGGAAATGAGATAGGAAAGTAGAGTGGCTGTAAAATTGGTTCTCCAAACCAGAATTTTCCTATGAATAAAATGAGAACTAATATACTTAAAATTATCTAATATTATTGAAATATTATTTTGTCTGAAAAATTGCTTTTATTATATATGTGGTCCTATAAAACAGTTCTATATAAAATCTTTTTAATAAATAAAAAATAAAGTTATTTCTAAAATATATAAAAATTTTTAGGTACATTAGTGCAAAGAAAATCTTTTAATAAATATGTGAACATTTAAAAATTGCAAAGCAGAGTAAGTAGTTTTGGAAAATATTTAAGTATTTTAATCTGTTGCTTATTCATCTATCTCTGATACTTTTTTGAAGAATATATATTTTTTCCAATGTGGTCTTATTATGCTTTTTTCCTCCATAAAATTGCTTGTAATCTTCTTTGGAGTTACATTTTATGATTATTAAATTTGAAATTGTTGACATCAGCAATTGACTTTTCTCTGTGGGTCATGTTTTTAATTAAGAAAATTAGTCTGTGTACAAGGGCTGAAGAGCACTTCAAGAGCAAATTCTGTGATAAGCTTAGAGCAGATTCTACTAAACAGGATATTCTCAATTTCTTTTTTGGTACGGACATGTGTGAATATCGACTTTTGTAAATAGTTCAGCCCTTGATTGTCCTAAGTTCTGTTTTTTCCTCCCTTCAAAGTACTTTCTTTGACAAATACTTTGACAAGTTTCTTAGCTTTTATAAGACAAGACTTGTCAAATAAATTGTCTCCGTTTATGACTCTTTTGAATGTTTTCCCATACTTAGATGCTTCAAAATTGTAGGCCTTTTCAACTTCGTTTTATTTTGGTACAGAATATAAATTTAAAAGATGTAGATGCTGATGCTTCTTCAGGAGATTTGTGTCTTCTGGTTCACGTGGTTAACGATATCACTCTAATTCACTCTCGTGGAGGATAAATGCTGACAAACTTTTTTTTAATAAGCCTATTTTTAAAGAATGTTGCCAGGTTTACAGAAAAATTGTGAAGATGGTACAGAGAGTTCCTATATAACCTGCACCCACTTTCCCTCATTTATGACATTTTGCATTGGTGTAGTAATTTGTTAAAATGAATGAAATGATATTGATATATTATTAGTAATTAAATTCTATACTTTATTCAGATTTCCTCAGTTTTTCCCTAATATCCTTTTTTTGGTTCCATCATTCCACCAGGACACCACATTATACTTAGTTGTCATGTCTCCTGAGGCTCCTCTTGGCTGTGACAGTTAAATATTTCAAGCAAGTTACACGGTTATCACCATCATTCTTGAGGAAAGGAAATTTGGTACTGAACTTTTTATTAAGCATGCATCTTTGTTTGTCTTGTGGGGTCATTGCTGCTAAAAGGATTTACTGCAAAATGTAAAAGCATTACCATCCAGTAAAATAACTGGTTATACATTCAAACCACACTAAAAATGGTTAAATCACAGTAGCGAAAACATTCTAGTTACTTTCTGTTGCTCTGTGGCAGGACTCTCCAACTTGTGTTTTTGGTACCTATTTCCTGTACACTGTGCCTGTAATTTCCTAATTTCCCACTGATGTGGCCAAATGGCTGCCCGGCAGCACTGTGCATCTATCTGCGGGTAGCAGCACAACTGGCTGGTTTTCCAGGTGGCCCGCAGGTCAGACCCCTCCATCTTTCTGCATCACCATCGAGACCCGTAGGAGTTATCTGTCTCCAGCTTCTCTTGTCCAAGCTTAATTTGTTTTATCAGTGAGTATGTTTCCTGCTCCTGAAAAGAAAGTCTTAGTTACATTGTGTCTAGAGAGAGTCAGGAAAGGAGAGATGGGTTTATCACTGATTGTCTTCTGATTTAGCAGCACATTAGTGAGAAGTCTTTTCACTGCACAAATGTATCAACGCTACATTCACCTTCAGGTGAACGCTGAAGGTAAAAAGCGCACATCCACTGACTCACCCTGGCTTATTTTAATGCAGCTGTTAATAACTTCAATGCTTAAGAAAACCTTTAATGTATAGTTAGTACACAGTTTAATAACAGTTACTACCTGTTAATGCAACTTTTTGATTACAGAAAAGGGGAAATTCTGGATAAATGCTAAAGGACAACAGGCTTAAATTGGAATTGTTCCTGGCAAACCTGGGAAGGTGATAGATGTCGTCTAAAGGGAAAATTTAGCATAGAAACTGATATGGCACTCTTTATTTTCTCCCCAACCCCTATCTTTCCTGCCCAAATAAAAATTTTCAGTGAAAAATAACTATAATACACATAGTTGCACTAACATTACTAGATTAAATGCCTACATTTAACTTGACTCAAGGTAAATTGATAGGAATATTGGGAGAGTGAATGTGCATTATAAGGTAAGAAAGACACATATTCCCACATATACCTGCCCACTGTCTACAATATAAGCACATTGATAATGTGATGCCCATAAATGAAAAAATTTGATATGGACCTAGGGACAGGGTGAGAGCAAAGGCCTGTGTGTTCCTGGGTACAGAAGGGTTAGGTCTGCATTGCCCCATCCCCATTCCTGTGCTCAGGGCCCAAAGTAAGGCCCATTTGGCCCTCTGCCTGTTTGTGTAAATAGTTTTAGTGGAGCACAACCAAGCTCATTTGTTGATTGTTGTCTATGGCTGCTTTCATGCTACAATGGCAGAGTTAAGTAGTTGCAACAGAGATGGTAAGTATTTTATATCTGGTGCTTTAAAGAAAAGGTTTACTGACCCCTGGACTATATAAGCTTTGCAGACTGACCTCGAGCGTGACCCAACTCTCACTTTTCAGTTTCCCCTGCCCTGGCCCCATAAGACAACATTTCAGTCCAAGGGGCTTCCATGCCACACGGCTTTCTTCCTTTCAGCCCTTTTCCAATACACTACATAGAAGCAGACAGGAGATAACCACCTACTTCTCTCTAACTCATTGGGGTAGAGGAGTCGAGAGGAAGTGTGACAATGGCTAATGTTTATCAATTACCTACAGCATTCCTTGCACTGTTGTCTGTGCTCCAGTTGGGTTAATCCTCACATTCCATGGTAGGTTCAAGTACTATACCCACTTTATAACTGAGGAAACTGGAGCTCAGGAGGTTAAGTGTTTCTCACAAGGCCCAGGATGTGCTGAGGAAGCATGTGAATTTAGCCAGGCCATTACACTTACCCCGTGCACTCCTCCTTCCTGGCTTCAGGAGCCCTCCGCTGTTTCGAGTGTGCCGTCCTTAAACCTTCAGCACAGTACCTCTTGCTGGCTCTGTCTTCCTCCCTCCATTGGCAAACTCCCAGTAACTAAATTTCAGTGATTTTAAATAGCAAGCAATTTGCAATTTGAAATGTTCTAGACTTTGCATAAATCTAGTTAACGTGCTCACCTTCCAGGAAGTTTCCATTTTAAAACCTTTTGGGAAATGTTTCCCAAATAAGTACTTAGGCAAGTAAAATATTTTTTCAGGGTGACGTGAATCCAGGAGGAATTTTACCCACAGGAGATGTATTCAGGCTGGGGGTCCTGGAGTAGGCAGCAGTGGTTGGTTACCTGAACTAGATCATCCTCTGACTCAGCAGCAGCAAAACAGCTGAGAAAAGCCCAGGCCACTGGATTGGTTCTGTTTCCCAGTCTGTGGGGTAGTGGGACCAGGTTGAATAAACCATTGTTTGTTTTTTCTAGAAGGGAGAGCCAGATCACCATTCTGTAACTGAGTTAATGAAGAGCAAAACCTGTTGTGAGAAACAGGCGGCCAGTGTGAGGCTGTTAGTGGGCTGAGGTACATCCTGTCTGGAGAGCAAGACTTGAACCTCCAAAAGAGAACTGATGCTGCCCTGTTCTAGCAGCACAGCTGGATTTTGGCTGTTGGAATTTATTTTCCAGTCAGTTGAGGTTTATTCTGAAAGTATGTGTACTATGTAATAAGAGTACATTTTGAAATCATTCATTTTCACTTAACTTGTAAGGGGGAAAGAGGCTAAGCCTTTCCCCCTCAACTGACTAAATGACAGTATGGTTTGTTCAGGGCAGCTAAAAAGATCAGTTGGTGTCACCTGAATAGGAATATACTCATTATCCTTATTCCCAAAGAGAAATAAACTATCAGATTTTAAAAAGACGCTATTTTTTTAGAGCAGTTTTAAGTTCACAGCAAAATTAAGAGGAAGGTACACGGATTTCCTGTACACCCCCTGCTCCCACACATGCACGGCCTCCCCATATCAACAACTCCCACCAGAGTGGTACCTTTGTTCAAATTGATGAACCTACATTTTCACATGATTATCACCCCAATTCCTTACTTTACGTTAGGGTTCACTCTTGCTGTTGTATCTTCTGTGGATTTGGACAAACGTACACTGATATGTAGCCATCATTATAGTATCATGCGAAGTATTTCACTGCCTTAAAACTCCTCTGTGTTCCGCCTGTTCATCCCTCCCCTCCAACCACCGGCAACCAGTGATATTTTTACTGTCTCCAAGTGTTTCCTTTTCCAGAATGTCATGTAGTTGGAATCATAAAGTATGTAGTCTTTTCAGATTGGCTTCTTTTTCTTAGTAATATGCATTTAAAGTTCCTCCATGCCTTTTCATGGCTTGATAGCGTATTTCTTTCTAGTGCTGAAAAATACTCCATTGTCTAGATGCTGAATAATATTCCATTGTCTGGATGTGCCACAGTTTATTAAAATCCATTCATCTACTAAGGGACATCTTGGTCACTTCCAAGTTTTGGCAATTATGAATAAATCTGCTATAAACATCTGTGTGGACATAAGTTTTCATCTCCTTTGGGCAAATACCAAGGAACACAGTTTCTGGATCATATGGTAAAAGAATGCTTAGTTTTATTAAAATTTGCCAAACTGTCTTCAAAGTGGCTGTACTATTTTGCATGCCCAGTAGCAATGAATGAGAGTTCCTGTTGCTCCACATCCTCAGTAGCATTTAGTGTTGTCAGTGATCTGGATTTTCGCCATTGTAATAGGTGTGTAGTGATAGTTTGTTGTTGTTTTAATTTGTATTTCCCTGATGACATATGATGTAGACTCTATTTTTTCATTAATTTTTATTGGAGTATAGTTGCTTTTTAAATTAATTTTTATAGAGTATCCTTTTTATGCTTACTTGCCATCTGTATATCTTCTTTGGTGAGGTGTCAGTCAAGGTCTTTGACCAACTTTGTAATCAGGTTGTTTTTCTTACTGTTAAGTTTTAAGAGTTCTTTTTATATTTTGGATGACAGTCCTTTATCAGATGTGTCTTTTGCAAATGTTTTCTCCCGGTCTATGGCTTATCCTCTCATTCTCTTGACATTGTCTTTTGCAGAGCAGTTTTTAATTTTAATGAAGACTAGGTTATCAATTATGTCTTTCATGGATCATGCCTTTGGTGGTGTATCTAATATGGCATCGCCCTATCTGAGGCCATCTAGGTTTTCTCCTAGGCTTATCTTCTAGAAGTATGATAACTTTGCATTTTACATTCATATCTGTGATCCACTTTGAGTTAGTTTTTATGAAGGGTGTAAGATCTGTGTCTAGGTTCATTATTTTGCCATGTGGATGTCCAGTTGTACCAGCACCATTTGTTGAAAGACTGTCTTTGCTTCATTGTGTTGTCCTTGGTCCTTTGTCAATGACTATATTTATGTAGGTCTATTTCTGGGCTCTCTATTCTGTTTCATTGATCTGTCTATATGATAAGATTTTAGTTGTCTATAATTTTACACATTCTATAATAAAGGAAAGTAGAAGCTAGTGAAAACTCCTGAAGTCCCACATTTCTGGATTAAATTACAGTAGACTTAGATTTACCTTCCTATCTGCAAACCTGTTTCAAAATCCTTCGCTTAATTCTCTGCTGCAGCCAAAACTTTGAGAAGTTGAGAATGGTTAAGATGTACACTTGATCATGTTGTCTCTTCCTTTAAACCTTCCAGTGCCTTACCACCCTCTCAGAATAATTGCCCCTCTCCCATGTCTTTACCGTGCTTTCAGGCTCTGTGCAGTCATCTGGCTCTTGCTAACTTCTCCCCCAATCTGATGCTGCTGGTCCCTCCCCCACTCTCAGCTCCTCAGCCTCACCAGCTTCTTCCATTTACAGGAACTGCTGCTGGCCCCTCCCCTGCCCTCAAACCCCTCAACCTATGGTTATTGGTTCCTGGAACAGGCCACCCCCACCCCACTTCTGCCTAGTTGGCATCTACTCATCTTTCAGGTCATCATACTGCAAGGCTTGGTCATGTTCACCTGCTCTATGCTGTCAAAGCATCTTGTACTTAATCTTCATGGTGAGCCTAATGAGGGAAGGTACTCAGTATGTTTCTTAGCATTTTATTTCCAGGATCTAACATAGTGCCCTTTGGATTGCCTGGATATTTAATTTCCCATGCTCAGATGTTAGGGTCATAGTGTCAGTCTTCTTCCAGCCATCCCTAGTGTAGGATGATGTAGACATTGAATACTACTTGCTTTTGTCCACAGAGAACCATTTAGGGTTTTAGATCTACGTAACTTACACTTTGAATAAATTGGTTAGCTCTCTATTTCAGTGCTTAAAGCAGCAAGACTTTGAATCTAAGGTCCAATTTTCCTGTCAACCTTACTGGGTCACCGTGTTCTTTAGCCTGGAATGATGTTGTCTGCACTTGACTATTTCCCAGAGCTGTCCTGAGACCAGAGGTGTCCAGGCATCCTAAATACTGGCCTTACTACATTACAAATACATAACCATAGATAAATATGTGCTCTTCTAAGTAAAATGTAAATCCTGTGGAAGTATGTGACATTTAAAATTTTTACCAATCTTAATTATACCTTTTTTTTTCCTCCTAAATTCAGGTAATTTATCTCTCAGCTTCAGTGGGAATATTTGCAATTTACAATGCTTATTTCCCAGGGATCATTTAAAATTTTTAAGTCGTGAATTTTTCATCAGCAGTTTGCCATTATCACTGTCTTTCAAACAAATCGTCTTGTAATTCATTGAACAAAACGATGAAAAGGCTCAGATCTAAAACCAGTTGGTAATCCAGGGTGTGTCTTTCTCATTTCATTTGATCTCTTTCCTTAAGATATAAATTAGATTATTTTTAGCCTGAGTGGCTCTCTCCGAACAGAAGCAGAGACTGTTTTTCATCTTGGCTGACTAACGTGCATGACCTGACCCTTAATCTTTACCCAGTATTTGTCTGGTACACCTGTAAACAGGTTTGCATGGTATTTGTGAATTCAAGCATAGTTGTCTTATATGAGGCCCTGGACTTAAGTCTTGTCACTACCGGGCACCCTTTTCAGCACCCAGAGGCACCACCCTGGGTGAGGGTCAGGAGTAAACAGAGCTGTGTGTGCAGCATTGTGTGGTCTGCTTGTTTAACGTTTGACGTCAGGAGCAAGGACACTGGGAGAGACTGGTGACTCCTGTAATTTCGGGAGCAGAACAAAAAGACTGTCTTGGTACCAAGTAATGGCACCCAGTCTGTTGAGCTGAAGAATCCATAGGTGTTTAGCTGCCTGTACAGGGCACAGCATTTCAATCTTACATAGAGGGACCACGTATTATCTTGTTAAGATAAAGTAGTTTTTGTTTTTGTTTTGTTTTTTGCATCAGGTATGAAAATCGCCATGTGCACTGCATTGCAGTCTCTAGGCATAATCCAGATGCTTCTCTGGTTTCACAGATAAGGACCGAATGAACCAAGCAGACAAAAGGAAGGGAAGAAGGAAGTGTGCCTCACTGTGTACAGTAGTGCTTTCCCCAAATAGCTTTAGGTAAATAAGAATTGATCAGATTATCTCATCTTAATCTTAGTTGTGCCTTCATTCGTTAAAGGAGTCCCTTTGTAATGTAGATGGTGCTTGTAGCAATAATACCTATCCTCTAAAATAATTTTCAAAAAATCTTGGTACATCAAAGTTTCTTAAATGGAGACAAGCACTTGGGACCCCTGAAAAGCAGATTAGCACTTACTTTTGGTATAAAGAGCTAGTTCCTCTGGAGAATTGGAATCCTAGCTCTGGTACCAGAATGATACTTACCTCTCTTGACCTCAGTTTCCTCTGTGGTAAATAGGATGCTAGTGATAACTTCTTCATAAGGCTGTTGTCAGGATTAAGTGAATAGTACATTTAAAAGCTGAGATCACTATTGGGACTGCATATGTAAGGTGCTTAATAAATGTCTGCTTCACTATATGAATGCTTCAGAATAGGCTTTTATTCCCTTGAAAGAGAATGGATGGTGGCAGTAAAGACTCACCCTGGTCATAGAAGTTTTATTATTTATTTAATATGAATCTATCAAGGAAGGAGTTAAGAAAGTAATTTAATCTGGAAGGTGATGATTAAAAAAACAAGTTAGGAAAGTATGACGCCAGCTTTTTAAGTTCAAGTTGAGTTTTACAAAGAACTTCCAAGCCTTAGGCTCTACAAAATACAAACATTTCTTTCTCTCATATCGGGAAGATGGATGTGGTCAGGCATCCTTCCCGAGCAGTTTCCCTCCGTGTGGTGATCCAAACATATTTCATCACATGGTTTCACCATATTGGAGTTTTTCACTTTGGCCATGAGGATGAGGAAATGAGGAGGGAGGCAGAGAAGGAGAGGGCAGGGGGGAAAGGGGAGAAACAGAGAGAGAGAGAAATAGATATGAGAGAGGGATAATGAGAATGCATAAGAGCTGAGGATCTTACAAAGGATTTTAGGGGCCAAACATGGAAGTGGCAAACACATCATTTCTGCTCCCATTCCATTGGCCACAATTAGTCACATGGCTCCAACCTGCCTGCCCAGGGTTCTGAGGAGTCAGTTCTCCCCTGTGTGCCCTATAAAAAGAAGCAGCATAGATGAGTATCCAGCTAGTCTCTGACACAACAGTTCACCATGTAATTTATTTCCTGCTAGTGGCAGACATTTTCTATAATTAATCTATTTGTACACTTCACTGTAAACTATTCCTGAAATTCTGTGTAATACCAGGACCAGCAAAGGACTCAAGAGAATTTACAATCATTATGTTCTTTTCTTATTTTAGAAATTTTCAGAAATTCAGGGAATTTTCGGAGACATCTACTTCTGAACATTATATTGCTGTGCAGTTAGCCAAGAAACAAGGACTCTTGGTGACAGTATCTTAATGGCAATCCTTGACAGGCAGGTCCCTATTAACAAGAAAGTTTTTATGCTTTGTAAACCGCTGATGGTCAGTAAATGACAAAAGGCAAGGAAGTTAATGATCCTGTTGTACATTGAAATTACATGGGACAATGTAAGAGTAGAGATTTTTTTTTTTTTTGCTGCTCCTTAGTAAATATGGCTCACTACTGTAGCCAATATTTGTACTCAGCTCTGACAGGAAGGATGATGGCAACTTTCTGTGTCTTATATCACCAAATAAAGTGACTCATTCCTGCAGGTTTATTAATAATATTTCAGTTGAACAGTTCTTTTCAATCATAATTGGCCTATGCACACATCGAGCAGTTTGTTTTTTTTTTATTTTTTTGCGGTACACGGGCCTCTCACTGTTGTGGCCTCTCCCGTTGCGGAGCACAGGCTCCGGACGCGCAGGCTCAGCGGCCATGGCTCACGGGCCCAGCCGCTCCACGGCATGTGGGATCTTCCCGGACCGGGGCACGAACCCGTGTCCCCTGCATCGGCAGGCAGACTCTCAACCACTGCGCCACCAGGGAAGCCCCGAGCAGTTCATTTCTAAGAGAAAAGCTGGGAGAGTTTATAGCTACGTGGACACACCTCAGGGCCATGCCTAAATAAGCTTTGGGTTAATATATACCTTACATTTTGAAGTGTTTCATAGTTCTGTGTAATGATTTTGAATCCCATTTCTTCTGCCAAGGTTCAGATGTTTAACACCACTGGGAAGCAATATAATGTAATGGTTGACCGGGTGATCTGCAGTATCAGACTGAGTTTTGAATCCCAATTCTGCCATTCAGTCACTATGTGACCTTGGAAAGTTTCACTGTTTGCTATGGTTGCCTAGGTATTTCTGATAACAAATATCAGACTGGGTGGCTTAAACAACAGAGATTTATTTTCTCACAATTCTGGAGACTGGAAGTTTGAGATCAAGGTATTGGCAGGGTTGGAGGTGAGAGCCTCTCTTCCTGGCTTGTCAACAGCGGTCTGACTGTGTCTTCACATGGCCTTATCTCTGTATCACTCAACATCAGCTCCCAAACTTGAGTCAAGGACACCACCAGCCTCTCTGACTCACTCCTTTATCCCCTAGCAGAACAGCTGCCCAGTCTTACCAGGTTTTCTTTTGAAATGACTCTGAAATATTTGTCTTTTACAAATGTTAATAATAACAAGTATGAGGATTCTCACATATAAATATAATATATATGAAATAATTTTTAACTGACTATAAAACAATAGGTATATGTACTTTTATGATCATAAAGTCTGAAGTATGTCTTATAGGGATTGGTGGAACATATTATTAAGTAATTAGTTTGCTACCTAACTTTTTTTCTGTAAATCTATTTAACTTTCTATGAAAGGAAAAAAACCCAGCAGTGACCAAAAAATCCTTCCCTATCACTCCTTCCCTGTGCATGTCCACCGCCCTCACTGGCCTCCATCTTCCAATATTAAATCATCACATTGTACACCTTAAAAAATCACGCTGTACAACCTAAATATGTACAATTTTTATTTGTCAGTCATATCTCAATAAAGCTGGGGGAAAAAATGAAGTTGCTGTTCCACTGTTAAAAATATAATAATAATATGAAGAATAGTGCAGTAGCATCTGTGACTGCTATCTTCCCTCCATTCTGGTCATTCTATTGTTACATTTTTCTTCCTTGGTTCTTATGTGTCTCTTTCCTAAAAAATATTCTGAAATTTTGACTTTTTTTACTCGGTTTTATTTAATTTTTAATCTAATTCTTTTGGCAGAAAAGAGCAGGTTAGTACCTTGTATCAAAACATCAACCTCGTGGAGCCAAGACTGATTCAGCCATATGAACATGTTATAAAGAACTTCATCCGTGAGATCAAACTTCAAAGCACAGAAATGGAAAACCTGGCCATTGCAGTGAAGAGGTATTGTAGTCTTTCCTGTCTCAGTGGCAGAAGGGGTCCTTTAACTGGCTCTCTGACCAAGTGGCACAAAGACGGAACTGCATTATCATATGGTATGGGGGGTCGACCCGAACCTGAGGAATCTGGAACTTTCTAAACTAAGCCAGCACGAGGGAAGCTGAGTCAGACAGTACTTTGTAGGGTCAGCCAGCAATCCATCAGCAGGTTCCCATGATCCTATCATATAAACCCTTCAAGGCCTGTGATGCCATATAGAACAGTTCAAAGAGATTCGTTATCTTATATCCAGACCCTTGAAACATACAGGATACTTTTCATCCAGAGAGGCAGGCAGATTCCATTTGAAGCCTGGCCTTGTCACTGACAGAAGAGTGACTTTGGGCAGGTTACTTAATCTCCCTGAGTCTCAGCTTCTGCATCTGCAAAACGAGGCTGTAAATATTCACATCCTCGGGGTGTGGAGACCTCATAGTGAGGCTTGGGTGAAGCACTTGGCACTGGGCCTACCACATGGTGGGTACTCAGCAGTGTTTCTTTCCCTCTCTCTAACCCTCCTCACCAGCTTGACCTGAAAGCCTAGAAACTGTTGAGCCCTTACTCTCATACAGTTTATATAAGCCACAGCTGGCTTACATAGGATATCTTATTGGTTTTAACAGCAACCCAGTGCCAAAAAAGAATTTATACGTGTTGCAATCCAAACATCAGCCTCTTTGTTCCCTGGAAGACCACACTCCTTTGGCATATATTGGGAGAGAGGGCATTTTATTTGTCACAATTCCTGGGTGTTCTGCCCCACAGATGCTTCTCACCTCCATGTGCTCTGCCGCCAGCAGCTCCCAGTGTGCTGCGCACCGCACTGGTCTCTGCCCAGAACTCGTAAACGGCCCCTTTCATAGGATGCCCCCCATTTGCATGGGGGCAGGTGAAGGCCGTTCCTCTCTCTTTATTCTTTCCCTCCACATGATGATAAAACTATCTAGCTGACCCTGTGAAGTAATTAAAATATAGAAGAGAAAATGTTTTAAAACACTGATGCTAAATAGGACTGTTTTTATAGTCCTAGAATCATACAAGAGTTGAACTATCCACAGGGGGTTTTTTGTTCGTTTTTTTTTTATGGTACGCGGGCCTCTCACTGTTGGGGCCTCTCCCGTTGCGGAGCACAGGCTGCGGACGCGCAGGCTCAGCGGCCATGGCTCACGGACCCAGCCGCTCCGTGGCATGTGAGATCTTCCCGGACCAGGGCACGAACCCGTGTCCCCTGCATAGGCAGGTGGACTCAACCACTGCGCCACCAGGGAAGCCCACACAGGGGGTTTTTAAGTGAACATTTTCAGTTCCTGACTCCAATCTTTTCCCTCAAGTTTGCCTGCTAGAGGCTTTCAGTGAGATCATAGGGCGGTCCTCAGATCATCAGTTTCTGTAGAGCATTCTGGGGTGTGGATCAGAGCCCCAGATTTGGCCTCCTTTGAGGGGTGACTAGCAGACACACATACTGAGTTTTTAAAGAGTCCAGTGAATATCTGTGAAAACACACTAACTCCCCTGTACACACACAGATGCGTATACACAGACCCACACAAAGATACATGGGACACATACACATTCATTCACACATAACCTCTAAGTATAGTCCTGTGTAAACCCATAAGGGAAAGAAGAATGGCATTCTCTTCCCTCTGCTCTCATTCCCAGCCGGGCCGCTCTCTCCTGTGCACGGAGTGCGTCATGTGATGTGGAGCTGATGGCGCTTCTCTCCTCCCAGCTTCTGTGCTCTGTGGGTGGGATCCGAAGTCGGGCTCTGTCCTAAGCCCAAGGCCTCCTAAAGGCCGCTCTCTGAGCTGGCAGAGACCTTGCCGAGGTGTTTAAGTGACTACTGTAAATATTCCCTTACATCCTTAACTAAGGACCATGCGTCCCCACCTCTGTTTTTGGTTAGGGGAGGGCCTCAGTCTTTTCGCTCAGCACTTGCACCTGAAGAAGGGGTTCCCAGTGTCCTGGTAGGAGCCCTGGACTAAGGTTAAAGTGGACATTCCCAACATGGTAGATGCTTTACTGGGAATTGGGAATTGCTGGGGCAAACAGTGTGTCATTATAGACTACCCTGATTTACTCCCCCTCCCCCAAAAAATAAGAAAGAGAAAAAAAGAGTTGTTCAGAAGTGAAAAAGGCAGAAGGAACACATTGGGGAGGCGTCCCAGATGCCCAGATGTTTGGGACTGGATGTCTAGAAGGAATGGCTGGAAAAAAATAGTCATAACAAAGGGAGAAATGGATGTGTGGCTTAGCTATTCCCAGTCCCAGAGTTGACCAAAAAACCCCGAAAGTTGCTGTGGAGATGCATAATGCCTAGATTTCAAACATCAAGTGTTTGTAAACAAACCAGAACTAGCTGACTGTCCAAACTTGGTTAACATAACCTCGGGCAGGCCGTAAGGTGAAGAGGAAGTTAACAGGAGCAGAAAATAGTGATAAGTCACTCCGAATTTTACTTCCGCGTCTTCCCTCCACCCATCAATGCTTGTTTGGAAGCTCATGTAGAAATTAAATTAATGCATGAACAAATTGTGTTGGGAGGGAGTAAATAAGTTGAAAGCAGGTAGGATGGTATAGCAGAAGCTATCAGACCGGAAGACAGAGGCCTTCTACTGAGGTCCTGTTTCTACTTTTATTAACACAATGTCATTGGGCCAAGTACATTGACTCTAAATCTCACGGTGGCTGCTTTCAGGTCACTTCCAATCTAGTTGAGTAGGCAAGACATACACATGTGAAAATTTAGATAATTGGACACAGAGCTGAGAGAGAACAAAAAATAAATTTTTTAGGGCTTAATCCAAAGCTTCAATCATTGTAAAGTGACAGGTGTCTCCATGCTAGACAACTGCTAAATAAAGCTATCTGGGTATCTTCGCAACGAAATTTTCTCATTTCTAACTTTTTGGCAGATCAGTATTCTCTGCCTCCAGAGAAATATGATTTATTGATTGTATTAATAAAAGAAACAGGAATTTTCTAGAGGGCAACTATATCTACATTCTAGAACTTTAGGGAACCAATCAGAAATAATTTTTGAGATCTCTTCTTTTTTTCCCTTCTAACTATAGCATTTAGCATTGTGTTTTTCATATGGTAAAATTTCAAAATTTTATCTAACCATCTCTTTGCCATGGAGTTCTTTTCTTGTCTGGGATTGTAGCTCAGTCATCGCAGCAAAAAAGGTTTTCAGAATTTATTGAGAGCCTCCCAGCGATTTGGTATCTTTATCTGTTCTTTGCTACACTCTAGTTTAATACCATTTAATCTATTCCATTTATTTAATATCTAGTTTCAATGTCCCTTTACACCCAACTGATCGAATTGCCAACATCATTTTATTATGTGGAAGGAACAGGGAATATTATTTTAAATGGTATGTTTCTCCTCATCTGTAAAATAGAGAGCTTGAAATAGATGAGGTCAGAGTTTTCTCTTCATGTTACAAGGCCAAGAGTATAATGAAAAGGTGTGCATCCTCTTAAATTTCAGAGCCCAGGACAAGGCAGCCATGCAGTTGAGTGAATTGGAAGAGGAAATGGATCAGAGGATTCAGGCTGCAGAACACAAGACACGGAAAGACGTGAGTTTGTGGGATGGCCCCTTCATGCGACGAATCCTCAGAACACCTTTTATGGACAGGGCACCGGGCATCCTCTGGGTGCAGCAAGTCCAGACTGCCACAGGTGCTCTCAACAAGGGCACTGTTAGTGCTGGTGGTTTTATCAGGGCGGGGGTGGGGGGTAGAGTAAGGAGAGAGGGAGAGGGAGTGGGGCGGGGAGAGGGAGAGCGAGAGAGAGAGAAAGTAATCAAATAAAGTGGCTAATTTCAGATGGCAACAAGCACAGTAAAGAAATGGCATGTGTGATAGACAGGCTGCTTCGGGTTGGGAGGTCAGGGGCCTCTGTGAAGAGGGGACAGGAGAGCTGAGGCCTGGAGAAGGCAGAGCCCGCCTTCGTAAAGGATGGTGGCTCCACCCTTAATACCACTGTCTTGCTGCCCACGTCCGCTACTTTAAATCTAGATTACAATGAAGTTAAAATGCTCCCTGCTAATTTTGGTGTTGTTTTACAATGGGATATACTTTTACTCATCAATATAGGAACTCTCGTAGTTGAAAGTTGGGTGCTACCTTCAGTGATTTCCATAGGAGAAATAATTATCTTTTTCCTTTATGAAATATATTTGGGTGATTGATGTTAACTGAAAAGAGAAAATAGACATATTTCTTTGAGTAGCTAACTTCAGGTTGAACATTCCCTTTTTTTCTATTCATTTTCCCCATTAACTCTGAGAGGCAGAAAATTGAGAGAGAAGGGCCTGGGTGTTGGCATCCAATAGACCTTAGTTTGCCTCCTGGCTCTGCCCCGTCTCAGTTAAGTGGCACTGGAAAAATAACATAACCTCTGAGGCTTTGTTTTTCCAGCTTTAGATGGGATAATGCCACCTACCTGCTTTAAGGAGGGTCGAGCCTGGTGATCTGTATGCGTGCCTAGTGCAGTGCCTGAGGTATGGTAGGGGCACCGTGGCCATTGCAGTTCTGCTCTTTTCTGGTGCTCTGCGTACCTTGTGTCCTTTCAGATTCTTCACCTTAAATTGCTTTACCACATGTATGCCTTCGGGTCTCTTGATTGTCTCATCTCTTAATAACACATTTAATAACTGTTTGGAAGTCATGTTCACAGAGTGAATAGCTCAGAGTCCATGGTCCAGCTTTATTACAATGATTATCCCATTCTTTTGTTAGCGCTTTATTTCTTCTAGTCTAGAAACAGTAACATCCTATTTTTTTCTGCCTTTTTCCCTCTCCATCCATTTAATCTGTGCATTCATTCATTCATCACACACTTATCAAGCATGTGCGTTATTCTGTCATCAAATCTCCGCCTCTTCTAGCTAAGCACTTCCCAAGCTCGTTGTTGGTGATGGATACCTGACCATGGCCCTACCCCTTATCACTTCATGTTTTGTTAATTATACCATCTTCCTCATTTTCCTTGGCTCTGGTACAGGGGTGGTGAATACATGGCATCTTTCTCTGTTCCACAGCGATGGCATAAGTGGCTGGTGAGTCACTGCACAGATGTGGTCTCTGAAACCTCAGCACACTGCTGCCAATGGAGCAGCTTTGGCCCTGGGATGACACGTATTTGCCAGTCTGCCCCAGTCTCCTAGACTCTCTGGACTAACACATCCACGCTGACTGAAGGTTTTCCCTAACTCACCTCCACTAAGCGTGGCTTACCTTGGCTCCCCACACACAGTTCTTCACCCCGCAGCTCTGGCCTGGCTCATTGCTCTGCTTTCACTCCAGCTGGGTTTTTTTTGCCTTGATAACTCCTCTCCACTTTCCTAAATTTTGCAAAGATCAAAGAAAGTCTCCCCTTCTCCCCAGTGCCCTCCCCTAGTCCTCTAGCCACGTTCACCTCTTCCTGACCTTGACTCCTCTTGCACATAGAGTGTTTATCCCATTGTTTCAGTTAGGGTTTTAAAAGTATGTTGTAACAGCTTTATTGAGGTATAATGGGCATGCAATAAACTGTACCTACTCAAAGTGTAGAATATGATAAGATTGGATATGTGTATATACCGAGAAACCGTCACCACAATCAAGATAAAGGTAGGTTCACATACTGTTGGTTTCCACGCCCCTGTGTCATGCCATCCTTCCTTGCCCCTCCTTGTCAGGCAACCGTCTTACGTCTTCTTTGGTGAAGCGTCTATTAAAATCTTTTGCTCACTCTTAAAACTAGGTTGTTTGTTTTCTTATTATTGAGTTTGGGGAGTCCTTTATATATTCTGATCTATAAATATTTCCTGACTTATCTTTTCATTCTCCTAACAGTGTCTTTTGAAGAGTAGAAATTTTTTATTTTTATGAAGTCCAATGCATCATAGATTTAAAGTAGTGGTGGACGTGGGCAGCATGGATATGTTTTTTCTTTGACGGATGTGTTTTTGATATTTAAGAAATCTTCGCATAACCCAAGGTTGCAAAGATTTTCTCCTGTGTTTTTTCTATAAGTTTTATTGTTTTAGATTTCACATTTAGGATCTAGTTTGTAAGGTATGGATCAAAGTTCATATTTTTTGCATATGCATATCTAATTGTTCCAGCCCATTTGTTGAAAATACTATCTGTTCTCTGCTGAATTGCCTTTGCACTTTGTCCAAAATTAGTTTTCTGTATTTGTGTTGGGTTTATTTCTGGGCTCTCCATTCTGTTCCATTGATTGATTTGTCTATCTTTATGCTGGTTATTACATTGTCTTGATGATTATTGCTTTATAATGTCTTGAATTAGTTCCATAATGAGTCTAGTATTAGTTCTTCAGCTTTGTTCTTTTTCAAAGTTGTATTGGCTATTTTAGGTCCTCAATTTCCTTGTCAGCTTGTCAATTTTGAAAAACAACAACAACAAAAACCCAAAACCTGTTGGGGGTTTGACTGGACTTCATTGCATCTGTAGATCAACTGGGGGAGATTTGGCATCTTATTAATAATGAATAATCCACAAACCTGATATATTCTCCATTTATTTAGGTCTTATTACACTCAACTCCACTGGTTATAAACTTAAAACTTTATTTGAATACAGAACATAGGATATTAAATTCCATAATGTGTTAAGAGAAAAAGGAAACTGAAAGATATTTGGGCTCATGGGAGCTGCAGCCCCTGACCTCCTGGAGTGCCCTTTTGCCATTCTCTGTACCAGGGGTGACACACATGAGAAGTACCAGCCTATGGGGCAGCACTTTGCATAGAAATTTGCAGGTGATGTGGTTTGAATTTAGATAAGGTGTAAACTCTTGGAAAAGCAGTAAACCCATCAGGCCTTCCTGAGTCCTGATGACATGATAGGATTCAGGCAAGCACTGGGGCCCTTGATTGTGCCATAGCTTTTCATTAAACGCAGCCGTATTTAATTAGCTAGTTAATTGATGTGCTGCAGCCCTCTATCACAGCTGAGTAGTGGTCTTAGAGGTATCACCCCAGGTTACGTGTGTATATAGGTTGTGGGATTCTGCAGTTCTTCCAGTCTTGTAAGTTTCCATTCCAGAAGTGCTGAGCATCTAAAGTTTGGTTACTTCTGCTTTACCTTCTCACTGTCTCTGTGTAGGAGACTTGGGGTCAGCCTTAGTTTGACACAAAATGTTTCTCACCTACAGGATTTTGAAGAACCTATTTAAATCAACAAAATCATTTTTTTTTTTTCTTTCAGGAAAAACGCAAAGCTGAAGAAGCCCTCAGTGACCTCAGGCGTCAGTATGAAACAGAAGTGGGAGATCTACAGGTGACAATAAAGAAACTCAAAAAGGTAGGTTTGTGGCAGCTGGGCTTTGAGGGATACTTTCAGTATCTCAATGTGTCTACATTTTTAGCAACTAAAAACATGCAGAATCATATTGAAGCAGTGGATAGATCAGATTTCAGAATCAAATTGGACTCCTTGGCATGAATTTTTTTTAAAGGCCTGTAATTTCTATTTCTAAGGGCAGCCTATCTTCTGCATAGATCTAGTAAATATTTCTGGTCCCTTGAACAGTTGTCCATCAAACCTCAGTTTTCTTTCCTTGGTCTTTACCAAGTGCCTTCAAGTCCCACGTGTCCAGTGGACTGTCTGCTCACGACAGCAGGGACACTGTCTTTCCTGGTCATGTAGCCCTACACTCAGCTTACTGCAAGGTATATGTATTCAGTGAATATTTATTAAATGAAATGAATACTTCTCTTCTCTGTGGAAAGTTCCAGATCTAGAGGACCACTGATCAGCAAGAAGTGGGAGAGAACCTGTTGACATGAAAGCAGAGGTGTGATTGGTTTGGGCCTCTGCTCTTTGGTTTCTAATGATTAGGGTCCATTTCACTCAGTGGTATGCTGGTAGATGTTTTACAACAGGCTCTGGAAAGGGGAGGAAGGGAGGAGGCATTTGTAGCATTTGCCGATCTTCATGGTATAAATATTCCCACCATTACCGATTTCAAGCTACCAAGTTGACATCACTGAATGCAGAGTTTGGGAAGAAATGCTTAAAATAAATAGGCTCTCGCCTGCTGGTACACATTGGCTCCAGCATAACACTGGATTCACTTCCTGCATGTGGATGGTCTCCATAACTAATGGAAATACCTTAGCTAAAATGAAAATGGGTACTTAAAAAATAATCGTCCCCGAAAGTGGCATTGTGAATTTAGGCACATCACTTTGCTTCTCTGGTTTTTCATAACCAGAGATAACCTTTAATGCTCCTTCCAGTGTTTATACTGAATGAGATTAAGTGATAATTAACTGCATTTGTGGGTTACTGCAATTTAAACCTCTGGAATTATTAAGAATTCTCCCCAGTATCCTTCTTGGAAAAGTATTATCAACGTCAACCTTATATCTGATTTCCAAAGGTCATTAGACCATAATATTATTCTTGTATTACAGAATTTGAATGGACCAATCCTTTGCTTAATGCTAGAGTTACAGATTCTGCTAGTCACTGTCCTCAATTATTTCTGTGTCATCCAAACCTTTAAACTAAGAGAATGTTTGCAAGAGGAGACACAGAGTTGTTTTTTCATATAGTATATGATGAAGACCAAATAGGCCCTGAACAGTAAGAGTCAGGAATGACGAGACCCAAGTCCTTATCAAGACTGTGCCAATTTCAGACTCCCCTGGTGGTGCAGTGGTTAAGAGTCCGCCTGACAAGGCAGGGGACACGGGTTTGAGCCCTGGTCCGGGAAGATCCCACATGCCGCAGAGCTAATAACTAAACCAATGCGCCACAACTACTGAGCCTGCACTCTAGAGCCAGCGAGCCGCAACTACTGAGCCCACGTGCTGCAACTACTGAACCCCACGCACCTAGAGCCTGTGCTCCGCAACAAGAGAAGCCACCGCAGTGAGAAGCCCATGCACCGCGAAGCCCACGCACCGCAACGAAGAGTAGCCCCCGCTCGCCGCAACTAGAGGGAAAGCCCATGGGTAGCAACAAAGACCCAACGCAGCCAAAAATAAAAAAAAAAAATTTAATTTAAAAAAGACTGTGCCAATTTCTTCTGTAACACCCAGGACAATTGGCTTCATCGTTCTTTTTTTAAAAAAAATAAATTTATTTAGTTATTTATTCATTTATTTATTTTTGGCTGCGTTGGGTCTTCGTTGCTGCACGCGGGGGGCTTTCTCTAGTTGTGGCGAGCGGGGGCTCTTCATTGCGGTGCACAGGCTTCTCACTGCGGTGGCTTCTCGTTGCAGAACATGGGCTCTAGGTGCACAGGCTTCAGTAGTTGTGGCACGCGGGCTCAGTAGTTGTGGCTCATGGGTTTGGTTGCTCTGCGGCATGTGGGATCCTCCTGGAGCAGGGATCGAACTCGTATCCCCTGCCTTGGCAGGCAGACTCTTAACCACTGCACCACCAGGGAAGTCCGGCTTCATCATTCTGATCGTTAGCTTCTCATCTGTAAGATGGGATTAATAATAAACTATCCTGTCTAACCACAGTGACTGACATTTTCTTGACTTTGTAGCTTATTAAGCTCTTCTTCATAATTTAAAAAAATCAAATTCTTAAACTTTCTCTGAGGAAAGTGCAAACTTCCCACTTTTACAGATGAGAACACTGAGTTCCAGGTTAAATAACTTGCACAAAGTCACTCAGCTAATAAGCAATGGGTTGTCTTTCTGTCTTTACACAGTTGGTGCTTTCTCACTTATACCAGACTTCCTGCCTGCCTGATAGGGTTGTTCTGCGAGAGAGTAAGAGATAATTTATGGGAGAACATGTTAAAAGCTGTAAAGGAACATACAGAGGTCTACAGATTTAATATAATCACCAGACATTACCTTATGCCAGTGGTTCTGAGAAACTCATTTTCTTCCCCACAATTTTTTTTCTCTGAAATTGGCATGATCTTAAAATCAGTGGCTCTTTCGGCTTCAGCCACTTGAAAACCTTCCACTGATGCCACCTGGCAAGATGAAGAAAGTCTATCATCAAAGTACTTAGATTTTGATGAAATATCACATTCATTTTGATCAATGCATGCATATTCTATTAATGGACACCCACAAATCCCCCCATTTCCCAAGGGATGTAAGCTATGTGTAAGAAAGACATTTTTGTTGTCCATGTTAGGGATGCTTCTGAGCCAATTTAGTCTGGTAATGCTCAGTAATCAACCAGGAAGTAAAGCTCATTTGTGTATTTATATAATTTTGTGTGTGTGTCTCTAACTTCATACCATACTTAAATTTTATTGACTTAAATCATTATATAAGCATTTTTTGACATCACCATGAAGAAAACATAGTTGATTTTTGACACCAATTCTGCTCTTAAAAATCTTGGACTCTAGTAAGAGAGTTAAAACACTCATAAGTAATTATGATATAGAATAGCAAATAGAAAGGTCCAGACTCATACGCAACATAACTGAAAAAGGGAGGACTGAGTTGCTTGATAGTTGAATGGTTTCCCCAAAACGGCTTTTCAATTGTTTCAAAGAAAAATATACACACTACTATATATATAAAATAGACTACTATATATGAAATAGATAACCTACTATATATAAAATAGATAACCAACACGGACCTACTGTATAGCACAGGAAACTATACTCAGTATCTTATAATAACCTATAATGGAAGAAAATGTAAAAAAAGAATGTATATATATGTGTGTAATTGTACATAAGTACATATGTATAATATGTACTTTACACCTGAAACTAACACACTGTAAATCAACTATATTTCGATTTAAAAAAAAAGAAAAAAAATGTACCTTGGCAAAAAAAAGAAAATTCATGAAATAAGAAAACCCCTTTTTTAAATGTTTAAATTATTTAAAGCAAATTTTCAAATCCTTCTGGATTATATGTAGTTTAATGATTTATAAGGTTGTATAATGTTGAAAATTGGAGACTTCTAGAATTCCCATATCTACATGCACATATATTCCTAAACTTAACCAAATCAATTCAAAGTGAGTTTGTAAACGCCCAACTTTTATTTGCTTTTTCAGCTAGAAGAACAATCAAAACACATAAGTCAAAAGGAAGATGTAGCTGCATTAAAAAAACAAATTTATGACTTATCAATGGTAAGAATTAACTTTTCACTTACAGTAATATATTTCCTGTTAGACTACTGTTTCCTAAATAAAATCATGCTATGATTTCAATATTCCAGGAATAAAAGCTTAAAGAGAAATTAATACTACAGTTAGAGAAAGTCTTTGAAATACCTCTGACTAAAGGTATTATATTTATGCAGGCTTTTTCCCTCAGTGATACCTATTGTAAATGCTTTTTTTTTTATTCAAAGCAATAATGGCATGGCCTTTAAATTTTAAATAGTTAACCCCTGCATTCTTATAACATCAACTTTTATCTGTTTCCCTGACTTTGTAAGATGAGGTATTATTGCCCTGCCCTTCCTCCAAGTTTTCTGTCTGTCCCTTTTCCATCTTCTGCTGCCCCTATCTTTAGTATTTCTGTTGCCATAAATGATAACATCGACATCGTTATATTATCGTCATTTTCTTTATTTTGTTTTCAGGTTGACTCTAAAAGTTGAAAACCAATAGTGAACATTTCCTTTATCGTGACTCTAAATATTCTCCCTGCAGAGGCAAGAAGTGAGCTAAAATTGCAGTTCTTTCTCTCCACTCATTATCCCTGTGCCACTCAAAAGAGAAGGTCCCCCAGCTTTGTGGTCAGATAAATCCCCTTTATGCATTACCAGTTTCAGATTTTGCTACCTCCTAGTTGGTTTTGTGCTTGGATCACAGTGTTCTCATAGAGTTGCTTACTTCTCATGGATTCTCTGGTGGAGTTTTTGGTTTCTTGTAAAAAGAGCCTGCCATCTTCATGATATTACCTCTACCTTGCAACTTCTTATTTATTCTTTCCAGTACATGGAATTTTTTTTTTCTCCTTGAAAATATTAATTTTGGAGTCCAGGAAATTTCAATTCTTATTGGACTGGCTGCTTTTTAAACTTGCTACCCAGATGTCATCTTGGAATTTCTGATCATTTTAGGTAGCTGTGGTAGGATTCCTGCACAGCTAGGCAAACATCTCTTTAGCTCAAGGCCTCTCCCCTGAAAGATGCCCTTCCTCAGAGCTCTGTGTGTGAAGCTGGCTGTCAGATATAGGAACCCAATTACCAGATGCATGGGGCCTGGATGTTCAGAGAGAAGCCTTAGCTTTGCTTTTGGGAATCATTCAGTTATTTTAAAAAAGACAAGCCCCATCTTGTTGCCTTTGGAATCAACTCTGGCTTATCTGCTCTTCTTTCCTAGGGTAAGAGCAGGTAAAGGCTTGAGAGGCAGCATGTCTTAATGTACAGTTTTAATCTCTATTTCCAGACCCCCTTTCTCACTCTCTGGGGTTCTGCCTGACCAGTTGTCTCTTCTTTGTTCTACAGCAGAACCTTCAACACACATCTTCTGGACCTCCTTTTTCCCTACTCTCTTCCCCTTGTCAGCACATTGCCATCTGGTTTCCTTTTTCCAGCAATATGTTTAAATCACCTGACTGCTGATGGGCCCCTTTTCCATTCTTTTAATTTTTATTGGTTTATTTCCTTTGGTATTTCATGTTAATGGGGTCTCAAAAGGGAAAGAAGACAAATTCATGTGCCCAGTCCACCATATTGAACTGGAAGCCTCCAATGATTTTTTTCTTTCTCTTTTTTTTTTTGTTTTTGTGTTTGTTTTTTTGTTTTTAAGAAAAATATAGAAATCTCCTAACCACACTGGCTTATTTTCAAGTGCAAAATTAAAAATGTTAGGTGATAGGATTTATTGTGAAAAGTAGCCAGTCTACCTGGTAACAGGTATTGTTAATTCCACAGAATATCTATCAGTAGTTCCACAGCTCTCATTAAGTAAAACAGATGTTTAAATGTTTGGTCTCCGTTAATTTGCCAATAACATGTTAAAGTACGTCATGATAAACTCTTGACTGTTGTAGTTTCACACCAAATGTCAAGTATTTTTAAAAAAGAGCTTTGAGGATTTAATTTTTGACTCTAATACTTTATGAAAATATCAAATTACCTTGAATTGATAATTAGTTATTTGAACACCAAGATTTGAAGACTTGTGGAGGGGTGAGAGTGATGTGTGGGAAGGTTACACTACACTTGACTTCACTTCTCCCGGGTAGAAACTCTGAGTCTAATGACCTGCACTGTGCCTTTCCTCTAGGAAAATCAGAAAGTTAAGAAAGATCTTTTAGAAGCACAGACAAACATAGCCTTTCTTCAGAGTGAATTAGATTCTTTGAAAAGTGATTATGCTGATCAGAGTCTGAATTCTGAAAGGTATGAAACTTCACATTTTACTTTCCAGTTTGAGTGGAATGTTTATTTAGGTAACCATCCATGTCACTGAAGCTCAGCTATGTAATAATAAAGGGTTATTTATTAACTTTACTAATGTGTTCTTTGCTTTCTAAAGATTTTACTTTTAGTGTCAGATTTCCTAGTGATTTTTGTGTTTTCAATTTTTTTAATTATTGGCTGCTCAGGAAAGTGCAGGGCTTAGTAATGTTTGAATTAACTGGCAGCAGAAGAATGTATCTAAAGTGTCAAGAGGCAGCGCTAATTGAAGTGCTTTGAAGGTAGGAATCCTGGCCCTACAACATAAAATAATGGAAAATGAGACATCTTAGGCAAGTCATTTTATTTTGCTGTGCTTTAGTTTTGCAGTATGGTGTTAATAACATATGACCTAACACACATGTACCCACAGAGGCATGTAATTATATATAAGGAAGATACACATGTATATTTATATAAGGGTATTTAAATATAAAATTCATCTATATGCATTAGTATATGTGTGTATCCCCTAGTACATGTATACTTGAGAAAAACACCTTGTGTTTTGTTTGTTGGTTTGCAGACTTTAATCAGAATTAAGGTCCTGTAATGGAAAGCAGTGAAACATTTATTAAGGACTTAACTATATACAGGTCCCTGAGCTAGATAAGGAGTTATGAGTGTGGAATATATAAAAAAAGAAAAGACGTGGCCTCTGCTCTCTGAGAACTTCAAATTTAGTTAGGAAAAATTAAAAGTTAAAAGCGTTATGGAGTTAAACAGCATAAGAACTCAGCCATGTCAGAAACAATACCACTGCAGTGTCACAGGTTGGGTTCATTGCCATGAGATGGTAGACAGAGTGTTCCTTTAGTTCAGAAAGGTGGAGACTTTATTAAAGAAGAGATACTTGAGATGAGTTTGTCAGCAAGCAACACAGGTCACACTGACAATTGCCCGGCACTGTCTTTAGTACTTTACTAGCGTTAACGCATTCATGGTTTCCTATGAGATAGGGACTTTCCTTATCCCCATTTCACAGATGGGAGAAGAGTCTCAGAGATGTTCCAGGTGAGGCAGAACCCAAAGCAGGAGCAAGGACATGGGGAAGGATGAGACTGGTTTGGGGAACAGTGGTCAGCCTGGTGGACAGAAAAAGATATTTGGAATGGAAAGGCAAACATTTAAAAAAGATTAAAAAGTTTAAAAGCTAGTTTAAGGCTATAATGTAAGGCCCCAGAATTTTTGGCTAAGGAACTTAAATTCCCACAGACAATTGGGAAACTTTTAGCCTTATCAAGAGAGCAAATGGACAGCTTATTACAGACAAAATTTGACAGCCTGAGGTTTTTTGGAAACTAGTGATGGGGTTTTATCTGCTTAGAAATGGGGCAGGTGTGAGGTAGGGGCTGGAGGTAAGTGGCTGATGTTCTGAGTGGACATTTTGAGGAGGAGGCCAGGGCTTCTTCACAATAAAGCAACAGAGGAATTGCTGAGCGTGAGTTTACAGTGAACAGAGAAAGCCTGGTCCTGTGGATTCCACTGTGGCTTAGGGTAAGGCGGGGAGCGCAGGCAGGGCTGGGAGCACAGTGAGGAGGAGGAATCACAAGAAGGGAGAGTACAGCTGGGGCTGAAGTTGCATATGGCTTGGAATGAGCAGAGAAGAGTCAGAGGTGAGAGAATGGATTGGGTGGAAGGGACTGGTAATGTGAGTAGCTGGGGAGAGGGGACTCAGCAGAACATCAGGGGTTCAGTCCCAGTGAAGAACAGAACCAGGTCAGTGGGCTGGGGTGGAGGAGCTGGTGGGTGCAGGGAGGGGGATGGGGGGAGCAGAGCCTTGCTAGAGGAAGCAGAGGCGTGGGTGTGCTTGTGGGTCACAGGAGAGGAGGCTGCTGATGTCTCAGAGGAACCAGGCAGCAGCACAGAGAGAAGACCACGGTCAAGGACACAGGCCTTCGGAAAAGGCGGAAAGAGGGTCTGGGAGGGTAGGTGTCGGTAAGGCAGGACTGAACACCTAATCCGCATTCAAACATAAAATATAATTTTACAGGGATCTGGAAATAATCCGAGAGTACACAGAAGATCGAAATAGTCTTGAGAGGCAAATTGAAATACTCCAGTAAGTTCTCATATAAAGTCCTCATCACATTTACATTTAACTTATGTTTTGTTAGTAAAACAGGTGCCACATGTTACACGAGTTGCCATATATCAAAGGCTGGGTTCGCGGCTCCACGCGTGTCCCTTCTCGACACGGTGTGTTCAGCACGTCAGCTTCGCTTTCTGATGCTTCTAATCCTACATAAACTATTCAAATCCAGGGACTAGAGTATAATTCTCTAAAAGTGCTCGCAAGTCAGGTGATATGTCTGGCACGTCTTTATGATACCTTTATTTTACTGTAAAGGACAGTGGCCCTGACCTCATCAGCTTTCTCTGCAGCTCAGCACACTGAGAGGTTTCAGGCGTCTCACATAGTGCATGTCACATCACTAGGCATACACGATCATTCTTTGGCAATTTATTGTGTCTGGTTAGCAGTATATTTTTCTTTTCTTTTTTTTTTAACCTCTTGGAAATACTACACCTGCTCTGTCAAATTTGCAGCTAAGTTTTAGGAATTCCATCCTCTGAGACCTTCCCCACAAAACCTCCCCCTTTCCCACTGCCCCTTTCTCTTTTTCACCTAGGCAGTATTTTCTTCTGGTTTTAGTTCCCCCAAATGATGCCAGGTCAGATTTGACAATTTTTTTCCATCATTATGAACGCTTATTACATCTCACCTGTGACAATGATAGAGTTGATATATTACAAGAATCCTGTTAATTCATTTATTCATTCATTCAGCAGGTTTTCACTCAGCACCTTTTATGGTTCAGGTATGCCAGGAGCTGAGGATACAGTAGCAAGTAGGAGAAAAAGGCCTATCTCCTTATGGGGCTAGTCCAGGGGAAGAGGATGGAATCTGATCAATACTTACAGATGTTAGATGCCAAAGGAGCGGCAGGGGCCAAGGGGAGCTGAGTGTCTCGTAAGGGCATCCTCCTAACCAGAAAGGTCTAGGAAGCGTCTGACTTCTGAAGGACGAATAAGCCTGAAGCAGGGAGATAGTAGCCAGTCTCTACGGCAGAGACTTCATTTGATAGAAGAGGTTGCTCAGTCTCTGATAGCTTAAATGGCTGCTGTAAGGCATACAGAAAGTAAGTGCCTGACTTGGGATTTGAACCTGAGTCAACATTGGAGCCTTTAACTGGTATAAAACTGGTATAAAACTGCTGGTGGTACAGCACCATGCCACAAGAAGGATGCAGGAGTAGCCAGGAGAAAGAAGTGTGACATAACACAGCACATCCGTGCAGCGGGGATAGAGAGTAGGTGGGGCCGGCTGGCTTCAGGCCTTTAGGGAACACAGACCTGCACCAAACCTATCCAAACAATGGAGCTACCTGAAGGAGCAGTGGGTTCCACAGCATAGCTGACTCACTCCTAAAATGCCTTGAGACCTCTAAAGAGAGGTGACACACTGTTAAGTTGCACTTCTAGTAGTGAATTATGATCTCGGTTATGAGGTTTGAAGAGAAGTGGCAGAAAGATACAAGCGGTGGTAATGCCACGTTCTGAATATCACAGCCTGAAAAGAAGTGGTGACTTTCACCCCCACTAATACTTTCCTTATCTATTTATTTACTTTGTAGAACAGCTAACAGGAAACTGCATGACAGTAACGATGGCCTAAGGAGTGCCCTTGAAAACAGTTACAGCAAGTTCAACAGATCCTTGGTATGTGATAGAATTTTATAATGCATTTCATTCTTTCTCGTGGTAGTTTCATAAAAATCATATATTTTCTTAGAAGAGAACTTATAATAATGAGAAACTATTTCATATAATAAAAGGAGACATTTTCCCAACTTAAAAAATATGCCACTCCTCTGCATAAATAAATGTCTAGGTGTCAGCCAACTCTTTGTTCAATGTTCCAGAAAACCAGAGAAAGATGTATAAGGTGTGACCTGGGTCCTGGAAGAGTTTATAGTATAGTAGGGAGTTAAGATGTGCGCAGATAGCAATAATAGAAGAAAAAGTGAGATGTCTCATGGAGGTTAAAATATATATTGCCCAGTTGAGAGGAGAGAGAGGGTGCTTCTGGCTGAGGAGTTTATTTAGACCCACTGGTTTGTTCTTTCTGGTAGTGAGATCATCAGAGTGGAGGCCTTGGGCTTTAAACCCTCCTACAGAAACAAGCTAAGGCCCATTTGGAATTTTGAGGACCTTTCCCTAGACTACATGTGCCAGAAAGCCTCTTCCCCCACTTTTGGGGGTCAGCTTCAAGGTTGGGGTTCCAGTGCCACAGCTTTGGGTATGGATGAGTCAGCTACTAAGCCAAATGATGGTTTGAGAAGAGATAAATCCTCAGTCGGTATTGCAGGGTCCTGGCAAATCTGGGGAACCAAGATTCCCCTTTATGGCTTATATGGTAGGGTTTGGACTTAAGACATGATGAGGAGAGAGTACTATGGGAAGTTGTTGCAGTTTTTCCCTTGATTTCTGTGCTTTCGTTTTCTCATGTAGGATACCAAACTTTTAATTACATTAGTAAACTAGTGTGCTACAGTTTTTAAAAATGTACACAGAATTTTTACATGTAATAACAAAATATTACGTATGTATTTTATGTATTACAGCGCATAAATAATATATCACCAGGGAATACAATTTCCAGAAGCAGTCCTAAATTTAATGCTCATTCTCCTCAACCTCTGGGCTATGACAGGTATGTTAACACCTACTTACTTTTTGTTTAAATTCTGGAACAGAGTTAAAAGGAAAGTACATTTCCTTACAGGTAAATTAGAATAACAGAATATATTTGGGGCACTAATATCTGTTTTCTACTATCTTACTTTAAATTTATGAAACATGAAACATGTAACGATTAAAGTAAAAATGTTTTAGAGAGAGTAAAGTGATTCCTTTAAGATGTTATCGTGACTTGGTTTTATGTATGCTTACCCTTACCTCATGCCTATTAAGTCTTGTTTCTTAGAAGTGCCCTCAGTAAGAGGTGTTTCAGGGAAGCCAGTGGAACTACCATATGTGATGTTGTGATATACGCAGTCTATGATGTTGAGACTCTTGGCACAATCTGTAAATGTTTAATAGCTCAGTATAATATTATGCAAGCTATGTTCAAGGAAAGGCAAACTTTCAAAACAAACAGAAATGTGGCAAGTAGATGTTTATGCGCTAATGTATTAAAGGAGTCACAGAGGCTTCCCAGAAGTGAGGATTTAGCTCTATTTTTAATCAAATGAAGTGAAATATTAGCCCTGCTATAACTTGAGATCTAGCAGTAAAAACTGAAAGATTACATTTGTGTACACATGTGTATACATATACATGTCCAGTGTTGCTACTTAATAGGCTAACTTGGAGTATGTCAAAGTTTGATGGTAGACGTGAGTGCATAAACTGCAGGTCTCTGGCTCTCCATTTCTGATGCCACTTTCATAATTTATTTTCCTTCCCTTTTCATTTGAGGACTTTTGGTCTAAAGAATAATGTACTTAGTATCTTGGCATTAGCAAAATGGCCACATCCCCTTTCAGGAAGGTCTGTTTCCAAGGCTTACTGGTAATCACTTTTAATAAAATTCTATCCAAGTATCAGATGTTTTTATTATTCACTGATTTGTTTAATAAAAAATTTGAATGGTTTATCTATTTGTAGGAAACTGGCTTCTCTGTTTTTGAGAAATAGATATTACTTTTTTTTAAGTTTAAAAAGGTATTATTCTTTATTTTTAAAAATTGTGATAAAATATACATAACGTAAAACTTACCATCTTCACTATATTTAAGTGTACAGTTCAGTGGCATTAAGTACATTCACATTGTTTTGCAACCGTCACCATCACCCACCTCCAGAACATTTTTCTTTTTTCTTTTTTTTTTCCACACACACACACACACACACACACACTGTATTTTATTTTTACAATAGATAAATAAACTGACACCAGGCATTGTACATGGATGACCACAACAGAAGCAACAATGATTGCACTTACGAAACACACTCATACTATGTCATAATATTGACATTCAGTCCAGTAATCCTCCACTGTAACAGCTCCTTTACTTTGCAATGAAAATTGATTTGTATATTTTTTGCCTCTGGGACCTTGTGGGATTTTTTTTTTATTCAAACAGAAAGTCACAAAAATTATAATCATCCTCATCAGTTCACTCAGTCCCATGTAATTAATTTTTTTTCATCTTGATCTTTTGTTAGCACTTTTATGAATTCATCAGTTTTCCATTAGAGTTCTGAAAATGCTTCTTCATTCAGTTCAGCAGTATAGTTAGTTACCAGAAACCTGTACTTGTCAGAGTCTTTTCCATGAATTTCTTGAAGATGAAACCCTTCTATAGGAACATTTTTGCAAAAGCATCAGGGTACACCCAGAACTGTCTGTAAATGACAAAAGACTTAAAAATGACCACGGTTAAAGATTTGATGAAAGTTCATAATAATGCAATTGACAAGGAAATTTAGTTATTTCTGAGATATACATTTTAAGGTAATAACTAGAATTATGACTTATAACATTATACCAGAACGTATAAGAGTTTTAGAAATTTCATGTAATGTCTGAAACATTTATATTAACATATTTCCATACAAATAACCCAAAGAGAGTTTAGCATTAGTTGTTTTTTTGTTTTTTTATACTGCAGGTTCTTATTAGTCATCAATTTTATACACATCAGTGTATACATGTCAATCCCAATCGCCCAATTCAGCACATCACCATCCTCACCCCACCGCGGTTTTCCCCCCATGGTGTCCATACGTTTGTTCTCTACATCTGTGTCTCAACTTCTGCCCTGCAAACCGGTTCATCTGTACCATTTTTCTAAGTTCCACATACATGCATTAATATACAATATTTGTTTTTCTCTTTCTGACTTACTTCACTCTGTATGACAGTCTTTAGATCCATCCACATCTCAACAAATGACTCAATTTCGTTCCTTTTTATGGCTGAGTAATATTCCATTGTATATATGTACCACAACTTCTTTATCCATTCGTCTGTCGATGGGCATTTAAGTTGCCTCCATGACCTGGCTGTTGTAAATAGTGCTGCAATGAATATTGGGGTGCATGCGTCTTTTTGAATTATGGTTTTCTCTGGGTATATGCCCAGTAGTGGGATTGCTGGATCATATGGTAATTCTATTTTTAGTTTTTTAAGGAACCCCCATAGGTTCCTTAATCACTTATGAATATAGATGCAAAAATCCTCAACAAAATATTAGCAAACCAAATCCAACAATACATTAAAAGGATCATACATCATGATCAAGTGGAATTTATCCCAGGGATGCAAGGATTTTTCAATATCAATGTGATGCACCACATTAACAAACTGAAGAATAAAAACCATATGATCAGCTCAGTAGATGCAGAAAAAGCTTTTGACAAAATTCAACATCCACTAATGATTTAAAAAACTCTCCAGAAAGTGGGCATAGAGGGAACATACCTCAACATAATAAAGGCCATATATGACAAACCCACAGCTAACATCATTTACTCAAAGGTGAAAAAGTGAAAGCATTTCCTCTAAGATCAGGAACGAGACAAGGATGCCCACTCTTGCCACTTTTATTCAGCATTGTTTTGGAAGTCCTAGCCACAGCAATCAGAGAAGAGAAAGAAACAGAAAGAATCCAAATTGGAAAGGAAGAAGTGAAACTGTCACTATTTGCAGATGGCATGATACTATACATAGAAAATCCTAAAGATGCCACCAGAAGACTACTAGAGCTCATCAATGAATTTGGTAAAGTTGCAGGATACAAGATTAATATACAGAAATCTGTTGCATTTTTATACACTAAGAGTGAACTACCAGCAAGAGAAATTAAGGAAACAGTCCCATTTACCACCTCATCAAAAAGAATAAAATACCTAGGAATAAACCTACCAAAGAAGGTAAAAGACCTGTTCTTGGAAAACTATAAGACACTGAAGAAAGAAACTGAATATGACACAAACATATGGAAAGATATACTATGTTCTTGGATTGGAAGAATCATATTGTTAAAATGACCATACTGCCCAAGGCAATCTACAGAGTCAATGCAATCCCTAACAATGTAATCACTAACAAAATACCAAAGGCATTTTTCTAGAACAAATAATTTTAACATTTGTATGGAAACACAAAGGACCCTGAATAGCCAAAATCATGTTGAGAAAGAAGAACAGAGCTGGAGGAATCATGCTCCCTGACTTCAGACTATGTTACAAAGCTACAGTCATCAAAATAGTGTGGTGCTGACACAAAAACAGACACATAGATCATTGGAACAGGATAGAGAGTCCAGAAGTAAACCCACACACTTATGGTCAATAAATCTATTACAAGGAGGCAAGAATATACAATGGAGAAAAGACAGTCTCTTCAGTAGCCAGTCCTGGGAAAACTAGACAGCTACATGTAAAACAATGAAATTAGAACATTCTCTAACAATGTATGCAAAAATAAACTCAAAATGGATTAAAAATCTAAGTGTAAGATCAGATACCATAAAACACGTAGAGGAAAATGTAGGCAAAACATTCTTTAATATAAATCATAGGAATATTCTTTGGATCCATCTCCTAAAACAAAGGAAATAAAAGCAAAAATTAACAAATGGGACCTAATTAAACTTATGAGCTTTTGCACAGCAAAGGAAATTATCAACAGATCAAAAAGACAACCCACTGAATGGCAGAAAATATTTGGAAATGTATGACCAACAAGGGGTTAATATTCAACATATATAAACAGCTTACATAACCAAACATCAAAAAAACGAACAGCCGAATTAAAAAATGGGCAGAAGAACTGAATAGACATTTCTCTAAAGAGGTTGCTGATGGCCAACAGGCACTTGAGAAGATGCTCAACATCGCTAATCATCAGGGAAATGCCAATCAAAACCACAGTAAGATATCACCTCACACCTGTCAGGTGCTATCATCAAAAAGATGATATCATCAAAAAGAACACAAATAACGAATGTTGGCGAGGATGTGGAAAAAAGGGAATCCTCATACACTGTTAGTGGGAATGTAAATTGGTGCAGCCACTGTGGAAAACAGTATGAAGTTTTCTCAAAAAACTAACAATGGAATTACCATATGACCCAGCAATTCCACTTCTGGATATATATCTGAAAAAAACAAAAACACTAATTCTAAAAGATGCATGCAGCCCAGCGTTCATAGTAGCATTACAATAGCCAAGATATGGAAGCAACCTAAGTGTCCATCAACAGATGAATGGATAAAGAAGATGTAGTATATATATACAATGAAATACAACTCAGCCATAAAAACTAATGAAATTTTGCCATTTGCAGCAACATGGATGGACTTGGAGGGCGTTATGCTAAATGAAATAAGTGAGACAGAGAAAGACAAATACTGTATGATATCTCTTATATATGGACTCTAAAAAATACAACAAACTAGTGAACATAACAAAAAAGAAGCAGACTCACAGATACAGAGAACAAACTAGTAGTTACTAGTGGGGAGGGAGGAAGGGGCAATATAGGGGTAGGGCAGTAAGAGGTACAAACTATTAGGTATAAAGTAAGCTACAAGGATATATTGTACAATGTGGGGAATATAACCAATATTTTTTAATAACTGTAAATGGAGTATAACCTTTAAAAATTGTGAATCACTATATTGTATACCTATAATTTATATAATAGTGTACATCAACTATACTTCAGTTAAAATTTTTTTAATTAAAAGCATCTTGTAAATTTAATTTTATTGCTTTTGTGGCCTTATTGGATTTTAAGTTGTATATTTGTTTTAGTTTTGAGTTTTTTCTAAGAACTCTAACAAAAATATAACTTGTTTTGTATTTTTACATATTTAATTGTAATTAAAATATTCTTCAGGCAGATAATAGTTTACTTTTAAAAGGGTATGTATATAAGTTGAGTTTGAGAAAGTCTGATCTATACCTATATTTTTTATTTAGATCTATATTTTTATGGAGGTGATTTTTCAATCAGGATGTTTTTCTCTTTCATTCCTTATCAAAAATATGAATAGGTTAGGGCTTCCCTGGTGGCGCAGTGGTTGAGAGTCCGCCTGCCGATGCAGGGGACACGGGTTTGTGCCCTGGTCCAGGAAGATCCCACATGCCGCGGAGCGGCTGGGCCCGTGAGCCATGGCTGCTGAGCCTGCGCGTCTGGAGCCTGTGCTCCGCGACGGGAGAGCCCACAACAGTGAGAGGCCCGTGTACCGCTAAAAAAAAAAAAAAAAAAGATTACCCTCTCTTTTCTAAGAACATTCATCTCTTATTATTTCTCCTATCTGGAGACCTATATACCCTGCCCATTTCCTCTTTCTGATGACATCATGTAGGCCAAGTGGCTAGGATGGTGCCCAATGTGTAGTAGGAACTAAGTAAGTTGTAACCCTTGTTTTATTTCAGTATAAACTTAGATACTTATGGGAATCAAATGGAAAAGCAAAAGTAAATGAGGCAATTAACATTTATAAAATGCTGGAGTTTCCCAAGTGGAAAGATCCACAGAAGTCAGGAGTTCTAGCCTTTGTATGGGGCATCTCCCTATGAAACCTCTCCCATAGGGGTCTTTGAGACATGTCCACACTTAGTGGCAGAAAATTCATCTTGTATGCCAGACCATTCCAGGGCCACACATTTCTGACTGCCTGGCATTTTTCACCATGTCAATTACAGACGTGATTCCCAGAAAAGTTTACCAGTTGGCCCTGAGAGAATATAGTCTTCCTGTGTCAGCTCTTCAAATATTTGAGGAGAGAAACCATTACAACTTAAGCCGAGTGCACTGAAACATTTCTCAGACTGGAGGGTTTAAAGGCTCAGGTCATAATAGAGGTATTATCCAGAAATGGACATGCTGTTCAAAATATGGTCTGACCACATTAGAATAAAAAGGTTCAGATGTTCTGTGTACATTTTTCTTAACACAACTTGAGATTACATTTACATCCTGGGCATTCTGATTCTTTTTGTATCAGGAAATAAAGGTGATTTTTTAAAAATAGCTTCCTTTATTAAATGTTTGATTTAAGTGTCTTTATCTTAATTGATTGTTGCATAGAATGAACTATTGCTCTGAGCATTTTATTTCCCCTGTTGCTTAATCATGGAATACACTGAGGCTCTTGGCAAGAATGAGAATATCGGTCTTTTTGATTCTGTTGCTGTCTGATTCCATTGCTGTGTCATCTTGAGCATCGCCGGCCCTCAGGTACAGCAGTCCTCTCCTTTGTCACCAGGTCATCCCGCTCTTCCTACATGGATGAGGACTGTGACTCTCTGGCCCTCTGTGATCCCATGCAGAGGATAAACTGTGACATTGACAGCCTGCCTGAGAGCTGCTTCGACAGCGGCTTGTCTACCCTGAGAGATTTCAATGAGTATGACTCGGAGGTGGAGTACAAGCACCAGAGGGGATTCCAGAGGTCACACGGCACACAGGAGAGCTCTGGGGGTGATGCTTCAGACACAGACGTAAGCCCCAAAGTCATTTCTCTCCTAGGCCTGATCTTCCATAGAAATACGTATCTCACCCCGTTTGACCTTTATCTGTCATGGGCATTGTTTTAAAGGTTATACATGTGAAACATAGTTGGGAAAATGTTTCTCCCTATCAAGTTAGGGAAAACTCTCACAGATTCCGTTTTGCAGCCACTCTGTTCCATAATAGCATTGACTGTTGATTCAGCAGCATATTTTTCTTCTTTTTATTTCATGATGTATATGTGTAATGAAAGACTTTGGTTTTTAACGGCTGACTTTAAAAAAAAAAAAAAAACAGGTTCCTGATATCAGGGATGAAGAGACGTATGGCTCAGAAGGCGTGGCTTCCATCCTGGACTGGAAGCCGCAGGAGTCTGCTAGTGAAGGCAGTGTCATCAGCTCCTTGAGGAAGCCCATCTCAGCACTTGCACCACAGGTAGGCGGTTTCAGAGACACTTTTATTCATGAACACTGTTCATCTTCATGCCATGTAACTTACTAGGAAGAAAGCTGGCACTACCTTTGTCACTCACTGTGGCTTCCTTCCCCTAGACAGACATGGTGGATGATAACCATAACTCTTCCAGCTCACAGAAGGCTTACAAGATTGTGCTGGCTGGGGACGCTGCAGTAGGAAAGTCAAGTTTGCTCATGAGACTTTGCAAGAATGAATTTCGAGGAAACACAAGTGCCACCCTGGGTACAGTTCCTTTTTCAGTGGATAATGGGAAAATGACCTTCTTTAGGTTGATTTCTATTTTTGTTAGGGATTATATACAGACACACAGATCTCTCTCTTTCTCTCTGTATAATATGTATATAGGTAGAGGTGTGTGTGTGTGCACACGCACTTGCACACACACGTGTCCTTCTCTATAGAATAGCCCTCTGTTTTGGCTAAGGCCTAAGTTTGGGAGAGGAAGACTAGCAAAGGACTGAGGTATCTGCTTACCCAGTGAGATCAACCAAAGTTTAGAGCCAGAGATGACAGATTCATTTATTCAGCAAGCATATCCTGAGTCCTGCTGTGAGCCGCATACTGTTATAGGCACTACGGATACACAGTAAACAAAGTCGACTAAATCCCTGGATGAAAAACACATTTTAAAACATGAGATTGGGGAGAGGTGCACTTTTACACAGGGTGCCCAGGGAAAGCCTTTCTGATCAGGTGTCATTTGATGTTGATAAAGTGAGCTTACCGATAGCCAGTTTGGCATTAAGGTCAAAATCATAGCCAGGTGTATGTTCCCTCCCCTCCTTCACAACGGAATACATGAGTAATACCTCTCAGAACAAGGAAAAAATAGTGTCCTCATTTCCCAAATTTGCACAGTAATCAGTAAAAGGAATTGAAAGAAGATATGCAAATTATCATTTACTTTTCTTCCTTATCTAAAGAGTTCTTATTTTGATAACCAGAAACCTTAGAACAGATTACCTTCTTCACAATGGATGTCTTTCTAAATTTATGGTTCTCTGTTACACCTTTCAAGATAACAAAGCTGAAGGTTCACTTCAATTTGATTCATAAAAAGCCTACAATATTTGGTTCAGTTCCTAGAGAGCCTGGCATATATATACATCGTATACATGTACTTATATATATATATATATATACACACACATATATACATACACACATGTATGTACCTGTATATATACATAGGCACATTTATGTGCATGCACACACACAGATATAACTGAGTCCATCTAATTATGTGGACACATAAAACATAGATTTTCCTTTTGTCCATAGATTAAATCCTTCCCCAAGTCAGCCAACCTGCAATAAGCATCTGCACGCACTTGTGTGGTCTGACTTATAATTAGTATGGAAGGTCACTGTCCTTGAAGGCCAGGTTCATTCCTCTCCGTCTTGCCAAACTTTGGCTTATTGGCTTTTGTCTCATCCTAAAGAGGGCTTGAAAGTAAATACCAATGGAATTATTTACATCGTGTTCTCCATGTTCTCTTATATTCCTTTTCAGGAGTTGATTTTCAAATGAAAACTCTCATTGTAGACGGAGAGCGAACAGTACTGCAGCTCTGGGATACCGCTGGCCAGGAGAGGCAAGTGCTTTCCATAATACTTTGGATTCTGCTGAGTTGCACAGACAAGCCTTGTAGGATACTTGGTGGGTTTTGTACTCATATAATTCTGATCGAGCACGTTAGAATTTCAAGAATGCTTGTTTTTTTCCACATCCTTTCCTCCTTCGCTGATCCATCAGTCGTGTGAAGAGGATCTTTAAGCTTCCTTTGAATTGGTGAGCCACTGATAAAAAGAGAATGCCCTATCCTAAGGAGAAAATTTCGGTGAGGCGGCATTCCTGAACGTGGCAACAGTGTGAGGAGCTGCATAGCTGGGGCACCACAGAAGATGGAGAGGAGGACCTGTCAGTTCCCCGGTTCAAGGGCAGGGACACAGACCATTGATAAATAGCAGACTCGCATCTGGCCACAGACAGTACCCTGTCTTTCTTTCACTGCTGATGGCCAGAGCATCAAGCATAGGTTTTAATCATATCTAACTCTTAGGGAACAGACTGTATCGATTGTGCACCAAACAAGTACGGGGGTACCTGCCGACCTCTGTAACCAGGCACCATTCAGGGTGTTCAGATTCAACGGTGAACAGGTGGACACAGACACCTGCCCACATGGAGCTCATATTTTCTAGCAGCATTTGAAAGATATGTGTGGTTAACATAGCTATTTAAGATCCTGTAAGATACTGCACTTGGTTTAGGACAGATAGGGTGAGGTGCGCTCTTCCCCTGGTGAGCCCCCAACACCCTGTGTGTGTGTCCTGTGGTGTTCCACATGGTTAGTTCTTCTACCACCCACCCACAATACTCCCTACCCACCAGCCAAAAAATAATTTTTCTCTGATGTGCCTCTCCTTCCATCCTTCACACACACCCTTCTGTGTCCCACAGCTGGGTTCTGGTAGTGTGTTGCTGAGGCTGAAATTTTTAGAAATTACGATCTCAACCTTGTCCTGGCTATGCTCTGGGGTATGTAGACTTTCTTGGGATTATTTGGTGGAGAAAATGATTGGCTTTTCTAAATCACTAGCCCAGATTCTTATTCTGTTACCTTTCACCAGGTCATTCTAGGCCTCGGGGATGACTATTTCACAGTAATAGGTTGCCATTAGATTCTCCTCAATTGGGGCTTGTTTTAAAAGGTGAGGGAAAAAAGTGAGCATAAAGACGATGAAGAATGAGGCAGCACCAAACTGACTGACTGATTAGAACAATTACGTGCTATTCTCTTTTCCAGATTCAGAAGTATTGCCAAGTCTTATTTCAGAAGAGCAGATGGTGTTTTGCTGCTGTATGACGTTACGTGTGAGAAAAGCTTTCTTAATGTACGAGAATGGGTAGATATGATTGAGGTAAGAATTCAAAACAGAGAACCAAAAAATTACATAGGAGAGCTACAGGCTGTCTCGGGAAATGCTGTTTCTCTTCTTTGTCAAAACGAACTCAATTACAAGCCACTGATCCAGGCTCTCAGGAAGAAGTGGATGTGAGAAGTGGGGTTCCCAATGGCACTTGGCAGTACTGGTCTCCTCCTCAGTAGCTGGGCAAGTTCCCACAGAGCTAAGGACACTACTAAAGTGAGCTTCTGGGGTGGGGAAGGGGGGCGGGGAACTCCTGAGTTTTCTTTTTTTTTTTTTTTTTTTTTGCGGTAAGCAGGCCTCTCACTGCTGTGGCCTCTCCTGCTGCGGAGCACAGGCTCCGGACGCCCAGGCTCAGCAGCCATGGCTCACGGGCCCAGCCACTCCGCGGCACGTGGGATCTTCCCGGACCGGACCGTGTCCCCTGCATCGGCAGGCGGACTCTCAACCACTGCGCCACCAGGGAAGCCCTGTCTTCATTTTTAAAGGATGGTTTTTCTGACTCTATAATTATTTGCTGACTTTGTTATACAGCAGAAACTAACACAACATTGTAAAGCAATTATACTCCAATAAAGATGTTAAAAAAAAAAAAGAATCCATACCTAGACACATCATGGTTGAATTGCTAAAAGTCAAAACAAAGAGAAAATGTTGAAAGCAAGAGGAAAATCACTCATTGTGTACAGAGGAACCACAATACAATAATGACATCAGAAACGAGTCCAAAAGGCAGTGAAGTGGCATAATTTCATTGTTTTTGAGGCTCATTTCTTGATGCTGTATCAGGTGTGGTACCAAAGTGGATGAGCGCCTGGATGTTTTTAGGCACCACGAAGAGTCATTTCTCAGTGAGGGCTGCTGCTTCGCTTGTTTAGGAGCTATAAACCTGTTTTTCTAGTCAGGTTGTCTTCTATTCTCATAGCCTGCTCAGGGGGATGTGTCCTTACTGCCCCCTTCGTTTTACAGATAGGGAAATGGAGGCAGAAACAGGAAGAGACTGCCTGATTTCATGCAGCCGGCGAGTGGCCAGGTGGTGGGAGGGACAGAGTCTCAAACTTAACTCTGCCTCTCACATCTTACATTCTGCCAGCCAGCTCCTCTATGAATGCCGGGACAGACAGTGCAACAGTATGCATATGCTGATTTGGGGAGCATTATCCTGAGAATCTGTTAGTTTGAATGACTGCTCCTTGGCTCTTCACAAGAAAAGTGCTGACATTTAGGGCCTTCTGATTTTGCTTTTGTTGTAAGCCAGATAGCAGCAAGTGTGGAACTCTGAGACTCCATTTTTGTCCCATTACAGCTGAGGGAATATTTGTGTGTTTTGTACCTGCGATAATGAAGTTGACTTGTAATCACCACTGTTTGAGTGAAAATTATAGAAAATTATGTGGGCACTACAGCCAAATGTAATTCTGGGGTCGCGCCTCTTGAGTTTGGTATTAGTTTGTATAGTGGCAAGGGTGATGGAGTCAGTTTGGACCACCCCTGGCCCTTACAACATCTTATTTAACCTCTCTGAATTTCAGTGTTCTGATCTGGAAATGGGAGAAGGTTTGGCTCCTTTTAGAGATATTTTGAGGTTTAAAGATATTGTCTGTACATCATGTGGCATATAAGGGGCATTCAGAAAGGGTAGCTGTTGTCATCATCAACCTCATAACTTGCCCAATGTTTCATGTATGCACAATTTCTTTCTTTTCTTCATGGTAGGATGCAGCCCATAACAGCATTCCTATCATGTTGGTAGGAAACAAGGCTGATCTTCGTGATGCTGCTGAAACGGAAGGACAAAAATGTGTCCCAGGGTACTTTGGAGAAAAACTGGCCATGGTAAGAGTAAGAGTGGGTCCAAATTGGGAGGGACCTTTCACTTCTGTCTACATTTGCTGAAGAGGCTGTTTGACAAACTCCACTCTGTTTGATAAGTCTTCTGTCCCTATACAGGCAGAACTCCCAGTGGCCCCTCTCCGTCCCATGAATGTAAATAATTATTCCAAGAGTTAATCCCTTGTGGAGGTAAAACAATCACATGATCATTTTCCCCCACTGAGTACCAGTGAGAAAGAGGATGCAAAATTATTGTGTCTTCCTCCTCACTCTTCCCCAGTTCCTGGAATCCTTCTCTAGTCCTGGAACCTAGGTAGAGGAAGAAGAATGGGTGTCCTGTTTTGAAAAGATGGGTTTGGTTCCAGAGGGTCACTGTGCCAAGGGGCAGCAGATGGTGCAGTGTGTCATCTGGGTAAAGGGGTGAAGAGAATTGGAAGACTCATTCTTTCCTCTACGATTTGTAGTCAGTTGGAATAGTATAAAATTATTTTTGGCTATGCATTTGTACAAAGGATGGACCTCATTTCTGTCCAGACTATTACTGTGGGTAGTGTTTATTCTCTCATTATTATCATTGGGTCAGAATGCTATGTGGCCCTCTTATGACTTGTCTTACCCAAATAAGGAACCAGATGCTCCTTAGGTCAAATGTGAAGTTCTTATCATAACAGTCCGATCTGACATCGCTATCATTGTTGTCTGTCATCAGCTTGAAAGGACTGCTCTATAACATATACATGTGAACTTTAAAAAGAAGTTTCCATTCCACTATTCTAAGTTGGAATTGTTTCTTGTTTTAAATTTTAGAACTGTGAGCCAAATATGATAAACATCAAAACTAGGCAGTGAAATATAGAAGAGATCCATTCAACACATATTTAATTGTATCCACCATGTGAAAAAGCACTTCATTGTGAGCCGAGCAAAGGGTAGAGAACAAAGGAAACCGTCCTTGTCCTCACGTAGTTTACTGTCTGGGGAAGACAGATGTTAAACCCACGAAATCCACATATTCCCCTAGAGAGCTCATAATTCCTGGCCACATGCCAATTTTATTCCCTCCCCCCAGTTTCTCAGATTTCCCAAGGTTTGCTTATTTATTATGCACCTCATGTCCTCCACCCTCCTGCATCCTCAAAGGCCATCTCTATTTCACCCTATAACATCCTGGCTATGAAATTCAGCAGCAGCACTACCCATTTCTACTAGAAATACATTCATTTGGGGTATTTTTTAGATTTTCTATGGATTTGGGGGCTCATGGGTAAAGGTTTCACGGTAGTCTTTCCCCATTGTTTGGTTCTTCCTTCTCTCCCTGCTCCAGAGCACCCATCACATCTTGCCCGTATCCCACACAGGACTGTGTTGCCCACACCCAGCCCCACAGCGCACATAATTCTCCTTTCCTAAAGGAAACTGTCTCCAGCTGTTAGACAAAGACACCCAAAAATAACCTCATCATTTACATCTGCGGCAAGTGCTATGCTGGAAAAATACATGCCTCAAGAGGTTTTACAGTAGGAAGACCTAATACCAACTTTTCAGAGTTAGAAAACACTTAATCTTAACTTCAAGGGAGGATTACCTAAAAATCTAGAAGGTAGGTAAAAGTCAGCCTGGGGAAAGAGTTACTAGGGATACAGGATAACCTAGGTAGTGGTAACAGCAGGTGAAAAGGTCCTGAGGTGGGAGGAAATTTGGAGTGTTGGGGAAATAGAGGGACGGCCAGGGTAACATGAGCACTGTGAGTGAGGGAGAGTGGTGGCAGGTAAAACTGGGAGGTTGGCTGGGGCCACGTACAAGCTAGGCCTTGTCGGCCAGGTAAGCATTCCAACATTGCTTGAGAGGGATGGGAAGCATCGAAAGGTCTGAAGCAGGAGAGTGATATGATCAGTGATTGTATGTATAACCACTGGGAGGTTAAGTAATAGACTAGAAAATGTCCATTGGTTTTAGCAACACAGAGGCTGCTGAATCTTGATAGGAAAAGATGATAGATTGAAGGGGGGGTGGGATGTGTGTTAGCTGCCAGCCAAAAGGAGACATATTTTTGATGGACATTTAATTCCTAAGTGGTTACCTTAAGCTATCATTTTTCTCTCTCTCAAATTATTTGATAGAGAACATTTGGTAGTATGTGTGACACTTAGATATAAGAGCCTTAAACCATGAAATTTTGTATTGTGGGATTTTTTTTTTTTGGATGCAAAATAAAAATCTCTGACTAGGAACTGTTCCTGGAATAAGTAGGCTCAAACCTGTTTTTTTTTTTTAAAGTCTTGAAACTCAATCCAATTTCTTAACTATTAGTTTTAGCATACTCAACAGGGCAATATTTTTATTTTATTTTATTGGTTTTAAAAGCGAACATTCCAGGAAACCTAATCAAAGCCTTCATTTAATGGTATATATATGTTTTTTACAGACCTATGGGGCATTATTTTGTGAAACAAGCGCCAAAGATGGTTCGAATATAGTGGAAGCTGTTCTCCACCTTACTCGGTAAAGTTTTGCCTTATATTTGGAAAACTGGATGTAGGATTGAATTTTCACTTAGCTGTTGTATGTGTCAAATTTCTTGACCATAATGTGAATCTACATGGGAAAACACTCTTGTCTTTCAGTAGTGGCTGGAGAAACATAGTTTTTATAAAAAACTGGTATGCTGCTTGTTCACTGTGAACATTGGCAAAATACCTCTACTGCCAAACAAAGCAGGTGCATCTGAGGTGTCACTGACATTTCTTCAAAATGTGCCCACAAAGCTAATAGCTGACGTGTGTGAATCACTTCTAGGAACCAGACTTTAAACACAGGAGACTATTATGAATATAACTATCTATTATATTATGACATTTTCCAAGGTAAAGGAAAAAGAACTCAACAAAACAAACTGTATATCATGCCAGTTGGAAGCACTTTGTTTACATTATTTAACCCAGGTAATTATTAAGCTAAGGCAATGGTGTTAATAATATATAACATTTTGGGATGTGGATTAGAATGAAAATTGCATCATTGAGGAACTTGGTTTTAACTGTATTTTAATCCTTGCAGTATTCTTAGGAAATAACAATGTTTTCTGCTGGATTTACTTCTTCTGCCTAGTTTTCTGCCACAGATGAAAAAATGATTCTTTGCTGATCTAAAGGGATTCAATACGCCCCCAAAAAAGAAAGAAAAAATATAAAAATGTGCATTAACAAAATCCAGCCAATGATCCTTAATTGCTGACAAAGCAAAAACATAATTTTAGGCAAGTAGAGATTTGTGAGATCATTTGTGAGATTCTGATTTTATAAGAATCTTAACTTTAGTACAGTAAGGGGCTCCGTGCTACCTTAGCTTCAGGCAGGGAGTGCTGAATTGCTGCCTGGGCTGAGCAGGAAAGGATGCTGCAGGCCAGGTCCTCCGCATGGCTGCTGGCTTCTGCCCAGCACATTGGAGGACTGTAGTGTCAGGAAGCTCAAAGTCCAACCTTAAATCTACCCCGAACAGCTGTGGAGTCTTGACTAAGTCCCTGTCTTCCTTTAGGCATCTCTAATCTGTACAATGAGGGAAGGGGCTAAAGAAAATGATCCCTAAGGCCCCTTCTAGTTCTGACAGTCTATGATTCCATATATAATAATAGCTTGGACTCTACTGAATAACATAATCACTATTTAACGCGGAATTGTCTTGTGGGGTCATATTACAGTTAAATGACTCCAAATTGCCCCGGTCACACCCAGAGTGCAGAATCGATCCTCTTTATTATATCATAAAGATAGGAGAGCCGACGACAGCCTTTTCCCCTGGTGCTCCAGCTGGCATGTTGGGTCAGCCCAGCAGCCTCCCTGTTTACAGTGTAGCTTCTTTACTTAAAACACCTGTGTGGGGCTTCCCTGGTGGCGCAGTGGTGGAGAGTACGCCTGCCGATGCAGGGGACACGGGTTTGTGCCCCGGTCCGGGAAGATCCCACATGCCGCGGAGCGGCTGGGCCCGTGAGCCACGGCCGCTGAGCCTGTGCGTCCGGAGCCTGTGCTCTGCAATGGGAGAGGCCACAGCAGTGAGAGGCCTGCGTACCGCAAAAAAAAAAAAAAAACCTGTGTGCAGGAGCATTCTGATAACAAGGTCACTTCTTGTGAATCACTTGTCAAGGAGCTTTTTAAATTGTTGCTATTGCATTATGGGCTGGTTTGAGGCCTCTAGGTTTGTTATGTTAACAATGTGTTAAACAGGAAAATTATAAATAAACCAAACATGTAAAGACTTTAATTTGCTTTATACTGCGTCATCAGATTGCTTGTCAAAATACCCAAGTCTTAAATAAAAATGGTATCGTTTCCGCAAGTGAAATTACCACTTTAAAAAGTTTTACAGCTTTCAGAATGTTATGTATAATAGTAACTCCCCTTCAAACCATGTTATGTCATAAAACTTGAACTAGAACAGTTTATGGGTTTGCACTGTCTGAAACAGTATTTGTTTTTGAAGGAAGGCCATAAATGTTTGGTTAACAACCTGAACTCCTCTGCTTTTTCTTGGAAAACCCTGTCTATCCCAGGAAAAGTTTCTCCTAGAAATGCAGTTTCCCTGTAGGGCTGATAGACATTCATTCCAACCATTGTCCACTGGTAAGTAAATCTGCCATCACTAGAGCCACAGGCTTTAAACATTTTTCAATAGATTCAAGTACAACAGGCATTAAACTTGTCAATGGCCTAAAATTTGAGAAAAACACGAAAAGCTCGGGCTGATGTATCAGTTCAGCGCCATTGCTGAGCCCATTGGGGATAAATCTGTCCATAAGATTGAGTCATTTAAAATGCAGTTGTTAAGTACATGGCAGTTTGGGGTGAGGTAATTTAATTTTCCCAGCCTTAAATCTGTTTTAGATGTTTGGAATTATATCTTCCTGATTTCCTTAAAGTGGGAGATGCTTGCATCTTTGGTAGATTAAAGAAACTAAAGGCCAGGGGAACAATATGGGTACCTATTTTTTCTCCCTTAATATTTGCTTTCAATGTTCAGTAATGTCTGCATTATTATCATTTCTGCTCAGTATGAAAGCCCTGTAGAGATATCAGGTTATGTAAGATAGGCTGTGCAATTTAACATTAGAGAAAAAAAAGAAAACAAAATACATGACCAGGCAGCCATATGATATGTAATTTACAGAGGCCTTTTAGACTTTCCAGAAGGGAGAGATGTGAGTTGTCTTGTGAAGATGCTATGTTTACTAAACCCATTGTACAGATAAGAAAATTGAAAATTAGAATGCTTCATCAGCTTGCTCAAAGTGACACAGTACTAAATGGCAAAATTGGGACTCTTCACTACTCTGAATCTCTGGCTTGCCTTTTAAATGTTGGTAATCTCAGGATTCTATTCTGCACTCTCTTCCTCTTCCTCTTTCTCTCTCTACCTAATGTCTTCCACCACCATGGTTTCTAGAACTGTGTCTAGAAGGTGACTTCTAATTTCTGTATTTTTAACTCCCATCTTTTTTTAAAATTCCACAACTATATTCCCACCCACCAACAAATGAAAATTCCATAGGCATGACTGATCCAACATATCTAAACCCTAATGTGTTCATTTTTCTTTAAAATTGTTCCTTATTCTATACTCTGGTTCTCAGGAAACTACTAACATTATAATTGAAAAAGAGTAACCTAGAGTCAGTCTTGACTCCTTCCTCTTTCTTCATCATCTGCCTCTAGTGGGTTCTGGGGCCCTATTGATTCAGTGACCTCTCTGCAATCTTCCTTCAATCCCTCCCCGCCCCCACCCTGTTCTGCTTCAGGCTTCAAAATTTCCTACCCCGTTTAGTGCAGGAGGGACCTAAGTTTCTGCCTCAGAGTTTCTCCAGCATCAGTTCATCTTCCACCCTGTAATCAGGGTAATCTCTGTAAATAAAAATCCAATTAAGACCTTCTTGCTTGCACCCCACATTGGTGCCCTACCTACAGCATAGAGTCCAGCCTCCTTAGCAAGTGGCTAATGGTCCCCCAGAGCCCAGTTCACCTACCTTTCTATTTGCATCTCTTATCTTGCTTCCCAAATGAATGATAATCTATAGACACAGCAAACTATGCTTCCGGTCATAGCCAAGTTCTTTTATGCCTCTTTGCCTCTATACATGCTATTCCCTGCACCTGGAATCTCTCTTCCTCATTAAATGACAGTGAATTCCTATCCCACCAAGAGGTCGGCTCCACTGTGCTTGTGTGTTAGCGGCTCTCGGGGACCTGGTAATGATTTATTTAGAAGACATCTGGCTTTCTCTCAAAGCTCACTAGTTGAGAGGGACTTCCCTGGTAGTCCAGTGGTTAATACTCCATACTCCCAATTCCGGGGGCCCAGGTTCGATCCCTGATCAGGGAACTAGATCCCGCATGCCACAACTAAAGATCCTGCATGCTGCAACTAAAAACATCCCGCATGCTGCAACTAAAGATCCCCTATGCCACAAGGAAGATCCCGTGTGCCACAACTAAGACCCGGCACAGCCAAATTTAAAAAAAAAAAAAAAAAATTTACAATTAAAAAAAAAGCTCACTGGTTGAGGAGCCCAGAGTTTGGCATAAATCGGACATTTGTTGAATGACCAAATGGTCAAGATTTTGCATTTGGGAGTTTGTATTAGTTTTATATTGTCATTGTAACAGATTCCTACTAGCCTAGTGCTTTAAGCAATAAAAATAATAGTTCTGGAGGTCAGAAGTCTGAACCAAGTCTTACAGGGTGTTATGGGGTTGAACTGTGTATCCTCCTTCTTTTCCTGAGTCTTTATTTCTTATCTGTGAAGGGAAGACATTGATGCTCACCTGTTACCTGTCAGCATGTGTGTGTGTTGTGTGTATTAAATAAGGACTATGTGAAAACATGTAACATAGCATTTATTAACTAGTCTCCAGCAAGAACCAGTTACCCTTTTGTTTCCTACTCACAGTGCAGTGGTTTTCAAAGGTTAGCACATATCAGCTCCTTTTGGGGCTGTGCTGACCAGTTTAGTAGCCACTAGCCACCTGAAGTGTGGCTAATCCAAGCTGAGATGTGCTGGATGTATTAAATAAATACTGGGTTTTGAAGACAGTATAAAAATTGTATTCAGACTATACTACAAAGTTACAGTAATCAAGACAGTATGGTACTGGCACAAAAACAGAAATATAGATCAATGGAACAGGATAGAAAGCCCAGAGATAAACCCATGCACATATGGTCACCTTATCTTTGATAAAGGAGGCAGGAATGTACAGTGGAGAAAGGACAGCCTCTTCAATAAGTGGTGCTGGGAAAACTGGACAGGTACATCTAAAAGTATGAGATTAGATCACTCCCTAACACCATACACAAAAATAAGCTCAAAATGGATTAAAGACCTAAATGTAAGGCCAGAAACTATCAAACTCTTAGAGGAAAACATAGGCAGGACACTCTGTGACATAAATCACAGCAAGATCCTTTTTGACCCACCTCCTAGAGAAATGGAAATAAAAACAAAAATAAACAAATTTTTTTTATTTGACTTAATGAAACTTCAAAGCTTTTGCACAGCAAAGGAAGCCATAAACAAGACCAAAAGACAACCCTCAGAATGGGAGAAAATATTTGCAAATGAAGCAACTGACAAAGGATTAATCTCCAAAATTTATAAGCAGCTCATGCAGCTTAATAACAAAAAAACAAACAATCCAATCCAAAAATGGGCAGAAGACCTAAATAGACATTTCTCCAAAGAAGATATACAGACTGCCAACAAACACATGAAAGAATGCTCAACATCACTAATCATTAGAGAAACGCAAATCAAAACTACAATGAGATATCATCTCACACCAGTCAGAGTGGCCATCATCAAAAAATCTAGAAACAATAAATGCTGGAGAGGATGTGGAGAAAAGGGAACCCTCTTGCACTGTTGGTGGGAATGTGAATTGGTACAGCCACTGTGGAGAACAGTATGGAGGTTCCTTAAAAAACTACAAATAGAACTACCATATGACCCAGCAATCCCACTACTGGGCCTATACCCTGAGAAAATCATAATTCAAAAAGAGTCATGTACCAAAATGTTCATTGCAGCTCTATTTACAATAGCCCGGAGATGGAAACAACCTAAGTGCCCATCATTGGATGAATGGATAAAGAAGATGTGGCACATATATACAATGGAATATTACTCAGCCATACAAAGAAACGAAATTGAGCTATTTGTAATGAGGTGGATAGACCTAGAGTCTGTCATACAGAGTGAAGTAAGTCACAAAGAGAGAGACAAATACCGTATGCTAACACATATATATGGAATTTAAGAAAAAAAATGTCATGAAGAACCTAGGGGTAAGATAGGAATAAAGACACAGACCTACTAGAGAATGGACTTGAGGATGTGGGGAGGGGGAAGGGTAAGCTGTGACAAAGCGAGAGAGAGGCATGGACATATATACACTACCAAACGTAAGGTAGATCGCTAGTGGGAAGCAGCCGCATAGCACAGGGGGATCAGCTCGGTGCTTTGTGACCACCTGGAGGGGTGGGATAGGGAGGATGGGAGGGAGGGAGACGCAAGAGGGAAGAGATATGGGAACATATGTATATATATAACTGATTCATTTTGTTGTAAAGCAGAAACTAACACACCATTGTAAAGCAATTATACTCCAATAAAGATGTTTAAAAAAATTGTAAAATAGCTCATTAATATTTTTATTGGTAGCATGCTAAAATGATATTTTTGTAGTACTGAGTTAAATAATATATGTTAATAAAATTAATTTCACCTATTTCTCTTTACATTTTTTACTGTGGCTGCTAAAGAATTTTAAATTACATACGTGAATTACATTCTATTTCTATTGAACAGCGTTGCTGTGCTGGGAATATGCCAATTCCCAGGATCTACTGCTTTGTAACAAGCCACCCAAAATGTAGTCGCCTAGAACAAGACCACTTTTTATTTTTTGAAATTACCAGAAGTGACTGGATCTCACTGGAGGGTCCGTGACTGCTCTCCCTCGGGCGTCTCATGCATTTGCGGTCGTGGACACTGCTGTGGCTCGGTCTGATGTCTGCGGCCAGGGGGCTCCTCCCTGTGGCATCTCAGTCCCCTGGACCTCTCTGCTGCCCTCTCTCCAGTGAGGAACACTGGGCTTCGTAAATGGCAGCTCAAAATGGTCAGGCCTTATTAATGCCTGGCTTGGTAGTTTTAGCACACCATTTCCTCGCCATTCTATTGGTCTGAGCAGTCACAGAGCCGGTGCTGACCATGGGGGAGTGACACAAGCTTCACCACTTAATGGGGGGCACCAGACACTGACAGCGGAGGCAGAACTCTTGGGGGTTGTCTTGGGGACAAGCTGTCACACTCTCCTTACTCACAGAGTTTGCCATTCAGCTTGTCTAAGGTGGGACTTCAGGATGTGTGTATTTCACAAGCATCCCCAGGGATAGGAGACTTCCCTAGGGGGCTTTCATAAGATCATGGAGATCTTTGGTCCAGTGTTGCCTCTAGCAGTTATTTCTAAAAGAAATTTAGGAAGAGGCAAAAGGAAGACATTTTTTCTGGATTTTAACCATCTGTTGTTATCTCCACGATCTTGTATAATTACAGAATGGTTATAAAGTCAATGTTAATGTTAAGCCTTAGCTGGGGGTGGGAGCCAGGTTCCAGAGTCCTAAGGAGTGACCTGTGCGTGTGCAGACTATAAGCCATGCAAAACCACAGGAGAGAGCAAGAATAGTCTGTGTGTGTGCATGTGAGTGTGTGCACATGTGTATAGGCACCTGGGCGTGTGTGTGTGTGTGTGTGTGCGCGCGCATGCATGAGTGTGTGGCCTGGTACTGAGAATGTGAGCACTGGAGCCCACCTGTGTGGCCACTTCTCCAGCTGTGTAACCTAAGGGAAATTTCTTAACTTTTTTTTGCCTTTTTTTCCTCACATAAAATGGGGCACAACAAAATCATATAGTTGTTGTGAGGATTAAATAGGTCAACACCTACAAAGCACTTAGAACACTGTCTGGATGGCACACAGCAAGTGCTCAGCAGTGCTCTTTTATTTCCAGAGAGTTGTTTATGGTTCAGTTTTATACCTCAGTAATCTCCTTTCTCTCTGTGTCTCTCTCTCTCCCTCCAGGGAAGTGAAAAAAAGAACTGATGAGCATGACAGCAAATCCATTACCAATCTGAGTGGGACCAGTTCCAAAAAGTCAACCCAGATGAAGAATTGTTGCAATGGTTAAATCCAAAAGATCCTTGGCCCACGAAGCCTTCATTCCCAGAGTACTGAATGTCCGTGACTTATCTGCTTCCTACATGGAGTGGTACGTCCTACAGGCCCTGTCGTATGGAGAGTTACAGTGTGGGAAATCTGAACTGTGCTCTCAGGTCCCTCCAGAACCTCGGCTCTTTTTTGCTATGTTTCAATGAGTGATTTGGGCCCCCTGGTTAAATATACCTGTCTTATCCTTACAAAGTCTTAATAGATAGTGTGTAAATGTTTTTAAAGGGGTTAAAAAAAAAAAAAAAGCACATGCTCAGATCAGAGCTATAGAAGAAATTCACTGACGTAATTAGGTTCATGTGGTAAATAACCTATGACATTTACTTCCAATATTCAATACTAGCAAACTAATAAAAGGGGGTTACCATCCTAGCTTTGCTGTAAACTAGCCTTGTGGTCTCAGACGTGTTGCCAACCCACATTACATCCATTTCCTCATCTGTAAACAAGCAGCTTATAGCCTTTCAGGCCTAGGCCCTCTCAGCTCTGTAGCTCTTTTAAGGAGTGAGAAGGAGAGCATGATGGCCCACAGTTAATAAGGACTCTGCTTGTCTGTACTTTTAATTTTTATTTTTTTATTTATTTTTTTGCCATACGCGGGCCTCTCACTGTTGTGGCCTCTCCCCTTGCGGAGCACAGGCTCCGGACGCGCAGGCTCAGCGGCCATGGCTCACTGGCCCAGCCGCTCCATGGCATGTGGGATCTTCCCGGACCGGGGCACAAACCCGCGTCCCCTGCATCGGCAGGCGGACTCTCAACCACTGCGCCACCACGGAAGCCCTGTCTGTACTTTTAAAATATTGGGGTATTAATTTTTCTCACTTCTTGTACAAGAACAGAATTTGAGAAAAAATGGTAATGTTTTAAGCTCCAGTGGAGACAGAAAAATCTATTTTTTATATATAAAGAAAGAAAACAAAATAAGTGTTTTGGGGGACAAAAATAGTTTGTATATAAAAGAGGGTATTTTTTAATCTCAGAATACTTATAAAGTCAATGGTTTGAATTCACTGTTAAAAATTCTAATGAAAAAATATAAAGCGACATGCAACTAAAAATACAATGCCCAGGAAAGTTGTCACACTTCACTTAAAAAAAAAAACACCAGCAAGAGACTGCCAGGGGCTGGTAAAAGGGAGGAATTGAGAGTGACTACTAATGGGCTATGGTTGCTTTGCGGGATGATGAGAATGTTCTGGAATTATATTGTGGTAATGTTGCACAACTTGGTGAATATACTAAACCCCACTAAACTGTATACTTTAAATGGTGAATTTTATGGTATGTGAATTATATCTCATTCAAAAAATACACTAGTATTGATTTAACATTTTGCTGAATGAAAATATGCATGCTCAAACCTCCCCATGGTTTACGCATGGTTTAAGAGTATAATCTCCAGAAAAACGCAAATCCCCTAACTCCCTGGTTGCCAGCATTCTCCTCCTTAAATAATGAACAGTGAAAGAAATGTTACATGTAGTTTCGGAAAATCACCTCTTTTGAAGAGGAATTGTGGTTAGGGTACAGGTAACTCAGAGTCCTTTGTTTCAGGTGATTAGGGACTCATCCTCACCAACAGCCTGATAGGTTTTGCCCTCCTAGAAGCCGTACTGCCTCCCAGACTTCCCCACTGAAATGTCTCCAAAAGCCAAAGGAGTCAGTACCTGACCCCAGGGTGGGTCAGCAAGGCATGCTCTTTGGTTTTTGGTTTTGGTTTTCAGTGGCCTGAACCAGCTAAGTTATTCCCAACTAGAGTCTCGAACTTACCTTTGTTCATAGGTCCAGGCCCCAAGTAGCCTGCTGAAAAAACTTAAATAGCAGCTCTTATTTATTGTAATACATAAGCTAAAAACATCCCTCTTGTAGAATTAAAACAATTCTATTTATGATTTTTATGATCATGTTAGCACACAGAGATTATAATTAGCCACAATGTCCGTTTAGCTTTTCAAAGTGTGCCTTCTCTCTACTGGTGAGATCTAGTTCGGTTTGTTTTTTGTTTTTTGTTTTTTTTTTACTGGAAAGTTGGTTCTGTCCTCAACAACTCTACCATGGATTCCTGTTTTCTGTTTTTTGGTCCCAGGAGAAAAAAAAGTTTACATTTTTTACCAAAAAGAATGCCTTGCTGGTGGGGAATTGTCAAACTGAACCAGGGAGGGATGGTTATTTTTGTGCCATGGTGTGATGAAAGTTTTGCCACTGCTGTTTGCCTAGGTGGCATCTATGGAGCCTAGGTTAGAATAGGCCTGACACCTATGTGTTGATATATGGTACTCAAGTTTAGGTGTTTGGTGCAATTGCACAAAACTGTGTTGGTATACATGTTATTGTGTTGTCTTTATTTATTTTCCCACAAAGTGTCTATATTTGTCTTACAATCTGTATATAATAGTATACCTTTGATACAGAAGTATTATCTTGGTCTTTGCTTCTGGGTTGTACAGCCAGTGCACCCAACTTGATTAGATTAGATAGGTGCCTGTGATTAACAAAGCAATCATCTTTAACTAATTGAACCTGAATAGATATTTTTGCAACAAAATCCAAATTAGAGACTTATAGCTCCATTAGAGACTTACAGTTAGCAATCTTGTTTAAAGAAAAGCTACTTATAGCTCTTTCAGTTGCCTTGCTAGGAAACCAAGATTATTACTAGCATTTGACTTCGTGAAGGTGTTCTCAAATTTAGAGTATATTTTTGGTAAGAACAAAAATAACTAATGTTTTTAACTTGAACTTAATTTGCTACACTTGCATAGTTCTATGCAAGTAACTCACCTTGTCTCAATTTTTCCTTGGAGAGCTTTTAAAATCACAGTTAAACTACACTCTTTTTTATGTATCCTGACACAATGGATAATATTTTAGTTTTGTCATGGAAAAGAACATTGGCTATGGAGACATTTTTCACTGTTAACTTTTAGCCTCATGCATTTTCATAATTTATTTTTTCCACTTGCTGCTTTATATGACATATGTGACATTTGATTATTTAATACTAAATATGATTTGCATGAAGCCAAAGCGTACAACCCTCTTGCTGAAGATAAAATTGAGTTTAAAGATATTTATTTTCATATTTGTACAGTGATCGGCTTCAGAGTCACGTTTTTTGTGGGCTTTTATTGTATATGTGTATGAGAAATTTCATATGTATATATTAAGAAGGCCTCAGTACTGAATAATTATTTTATGATTTTGATTTACATGGTTGACATTTTCATGGTATCGGCTATATTTCGTTTATACTGTTTATTTCTCTTCAAACCATTAATAATTATCCCGTAAAGTGTAATTTTTATAGCAATGCAAATGTCTAAGGAACTACAAATATTTTCTACATCATAAATTCAATAAAGCATGCTTGCTTTGGCCTTCTGGTGTTTCTTCAGCTTTGCTGCAGGCATTGCTGAAGTAATTTTAGTCCTACGATGTGCCTACGTGAAACCCTGCCTCTAAAACACTGGCCTGGGCAGCTGGCTGAGAGAGAAAAGGATGAACACATGGTGTGTGGTACTGTGGCACATCATGTCATCTCGGCCAGCGGGGCTACAGGTCGACCAGCTTGGGGTGTGACAGCCAGCAACAGTAAGGCTTTCGCAGAAAAATTTCAGGACGTGCTCTGGCAGTTCTCATGACCTCAGGGGTTAGGCCCCTCCTCTGACACCCCTGCGTGGCCCCCCACCCTGCCTAGCTAACTCCGCTCATCCTTCTGCTTTAGTTTAAACATCACTTCCTTCAGGAAGTTTCCCTTCTCAACCCCAAACCAGGATGAGGCTGCCTGCTTTCACCTGTAGAGCCCCCTTCCTAACTGGTCAGCATCCTTATTGCCCTCATACTTGTTTAACTAGACATAGCCTCTGAGCTTTATCCCTCTTGTCTGCTGCTGCCTCCCCTCTGCTATACACAGTGCTTGAATGGGAAATCAAAGAATTAACTGTTTAAAGGCAGGCTTTGCAGAGTTTCTGCAGACACACATACACAGAGACATACATACACAATACACAAGGACAGTATAAATAAGAGGCAACATATTTTGGTGGCCACAGGTCTGAGCTCTGCAGCCAGCCTGCCTGGGTTTGAACCTGGCCTCATGTACCTACTAGTCGCTAACTGTGAATAAGGGGCTTAATCTTTGTGTACCCCAGCTTCTTCATTGGTAAAATAGGGGTGACAACAATACCTTTCTCATGGAGTGGTTGTGAGGACTATATGAGTGTATGTATGGAAAGGCTTAGAATAGAACCTGGCATTTTGATCACCCTCAGTGAAAAAAGAAAAACTTTTGAGGCACCACTGATCCCATTGGTCTTGCTCAGGGCCCTGGGTACTACCATCAATATGACAGAACTCCCGAAATTTACCAGATTACTTTGAGGAATGGGGCATTGTAGAGGATTCACTTGGACATAAGTTCATTTACCTCCCACGTATATTCTTGGTATTTCATTAGGCACAAAGTTGGGGTATCATATAGGACAGAATATTCTGTAAAGAGTAGATTAAAAGAGAAGGAAATCATTGAGAGAAAAATGAGGGCCTGAAAGTTAGAATGGAAAGTTGTGAATGGAGTCCTTATAAGCGTATGCTCTCCGTTTATTAAGGGGTGACTGGATGAAGTAGTTGAAAGGACGAAGAATGTAACAGAGCTCTGACTGGGCTTTCAAATCTAAATGACAGTAAAAATGGTGGTGGGTATTGGGGTTATTTAAATGGAAACTAACCTTTATACTATGACCAATAGCCTGTTGACAAGGATTTCCTGTGTATATATCCAAAAGTCCACAGGATGGGAATGAATCTCCAACAAAGCATATTGTTTTGCAAGCCGTAAAATAAAAAATAACATCTTTTCTTTCCAGATCTAGACATTAAGATGTTTTCATAGCTGAAAATGGAAAATAGGCACAAATGCTTCAACTTGAATTACAGGTTAAGCTAAATTTTCAAGTGCAAAATTCTACGAATAATTACCCAGTTTTAAATTTTTTTCTGCATATCAGGTTTATTTGTGAATTTATATTTCTTAAATTTCTGTAGAATGGGAATTTAGTTGTAAGGCCCTTTAACTCGTGACCTCTCAGGCTGGCAGTTCAGGAACCATGTTTCGTGGTATTTGACATACATTTTTATAGAGTCCCTGACTGTCCTTAGGATTTGAGCTTTCTGAAAATTTCTCAATCCCAGTTTTCTGGCACATCTTCCCACTGCTGTGCAGCAGGGTAGAACTCAAGAGCTGGATAAAGATCTCTTCAGAGGAAGTTCTGAGTTCCAGTGTACTTTTAGGAGTAAAACTAATGCTCTTTAATTCGCCACAAATATCTTCTCTTCTTGATCAGTCATTTCAGAAACAGATATATTTACTCTTAGATAATATCCAAAAATTTCTTAACATGACCCCTCAGGCCCTCTGTGATCTGACTCCTAACTGTTCCTTTGCTAATTCAGTTATGTTTATTGAGCCTGACTGTCATGGGTGCAATTCTAGACCCAGGGGATGCACAGTGAGTAAGATCTGAAGCCGACTGCGTTCTGGTGGAGGCTGACAACAAACTTGTAAACAAATAAAGAAGATCCACATTCTGCCTCCTCCCCCTCTTTCTCCACCCCAAAGTCCCCAGTCGGGCACAGGAAACTGTCCCTCCGTCAAGCCTTGCTCTCTCCCCTCCAGCCCTTTACTCAGCTCCACTCTCTGCCTGGAACACCACTCTGTCTGCTCTCGTCATCTGCTTGCCCAACTCCTGTCTGTCCTGCACATCTCATTTCAGAGACCGCTTCCTCCCAGCAGCTCTACCCAACCCTGGGGTCTGAGCTAGAGCCTCTCCCCCATGATTTCTACCCCCAATGCCCATGGTAGACTTGGAGACTGCATGTCTCACCAAGATGAGCAGGTTACTTGTGTGCCTGGCATGCTGGATGATTTGTCTCCTGCAGCCGTTTAGACTTTACTGAGTGGGGGTAACCTTTCCCCACTCTCAGTGCACACTTCAGCAGCCTCATGACTTAAGATTCCTCTAGATCAGGGTCTCAAGGGTTTTTTTAATGTCACAGACTCCTCTGAAGCTGAGGAGCCCCTTGGAATAATGTTTTTAAATGAATAAAATGAAATACGTAGGATTATTAAGGAAACCAATGATACTGAAAGACTGTTCCCAGTCACAGATACCAATAATCCTATTGGGGTTTGTTGCTAGCATTTTATATTAAATGAAATGCTAAATTCCAATCAGAGTTTAGTAAAAAAATAAACATGTAATTTTTTCCCATTCAAGGTAGAAATATAGATTTTTACCCATAGACCCAATGGGTCCATGGCCCTAAGTAAGAACCCCTGCCCTGGGTGAGAAGCTGCAAACATAGTATATTCAGAAGAGAATTCCCACATAGTAATCAAAACTCCGAGCTTGACTTAGTGGTATTAGTCCTCTCCCTGATCCAGTTCAGTTCTGCTACAGCCTGGAAGCTCGCTGTGGGAAGCGGGGATTGGTCCCCCTGCTCTGTCCTACATCCCTGACTACCACTTACTGGTGATACACTCCCCTCCAGGTTCCAAGCAAGGGGAGCATGATGTTAACATTATAGATGCTGTTTTATATGTTAGCAAGCCAAATCTCACAGAAGAAAAAGAATGCATGTGGCCAATTGTTCTTGACCATCAAGTGTGCTGAAGTTTAAGGATAAAATGTGGTCCTTGCAGGAATGTGTAGTAATCCACCTCCTGCCTGTATAACTGCAGCTCTGAAACTAGTCTGATTTAATCATCCCTCTTATAGCCATGAATATGGGCTGAGGAAGTAAGAAAGGTTAAAGATTGAGGATAATTGGGTTAAGAAGCAGAAATAGTGAATGTTTTCTGGGGTGAGATGGCATAGCATTTTTCTCCTCTCTAAAACCCCACTGAAACTAGAATCAAATGGGTTTTTCTTTTAAAGATGCAGAGCCACAAAGGCAGAAGACAATAGGAACAAAATAATGAAGCTGGAGAGTAGATGGAAAACTTGGAACCGAGTTAACAACCTAAGAAAGCTGAACCCTAAGGTAGTGGGGGAAAGCTGAGAGCAATCTAGGTTTACACTGCCAATTTCCCAAAGGCAGAAGCACGTACCTCTGGAACTGGGAGTATAAGGGAAGGTGGGGTGAAAGTAGTTTGAGAAGCAGTTTTATCCTTAAATATTGTTCTCTCATGCTACGCCACTACTACTCTGACCAAAGTCTGGAGATGTATTTTCTGGAGTAAAACAGAGGGATGCTAGATTGGGGGCTATATAAGGCACGGTTGAGTGTGTTGGTACTGTTCAAAAAGCAGGGGAGTTAAATGACAATATGTAATCTGAGCGCTCAGTGCTAAAAGCTAATACTACCCACTCAGCTTTCAGAACACTGATGCTTTTATCTTCCAGAGATTGAAAGACTTTTCCCTGGAGTAATGACCAGATAAGAGGAAAGACCTTTTCTAAGAAATGCACCCTGCCTCCATCACCCTACAGTAAAGTTCAAAGTTGGCAAGTCGTTCCCATCACTCAGAACTTTCAATCAGGATGTTAGCTCCCCTGAACACCTGAAGGATCACTGGATTTTTGTGGAAAGGTTCTAACATGGAAAACAGAGACCAAATAAAACAGAAAAAATATCAACTTAGGGAAACAGAGCTTATGCAGAGAAAAAAAATCAATATATTTAGAGAGATAGACAAAACTACTGCAGCCATGAAACAAGAACAAGATACTACCAATAAGGAACATTCATAAATCAAAAATAAGATCTTAGAAATTCAAAACATGACAGCATAAGTTTACAAAAAAGTAAACAATATAGAGTTTGAAAGACAGATTTGAGGAGTCTTACAGAAAGAAAAGTGCAAAGAAAGAGAAACCAGGAGAGGAAGGAAGTCCAATATCCAAAAATAGCTGTTACAGAAGGAGACAACAGAGAAAGCAGGATAACACAATCAAATGTCAAAAGCAATTGATAGAATCTCCCCTCTCTGCTCCCTGTTGGTTATTGCTTAGATCTTTCTGGAGAACTCACCTGGGAGGCTGCTGTAGCTCTCTTGCCTATATCCCACTTCCACTGCCTAACAGCTGCATGGAATGAATGACACCTGGAATGAAGATCACAGCAGGACATGGAGAGGGGCTTGTCCCTCACCCCCAAGGGTAGGCAGGGACAGAAGCAGAGAGGAAGACCATGTAGATGGGGGTCTGAGTACCTGGGGCAGAAGCTGGGATGTTCCTAACCAGGGCATGTAAGGGAGAAAAGCCAATCTGCTTTGCACTCAAAGGAGCTTAGAGCCAGGAAGCCAACTCAAGGTCCAATACTTTTGGAGGAAGGAGCTGAGTAAATCTCAGCTGCAATCTGTTTGCCCATAAAAGAGCAGTGGGTTTAGCATTGAAGCTTCTGGGAAAGAACCACAAACACAAGAGGTTTTCTAAACATAATGGGTTGGCCAAAAAGTTCATTCGGGTTTTTTCCATAAAATGTTATGGAAAATACCTGAGCTGGTCGAGTTCCTGCCAGCAGCCTGTACTCAGCCCTGCGCGGTGTCTCATTTCTACACCACCTATACCTGGGATCCGTCACCACTTTCCTCCTTTCCACCAGCCTTGCCTCCCTGAATATTCATGTATCCTTTTATATATACTTACTTTTATATATGTATATTTATATGTATTTCATGTATATTATATGGTGCTAAACTCAGTCGGCTGTATCCCCTCCCAGGATTTGCCTGGTGCCTTCCCCTTAGAGGATGACTCCTGTCCTTTCCCCAACCAAAGACTGCATCATATAAGCTTGCCAGCTCCAGCCCTTCATTCCTGTCATCCTTCCCCATTTCTTCATTACGTCCCACTGCATTTCAGAAAGCACCAGAACTACTCACCTTGACTGTCAAAAGAAAACTTTAAGGCTTTAGAAACTGTCCTGTCCCATTAACCAGACCAGAAAGTGGCCAGGAATCTAGAATTTAATGCCACACCTAAGTCTTTAACAATCAGATAAAAGGCTCAGAACTGAACAGAGTCTGTGGCCCCTTCACCTCTTTCTGAAGATGTCCAATAATTGGCTATTTCAGAGAAATATCTGTTTATCATTCATGTAAATATGTGAAATTCTCTAAAACCCTTGGATTGAAATGGAGAAAGCTGGGGAGGGAGGTGGCTGAGAGGCAAGCTGAGATCTGTAAGCATCTACTAAGAAATGTAAGCCCCTCCAAACTACTTGTTGTCTCCACGCTCCCTCACTCACAGACTGAATGAAGTTCCTCCTACAGACTGTTTTAGGAGGTCATTCTGAGACATTCCTAGAGCTCCTTCCTGCTTCCTGTTCAGTCAGCCTGCATCCCACCCCCACCCCCAGCACCACCACCGGATGGGTGATCCACCACCACCGGCAGCCTGGCTGCATTAGAATGGATCTCTTAATGGTGGCAGTCACATTCCCTTGACCTCCTGAGAAGGCATAAGCGGACCCTGTCCTAGCTTCTTCTGTTAACTGGGTTGGAGCAGGAACTTGTCTCCCTGGAAGGAAGGCTGGAACCCCAGACCCTTCAGAAGGCCATGGCAGAACAGCATAGCTCAGGGCTGTGCTTGTTCCACTCGATGTAGGTTAAGTATAAGTAAAAGATTCGGCTCACCCCTTTCCCTTTGGAAGGAAACTTCTGGCTGAAGTGGCCAAAGAATGATTTCAGAGAAAGATGATAAACATGAACAAAGGGCAGCAAAACTACAACACAAGCAAAACATTACAAAATCCTTGAGCATGTGGTTTTTACAATTTTCAGGCCAAATGTGTGACCCTTGGAAAGGATGCAAATTCTAAGGTCAAAGTCACAAGGATGGAATGTGGAAAAAATCATCAGAGTTAGAATCCTAACTCTGACATTTGACAAGTTACTTAACATTTCTGAGCCCCAGTTTCTTCATCTGAGAAAGGGAGAATAACTGTACATCCATACCCAAAACATCATTCACTGTTAATGTGCTGGTAATTCCCAAAGCCACTTCTCTGCACTATCCTTTCCTCTGAGCTCCAATCGTACAGCCAACAAGCAGGGGAAGCTCCATCTTGCTCCAAAGACAATGCAAATTAATTCAAATTTTCCAAACGTCCACCACCCCACCAAACTGTTTTCTAATGTCAGGGAATGGATGTCACTATACATCTACTCAGACCATACACCGAGTCAGTCACTGGGTTCTAATTTTGGTATCAAGTTGCCCCTTTTCCTCTATTTTTTACTGCCTCTGCTTATAGTTCAGTTTCTCACTCTTCCTTTCCTGAATAATTACAATAGAGTCTCATATCCCCAGGGCTTAGAATAGTGGCTAGTGTACAGCAATACCTTAATAGTACTTGAATCAATCCAAAGTCTGGACTGAGGGGGCAGATAAATTACTGCATCAGTGTGATGAGTGCTATGGTATGTGAGGTCCTGCCACAGGAGGAAGTAGTCAGCTGATGAGGAGGACTGTAGGATCACATAAAGGGGTCACAATGAAAATGACCTTGAGAGGCATCTTGCATTTAACAATTAAAATATTTGAGTACTTACTATGTGCCAGGAACTATGCCAGACATTAACAGTCACCAAGACACAGGCCTTGCCTCCATGGAGATCATTATCTTGTGTAGTAGAAAGTCTCACATGCTCAGATTGTCTAATCAGAATATACACTTGGATGTCCAAAGTTTATCTCAAAAGTGAACTAATTCCCTGTGCCACCACTGCCACCACCCAATCACACATACCAAACCTGCTCCAATCACAGTATTTCCCACATCAGTTAATGGCACCTTTCTCTTGCCAGTTTTTCAGGCCAAAAATATTGGTGTCATCCTTGATTTTATTTCTAACAATCTGTTTCTGATCCATCAGTAAATCCTATTATCCCTACCTTCAAAATGAATTCAGAATATAACCTCTTCTTGCCTCCTCTGCTACTATGATTACTGCAGTAGTTTCATAACTATAATCACTCTGCTTCTTTCTGAGACCATGAGAATGTGGTCTATGTTGAGGATAGGCCATATCTATCCTCAACATAGAAGCCTTATAGTGCTCAGGGAGGGTACTGGCTACAGATGATAGACAGATGGATGGATAGAAAGACAGACAGAGGTATATAAAACCAAGAGACCAGGTAAGGTCACCAAAGGAATGAGTATAAATGAAGGAGAGATCTAAAAACTGGGCTCTGGGACATTCCAACATTAAGAAATTGAAAAGGGAGGGACTTCCCTGCCGGCCAGTGGTTAAGACTCCACTTTTCTACTGCAGGGAGCACAGGTTCTATCCCTGGTCCGGGAACTAAGATCCCACATGCCGTGAGGTGCAGCCAAAAAAGCAGAAAAAAGAAAGAAACTGGAAGGGAAAAGAGGAACCAGTAAGCAGAGGAGACTGAGAAACAGTAGCAGGGAGGAAGGAGGAAATCCAGAAGAGTGTGACATACTGGAAGCCAAGAGGGGAAAATACGGCAAGGAGAAAGTGATCAACTGCATGAAAAATTCTGAATTGGCCAAGTAAGATGAGAATCCAGAGTTGAACACTAGATTTAGCAACACTGAGCTCACTCATGGCTTTGAGAACAGACTCACATGTGATGGAGGTGAAGGCATGACTGGGGTGGATTCAAGGGAGAATGAAAGAAGAGCAGTTGCTGATAGCAAGTGTAATCAATTCAAGGAGGTCTGTTCCACAGAGGTGCAGAAAAACAAGGATACAGCTGTAAGAGGAAGAGGGGCGCAGAGAGGGGTTTTTTTGAAGGTGAGAGACAAAGTGTTTGATGTTGACATAAATGATGCACTTGAGGAGTGATAAACTGATGATGCAGGAGAGCAAAGGGAGAATGCTGGAGCCCTGTGGTGGTTACAGGTGAGGGGATGAGAGCAAATGTCCAAGTCCAGGAGATGGCCTTGGAAAAAGCACAGAAACTTTGCTGGTGGCTAATAGAGAGAAGGAAGCATTAATGAGGTAAGACTTTGAGTATTAGAAGCAAGATTGCTCCCCCATGTACGACAGTGTGGGCAAAAACTCAAAAGGGTAAGTGAGGAGCTGGGAAGGGACCATGGCTGGGGGTGGATGGAGGGGTATGAAGAACCAAAGCTGAAAGCCACAGGTGGAGACGGATTTTGGAAGTTACGAGGGCAAACTACTATTACAGCGTATGCAGTGGGTGTCCAAGGTCGCTGAGTTGCTGATCATGTGTGTGAAGAAGGTGCTCTTGGAAGACAAGCAGCAAGAAAGATTGCAGAGAGGTTCTAGATGCAGGCAGCCTTGCGCATGAGGCTAGAGGCACAGTGCAGGTGTGGCATCCTAGTGTCCATCCAGAGACTGGAGATGTCTGAGGGTAGGAGGAGAGACCTGGGAAGCAGAAAGACAAAGAGGCTGCCCTGAGTGATGGAAGGGACCTCTGTTTTGGACATCTCATTTCTCTCAGAAGGTGGCACGTCTGCATTTCCACCTTCTGACCTACCACAGAGGAGCCAAAAGCTGCAGGAAGGGCAGGAAGTGCTGTAGCTTCCTCGTGCTGTGGTATGGGGACTGTGGGATGCCCCTGCCTCACTGATTCCTAAGGAAATCCAGGATGGCTCAACATACCATCAAACCAGGACGTGGGGCATGACTCTTCCTCTGATAGGACCCAGCACTTAGCACAATGTGTCCTGCTAGCAGGATGCAGAAAAGCCAGGAGGCGAAGAAGCATGACTGTGTCCCTGCTCTGAAGGGTGATTCTGTGCCTAACAGATGGGAGCTCAGGCCCTGCTGTGGCCCCCCAAGCTGAGGAGGCACAAGGTCCAGGCCTGCTGAGCCACACCCTCCAGTGTTTTCCTAAAGCATCCCCAAAGATCATAGGGGGTCCTGTGGCAGGCACATCCTCCATGCCTGGTGAGAGCTGGGCAGAGAGCCACAGAGCAAGGAGAGGAGAGGGAGGCCCGGAATGAAGGGAATTGACTCAGAAGGGTCACAGCAGCATCACGTGGGAAGCTGAGGTTAATGTGCACACATCCTGGCTTAGGTGGAGCGGGTCCTTCCCATGTATCCCACCTGCCACGTGCCGGCATTGGCTTATGCTGCTGACCAAGTTTTGCAACAAAGGGCTAGGGGCACAGAGATGAGCTGGAACCAAGACCTTACGGATTCTCAGTTCTCAGCAAAATCAAGAGCTGAGAGAAGACAGAGTCAGAGCCTATGATTCATGCAGGATGTTGGAGAAGGATGAAGCCTTGCTCATCCCATCCTATAACCCTAGCACAAGCCCCACCTTCCAGCTCCCCCTCGGCTCAAGAAGTAAAATCAGAATGAAAACTCTCATGGCAGGGCACAAAATCAGGTATTCACTGCTCCAGAATTGCTGGTAGATGCTAGGGATATAGCAATGCTTGCTTGGGAACTTTGGAGTTCGCCTCTGCCCTCTGAGATACCATACTGTCGTGGCGAATGGCTCTGACCTTCTGGAGCCCTTCTCCTGGGCTCTGCAGAGAGCATTTCAGAATTCTACAGAGAGCATTTCAGGCAACCGAGTGCCTGCAGTGCGGGAGAATGGCTTCTCCACAAAATCACTTCTCTTGTTAAACACCAAGTCCCAGCAAATAGGGACCGTGGCTGCTTTGTTACTGTACCTCCTCACTGCAGCCCACGCAGGGAGGGCAACAACCACAGGATGCGCACAGGGGTAAACCCCAAGGCGCTGCTGCTTCCTGCACCTGTGAGAGGGGCTGAGCCTCTGCTCCTCACCATTCATCCAAAGCCGGCTGCTCCACCTGCTCCACGGCACAGGCCTGGGCTGTCACAGAATTAAGGACAAGAGTGGTTCCTGTGTCTACGGCAGGGACAGGAAATAAGGGAGGACAGCCGTGAGGGTGTGTGGGGATGTGAGGAATGAGCACAGGCAGGCCTGTAAGGTGCTGGGGGACGCAGAGGACCAGATGCCTAACGGGGCTTGTGGAGGACTGTCCATTCCCATGCGCACAGACAGTGAGGCCAGGACCCTGAATACTTGATCTGGATGAGAGCGTGGGGAGGAAAGAGGGGGCCTGAAGGAGATCTCTGTTTCCAGAAGGAGGGGTGCATGCTGCCAACTGCCCCCTTTCCCGCCTTGTCCCCCTCCTCCACTGTAACTTCTCTGGGTCCACAGCCGGGTAAAGAGCATATCGGGGGCTTTCCAGAGTGTAGCATTCCCCACACAGAGGCCTCAGGGGCAGGGCCCTGGGCAGGCAGCCGGACACATGGGAATCCAGAGAGTGGGAAGGGAAAGGAAGCCAATCTCTTGCAGTAAATAGTGCTGGCAGCTGGGGCGCATCAGGGGAGAGGGTCAGGGGAAAGTGAGAGGCCAGAGCAGAGTCTCACACACAGTCAAAGACACATGCGTACAGACACCTAGCCACACAGACACATACACAGGAGGACATAAAGTCAACAATGCCACTCAGAAGCTAACTCAGAGTACCCAGAGACATGTTCAGGAAACACACCTACATAGACTCATGAAAACCCTGAGTCAGACATGCCCCAGCAGACTCTGGCACCACACACATGCAGACAGACACAGCCCATCTTGCACACCCACAAACACAAATGCATTCCCAATCCATCCTTCCCAGCCTTTCTCCCCGATAAAACTAATAGGCCACCTCAGGCCAGGTCTGTTTATCCACCTCGAAACTGTGGTTTGTAATTTCTGTCCCATTGCCTGTCCTTTAATAAGGACAGTCTTGGATCCACGCACACACCCCTGGTCTCAACAACTTGGCTGTGTGCTTTTAAAGGAACGCCACGGTCAGCAAGTCAGTCCCCTGCCCTCTTCAGCAGCCCCGTCCTTCACCTACACTCCCATCCCTACCCCCGGGAGCGTCCCCAGTTTACCGCAGGCTCCTGACCCTCAGTCTCTCCGATGCAGCAGAAACAGAATCTAAAGGAAGAGTAAACCAGACAGACCTACTCTGTCAAAATCCCCCTCAGGAAACTGTGAAGAACCAGCTCCTGACTCGTCAGGAAGGAGCCCTTGATACAGGGCATGACCACATGTGTCGCTCTACCCCAAACTTCAACTGCAGTCCATGCCTTTCAACCCTAACCCTAACCTCAACTCCAGCCCCATTCACAAACAACTCTAAAACCAGTCCTTCAAGTGAGACCCTCAGAATAACTGTACCTCATAAAGGTAATGCTGCTGGGTATTACCCAAAAGATGTTTACATGGCCAGGTAAGTTCAGGATAGAAAACTGCGATGTTCCCTCTCCCCAGGAGCTAGATGCCTACTTCCCTCTAGTCGATCGCAGCTTCAGGGATCATAGGGCCATTTATAACTCTCAAGTGCAGAAGGCCAGAAAATGTCCAAAACCTCTCATCTAAACCAGATCAATATCACACAATACGCATAAGGTTAAGTCCCTCTCCAGACTATCTCAGAAGCTTAAAACTGACCCCCAACACAAAATTTATCTCCTTGACCCATTTTGATCTCAATTTCAAACTCAAACAGTATCCTACTCCAACCCTAACACAATCCTAATCTAAGATGCACTAGCTCTTTTTTTTCCTAAAGATCGAGTTAGCTTTACTGAACAGTTCATGAATTGGGCAGCATCCCGTTTAGCAAGTAGAGGGGAGCTCTAAAAGGCTACAGAAAAAGAGAGGTTTTTAAGAGTATGACAAGGAAGTCAAAAACAAAAACAGATTATTTCAGGGTTAGGTAATCTATCTATAGGGGATGAAGGAGATCTATGTGCCAGGTTACCTCATCTTCCTTTGGGGGATGGAAAGGATTACCTCACTGGTGCGGACCAGAAATTTCCATACTGATCAGTTTGGATTACATTCTTGGAGAAGGCTGTAACTTCAATAAGGTCAGGTATTAAGTCTTCCTTTTAGCATAAGTGACTCCATTTTGGGCCTGTCATTTCTTTTTTAACAGGGAAGTGGTGCCAGATCAACTCAGATAGGACACCCCTACTCCACCCACACTTCAGACTGCTGGAGAAGAAAGCAGACTTTTATAGACCCTTTCAATTCTCACCATGTAGATAAGCAGATTCTCCAGCTACTATAGGTGAGATCTACAAGATGCACTAGCTCTTATCAACAGGAACCATAAACGCAATTCCAAATCCTACTTTAACATCACCGTGATTCCAGCCCTATGCTTACCACTACCTACCTCCAATCCGTAACCACTATGTCAGTGCTGTTCCAAGCATAGTCCTAACTCTAACCCTGTCCCTAGGTAGCCACACTATGAGTAAAGTCTGCAACTATGCTGGGCACACAAATATCACACACTTATGAAGGTAATGGGTCATCTGCAGTCCAGGAAGCAGTAGCTTCCTCAGTAACAGCTGCACAGTCATCAGGGCAGCTGGTCCCTGGTGGGCTCAGTGCTCAGCTGGGAACCCAGGAGCACCAAGGCACCCAGGCCCTTTGACCCTTGTTACATATACAAGCGTACAGGGGCCCAGCTCACCCCAAGCCCTGTTCTAGCCCAGCTTCTGAGCTGAAATTCCTGCCATACCCCTCCCCGGCTCCTGCCTGCCAAGCTGGGAGCATCTGTTGCCCTGAAAGCCCCACCAGACAGGCACAAATGGGCCTGGGGCCTGGAGCTGAAGGGAATGTGGCCTCTTCCCAATGTGGGCAATTCCAGACTCCTGCAACACCCGCACCTAGGACCTCCACCCCGGAGCCAGGCCCAGGTGTCCGTCCTAAAGAGGCAGTGGGTCTGCCGACCCTGGGGGTGAGTAGGGGTGGATTAGCACACCTCCTCTCCCAGGCTCCAGGGTCTCAATCTGGCGTTAGGGTGTGTTCACTCTGCGCTCATCAGCAGACGTAAAGCTGAAGTGAGCCACGTGCACCTCCCTCACCTCTCACCCTCGGCACCAGGACCTCCGGTGTAGCAGTCCTCTGTACCTCGGCCACCGCAGAGATTGTCAAACACTACCTAGGCTCTCTCGAGAGCTCACACCAAGCCAAAGCCTTCACCCAACAGACTGGAACACTTAGGTGGATACTCACAGGTCAGATGTGTAGCCATCCGAGTCTCTGCGTCCCCTTCCTTACCGTCTACATCCAGGCTGGCCTGAGGACAAGACAGGGGCTTGGTTCAGGGCTGCAAGCTCCAAGATACGCACATGAGGTGCTTGATAAATTAACAAAATCAGCTTTAACTTCTAGAAAAACAAGTGATAAGGACTGTCAAGATCTGTGCAGGGTGTGAGATTTTACTCTATTTGTAACGTAACTAGCTATCCTGTTACTGTTCCATGAATGCTGGCAGAAGACACAAGACTCCTGGATCAGATATAAAGGATTTTATTACTCATAGCACAACCATAGCAAGAGCTTTAGCATGGTTTTTTGCGTCAGTTTCCCATGTCTACCAAGTGCCATGGGGGTGGCACAGGATCTATGATAGATGCCTGCACATACAGTGGGCTGTGTTACAAGAGAGGAACATCTGTAAGGCAGTAAGGCATATGTGTGCAGCACTGAGGTTCCGTGATTCACAGCTTATTTTATAGTAAGAAACAAGCCTGATCTTTTTCCAGGGGGAAATGTTGCCTTATCTGTCAAGGTTGATTGTTGCAAATACAATCCTGAGAAATGGCATGGAAAACAATCAGGGCCTTGTATTCTTGGCATACCCAGTAAGAAAAACATTCAGGAATACTAAAGGTCCATGAGGGTTTGCCTCTCTCAACAGTGATTAGCAATGCGTAAGAACAAATGGTTCATGAAAAAAACAAAAACAAAAAAAACAGCTTTCCCTATGCTGGAAGAAGTCCCAGGAGAGACACTCTGGTTAAAAAAGAAGTCAATTAACAAAGACCCTACAAATTATGCTTATTCATTACTTCTTTAGCTGATAGGTGGAACTGGGGATTTCTTTGTCCTTATCAAGGAAGAAAAGAGAGAAGACATTATCATAGGCACAACTTGAACGCTGAAAAATTTGTGGTAACCTGAGAAGGGTTTGGAAAAAACTTCAAAGGTCAGGGGCAGGTGGTGGTAAATAGCAGTGAAACAAGAAAGTAGAATAGGCCCATGTGGCTGAATGAAATGGAAGAAATGAGAGCAGATAACAACCTAAACCTTTCCTTGTTTGCAGAGACAGTCTCCAAGGTGGCTTCCCCTCATGATTCCCACCTCCTGGTATTCATGCTTTGTGTAATCCCATCCTCGAGAGTGTGGGTGGACATGTGATTTGATTCTAATCAACAGCACACAGCAAAGGTGATGGGATGTCATACATATGATTATATTACATTACATAATATAAGACTGTCTTCTAGCATACTCTAGAGACTACTTTCTGGCTTGATGAAGTGGCCACGTTGTGAAACCCCATGTGGAAAAGAACTGCAGGTGGCCTCTAGGAATTGTGGTGGCATTTAGATGTTGACAGTGGCCTCCAGCTGACAGCCAGCAAGAAGCTAGGGCTCTCAGTCCCACAACTGCAAAGAAATGAATTCTGCCAACAACCAGAGTGAGCTCGGAAGACTCTTCCCCAGTCAAGCCTCCAGATGAGAACACAGCCCAGCTAACACCTTAACTGCAGACTTGTAAGACCATAAGCAGAGGACCAAGCTGGACAACTGACCCACAGAGACTATGAGATAATAAACTGTGGGTTGTTTTAAACCACATTTGTGGTAATTTGTTACACAGTAATAGAAAACTAATACACTGCTGTAACCGTGAGAGTAAGAGAAGCATCTGTAAGGCAGTAAGGCATACATGGGCAGCATGGAATTTGCGTGTATGCAAGGCACACCCTAATTCCACAGTATGAGCTAGGGAAGAAATAGGGAAGGAGAAGGCATCTAGGGAACTCCTCTCCCTCAGCTCATTCTATAAAGACATGTAGCTATGGAGAGCCTGCAGCCCTCCTAATAGGCTGTAACCATCTCATCCTGCATATTAAATGTAAATTATCCTTTTGTGCCTTCATTTGATTCTTGATGTGGGACTGGCAGACATTTGTAAAAGGCTCAAAAATGTAACTAACTGTGATCTTTAGAACATGGGGAGGGGTAAACCCCAGGCAGTAATAAAGCAAAAGAAACCTTTGAAAAGGGAAGTAGGGATTTCTCTGATCACAGGAGAAAGCTACTAAATTTTGGAATTTAGTCAGTTTCCATAACACATCACATTTCTTTTGGATATTTACCCCAGAGTAGAATTGCTAGGTTATATGGAAGTTCTTTTTAACATTTTGAGGAACCATGAAACATTTTCTACAGCAGCTGCACCCTTTACATTTCCACCAGCAATGCAGCAGAATTCTAATTTTTCCACATCCTCGCAAACATGTTATTTTCATTTTTTTTTTCTTTTTGAGAATAGCCTGCTGTGGATGCGATGTAATATCTCACTGCGGTTTTCATTTGCATTTCCCTAATGACTAATGATGTTGAGCATCTTTTCATGTGCTGGTTGGCCATTTGTATATCTTGTTTGAAGAAATGTCTATTCATGTCCTTTTCCCATTTTTGAATTGGGCTGGATTTTTTGCTGTTGTTGAGTTGTAAGAGTTCTTTTTTTAACTGGATTATTAATCCCTTATCAGCTATATGATTTGCAAATATTTCCTCCCATTCCATGGGTTGTCTTCTCACTATCAAATGATAGTGCCCTTTGAAACGCAAAAGATTTAAATTTTGATGAAGTCCAATTTATTTTTTTCTTTTGTTGTGCTTTTAATGTCATACTTAAGAAACCATTCCCAAATCCAAGGTCACGGAGATTTTCACCTGCTTTCTTCTAAGAGTTTTATAGTTCTAGCTCTTAAATTTAGGCAAATATATACTCTTGCTTCTGTCTCTAATATTTCTTCCCAAATAAAATCTGAAAAACAGATTTCATGATTCCAACCTTTATGACCTTTATCAAGTTGCTTAATCTAAGTCTCAGTTTAATTATCCCTCAAGGGATAATTTCACATTATTTTAAGAGTTATACGATTAAACGTAACTAGTATAGTGCCTCGCACACTGGTGCTCAATAATCCTATGTATCCTTTCTTTTTTCCTTCAAAGTACTTTCTTTACAGGACCTGCCAGAGTCAGTTATTCTACCTGATTTTACTGTTTTCTTCCTGAGAGTCAAGCCCAGAGCCTCAAATCTCCTTTCTTTGCTTCAGAGGTCTCTCTGGTCCTCTCCTCTCTTACACCTTGTTCTCCTACTTAAGTTCCTGCCTCCACTAAAATCCAGCTTGAAGCCAACTGGGCTACCACGGAGAATACACATTCTAACGGGGTTCGGGGAGGAATGGACAAAGGCGCAGTCCCACAGGGCCCCTGCCTCTCGACCACGTTGGAGGGATCACAACTTAAGGCACACTGAACCCTCAAGGAGGTCAAGGCCAAAGACCTTTGGGCATAAGGGAAGTTACTCCTGAACCTCTCCTTCCAGTTAGAGATTCCTTCCAGGCAGTTCTGAGGAACAGTCTCAGGTCCTCCTGTATATATACAGCGGTCCTCTGTGGGGTCCATCCCCACAGTGCAGGCTCCCGAGGCTCCCCATGTTCCCAAATGCTCTTCCACTGAGACAACACCAGAGACCACCCTTGCCGTCCCGCATGTACACAGCTGGTCTCTCTGGGGCTGGTGTCCTGCACACAGGGACTCCCCGTGGCAGCAAATGCAGAGAGAGCCCTGAGAGTCTCCATTCGCACGTGGGTCTTCCATGGGGGCGGCTCCGCACACCACTTCCGGGACGCTCCCAAGAGGTAGAGGCAGGGACACTCGTGGCTCATATGCACAGGGACCCCCTCGGGGGCGGCTCCCATACAACACCTCAGAGTCCGCTGCCCGCAGACCCGCCCCTCACGGTGCCTGCCAGGTCCCCGCCGACCCCGCCCCCGCTTACCGGGACGGCCACGATGCTGGACACTGGTCCGGCGCTGGCTGACCCTAGCCTAGCCGGGTTACCCGAATTACCCGAGCGCTGGGAGCAAGCGGCGCGGGTGGAGCAGCACGGTGAGATGGCGTCAGCCCGCGCGTCTAGAACACACCCACCCTCCGCGCCCCACGCGGGGTATGGCGCGTGCGCACGCGCGAGACGAAATCCGCGGGCCTGGAGACGTGCGCTCCGCCCCGCCCCGCCCCGCCCTCCTGCTCCTCCACGCTCCTCTCGCGCGCTTCAGTCGGCTACAGCAAGCGAGATGAGGCGCCAGAGGACAGCTGAGGAGCGGCGGCCCGCCCCGAAGAGCTGTGGGTCCGGGTGCCAGTGGACGCTCCCCACCAGCGCCGCGGCAGGGTTAGTGCCCGCCCTGAGGAGGCGGCCCGGGAGGGGGCTCCTCGGGGGCTGCGGCACCTCCCAGTACCGCCCGCGCCGGGGCGAAGCGTCCGGCCGCCCGCTCCTGCCTGGGGAGGTGAGAATGACTCACCCGGCGGCCTCGGCTGAAGCCAGCCTCTCCTACCGAGGCCAGCTGCCCACTCAGGCCTCCGGCCCCACGACCCTGGCATCAGGGCATAGACTTTAGCAGTACCGCACAACAGAGGGTCCAAATGAGCCTCACAAAGTGCTTGACTGGCCCAACTCTTTCTGTGCGCCGCTTTCTGAGATGATTGGTCTTCTGTCTCCATCAGCAAAGCTGTACCCTGATGTGGCCCACTTTTTGCTGCAGCACCCTTGTCCTTCAGACTATCCAGTTAGCCGTTCTGAGGGCTGTAATGTGCATTTTTACCGAACTAGGTACTTTGAAGAAAGTGGGGGTAACAAAAAAAGTTAAAAGTCATGAAGCCCCCCAACAACTAATTATAAAGCAATAACTAAAGAAGTACAAACGATATGCTGAGGCTCTTTTTATTTAAATTATTTTTTAATTTTTTAAATATTTTATTTACATTTTAATATACCCCAAGTTTCCAGATGAATTCAGTTTCTATGTCACAAATACAATTCACTTCATCGTGTGGGGAATACAAAGAGGAACTCATTTTGTCCTTACTACCATGAAACTTACCAGTAGGGAAGACAGTACAAGGTCTTAAAGTACAGTGCTATATATTGCTCTCACTTTTAAATGAAATGCCACACACTAAACAGTGTACATATTAAGTAATTTAAACTTCACAACGTCACCATAAAGTACCATACTTTGATTGTTTACATTATACAGATGTAGAAAGTGAGGCACAGAGAGATTAAACAACCTGTCCAAGGTCACCTAGCTAATAAGTGGAATCTGGGTATTCTGACTCCAGAGCCCATACTCCTAACCGTTGGTTTTACTGTACAGCCTCCAGGACCATGTTTACAATATGCAGGATCCCAAGTAAATGTTTTTGCAAGGACCCTGATTATGTAAACAATTTGATTAAAATATGTATTATGAAATTCATGACCCCATGTGAAGTATAATATTTTATTAATGAAGATTTGGGGTAATGGGTAAAGAAGTGGGACTTACATATTTGCTTGCTGTCATATCAGTGCACATAAAATTCTTGGTACTAAGAACCATCTCTTTTTGTCTTTATTTCAGATGCATCATTCCTAGCTAATTTCACATCTCACACATGAGAAAAAGGTAATCATGGTATTATTACTCACAAGGTCATAACTTCAGAACCTTTTTGTTTTGAAACAATATAGATCTTCTTGCCTCTCTAGTTTCCTAATACCATTTATTTAACGCTAGTTACATCATTACTTATGCCACCACATCATCCATCTTGCCACCTGCGAATACAGGCTTCTAAAGACTCTTTCATTGGTTGCTACAGTGTTTCATTAATGATGAGCACAAATGCAAATCTTACCCAGAGTATATAGTCAAGTCTGAATGGTAATTTGTTTTCTAGATTGTTAAATTTACCCTTTGGAATTTTATAATGTAAATGTAGAACAATGTACCTCCAACCATGTCTTTTCTTGAATTCTTTAGGCCATAAGCACAACATTCCTAGAATAATCTTTTAGTGCTGACTGAACCCCTAGCTTACTCACACTGCTACCAGCAGGGAGAATAGGTGAGAGGCCATTGGCTGGTCAAGAAGAGCAATCCCATGGCACAGGATTATCCATCTGTCTTCCAGCATGACGTAAGAGCAACCAGGGAACAACCCTTCGTGATAAACACACTCAAAAAACTAGGAGTAAAAGGGAATTTCCCCAGCCTGATAAAGGGCATCTGCGAAAAAACCACCACTAACATCACTTAATGGTAAAAGACTGAATACTTTCCCCCCTGAGATCTTGAAAAAGAAAAGAATGTTCATTCTCACTACTTATATTCACATTGTACTGGAGGTTCTAGCCAGGTCTATTAGGCAAGAAAAAGAAGTAAAAGGCATCCAGATTGGAAAGGAAAAAGTAAAACTATATCTATTCACAGAACACATGATCTTATACATAGAAAAGTCGTAAGAAATGCACTTAAAACTACTAGAATTAATAAATGAGTTCAGCAAGGTTGCAGATTACAAGCTCAGTATACAAAAATCAGTTGTATTTTTACATACTTTCAATGAATAACCTGAAAATGAAATATTTTAAAACTTCCATTCTTAATAGCATCAGGAAGAATGATACTTAGGAATAAATTTACAAAAGGAGTGCGAAATGTACACTCTGAAAACTGAAAAATTATTGAAAGAAATTAAAAAAGATCTAAGTAAGGATTTTTTTATGAATCACTTCACTATATACCAAAACTAACAGCACTGTAAATCAACTACTCTTTTTTTTTTAAGAAATTTAAGGAAAAAAGATTTTTTTAAAAATCTCAGGTTCATGGATTGGAAGACAACATTATCAAGATGGCAATACTCCCCAGATTGATCTACAGATTCAACACAACACCTACCAGAATCTCAGCTGACTTCTTTGTAAAAATTGACAAGCTAATTCCAAAACACACATGGAACTTCAAGGGACCTTGAATAACCAAAACAATTCTAAAAAAGAATAAAGTAGGAGGACTCACATTTCCCAATTTCAAAACTTATTACAAAGCAACAGTAACTAAGTCAGTGTGTTACTGGCACAAGGAGAGACATATACATCAATGAAATAGAATTAAGAGTCCAGGGATAAACTATCTATGGCCAACTGATGGCCAACTGATTTTTGACAAGAGTGCCAAGACCATTCAATGAGGAGGAACAGTCTCTTCAATAAATGGTGCTGGGGGCTTTCCTGGTGGCGCAGTGATTGAGAGTCCACCTGCCGATGCAGGGGACACGGGTTCGTGCCCCGGTCCGAGAGGATCCCACATGCCGCAGAGCGGCTAGGCCCGTGAGCCATGGCCGCTGGGCCTGCGCGTCCAGAGCCTGTGCTCCGCCAGTGTGTTCATTACATGAGTCTGCCCTTGTTTAGAAAGACACTGATCCCACTGTCCTATCCACACAAGTACCCTCTGTCAGTAGGTACCAAATCAATAAGTAAACCTGTACTAAATGCCTAGTCTACAAAAAGGCATAAGATTGGCTTTGGCTCTGACTCCTCAGCTCTGAGACAGAGGAGCAAGGGCTGGGTAAGTTGCCGTAGAGGAGTTTGCAGCAGATGGTTTTAATGGCTTAGTGGGATGACAGTGATTGTGGGTTATCTGTAAGGTAAACAGTGCACCAGTTGGAGCTGGTGCCAAGTTTGCTGAATCTGATGATTTTGTCTGGGGCAAGAGGTCAGGCTAATGGGAGACTGAGAAATGTTGCAGCAACAAAAAGGTGGCAGTAGCTGCAGGAAGCAGGAGCTGATTGGATAGGAGATAAAGTATTCTGTTCACCTTCTCTTCATCCCACTGGTGTGGGAGAGTCCCACCCTAGGGTTCTGGGAATGGCCAAACACACAACACCTGACACTGGACCTATATGATTGACAGCAATTTATTAATCACATATATTCACAGCCCAGGGGAGGAGGACACAAAACACCATGTAGTGCCACACTGCACTGTTCTCAGAAATAGACTGAACAAACGGGCTACAAGAGGCAGGCTTTGTAGTAACAAGAGGGTGAGGTGACCCTTGGTTCCCATGGGAGGATATGATTGGTTTGTTTGAATAATCCACATGCTGTGGGGAGGTGAAGCCCATTAGGTTAAGGACGGGTCGCGTTCAGCTGGTCCAGCTGACAGGGAAACTAGTGAGTAGGGGACTTTTCCCACTGGGCGAGGGGCATATCTGGTGAGAGTAGAACTCATGGTTAGGCCTCTGGGACCCTGTAAGGCTCAAAGATGTCAAGGCTCAAAGGGACCCTGTAAGGCTCAAAGATGTCCCTACATATAGGGAAGGAATAAAAGCTATTTTGTAGGTTTCCTGACCTGCTATTTAAAAGCTAATACAAGCTGCTTTTTCCTTGTATATTCACCTTATTTGATTTTTATTAACCAATCATTCAGTGCTGTTTGGTAGAAAGTCTTCTTGTTCTTGTATTACGGAATTTTCAAGTTCAAGGAAGTTGTTGAAGGTTAAAATCCATCCCAGGTTCAGGTGGGACTATTCCTAAATTATCTTAAATGTAAGGATCTATTTTGGTTTTGAATAGATAATAAGAGGTTTTTAAAATAGCATGTAGTAATTGTTTCTTTGTATTGATTCACTTTGCTGTACAGTATAAACTAACACAATATTGGAAAGCAACTATACTGCAATAAAAATAAATAATAAAACGATGATACTATATATAGGAAACCCTAAAGACTCCACACGAAAACTACCAGAACTGATAAATAAATTCAGCAAGGTAGCAGGATACAAGATTAACATACAGAAATCTGCATTTCTTTACACTAACGATGAAATATCAGAAAGGGAAAATAAAAAACAATCCTTTTTAAAATCGCATCAGGGAGTTCCCTGATGGCCTAGTGGTTGGGATTCCAGGCTTGCACTACCATGGCCCAGGTTCAATCCCTGGTCAGAGAACTGAGATCCCACAAGCCGCCAAATAAATAAATAAATAAATAATAAAAATAAAATAAAATTGCATCAAAAAAATAAAATACTTAGGAATAAACTTGACGAAGGACGTGAAAGACTTATATGCTGAGAACTATAAAACATTGATAAAGGAAACTGAAGATGATTCAAAGAAATGGAAAGACAGCCCATGCTCTTGGATTGGAAGAATTAATATTGTTAAAGTGGCCATACTACCCAAAGCAATCTACAGATTTAATGTGATCCCTATCAAGTTACCCATGACATTTTTCACAGAACTAGAACAAATAATCCTAAAATTTATATGGAACCACAAAAGACCCAGAACTGCCAAAGCAATTCTGAGCAAAAAGAACAAATCTGGAGATATAACCCTCCCAGACTTCAGACAATACTACAAAGCTAGAGTAATCAAAACAGCTTGGTATTGGCACAAAAACATATATGGATCAATGGAACAGAACAGAGAGCCCAGAAATGAACCCACACACCTACAGTCAATTAATCTTCAACAAAGGAGGCAAGAATATACAATAGGGAAAAGATAGTCTCTTCAGCAAGTAGTATTGGGAAAGCTGGACAGCAGCATATAAATCAATGAAGTTAGAACACTCCTTCACACAATACACACAAAAAAAAACTCAAAATGGCTTAAAAACTTAAATATAAGACATGACACCATAAAACTTCTAGAAGAGAACATAGGCAAAACATTCTCTGACATAGCAAAGTTTTCTTAAGTCAGTCTCCCAAGGCAAAAGAAATAAAAGCAAAAATAAACAAATGGGACCTAATCAAACTTATAAGCTTTTGCACAGCAAGGAAACCATAAACAAAACAAAAAGACAACCTACAGACTGGGAGGATATGTTTGCTAACAATGCGACTGCCAAGGGCTTAATATCCAAAATATACAAATAGCCCATACAGCTGAATACCAAAAAAACAAACAACCTATCAAAAAATGGGCAGAAGACCTAAATAGACATTTCTCCAAAGAGGACATACAGATGGCCAGCAGGCATATGCTCAACATCGCTAATTATTACAGAAATACAAATCAAAACTACAATAAGGTATCATCTCACACCAGTCAGAATTGGCCATCATCAAAAAGTCTACAAATAATAAATGCTGGAGAGGGTGTGTAAGAGGGAACCCTTCCACACTGTTGGTGGGAATGTAAATTGGTGCAGCCACTATGGAGAACATTATGGAGGTTCCTTAAAAAACTAAAAGTAGAGATACCATATGATCAAGCAATCCCCACTCCTGGGCATATATCCGAAAATCTCTTATTCAAAAAGATGCATGCACCCCAATGTTCATAGCAGTACCGTTTACAATAGCCAAGACATGGAAGCAACCTAAATGTCCTCCAACAGATGAATGGATAAAGAAGATGTGGTAGTTTTGGAACCAAGATGGCAGAGTAGAAGGACGTGCTCTCATTCCCTCTTGCGAGAACACCAGAATCACAACTAGCTGCTGGACAATCATCGACAGGAAGACACTGGAACTCACCAAAAAAGATACCCCACATCCAAAGACAAAGGAGAAGCCACAATGAGACTGTAGGAGGGGCGCAATCACAGTAAAATCAAACCCCATAACTGCTGGGTGGGTGACTCACAGACGGGAGAAGACTTATACCACAGAAGTCCACCCACTGGAGTGAAAGTTCTGAGCCCCACGTCAGGCTTCCCAACCTGGGGGTCTGGCAACGGGAGGAGGAATTCCTAGAGAATCAGACTTTGAAGGCTACTGGGATTTGATTGCAGGACTTTGACAGAACTGGGGGAAACAGAGAGTCCACTCTTGGAGGGCACACACAGAGTAGCGTGCACATCGGGACCCAGGGGAAGGAGCAGTGACCCCAGGGGAGAGTGAACCAGACCTACCTGCTAGTGTTGGAGGGTCTCCTGCAGAGGCAGGGGGTGGCTGTGGCTCACTGTGGGGACAAGGACACTGGCAGCAGAAGTTCTGGGAAGTACTCCTTGGCATGAGCTCTCCCAGAGTCCGCCATTAGCCCCACCAAAGAGCCCAGGTAGGCTCCAGTGTTGGGCTGCCTCAGGCCAAACAACCAACAGGGAGGTAACCCAGCCCCACCCATCAGTATTCAAGAGGATTAAAGTTTTACTGAGCTCCAGTGTACCAGAGCAACAGTCAGCTCTACCCACCACCAGTCCCTCCCATCAGGAAACTTGCACAGGCCTCGTAGATAGCCTCATCCACCAGACGGCAGGCAGCAGAAGCAAGAAGAACTACAATCCTGCAGCCTGTGGAACAAAAACCAAATTCACAGAAAGATAGACAAGATGAAAAGGCAGAGGGCTATGTACCAGATGAAGGAACAAGAAAAAACCCCAGATAAACAACTAAATGAAGTGCAGATAGGCAACCTTCCAGAAAAAGACTTCAGAATAACGATAGTGAAGATGATCCAGGACCTCGGAAAAAGAATGGAGGCAAAGATCGAGAAGATGCAGACATGTTTAACAAAGACCTAGAAGAATTAAAGAACAAAGAGACAGATGAACAATACAATAACTGAAATGAAAAATACACTAGAAGAAATCAATAGCAGAATAACTGAGTCAGAAGAACGGATAAGTGACCTGGAAGACAGAATGGTGGAATTCACTGCTGCAGAACAGAATAAAGAAAAAAGAATGAAAAGAAATGAAGACAGCCTAAGAGACCTCTGGGACAACATTAAATGCAACAACATTCACATTATAGGGGTCCCAGAAGGAGAATAGAGAGAGAAAGGACCAGAGAAAATATTTGAAGAGATTATAGTCGAAAACTTCCCTAACATGGGAAAGGAAATAGCTACCCAAGTCCAGGAAGCACAGAGAGTCCCATACAGGATAAACCCAAGGAGAAACACGCCGAGACACATAGTAGTCAAATTGGCAAAAATCAAAGACAAAGAAAAATTTTTAAAAGCAGCAAGGGAAAAATGACAAATAAATACAAGGGAACTCCCATAAGGTTAACAGCTGATTTCTCAGCAGAAACTCTACAAGCCAGAAGGGAGTGGCATGATATACTTAAAGTGATGAAAGGGAAGAACCTACAACAAGATTACTCCACCCAGCAAGTATCTCATTCAGATTCGATGGAGAAATCAAAAGCTTTACAGACAAGCAAAAGCTAAGAGAACTCAGCACCACCAAACCAACTCTACAACAAATGCTAAAGGAACTTCTCTAAGTGGGAAACACAAGAGAAGAAAAGAACCTAAAAAAAAAACCCCAAAACAATTAAAAAATGGTAATAGGAACATACATATCAATACTTACCTTAAACGTGAATGGATTAAATGATCCAACCAAAAGACACAGGCTCACTGAATGGATACAAAAACAAGACCCATATATATGCTGTCTACAAGAGACCCACTTCAGACTTTGGGACACATTCAGACTGAAAGTGAGGGGATGGAAAAAGATATTCCATGCAAATGGAAATAAAAGAAAGCTGGAGTAGCAATACTCATATCACATAAAATAGACTTTAAAATAAAGAATGTTACAAGAGACAAGGCAGGACACTACATAATGATCAAGGGATCAATCCAAGAAGAAGATATAACAATTATAAATATATATACACCCAACACAGGAGCACCTCAATACATAAGGCAACTGCTAACAGCCATAAAAGAGGAAATCGACAGTAACAAAATAATCGTGGGGGACTTTAACATCTCACTTATGCCAATGGACAGATCATCCAAAATGAAAATAAATAAGGAAACAGAAGCTTTAAATGACACAATAGACCAGATAGATTTAATTAATATTTATAGGACATTCCATCCAAAACAGCAGATTACACTTTCTTCTCAAGTGCACATGGAACATTCTCTAGGATAGATCACATCTTGGGTCACAAATCAAGCCTCAGTAAATTTCAGAAAATTGAAATCATATCAAGCATCTTTTCTGACCACAATGCTATGAGATTAGAAATCAATTACAGGGAAAAAAACATAAAAAACACAAACACATGGAGGCTAAACAATACGTTACTAAATAACCAAGAGATCACTGAAGAAATCCTCAACAAAATACTAGCAAACAAAATGCAACAGCACATTAAAAGGATCATACACCATGATCAAGTGGGATTTACCCCAGGGATGCAAGGATTCTTCAGTATATGCAAATCAATCTATGTGATACACCATATTAACAAATTGAAGAATAAAAACCATATGATCATCTCAATAGATGCATGAAAAGCTTTTGACAAAATTCAACACCCATTTATGATAAAAACTCTCCAGAAAGTGGGCATAGAGGGAACCTACCTCAACGTAATAAAGCCCATATACGACAAACCCACAGCAAACATCATTGTCAATGGTGAAAAACTGAAAGCATTTCCTCTAAGATCAGGAACAAGACAAGGATGTCCACTCTCACCACTATTATTCAACATAGTTTTGGAAGTCCTAGCCATGGCAATCAAAGAAGAAAAAGAAATAAAAGGAATACAAATTGGAAAAGAAGAAGTAAAACTGTCACTGTTTGCAGATGACATGATACTATACATAGAAAATCCTAAAGATGTCACCAGAAAACTACTAGAGCTAATCAGTGAATTTGGTAAAGTTGCAGGATACAAAATTAATGCACAGAAATCTCTTGCATTCCTATACACTAATGATGAAAAATCTGAAAGAGAAATTAAGGAAACACTCCCATTTACCACTGCAACAAAACGAATAAAATACCTAGGAATAAAGCTACCTAGGGAGACAAAAGACCTGTATGCAGAAAACTATAAGACACTGATGAAAGAAATTAAAGATGATACCAACGGAGAGTTATACCATGTTCTTGGATTGGAAGAATCAATATTGTGAAAATGACTATACTACCCAAAGCAATCTACAGATTCAATGCAATCCCTATCAAATTACCAATGGCAGTTTTTACGGAACTAGAACAAAAAAATCTTAAAATTTGTATGGAGACACAAAAGACTCCAAATAGCTAAAGCAGTCTTGATGGAAAAAAACAGAGCTGGAGGAATCAGACTACCTGACTTCAGACTATACTATAAAGCTACAGTAATCAAGACAATATGGTACTGGCACAAAAACAGAAATATAGATCAATGGAACAAGATAGAAAGCCCAGAGATAAACCCACGCACCTATGGTCAACTAATCTATGCCAAAGGAGGCAAGGATATACAATAGAGAAAAGACAGCCTCTTCAATAAGTGGTGCTGGGAAAACTGGACAGCTACACGTAAAAGAATGAAATTAGAACACTCTCTAACACCATACACAAAAATAAACTCAAAATGGATTTGAGACCTAAATGTAAGACCGGACACTATAAAACTCTTAGAGGAAAACATAGGAAGAACACTCTTTGACATAAATCACAGCAAGATCTTTTTTGATCCACCTACTAGAGTAATGGAAATAAAAACAAAAACAAACAAATGGGACCTAATGAAACTTAAAAGCTTTTGCACAGCAAAGGAAACCATAAACAAGACGAAAAGACAACCCTCAGAACGGGAAAAAATATTTGCAAACGAATCAACGGACAAAGGATTAATCTCCAAAATATATTAACAGCTCATGCAGCTCAATATTAAGAAAACAAACAACCCAATCCAAAAATGGGCAGAAGACCTAAATAGACATTTCTCCAAAGAAGACATACAGATGGCCAAGAGGCACATGAAAAGCTGCTCAACATCACTAATTATTAAAGAAATGCAAAACAAAACTACAATTAGGTATCACCTCACACCGGTTAGAATGGGCATCATCAGAAAATCTACAAACAACGAATGCTGGAGAGGGTGTGAGGAAAGGAAACCCTCTTGCACTGCTGGTGGGAATGTAAACTGATACAGCCACTATGGAGAACAGTATGGAGGTTCCTTAAAAAATAAAAATAGAATTACCATATGACCCAGCAATCCCACTACTGGGCATATACCCAGAGAAAACCATAATTCAAAAAGACATATGCACCCCAATGTTCACTGCAGCACTATTCACAGTAGCTATGTCATGGAAGTAACCTAAATGCCCATCGACAGATGAAAGGACAAAGAAGTTGTGGTACGTATATACAATGGAATATTACTCAGAGATAAAAAAAGAACGAAAATTGGGTCATTTGTAGAGACGTGGATGGACCTAGAGACTGTCATACAGAGTGAAGTAAGTCAGAAAGAGAAAAACAAATATTGTATATTAATGCATATATGTGCAGTAGAAAAATGGTACAGATGAACCAGTTTGCAAGGCAGAAATAGAGACACAGATGTAGAGAACAAACGTATGGACACCAAGCGGGGAAAGCGGGGCAGGGCAGGGGTCAGTGGTGGTGAGATGAATTGGGAGATTGGGATTGACCTATATACACTAATATGTATAAAATAGATAACTAATAAGAACCTGCTGTATAAAAAATAAATTTTAAAAATTCAAAAATAAAAAAATATTTGCAATGCATATGCAAAGAGCTAATTTTCATAATATTAAAAAGTAGTTGTAAATCAATAAGTAAAGATAAATAATCTATTGGCAAAAAATAGTAACAGAGAATTAACAAAAAAGGAAATAAACATACAAAAAGGTGCCTAGCCTACCTTAAAATAAATTTGTAAATATACAAGATACATTTATCACTTCTCAGGTTGACAAGGATAAAAAATGTGACATGTATGGGAATAGAGGCACCCGTAGGCAGTTTTGGTGAGGATACAAATCCATACAACTGGTGGGGCAATTAGGCAATATCAACACTTAAAATACTCAAACCTCTTTATCCATCAATTCAACTCTTAGGAATTTCTCCTACATATATATCCATACTTGTGTACAATGACATATATATGAGGTTCGTGTCAGCATTATTATTCAGAGCCAAAAAAACTATAATTAACTAAATTTACATATAACTAAATAACCGAATGTGACATTGAAGATAAATTGTGTTGTAGCTCTATCAAAGAAGACTGTACAGCCATCAAAGAAAAGATACACAAGATATATTCATATTATTAAATAAAACAGGATAAGAAGTGTCTGTAATATGTTTCCATTTGTGAAGAAAAATATATCACTTTATTTATGCCTCCTATGCCGAATCAATTCTGAAAGATACACAGGGAAGGAAAACGGCAGACAAGAGTAAGAAAGAGACATACTACATACCTTCTTCTGCCTTTGGAATTTTGTACCATGTATATGTGTGCCTACTTTTAAAAAAAGCAATTACTTTTAGTTATTGAAATAAAATAAATGCCTCCATCAAAAGACCTCATCCCTGCTCCTCCAACCTTTCCCCTCAATCCAATCCAGTCCACCCACCTGCACCTCTGCTAGAGGTAGATTGCATTTCTTACTGCCAAATGAACTCCATGGCCCATGCATCTACTGGTAAGTTTCTCTCCTACACACACTCCTTTCACCCACAGCCTGCCCTTAGACATTCAACTCCAATGTCTCTCCACCCAGGAGCCTTCTCTGACTATCCATCAATGCTTTTTCCCCTCAAGAATGGGATGTTGGGCTTCCCTGATGGCACAGTGGTTGAACGTCCGCCTGCCGATGCAGGGGACACGGATTCGTGTCCCGGTCCCGGAAGATCCCACATGCCGCGGAGCAGCTGGGCCCGTGAGCCACGGCCGCTGAGCCTGCGCGTCCGGAGCCTGTGCTCCACAACGGGAGAGGCCACAACAGTGAGAGGCCCACGTACCGCAAAAAAAATAATAATAATAAATAAATAAATAAATAATTCCATTGCTGGCTCTTACTTTGTGTGGATTAGTCTTCTTTTGGAAACCAGATAGTGAAGTGTCTTGAAAGTAGGAAGGCAACATGACTAAAATATCTTTGTACCCTTGACACTGCCCAGCTTAGGACTAAGCACAGATTGATGGCTCACCATGCCAGATGGGTGAAGGACTGGATGCTGGAGGAAGAACCAAGTAGTAACTTCAGAGATACTGAGGCCAAGAATTTTTTGGCTGGGAGACCACTTTTACCAGGGAAAGACTCTCAAGGAAATTCAGAAATTTTGAGATATTGGAGTCATATCACGATATCCACAGACAGCCAAGCAGGTAACATAATGTCTAAATCAATAGTCAAGGTGTAGGAGTGATGGATCCTGGGGCTGGTTGGAAAACACCTGTCATTCCTAAAAGTTAGCAAAATCCAGGTTAAAAAAAAAAACGAACTCCTCAGGTAAACAGCATATATCCAGAGTAGATATATGGAAGTGGCCATATATTCCAATAATCCTTAGTTGGAAGTGGCCACTTATCTCTGTAGGAAGTCATCTTCCTGAGCAAGTGGAATGCTGTCACATGGGTAGAGGTGCTTTGGAACACAAAGCTTTGGATAGTCCTCCAGAAGTGAACCAGATTCATGTGCCTCCATTGAAGGCAGTGTTTACATTCTCTTCCCACCACACAGAATAGAGGCTTCCCTTCCGCCACATATTTAAATTTAAAGATGCTGCCACCTTGGCCTTTCCCTGCCACATCAACTATGGTCCCCTTCATGCACCTCTGGTTTCCCATCACCCACTGCCTGTAACATCAAAGTTCTCCATTCCCAAGCCATACCAGACTCTGCTGTCCCTAAACTCATGTGTGCTTTGCACATATATTTCCAGTACAGGTGGAGGAGTTTATAGAGGTTCCTCTGTCCCAGCCACTCTTCCTCAGTTTTCGGGGAATGGGTGACCAGACAACTGTTGCAAAGGAAGAGCCGAGCTGTCAGGCTGGTGGAGGGTGTGGAGAATGAAGACAAAGTGGGAGCACAGACACTGCCTGTGAGCGGCGCCTTCAGTCCTTACAGACAACCAGACACCCTCATCTACAGACTGAATCACCAGTGAGCTTCCCTAGACAGGTAAAGGTCTTTGACACCACACCTGCCTTGTGAAACAGGAGGGCTTTGTGATACAGTCTGGTGGCCTGGTTCTGTCATCTGTGAGGCGGAGGCCACAAGGCATAGCACTGGGAGTCATCAGGCACCAGGACCCTGAATGCCTACATATAGGGATGGTTGGTCTCCTTATGCTAATGAGGTTTAGACCATGCTGAGCCTGACTTCTGTTCTGTGGGATTTGGGGTATCCCTTATATACCTATGGCTCCATCTTCATTATTATCCTAATTATCTGGCAGGTGAAAAAGAGTTACCATGGATTAACACTGGAACCTAAAAGGAGCTGCTGCCTGGTAGGGAAACACGATGACCATGGCTGAACCAATCAAGCCTCAGATAAGATACATTCAATTACTCTTTATAGTAATTCTCTTTCTCAGAGCCTAGAAATAATTCTTTGCCAGGCCATCCCTGCAGTGTACTCTAATTGAAAAATCAAGAATCTCTCTATCGGGCTTGGGTTGAGTCCTAGGTAAAGTGGAATCCACCTCACTGGATCTCTTCTGACCTCCCAAAATGGGGGATTTTTCTGATTGGTGGACTTAGTAAGCAAAAGCCCTTGGCTGAGAACCACTGACCATTTAATCAGTTCCATTATTCCTCCTGTGTCACACTAAATCCCCTGAAAATACTGTCCTGGGAAAGGGGACAGGAGGTATGGAATGTGGAGAGCCCTGAAGTAAGCACACAATAAATAGAAAAATGAAATATTCAGGTGAAAGGGTGGAGTACAGGAAGGCAATATAGGACAGTGTATAACATACAGACAAATATATAGAAACAGACTGGGAAATGTATATTTCCTTTGTTTCACTTTAGACATGAAAAAGAAAATCGTGTCCCAGCTTCACACTCTCTTTGACCTTTAAGCGTCACCGGAAAGTCAGACAAAGGGCTAGAGATGCAGCATCAAGAGGTAAAGTCCCAGTCTCTGCTCTGACTCCCCTCCACTGTGGGTGAGATTCCCATGAACCCTGTCCCTCGATGACCCCTGGTGCCAGGAGCCAGGTGCTCTAACCACTGAAGGCTTCAGTTCTCCAAGTTGACAAAATCTGCCAGAAAACTGTTTTGGGTGGGAAATCAGAGTCTGGAAATGTTCCAAAATTCTCTACCTTACCCCTGGGAATGAAGAGTGAGGAAACAGGGAAGAAGTCCTTAATTGTGTCATTTACTAGTTTTATGTTTACTAGTTTCCACTTCCCTGTGGAAGTCACTTCATCTTTCAGTCTTGTTACCATGAAATGGGCATCTGATGATCCTGCCTCACTCACAGTGTAGTTGTGAAGATCAAATGAGAGTAGGTCCAGGAGAGCACACCATACCTGGTTGAGTGGTACACAGACGTGCCTCACAGCACTAACTGTTGGGGTTTGCGGTCTCCTCTCATTCAGAGGCCTTCAGCTTCCTATAGGATGTCCCTGGGTCCACTCCTGCTCCATGTAACACTGTCACCTGGTTTCTCAGCTAGGAGAATTTCCCAGGAAGAAGCTGAAAAGCCATGGGAGCTGCTCTCTGTCATGAAAAGGTGATCTCCTGCTCTTTGCAGTCTCCCAACTCCCAGCCTGGTCTGTGATCATTTCTCTGCTTGGCCTGGGGCAGGGTTGGGGAGAAGGACAGTGGCTGAGAGGGAGCCAGACAGTGGAGCCTGGAGCACTGGTTGAGAGCGTTGCCAGGGCAGAGGGGGATCAGATATTTCAGGAGAGAGGAGTTCCCTAGTTCTGCTCTGTGCTAGGCTCACAGTGGCCCTGGAATTCAGAATTTCACTAGTGCATAGTTCATAAAAGACTCTACATGGGTTTGCACTCAGCCACAAGACAAGTTTTACAGTCAGGAGGATGGATAATTGAGTGAATAATTTTCGTCATTTTCATATTCTCTTTACAGCTACACCCTTTCAAGGGCAGCCCCCTGGACCCTGCTGACATTACCTCCTCTGGTTCTGTCTTCAGCGGAGCCAGTTCCTGGGACAGCCCTCAGACAGGAGCTTGTCATATATTATACCCTTCTTCTCTAAATCTCTAGAGAATGGGGATGGACTCTCAAGAGATGTTGTGTACACCCTTTAATCCCCAGAACACAGAATTCCCAAAAGGATCTCCTTTTCTACAGTTTAGAAATACTGAATACCAGGCTGCGGCCTAAGCCCGAAAAGAGAATGACTCCAGGTTCTACCTGGTGATGTTCCTGGTGCTGCCCCATCAGCTAACCATTGGCTCCCCCATCTACCTGGTTCCTTCTCCTAGTTCAGCTTCTCAACACAGGTCAGCAGGGAACTCACCCACCTCCCAGTCTCTCAAGGCCCTGTGCTCCCAGCTGTTGTCTGAGACCTCGCCCAATAAGCCCCAGGCCATCAGCCCAGCCCACCATAACTTGCCAAATGGCATTTCCCTAGGAAAAAAAAAAAAAAAAGCACATGAGTAAACACCCAGCGGATGCAGGCCTCAGGGTTTACAGGACTAGGGGAGGGCAGGCACAATCTCCAGGCCACACACTTGTGAAGAGGCAGATGTCACTCCATCAGTAACAAACAGTTGCCATGTTTCCCTCCCAGCCGGGGCTGGCTTCCTCAGGAGGGGAGTGTGCAGCAGCTCCTGTGTGCAGATTCCTGCTGCCAAACCTGCGATGCCATGGCTCTGGAGATTCAGCAGGTGGTGGTGGGTGAGAACACCCTGATCTCCCCCACTTCAAGGAGGCTGTCACAGGGCTGCTCTTACCTAGAGATTTTGTCCACGTCTAAAGTGTCTTCTGAGCAGAGACTGGAGCATCGTTCCCCACACTCCAAAGACCTTTCACTTACATCTGCAACCCTCACAGTGTCAGAGAAATCCTTAACCCAGTCATCGGCCCAGTCAACAGGTGCAGCTAGCATCCATGATTACTGGGCTGAACACCTCAAGCTAAGGCAGGGATTTCAAGTACCAGAGGTGCCCAGGGGCCCAGAGACTATGTTTTCTTCAAGGTTTGAGGAAACTAAGGTTTCAGTGAACCTGCAGGAGATGATGCAGAGCAACCCCAACCTTGTCTATGGGAACCAAGGCCAGCAGCCCTTGAATTCTCAGGTCTCTCTGCGGACCCTGAACCGAGAAGTCACAGCCCTGACACATGCTATGGCCTTACATGTGGTCACTGTCCTCCCTGCCCACCTGTTATTCCTCAGTACTGAAGTCCGGAGGCTTCTTGAGGTACATGTAAAAGGACTGATGCACTTCCAGAGGTGGAGGCTCCCCAGACGTGTGGAAGAGTCCCTGAGGCAGCTTATACCAGATCCGCCATTATTTTACCACCCTGTACGTAACCAACCAGACTCTTTCATCCAGAATGATACTTCTCAGTTCTCTACTGAGAAATTTGGGACCGTTTCATACCAGAACTGGGGTTCACGTACGGTCGGCCAGCCCAGCCAGGCCTTCTGGGTTTCTAAGTGGTCCATTATGGACCCAGAACAAAGACACTACTACCAGCAAATCCCAGACAATATGGCTCTAGCCTTGCCCTCTCCAGCCCTTAAAGAATTAAGTGGCCTTTATCTAATGCCTGGGCAACAGGCTAACGACTCAGTGGGCCATGTGCAGCCGAAATATAGCCAGCCATTCTGTGGCCTCCCTTCTCTGCACAGTGAGTCCCGGGTTGACACTTTCTTGGATTCTCAAGGCCTCTCCATGAACGGGAGCATGTCCAAGCCCCCCTTGAAGCATCCTTTTCTCTTCAAGGAGCTCTCCTTCCTCCTTCTGATGCCTAAAACTCCACTCCAGTCAGCTCCACCCTCTTCTCCATCTTCCCCAAATTGGATTGCTCCAACTGAGCACCAACAAGCTCAGATCAATATCCCGTTTCTGACCCTGGATGAGTGTGAAGCCTTGGAGTGGCACCTGCTGCAGAGGCAGCTCCAGCTTCAGTGGGGCTTGCCAGATGTTTTCCAGAGAAATCAGCACACCCAGAGCCCCATGCAGTATAAGCCCTGTGACAAAGCCCAGTCTTCTGAGACTGTGACAACTTCCTGGCCAGGGCAGCCCATCTCAGTCCTCACAAGGGAACTACTCTTGTTCCCAGAGCATGCCAGGAGGCTGCTGGAATTCCACCTCCAGTGACAGTTGATTCACCATCGCCGGGGCCTGCCCCAGAAGATCCAGCAGTCCATCCATTTGCTCCTGTCCCCTGCTGACGAGCAGACTCTCTCCTGGAGCAGCACAGCCCTAGACAATGTGGACGTCCCCCACCCTACAGCTCTAGAGGGCACTGGCGTTGGCAACCCATTCCCAGCCGTCAAGGACCCAGGGTCAGTCCCTATGCCGCACTTGTCTGACCAGGCCAAGGCAATATTGCAGAGCTACATCAACTCCAAATGTGGGCAGATTCACCAGGGCAAGGTTCCTGTCTGCGTATGTGGCTCCTGGGAGTGCAGAATTCCTGGGGTCCTGGAAGTGGCTCCCTTTACCTGCACCCCAGAAAGCAAGCCCCTAGAACTACAGGCAGCAAATGATCCAGACAAACAACAGAAAATTACACCCTGGATGCCAACGGCCCTTGAGCAGCAGCAGCAAACCTCACCAGGTGCTAACACTGAACATCCTAAGCTGCCCCAAGCCCTGTCCGAGGGAGCCACTGAGACACTGGAGACAGCTTTACGGCACAAGGATCTGGCCTTCTTGTCAGGGATGCCTGCTGTTTATTATGTGGCTCTCTCCACGGCCATGGCCCCAGCAATAACTTCCCAAGCTGTGAAAACAGAGATGGTGCCTGGCCTGTCGAATTTCCAGGAGAACCTCTGACTCAGGTGACCTTACCTGAAGAGCAGGGTCTAAGTCCTGGGCCAGGCTTTCAAGATGCCAACGAGACTTGTGCAGACATTGCAGGTGAATTCCACGCTGAAGTGCAGAGGGAAGGAATAATCAAGATGGTGCCTCTAGAAAGCCAGTCAGAGCCTGCGAAGCCATACTCACTCGGGGAACCCATCTTGGCCAAACTAAATTTCCATCTGAGAAAGAAGATCCTAGAGATACAACTGGGAATTCCCCTAAAGGCAAGGGAGCCCTGGGAACAAACTGTAGCAATGCCAGAGAACATATGGACACAGGAGTCTCTTGGGAGTCTAAACAACCACGGAAAAACACTGCTCCAGGAGCTCCCCATCCCACCAGATATGCCACGTGCCCTGGATCCAGAATGGCTCCACCTCAAACAACAACTGGCCACTGAGTTAAAGGCAGTGCATCAGAAACAGAAACAACCCAGGTCCAGGGCAGTACCCCATGATTCTGTCCACTGGGCCTCCAAGATCTCACAACCCAGTGGGGACATGACAGAGACCCAGGCACTTTGTGTTCAGCTGGAGGCCAGTGTGAACAACCCCAGCCTAGAGGAGCCCCAAAGCCCTGACAAGAGCAAGGACTCAGCCCAAGACCCCACACTGGCAGAAAAGAGAGAGAAGCCAGGCAAACCCAAAATGACAGGGGACCACGGAGAAGGGGATGCCGGGTTTGCAGTCTCTTCCACAAGAGAAAAAAGCCACTCTGCTGAAGCCCAGAGGCCAGAAGGGATGCTTCTGAACGGGACACCCTGCAGCCCCTGGCAACAGAGACATCGCTATCACCTTGGTTCTCCCTGTCAGCACAGTCCCCAGCATCACCCTCAGCTTAAATTCCCAGAGATACCTCCTGGAGTCCCTGTGGGGAAAGATTCTGAGAAGAATGACCTGCAAGACAGTCAAGCCAAGCTCAATGTCATCCTCAAACCAGCAAGCGTTCCTGAGACTGTCCAGCCTGTGGTGCCCCAGGCATCATAGGGCCAGCCTTTCCTGGGCCAACTCATTCCAGGTAAGCCATTGCAGGGCCAAACTTTACAAGGTCAGGTTTTGCAGGGGCAGATGATGCTAGGCTATACTCACAAGAGGCCCAGCCTTCCAGAATCTGGCTTGAGAAATAAGATGAAATCTTTTCTACACTGTATTAACCCCAAAACCAAAGGCAAAGGGCATGAGGAATCCATGTCCTCCCCATGTGAGAAAGTGGCTAACACAAGAAAAGAAAATGTAGCAAAGAGCCTGGCTCCAGCCAAAAGTCCCAAGGGTCGAACTAAGACAGAGGAGACAAGAGGGGACCCAAAGGCCCAATTTCTGCCTACTGAGAAGCAGGTGGGCCTGGCCTTCTTGGATGGTCCCCATTCCCCAGACAGTAAGCTCCGGCACCGCTCCCACTCCCATCAACTCCACTCTGCCTCAGTCCTGGGCATCCCCCGCCGCTGCCCTCGGCACTGTCCACGAGTGGCTTGTGCCATCCAACCAGGGGACCCGCCCTCACTCTCACCTCTCACCTCAGATGGAAACATTGGTCTGCTCAAGAAGACCCAGTGCATTCGAAAGACTCTGTAGTCTCCTCAATGTCTGCGTCCCTTGAAGAGGACTGCTACTGTCATTTTCATTAATGTACAGGTGGGCAGAGTGCCACCCAAAATATACTCTATATCTCTAAGCAGAGAGGTGTCTGTCTGCTCCTCCTCTCTACTGTGGTGTGTTCAAGGAAGGCATAAGGGAGGTAAATGTCCTTTTTATCTAGGGAAGGAGTTTTAACTCACACTTAAGCTGGGTCGCACTCCACACAACAACACCCCCTCCCCGGACTGTGGATAAAGGAACTGGAGCAGAGAAGGAAGGCCCTTGTCTAAGGTACACTGAAGGTAAAGGTCAGGCTTGACTTCTATTATGGCGACCTTGGGCCCAGAGGAGCCATGTGGACATGAGGATAGTACTGTCAAGAAGGAGTGGCCAGGAATCCCACAGGCAAAATTCACTGATGACTTCTATATATGCCCACAATCTGGAGGGGAGTGCCAGTCTTCCAACCTTGAGGAGGCGCTTTGTTTACCAACAGCATGTAGCTAATATGACTAACGTCAAAAGCAAATGGTAGAATCTCCCCTCTCTGCTCCCTGTTGGTTATTCGTTAGATCTTTCTGGAGAACTCACCTAGGAGGCTGCTGTAGCTCTCTTGCCTATATCCCACTTCCACTGCCTAACAGCTGCATGGAATGAATGACACCTGGAATGAAGATCACAGTAGGACATGGAGAGGGGCTTGTCCCCCACCCCCAAGGGTAGGCAGGGACAGAAGCAGAGAGGAAGACCATGTAGATGGGGGTCTGAGTCCCTGAGATAGAAGCTGACATGTTCCTGGGACTTCCCTGGTGGTCCAGTGGGTAAGACTCCACGCTTCCAATGCAGGGGGCCCAGGTTCAATCCCTGGTTGGGGAAGTAGATCCCGCATGCTGCAAGTAAGAGTCTGCATGCCGCAACTAAGAAGTCCGCATGCCACAACTAAGAAACCCGCATACTGCCACGAAGATCCCGTGTGCTGCGACTAAGATCCAGAATAGCCAAAATAAATAAATATTTTTTTTAAAAAGAAGCTGACATGTTCCTGAAGAAGGCATGATAAGAGAAAAGGCTGGTTTGCTATGTACTCAAAAGAAGTTGAGCCAGGAAGCCAACCCAATACCCAAGTGCTTTTAGAGCATGGAGAGGAATAAACTGAGTTTTAGTCTGTTGTCCATCGTGTGATGAAAAGAAGTGAGTTGAGCCTTATTGTCCAAAGGAAATGCAAATTAATTCAAAATTTCTGAACACTCACCCCCCACCCAACAAATCTGTTTCCCAATGTCAGGGATTGGTGTAACTATAAATCCATGTTTTTGCTCAGCCCAAACATGAAGTCAGTCACTGTGTTCTAATCTCGATATATCTCAATTTTGCCCCCTTTCTCCTGTGTTTACTGCCTCTGCTTGTTAGGTTTCTCATCCATAGGTATCTCATTCTTGCCTGAGTAATACAATAGTGTGTTATAACCCCAGGACTTAGGATAGCGGCTGGTGCATAATAATACCTTAATAGTACTTGAATCCAAAGTCGGGGCTGGGGAGGCAGACAAATCATTACATTCGTATGATGAGTGCTATGGAATAGGGAATACTGCCACAGGATTACTGGGGTACTCAGCTGATGAGGACCCCAGAAGGGTCACAATAAAAAGAACCTTGATTATGCTGTACACCTTAAACTTATACAGTGCCGAATGTCAATTATATCTCAAAACTGGAAGAAAGGGGAATTCCCTGGCGGTCCAGTGGTTAGGACTCCGCACTTGCACTGCAGAGGGCACAGGTTCAATCCTTGGTCAGGGAACTAAGATCCCACAAGCCGCTCGGTGTGGCCGAAAAAAAACTGGAAGAAAAAAACTTAAAAAAAAAAAAAAACCTTGAGGGCTTCCCTGGTGGCACAGTGGTTGAGAGTCCACCTGCCGATGCAGGGGACACGAGTTCGTGCCCTGTTCCGGGAGGATCCCACATGCCGCAGAGCGGCTGGGCCCGTGAGCCGTGGCCACTGAGCCTGCGCGTCCAGAGCCTGTGCTCCGCAACGGGAGAGGCCACAACAGTGAGAGGCCCGTGTACCGCAAAAAAAAAAAAAAAAAAACTTGAGATGTGTCTTATATTCAATTAAAATATTTGCTTACTTACTATATGCAAGGTACTACAGTAAACACAACAAACACACAGGACTTACACCACAGAGCTCATGATTTGATGTGATAGACAGTCTCACCTGCCCAAATTGTCTAATCAACATAAATACTTGAATGTCCAAAATTCACCTCTATAGAACAGTGAACTCCTGATTCCCTATTCCAACCATCATCTAATTACACATACATGCTCCAGTCACAGTATTCACAACATCAGTTAATAGCAACTCCATCTTTCCAGTTCTGAACAAAAACACTGGTGTCATCCTTCACATTTTTTTTCTAACCATCCACATCCAATCCATCCTGTTGTCTCTACCTTATGAAATGAATTCAGAACATGACCACTTCTCACTCTCTCTGCTGCTATGATTACTGCAGTATTATCATGACTAATCTCCCAGCTTCTGCCTGAGACCACACTTCCAACAGTCTTTTCTCAACAAAGAAGCTTGATGGTCCTCAGGGAAGGTCCTGGCTATAGATGATTAGATAGAAAGATAGATTACATCATGATGATGATGATGATGATGATGATGATGAAGAAGAAATGGAGGAAGGGGTGAGGGAGGGGAGGGGAAAACGAGGGGGAGGGGAGTGGGAGGAGAAGAATTAGGAGAATAAGAATAAGATAGATAGATAGATAAATGGAGATGTAAAACCATGAGACTGGATAAGATCGCCAAGGCAATGACTGCAAATGAAAAACAGATCTAGGACCAGGCTTTGGGATACACCAACATTAAGAAATTGGAGAAAAAAGTGGGAACCAATAAGCAGAGACTGAGAAGTAGTAGCCAGTGAGGTAGGAGGAGAACCAGGAGAGTGTGGCATACTGGAAGCCAAGAGAGGAACGTGTTTCAAGAAGAAAGTGGTCAGCTGCATGAAAAGTTGCCAATCTGCCAAGTAAGATGAGGACTCAGAGTTGATTATTAGATTTAACAACATAGAGATCATTCATAGCCTTGAGAAGACTAGACTAAGGTCAGAGACGGAGGCAAAGGCATAACTGGAGTGGATCCAAGACAGAGAGGAAGAGCAACTGGTGATAGCAAGTGTAATCAACTGCTTTAGGGAGTTTTGTTCCACAGAGGTGCAGAAAAATGAGGAGATAGAATCAAGAGGGCTTTTTTTTTTTTTTTTTTTGCGGTACGCGGGCCTCTCACAGCTGTGGCCTCCCCCGTCGCGGAGCCCAGGCTCTGGACGCACAGACCCAGCGGCCATGGCTCAAGGGCCCAGCCGCTCCGCAGCATGTGGGATCCTCCCAGACCGGGGCACAAACCCACGTCCCCCGCATCGGCAGGCAGACTCTCAACCACTGTGCCACCAGGGAAGCCCCAAGAGGGATTTTTAAAGGTAGGAGATATAGCTTGTTGGATGTTGATGGAAAAGAACCAGTCAAGAGGAATAAACTGATGATGCAGGAGAGAAAGGGGGAACTGCTAGAGCAATGTCATGGTGCAGAAGTAACAGAATAGGAGTGAGTCCCCAGGTTCAGGGGTTGGCCTTGGCTAAAATCAGTAATCAGTAATGAGGAGGGACTTTGTGTATCATGAAAAGAATGGTTTCCCTACAATTAAGAGAACAGGGCAGGGGCTTCCCTGGTGGCGCAGTGGTTGAGAGTCCGCCTGCCGATGCAGGGGACACGGGTTCGTGCCCTGGTCCAGGAGGATCCCACATGCCGTGGAGCGGCTGGGCCCGTGAGCTATGGCCACTGAGCCTGCGCGTCCAGAGCCTGTGCTCCACAACAGGAGAGGCCACAGCAGCGAGAGGCCCGAGTAGTGCAAAAAAAAAAAAAAAAAAAGAGAACAGGGCAAATACCTAAAGGGGTGAATGAGGAACTGGGAAGGGTCGTGGCTGGGGGGAGGGCTGATACAGAGAGCCAAAGCCAGAGATGAAGAGGAATGCTGGAAGTTACCATGGCAAGAGGTTTTTTAGGGCCTAAGAAGTCAGTAGCAGCATGTGAGCCCAAGTGGGCAAAAAAAAAATAGTTGAAGTTGGTGATCACATGTGTGAAGAGGGTGGTCTTGGAATATAGGGGGAGAGATGTCAGAAAAAGCTCTAGATGCACAGAGCATGAAGAGGATGGGGCTTGAGACTGAGAAAAAGGGCAGGTGTGGCATCCTAGTGTTCATCCAGAGACTGGGGATGTCTGAGGGTAGGAGGAGAGAACTGGGAAGCAGAAAGACAAAGAGGCTGCCCTGAGTGATGGAAGGGACCTCTGTTTTGGACATCTCATTTCTCTCAGAAGGTGGCACGTCTGCATTTCCACCTTCTGACCTACCACAGAGGAGCCAAAAGCTGCAGGAAGGGCAGGAAGTGCTGTAGCTTCCTCGTGCTGTGGTATGGGGACTGTGGGATGCCCCTGCCTCACTGATTCCTAAGGAAATCCAGGATGGCTCAACATACCATCAAACTAGGACGTGGGGCACGACTCTTCCTCTGATAGGACCCAGCACTTAGCACAATGTGTCCTGCTAGCAGGATGCAGAAAAGCCAGGAGGCGAAGAAGCATGACTGTGTCCCTGCTCTGAAGGGTGATTCTGTGCCTAACAGATGGGAGCTCAGGCCCTGCTGTGGCCCCCCAAGCTGAGGAGGCACAAGGTCCAGGCCTGCTGAGCCACACCCTCCAGTGTTTTCCTAAAGCATCCCCAAAGATCATAGGGGGTCCTGTGGCAGGCACATCCTCCATGCCTGGTGAGAGCTGGGCAGAGAGCCACAGAGCAAGGAGGAGAGGGAGGCCCGGAATGAAGGGAATTGACTCAGAAGGGTCACAGCAGCATCACGTGGGAAGCTGAGGTTAATGTGCACACATCCTGGCTTAGGTGGAGCGGGTCCTTCCCATGTATCCCACCTGCCACGTGCCGGCATTGGCTTATGCTGCTGACCAAGTTTTGCAACAAAGGGCTAGGGGCACAGAGATGAGCTGGAACCAAGACCTTCAGGATTCTCAGTTCTCAGCAAAATCAAGAGCTGAGAGAAGACAGAGTCAGAGCCTATGATTCATGCAGGATGTTGGAGAAGGATGAAGCCTTGCTCATCCCATCCTATAACCCTAGCACAAGCCCCACCTTCCAGCTCCCCCTCGGCTCAAGAAGTAAAATCAGAATGAAAACTCTCATGGCAGGGCACAAAATCAGGTATTCACTGCTCCAGAATTGCTGGTAGATGCTAGGGATATAGCAATGCTTGCTTGGGAACTTTGGAGTTCGCCTCTGCCCTCTGAGATACCATACTGTCGTGGCGAATGGCTCTGACCTTCTGGAGCCCTTCTCCTGGGCTCTGCAGAGAGCATTTCAGAATTCTACAGAGAGCATTTCAGGCAACCGAGTGCCTGCAGTGCGGGAGAATGGCTTCTCCACAAAATCACTTCTCTTGTTAAACACCAAGTCCCAGCAAATAGGGACCATGGCTGCTTTGTTACTGTACCTCCTCACTGCAGCCCACGCAGGGAGGGCAACAACCACAGGATGCGCACAGGGGTAAACCCCAAGGCGCTGCTGCTTCCTGCACCTGTGAGAGGGGCTGAGCCTCTGCTCCTCACCATTCATCCAAAGCCTGCTGCCCCACCTGCTCCACGGCACAGGCCTGGGCTGTCACAGAATTAAGGACAAGAGTGGTTCCTGTGTCTACGGCAGGGACAGGAAATAAGGGAGGACAGCCGTGAGGGTGTGTGGGGATGTGAGGAATGAGCACAGGCAGGCCTGTAAGGTGCTGGGGGACGCAGAGGACCAGATGCCTAACGGGGCTTGTGGAGGACTGTCCATTCCCATGCGCACAGACAGTGAGGCCAGGACCCTGAATACTTGATCTGGATGAGAGCGTGGGGAGGAAAGAGGGGGCCTGAAGGAGATCTCTGTTTCCAGAAGGAGGGGTGCATGCTGCCAATTGCCCCCCTTTCCCGCCTTGTCCCCTTCCTCCACTGTAACTTCTCTGGGTCCACAGCCGGGTAAAGAGCATATCGGGGGCTTTCCAGAGTGTAGCATTCCCAAGGTCAAGTCCCACACAGAGGCCTCAGGGGCAGGGCCCTGGGCAGGCAGCCGGACACATGGGAATCCAGAGAGTGGGAAGGGAAAGGAAGCCAATCTCTTGCAGTAAATAGTGCTGGCAGCTGGGGCGCATCAGGGGAGAGGGTCAGGGGAAAGTGAGAGGCCAGAGCAGAGTCTCACACACAGTCAAAGACACATGCGTACAGACACCTAGCCACACAGACACATACACAGGAGGACATAAAGTCAACAATGCCACTCAGAAGCTAACTCAGAGTACCCAGAGACATGTTCAGGAAACACACCTACATAGACTCATGAAAACCCTGAGTCAGACATGCCCCAGCAGACTCTGGCACCACACACATGCAGACAGACACAGCCCATCTTGCACACCCACAAACACAAATGCATTCCCAATCCATCCTTCCCAGCCTTTCTCCCCGATAAAACTAATAGGCCACCTCAGGCCAGGTCTGTTTATCCACCTCGAAACTGTGGTTTGTAATTTCTGTCCCATTGCCTGTCCTTTAATAAGGACAGTCTTGGATCCACGCACACACCCCTGGTCTCAACAACTTGGCTGTGTGCTTTTAAAGGAACGCCACGGTCAGCAAGTCAGTCCCCTGCCCTCTTCAGCAGCCCCGTCCTTCACCTACACTCCCATCCCTACCCCCGGGAGCGTCCCCAGTTTACCGCAGGCTCCTGACCCTCAGTCTCTCCGATGCAGCAGAAACAGAATCTAAAGGAAGAGTAAACCAGACAGACCTACTCTGTCAAAATCCCCCTCAGGAAACTGTGAAGAACCAGCTCCTGACTCGTCAGGAAGGAGCCCTTGATACAGGGCATGACCACATGTGTCGCTCTACCCCAAACTTCAACTGCAGTCCATGCCTTTCAACCCTAACCCTAACCTCAACTCCAGCCCCATTCACAAACAACTCTAAAACCAGTCCTTCAAGTGAGACCCTCAGAATAACTGTACCTCATAAAGGTAATGCTGCTGGGTATTACCCAAAAGATGTTTACATGGCCAGGTAAGTTCAGGATAGAAAACTGCGATGTTCCCTCTCCCCAGGAGCTAGATGCCTACTTCCCTCTAGTCGATCGCAGCTTCAGGGATCATAGGGCCATTTATAACTCTCAAGTGCAGAAGGCCAGAAAATGTCCAAAACCTCTCATCTAAACCAGATCAATATCACACAATACGCATAAGGTTAAGTCCCTCTCCAGACCATCTCAGAAGCTTAAAACTGACCCCCAACACAACATTTATCTCCTTGACCCATTTTGATCCCAATTTTAAACTCAAACAGTACCCTACTCCAACCCTAACACAATCCTAATCTAAGATGCACTAGCTCTTTTTTTTTTTAAACATCGAGTTAGCTTTACTGAACAGTTCATGAATTGGGCAGCATCCCGTTTAGCAAGTAGAGGGGAGCTCTAAAAGGCTATAGAAAAAGAGAGGTTTTTAAGAGTATGACAAGGAAGTCAAAAACAAAAACAGATTATTTCAGGGTTAGGTAATCTATCTATAGGGGATGAAGGAGATCTATGTGCCAGGTTACCTCATCTTCCTTTGGGGGATGGAAAGGATTACCTCACTGGTGCGGACCAGAAATTTCCACACTGATCAGTTTGGATTACATTCTTGGAGAAGGCTGTAACTTCAATAAGGTCAGGTATTAAGTCTTCCTTTTAGCATAAGTGACTCCATTTTGGGCCTGTCATTTCTTCTTTAACAGGGAAATGGTGCCAGATCAACTCAGATAGGACACCCCTACTCCACCCACACTTCAGAGTGCTGGAGAAGAAAGCAGACTTTTATAGACCCTTTCAATTCTCACCATGTAGATAAGCAGATTCTCCAGCTACTATAGGTGAGATCTACAAGATGCACTAGCTCTTATCAACAGGAACCATAAACGCAATTCCAAATCCTACTTTAACATCACCGTGATTCCAGCCCTATGCTTACCACTACCTACCTCCAATCCGTAACCACTATGTCAGTGCTGTTCCAAGCATAGTCCTAACTCTAACCCTGTCCCTAGGTAGCCACACTATGAGTAAAGTCTGCAACTATGCTGGGCACACAAATATCACACACTTATGAAGGTAATGGGTCATCTGCAGTCCAGGAAGCAGTAGCTTCCTCAGTAACAGCTGCACAGTCATCAGGGCAGCTGGTCCCTGGTGGGCTCAGTGCTCAGCTGGGAACCCAGGAGCACCAAGGCACCCAGGCCCTTTGACCCTTGTTACGCATACAAGCGTACAGGGGCCCAGCTCACCCCAAGCCCTGTTCTAGCCCAGCTTCTGAGCTGAAATTCCTGCCATACCCCTCCCCGGCTCCTGCCTGCCAAGCTGGGAGCATCTGTTGCCCTGAAAGCCCCACCAGACAGGCACAAATGGGCCTGGGGCCTGGAGCTGAAGGGAATGTGGCCTCTTCCCAATGTGGGCAATTCCAGACTCCTGCAACACCCGCACCTAGGACCTCCACCCCGGAGCCAGGCCCAGGTGTCCGTCCTAAAGAGGCAGTGGGTCTGCCGACCCTGGGGGTGAGTAGGGGTGGATTAGCACACCTCCTCTCCCAGGCTCCAGGGTCTCAATCTGGCGTTAGGGTGTGTTCACTCTGCGCTCATCAGCAGACGTAAAGCTGAAGTGAGCCACGTGCACCTCCCTCACCTCTCACCCTCGGCACCAGGACCTCCGGTGTAGCAGTCCTCTGTACCTCGGCCACCGCAGAGATTGTCAAACACTACCTAGGCTCTCTCGAGAGCTCACACCAAGCCAAAGCCTTCACCCAACAGACTGGAACACTTAGGTGGATACTCACAGGTCAGATGTGTAGTCATCCGAGTCTCTGCGTCCCCTTCCTTACCGTCTACATCCAGGCTGGCCTGAGGACAAGAGAGGGGCTTGGTTCAGGGCTGCAAGCTCCAGACCCCTACAGCAAACTTAAGGTTCGGGTGGGACTGTGAGGTGAGATGAGCCCAAGCCAGCAACCGAGGGCAGAGGAATGGCTGGATGACAGACCTGGGGCCCCAGATAAGGAGAAGGATAACAACTCCTCTCACCGTCGCAGGTCCTTTCCTGGGGGCTGCATCTACATCTAAGCTCCACTTCCTTCCAGGTTCTCTTGGTGCCTCCCTCTCATGCCCCCACCTCCACCCCATAGGCTCAGACACCTGCACCCTAGTGTATGGCAGGGATTTCCTGTCATCCTCCTGGTCTGAGAGTAGCTATTTCCAGCCCTGACTTTATGTCCAGCCAGGTTTCTACCTCCGGCAAAGTCCCCACTCTTTCCTTCCCTTCCTTTAGGGCCCCTAACTTAGGTTCTAAGCCCCAGGAGCAAGTAAGGAGGTCTCAATGCCTCCAGTATGGAACATCTCCCTGAGGCCGGTCTACCACTACAGGGTCAAGTTCAGAGGTAGGGACTTAGGGTAGATCCTAGGAAGAGCTTCCCAAATTGAGGAAAGGCAATTGAGGATGGGACCTAAAGCGGCTGTGGACACCATCTAACAAACAAGAGGCCCTCATGATGGCACAAACAAGGGGAATGGGGCAGTATGTCCTGGGAGAGAAAGGGAACCTAAGATTTTAGAAGAGGAAACGTCTTAGTCCCCAACTCTTCCCTGTCATGTTCTCCCTCATTCCACAAGCTGTGCCAGGGCAGAAAGTCCTCCCCTCAGGAAGATTGGGGGTACATCATCCCAGCTTCCTCTTCCCCCAGACCACCTTTGTTCCCTTCCACTGGCTCTGAGCCCATCTGGAATTTGGGATGGGGAGCCAAATAGGCCCAGGTGGCTCTCCCAGCCCCACCCTACCAAATTCTTGGAAGTACCTGGACAGCTTGGTAAAAATACAGATAAATATATACAGCTTGGTAAAAAATACAGATCCTTTGGCCCTATTCTGAGATTCTGTTTAAGATGGTCTGGGGTGGTGCCTCTAATTCTGTATTTTTAATAAGCTCCCTGAGTGATTCTGAAGTGCAGCCAAGTTTGGAAACAGTGTAAACAATCTAATATGATATGACTCTGGAATCATAGACATGTCCCCCCAAGTCCATGCTATCCCACCTCTCTGGGAACTCTTCAGAGATAGGCTGCTCACTACTTACTTAGCCACTTCCACAAAAGGTAGGGCAGGTGTGGAAGGGGAGATTTTAGAGATGGGAATTAAAAGCTTTCTCATGCCAGGATTTGCCAGAAGACCAGGTAAAAGACGCAAGAAATCTTATCTCCTTGTTTTTTCCCGGTCCTGTTCCAGGAATGCCAGCCAACTTGCCAACTGGGGCACTCCCTGCCCTGCTTAAGGTCTCAGTCTGTTGTAAAACCGCAGACTCAAGATCTCAATGATCTCTCTTCAAATTCACTCAGGTTCCAGCCCCTCTGTTCTGTGGGCCTTGGGAAGGCCCATACCACATCCTCATCCCCATCTCAACAATATCCCCATCTCCAATCCCCATCCCCTCTGCATCCCAACCTTCCCCAACAGCAACACCCCTATTATGGGCACAATCTTTCTATCACTATCTTGTACCTGGCCCATGCTGTCCTGACTGCATCCCTCCCAATCTCTCCTCTCTATATCTCCCTATGGTCTCGTATTTCCATAAAGCTGGGGTGAGCCTGGTGGTGAGGGGCACACTGGGTTTAGCACTCTGGGAACCAGATGGATTTTCCAGTCCTAACCTGGTGATCACAACTCTGAGGTTCTACACTGGTTTTAAACATAGATTCTAAGTCAGGACCTGATAATCCTCACACACTACACTCCAGCATAAATTCCAAATGGAGGGCTTCCCTGGTGGCACAGTGGTTAAGAATCCACCTGCCAATGCAGGGGACACAGGTTCAAGCCCTGGTCCAGGAAGATCCCACATGCTGCAGAGCAACTAAGCCTGTGCGCCACAACAACTGAGCCTGCACTCTAAAGCCCATGAGCCACAACTACTGAGCCCGTGTGCCACAACTATTGAAGCCTGTGTACCTAGAGCCCATGCTCTGCAACAAAAGAAGCCACCACAATGAGAAGCCCATGCACCACAACAAAGAGTAGCCCCTGCTTGCTGCAACTAAAGAAAGCCTGCACAGCAACAAAGACCCAATGAAGCCAAAAATAAATAAATAAATAAGTGTTTAAAAATTCCAAATGGATAAAAGATTTAAAATGTTAGAAATTAAATACAGAAATGACAGCATGAAAAATGTCAGACTAGAAAGCTCTAGGGTCAGTCCCTCCACCGAAGCAACCACTGAGCTGAAAAGAGCAATTGGAATCACCTATTTCAGAATTCTGGAACCTAACTGAGCACATAACAATCAGGGGAGTGCTTGATGAAGGCAGAGGATGTTGATCTTTCATAAGAGAACGTCATGCATGAACTAGCTACTAGTCAATGCTGTAGGGACGGCAGCCCACATTCCCGGAGTGGCTGGCTGGTGGCAGAGAACCTTGTCCTCCAAATATTGGGGGTTTTACATTTTGGTTGGTCTGGGGGTTCCCGGAGAGATAGGTGCAGAAGCTTGCCTTGGTTTTAGCCCTCTTGGGCTGCAGTAGCTTCCACAGTGGCATATATCAGAATATTTAAGGGGACATAACTCTTTTGTGGGAGAGGGGGAGAGAAATCTTTATCAGGTCATTGGCTGACCACAGAAGTAAGAGAACAGAAACCTCAGGGACCACACACAACAAAGAATACACTTGGCAAAACTTATTTGGAAAAGTCAAAATGGACAGCTACAGCCCTCAACAAGTAAATATCTGAAACCCCTAAGGAGTGGAAGAATCAGATTTCCAAAGACACCACATTTTAATACTCAGAATGTATAGTTCTCAACAAAAAATTAACAAAGCATACAAAGAAACAGGGAAGTATGACCCATTCACAGGAAAAAAAAGAATTTGACAAAAATCATTCCTAAGGAAGCCCACACATTGGACATATTAGATGAAGACTTTAAATTAACTGTCTTAAATATGCTCAAAGAGCTGAAGGAAACCATGGGCAAACAACTAAATTCTAGAGCCAAAAATACAATAACCAAAGTGAAAAAATTCACTGAGGGAGTTCAACAACAAATTTGAGAAGGCAGAAGAAAGAATCAGCATACTTGAAGATAAGGCAATTAAAGTTATTGAGTCTGAGGAGCAGGATAAAAAGATAAAGAAAAACGAACAAAGTCTGAGAGCCCTATGGGATATCATCTAACATACTCACCACAGGAGTCCCATGAGAGAGAGAACAGAGCATAAAAAAATTTTTTGAAGAAATAATGGCTGAAAACATCCCAAATCTGATGAAGGCATGAATATACATATTCACAAAGTTCAAAAAATTCTAAGCAGAATAAACTCAAAGAGATCCATACCAAAACACATTCTAGTCAATTTGTTGAAACCCAAAGATAATTGAAATTTTGAAAGCAGAAGAGAGAAGTGACTCACTACATACAAGGTATTCTCAGTAATATTAACAGTTGATTTCTTCTCTGAAACTATGGAGGCCAGATAGCAGTGGGATGATATATTTAAAATCTTGAAAGAAAAAACTATCAAACAAGAATTCTGTATCTGGAAAAACCATCCCTCAAGAATTAAGGAAAAATTAAGACATTTCCAGATAAACAAAAGTACAGGAAGTTCATTACCAGTAGAATTGCCTATGAGAAATGCTAAAGGGAATCCTTCAGGATGAAAGGACAGGACAATAAATGGTAACTTGAAGCAATACAAAAAAATAAAGACCTCTGGCAAAGGTAACCACATAGGTAAATATAAAAGATAGTATATTATATTTTTGGTTTATAACTCCTCTTTTTTTCCTTTGAGAATTAAAAGGCATAAATAATAATTATAAATTGATGTTAATGGGTACACAATATATAAAGATGTAATCTGTGACAATAACTATATAAAGGAGGTAGAACTAAGATGTATAGGAGCAGAGTACTATTTGTTTGTACTATTGGAACAAAGTTGGTATTATTCAAACTAGATTATAAGTTTAAGATGTTAATTTCAATCTCCAAGCTAACTACTAAGGAAATAACTTAAAAATATACAGAAAAGGAAAAAGAAGGGAATCAAAATGGTACACTAAAAAAATCAACTGAATACAAAGAAAGGCAGTAATGGAGGAAATGAGGAACAAAATCATATAAGACATACAGAAAACAAATAGCTAATTGACAGAAATAAATCCTTCCTTATAAGTGATTTAAATAAATGAGTCACGAGTATGAAATGTACAGTGTCAATATAATCAATAATTATGTAATATTTTGTATGGTGACAGATGGTAACTAGACTTATTGTGGTGATCATTTTGAAATGTATAGAAATAGTTCCTGCACCAGGAACTAACATAGTGTTGTAGGTCAGTTGTAATTCAAAAACAAACTCATAGAAAAAGAGACTGGATTTGTGGTTACCAGAGGTGGGGGTGTGGGAAGGGGGGATTGGATGAGGGTATTCAAAAGGTACAAAATTTCAGTTATATTAATTATGTTGTACATCACATAACTGCATAACACTACTATATGTTGTATATGAAAGTTGTTAAGAGTAAATCCTAAGAGTCCTCATCACAAAGAAAAAAATTTTTTTCTATTTCTTTAATTTTGTATCTATATGAGATGATGGATATCCAGTAAACTATTTGTGGTAATCGTTTCATGATGTATGTAAGTCAAATCATTATGCTGTACACCTTAAACTTATACAGTGCTGTATGTCAATTATATCTCAATGACACTGGAAGAAAAAATAAACAACATGAAAAAATAAAGTAAATGAGTTCAACTCTCTAATTAAAAGGCAGAGATTATCAGAATGGATTAAAAAAAAGCATGATCCATCTATATGCTATCTACAAGAGACTAACTTGAGATACAAATACAGAGCTTTAAAGAAAAAGGATGGAAAACAATATCCCATGCAACTAGTGACAAAAAGAGAGCTGTGGTAGCTATATTACTGTCAGACAAAATACACTTTTTGTCAAAAAAGGTTATAAGGGACCAAAAGGACATTATATATTGATAAACTGTTTGATACAGCAAGATACAACAATTATAAACAACTGACAGCCAAGCCTCATAATATATAAAGCAAAAACTGACAGAATCAAAGAGGAGAGTTGACAGTTCTACAATAATAGTTTTAGAATTTAATATCTCACTTTCAATAATGGATAGAATAACCAGACAGAAGATCAAGAAGGAAATAAGAGAACTTGAGCAACACTATAAATGAATTAGACCTAATAGATATACACACCAAAAACACTCTGCCCAACAACAGGAGAATACGTATTCTTCTGAAGTTCCCATGGAACGTTCTCTAGGACAGACGACATGATAGGCCACAAAACAAGTCTAAATAAAATTTTAAGACTGAAATCATACAGAGTATCTTTTCTGATCACAATAGAATAAAACTAGATATCAGTAACAAAAGGAAAAGTGAAAAATTCAGAAATATATGGAAATTGAACAACACACTCAAACGATGCATCAAAGAAGAAATCACAAGGCAAATTAGAAAATACTCAGACAAATGAAAACAAAAACATAATATATCAAAACTTTTGAGATCCAGTGAAAGCAGTGCTAACAGGAAAATTTATAGCTGTAAATGTTTACATTTTAAAAAGATTTCAGGGACTTCCCTGGTGGTCCAGTGGTAAAGAATCCACCTTACAATGCAGGGGACACGGGTTCAATCCCTGGTCAGGGAACTAAGATCCCACACGCCACAGGGCTACTGAGCTTGCGCACCTCAACTAGAGCCTGCACACCACAATTATAGGGCCCACTCACCGTGGAGCCTGTGAGCCACAACTAGAGAGAGAAAAACCCACACACCACAATTAGAGAGAGGCCTGCGTACCACAATTAAGACCCTGAATGCCACAACTAAGACCCAATGCAGCCAAAAAATAAATAAAATAGATAAATAAATAATAAATAAATCTTTTTAAAAAAGAAAGAAAATACTTTGAGACAAATGAAAACAAAAACATAATATATCAAAACTTTTGAGATTCAGTGGAAGCAGTGCTACGAGGAAAATTTATAGCTGTAAATGTCTACATTTAAAAAGAAGATTTCAGGTACTTCCCTGGTGGTCCAGTGGTAAAGAATCCACCTTCCAGTGCAGGGGACGTGGGTTCAATTCCCTGGTCAGGGAACTAAGATCCCACATGCCGCAGGGCAACTAAGTCCATGCGCCACAACTACTGAGTTTGTGCACCTCAATGAGAGAGTCCACGTGCCACAAACCACAGAGCCCACATGCTCTGGACCCCGAGTGCCATAACTACAGAGCCCACGTGCCCTGCACACCACAACCAGAGAGAGAAAACCCACACACCACAACTAGAGAGAAGCCTGCGCACTGCAATGAAGAGCCCAGGCCGCAACAAAAAGATCCCACACGCCTCAGCAAAGACCCTGTGTGACACAACTAAGACCCAATGCAGCCAAATAAATAAATAAATAAATAAATAAATAAATAAAAAGATTTCAAATCAATAACCTAACTGTACACTTTAAGAGATTAGAAAAAGTCAATAAAACCAAACCCAAAAATAGCAGAAAGAAGGAACTAATACAGATTAAAGCAGAGACAAATGAAATAGAGAATACAAAAAATAGAGAAAAATAAACAAAACAAAAAGATGGTTCTTTGACAAGGTCGACAAAACTGACACAATTGAGGTTAGACTGACTAAGGAAAAAGAAAGAAGATTCAAATCAGTAAAATCAGAAATGAAACTGGGAGCATTACTACAATTTCATAGACATGAAAAGTGTTATGAGAGGATACTATGAACAATTGTACATCAACAAATTGGGTAATCTAGATGAAATGGATAAAGTCCAGAAACACAAAAATTATCAAAACTTACTCAAGAATAAATAGAAAATCTAAATAGATCTATAACAAGTAAGGAGCTTCAATCAGTAATGAAAACATCTCAACAAAGAAAAACCCAGGACCAGATGACTTCACTAGTGAATTCTACCAAATATTTTTTTTCTTCCAAACATTTAAAGAAGAATTAGCATCAATCCTTCTCAAACTCTTCCAAAAAATTGAAGAGGAGGAAACATTCCCTAATTTTATGATGGCAGCATTACCCTGATACCAAAGCCAGACAAGGACACTACAAGAAAATAAAAGTACAGGTCAATATCCCTGATGAACATAGATGTAAAAAGTCTCAACAAAATACTAGCAAACCAAAGTCAACAGCAGATTAAAAGAGTCATACATGGCGATCAAGTGAGATTTATTCCAGGGATATGAGGATGGTTCAACATCCACAAATCAATCAATGTGATACACCACATTAACAAATTGAAGAATAAAAATCATATGATCATCTCAATAGATGAAGAAAAAGCATTTGACAAGTTTTAACACCCATTTATGATAAAAACTCTCAATAAAGTGGGTATAGAAGGAACGCACTTCAACATAATAAAAGCCATGTATGACAAGCCTTCAGCTAACATCATACTCAAATGTGAAAAGCTGAAAGCTTTTCTCATATGATTAAGAACAAAAGATGAGTGTTTATTATCACCACTTCTATTCGACTTAGGACTAGAAGTCTTAGCCAGAGCAATTAGGCAAGAAAACTTATATATGTACATAAAATCCCAAACACTTCACCAAAAAACTGTTAGAACTAAGAAACAAATTCAGTAAATTTGCAGAATACAAAATCAACATACAAAAACCAGTTGCATTTCTATACACTAACAGCAAACTATCTGGAAAAAAATTAAGAAACAATCCCATTTACAACAGCATCAATAACAATAAAATACTTAGGAATAAATTTAACCAAGGAGGTGAAAGACCTATACACTGAAAACTATAAGACACTGATGAAAGAAATTGAAGACACAAATAAATGGAAGGATATCCTGTGCCCTTGGATTGGCATATTAATATTGCTAAAATGTCCATAACTACCCAAAGTCATCTACAAATTCAATGCAATCACTATCAAAATTCCAATTGCATTTTTTCACAGAAACAGAAAAAATTCTAAAATTCATGTAAAACCACAAAAGACCCCAAATAACCAGAGTAATTTTGAGAAAGAAAAGCCAAGGGGCTTCCCTGGTGGCGCAGTGGTTAAGAATCAGCCGGCCAATGCAGGGGACATGGGTTCAAGCCCTGGCCCAGGAAGATCCCACATGCCGCGGAACAACCAAGACCATGCGCCACAACTACTGAGCCTGTGCTCTAAAGCTCGCGTGCCACAACTACAGAGCCCACATGCCACACTACTGAAGCCCACGCACCTAGAACCCATGCTCTGCAACAAGAGAAGCCACTGCAATGAGAAGCCCACACACTGCAACAAAGAGTAGCCCCCACTCACCACAACCAGAGAAAGCCCAAACACAGCAACAAAGACCCAATGCAGCCAAAAATAAACATTAATTAATTAGTTTAAAAAAAAAAAAAAGAAAAACCAAGCTGGAGGCATCATGCTTCCTGATTTCAAACTATATTACTAAGCTACAGTAATCAAAACAGTATGGTACTGGCATGAAAACAGACACATAGACCAGTGGAATAGATTACAGAGCCCAGAAATAAACCCATGCATATACGGTCAACCAATCTTTGAAAGGGGATCAAGAGCACAAAATGGGGAAAGGATAGTCTTTTCAAAAAATGGTGTTGGGGCTTCCCTGGTGGCGCAGTGGTTAGGAATCTGCCTGCCAATGCAGGGGACACGGGTTCAATCCCTGGTCCAGGAAGATTCTACATGCTGTGGAGCAACTAAGCCCGTGAGCCACAACTACTGAGCCTGCGTGCCACACCTACTAAAGCCCACATGCCTAGAGCCCATGCTCTGCAACAAGAGAAGCCACTGCAATGAGAAGACTGTGCACTGCAACAAAGAGTAGCCCCCGTTCACTGCAACTAGACAAAGCCCATGCACAGCAATGAAGACCCAACTCAGCCAAAAATTAAATAAATTAAGAAAAAAAATGGTGTTGAAAAAAATGGATAGTTACATGTACAAGAATGATACTGGACCCCTACTGTACACCACTCACAAAAATTCAAATTAAAAACTTAAATGTAAGACCTGAAACCATAAAACTCCTAGAAGAAAACACAGAAGAAAATCTCCTTGGCATCAGTCTTGGCAATGATATTTTTGGATATGATAACAAAGGCAGAAATAAACAAGTAGGAGTACATCAAACTAAAAAGCTTCTGTATACTCTTTCCCTGCCTCCGCTGAGTAACTCAGAGGTGGAGGTTGGGGTACATTCAAGATTCAGTTCCACCCATTACCCACCACCATGGCCGAGGATGGCACTGGTGCTGGAGGTGCAATGGACGTTAATACTGTTTTGCAAGAGGTGCTGAAGACCACCCTCATCCGCAATGGCCTAGCACATGGAATTTGCAAAGCTGCAAAGTGTTAGACCAGTGCCAAGCCCATCTTTGGGTGCCTGCATCCAACTGTGATGAGCCTGTATAAGTCAAGTTGGTGGAGGCCCTCCATGCTAAACATCAAATCAACCTAATTAAGGTTGATGACAGCAAGGAACTAGGGGAGTGGGTAGGACTCTGTAAAACTGACAGAGAGGGAAAACCCTGTAAAGCAGCTGGTTGCAGTTGTGTGGTGGTTAAGGACTATGGCAAAGATTCTCAGGTCAAGGGTGTCATCAAGAAGTACTTCAAATGCAAGAAATGAACAAATTAAAGACTTGGCTCTTTAAAATAAATAAATAAATAAGCAAGTTTCTACACAGCAAAAGAAACAATCAACAAAAAGAAAAGGCAACCTAGGGACAGAGGAAATAGGAGAAAATATTTACAAACCATATATCTGATAAGGGGTTAATACCTAAAATATATAAGGAACTCCTACAACTCAATAGCAAAACAAACAAAAAAATCTGACTAAAAACTGGGAAAATGACCTGAATAGATAGTTTTCCAAAGAAGACATTCAAACAGCAAATTGGTATATGAAAAGATGCTCAACATCAATAATCATCAGGGAAATGCAAATCAATACCACAGAGATATCACATCACACCTGTTAGGATAGCTATTATCAAAAAGATAAGGAATGGAATATAACTTGGCATTAAAAAGAAATTAAATATTGATACATGCCACAGCATGGATGGACCTTAAAAACATTATGTAAGTGAAAGAAGCCAGACACAAAGAGCCACATATTATATGATTTTCCATGTGTATGAAATGCCCAGAAAAGGCAAATCCATAAAGAGAGAAAGAAGATCAATGGTTGTTAGGGGCTGGACAGAGCGGGGGGGGGGGGGGGGGGGGATGGGGAATCAGTGCTTAATGGGTATGGAGTTTCTTTTTGAGGTGATGAAAATATTCTAGAATTAGATAGTGGTGATGATCACAAAACGTTGTGAATATACTGGAATCCACTGAACTGTACACTTGAAAATGGTTAAAATGGTGAATTTTATGTTATATAAATTTTACCTCAATAAAAAAAAGGATGAGGAAAAAAAAAAAAGATAAGGGATAAGAAATGCTGGAAAAGGTGTGGAGAAACTGGGAACACTTTTGCATTGTTGGTGAGAATGTATATTTGTACAGTCATAATGGAGAACAGTATGGAAGTTCCTCAAAAAATTAAAAAAGAAATACCATATGATCCAGCAATCCCACTTCTGGGCATATATCCAAAGGAAATGAAATCACTACCTCAAAGTGATATATTCCCTTGTTCCTTGCATCATTATTCACAAGAGCCAAGATATGGAAACAACCTAAGTGACTGTTAATATAATAGATGAATGGATAAAGAAGATGTGAGAGAGAGATATATATATACACACAATAGAATATTATGCAGCCATAAGAAAAAGAAGGAAACCCTGCCATTTGTGACAACATGGATGAACATGGAGGGCATTATGCTAAGTGAAATAAGTCAGAGAAACACAAATACTGTATGGTATCACTTACATGTGGAATAAAAAAAAAGGTCCAAACACATAGAAATAGAGAGTAGAATGGTGGTTGCCAGGGGCTGGGGGTGGGGAAAATGGGGAGATGTCTATCAAAGGGTACAAACTTTCAGTTATAAAATGATTAAGTTCTGAGGATCGAACGTACAGCATGGTGATTGTAGTTAATAATACTGTATTGTGTACTTGAAATTTGCTAAGAAAGTAGATATCAAGCATTCTCACTACAAAAAAAAAAAGGAAAAGGTATAGCTATGTGAAGTGATGGAGGTGTTAATTAACTTGATTGTGGTAATTATTTCACAATGTATACATATATCAAATCATCATGTTGTATATTTTAAATGTATACAATTTTGTCAATTATACCTCAGTAAAGCTGGGGGAAAAAAACATAAGGGGAAATCTTCATGGCTTTGGATTTGGCAATGGTTTCTTAAATATGACACTAAAAACACAGGCAACCAAAGAAAAATAGATAAACTGAATTTTAAAATTTTGTGCATCACAGGACACTATCAAGAGAGTAAAAAGATGGAGCTGGAGGAATCAGGCTCCCTGACTTCAGACTATACTACAAAGCTATAGTAATCAAGATAGTATGGTACTGGCACAAAATCAGAAATACAGATCAATGGAACAAGATAGAAAGCCCAGAGATAAACCCACACACCTATAGTCACCTAGTCTATGACAAGGGAGGCAAAAATATACAATGTAGAAAAGACAGACTCTTCAATTAAGTGGTGCTGGGGAAATTGGACAGCTACATGTAAAAGAATGAAATTAGAACACTCCCTAACACCACACACAAAAATAAACTGAAAATGGATTCAAGACCTAAATGTAAGGCCAGACACTAAAAAACTCTTAGACGAAAACATAGGCAGAACACTCTGACATAAATTGCAGCAAGATTTTTTTTGACCCACCTCCCAGAGTAATGAAAATAAAAACAAAAATAAACAAATGGGATCTAATGAAACTTAAAAGCTTTTGCACAGCAAAGGGAACCATAAACAAGACGAAAAGACAACCCTCAGAATGGGAGAAAATATTTGCAAATGAAGCAACCGACAAAGGATTAATCTCCAAAATATACAAGCAGCTCATGCAGCTCAATATCAAAAAAACAAGCAACCCAATCCAAGAATGGGCAGAAGACCAAAATAGACATTTCTCCAAAGAAGGCATACAAACCATAGATGGCCATAGATGGCCAACAAACACATGAAAAGATGCTCAACATCACTAATTATTAGGGAAATGCAAATCAAAACTACAATGAGGGGCTTCCCTGGTGGCGCAGTGGTTGAGAGTCCGCCTGCCAATGCAGGGGACATGGGTTTGTGCCCCGGTCTGGGAAGATCCCACATGCCGCGGAGCGGCTGGGCCCGTGAGCCATGGCCGCTGAGCCTGCGCGTCCGGAGCCTGTGCTCCGCAATCGGAGAGGCCACAACAGTGAGAGGCCCGCGTATCGCAAAAAAAAAAAAAAAAAAAAAAAACTACAATGAGGTATCACCTCACACGAGTCAGAATGGCCATCATCAAAAAATCTACAAACGATAAATGCTGGAGAGGGTGTGGAGGAAAGGGAATTCTCACGTACTGTTGGTGGGAATGTAAACTGATACAACCACTATGGAAAACAGTATGGAGGTTCCTTAAAAAACTAAAAATAGAACTATCGTATGACCCAGCAATCCCACTACTGGGCATATACCCTAAGAAAACCGTAATTCAAAAAGACACATGCACCCAAATGTTCATTGCACTATTTACAATAGCCAGGATATGGAAGCAACCTAAATGTCCATCAACGGAGGAATGAATAAAGAAGAGGTGGTACATATATACAATGGAATATTACTCAGCCCTAAAAAGGAACAAAATTGGGTCATTTGTAGAGACGTGGATGTACCCAGAGAGTGTCATACAGAGTGAAGTAAGTCAGAAAGAGAAAAACAAATATCATATATTAACACATATATGTGGAATCTAGAAAAATGGTATAGACGATCTTATTTGCAAAGCAGAAATAGAGATAGAAACATAGAGAACAAATGTATGGATACCAAGGTGCAAAGGGAGGTGGGTGGGAGGAATTGGGAGATTGGGATTGACACATATACACTATTGATACTATGTACAAAATAGACAACTAATGAGAATGTACTGTATAGCACAGGGAACTCTACTTAATGCACTGTGGTGACCTAAATGGGAAGGAAATCCAAAAAAGAGGGGATATATGTATATGTATAGCTGATTCATTTTGCTGTACAGTAGCAAATAACACAACATTGTAAAGCCACTGTACTCCAATGAAAATTTTAAAAGAGAGTGAAAAGACAACCCACAGAATGGGAGGAAATATTTGCAAATCATATATTTGATAAGGGTCTATTATCCAGAATGTACAAAGAACTCTTACAATTCATTAGTCAGATTTGTATTTTAGGAACAGTCCTCAGCCTGCTTGAAGGAACAGGAGAGTGTGGAGCCTGGAGTGAAACAAGTGTTCCAGAGGAGAGGCGGTAAGGCCTGCACCAAGACAGTGGCTGGGGATAGAAGGAGGGCCTTTCAGGGACTTCCCTGGTGGTCCAGTGGTTAATAAGAATCCACGCTTCCACTGCAGGGGGCGCAGGTTCGATCGCTGGTCAGGAAACTAAGATTCCCGCATGCCACCTGGCACAGCCCAAAAAAATTAAAATTTAAAAAAAATTTTAATTTTTAAAAAAAAGGAGAGCCTCTCAGATTCAACTAATATTGAGGAGGTAGACTCAGGCAGCTTGGGGGACTGAATGGCTGTGTGAAGTTTTCATTTCCGCATACTAGTGAGGCTGGTTGCCAGGACAGGATCTGTCTTTCAGGAAGGAAAAGGAGGGAGATCCCTATACTTGCCTGGACAGAGTAGCTGGGGATGGGGGAAGTGAAAGTGTCTGCCTGCATAAATAGGCGGCACACCAGTCCCAGCCCACACACGGACCCCCAGTTTGGAGCTCTCCACCTCGCCCGAGCTCTACCGTGGCCATGGGTCAGTCGCTGATTCTGAGCATCCTTGTCCTAGTTCTGGCCTTCTGCATCCCCCAGACCCAAGGTATCAAGGAGGGAGTTGCCTAGGATGGGGGCAAGGGGGTGGAGAGGCCGGGGTAGGAGCCTCCAAGCAGCCCCTCACTCCCTGTGAACCCCACCTGCAGGCAGTGATGGAGGAGCACAGGACTGTTGCCTCAAGTACAGCCTAAGGAAGATTCCCACCCACGTTGTCCGCAGCTACCGGAAGCAGGAACCAAGCCTGGGTTGCCCCTTCCCAGCTATCCTGTAAGTGGGTACAAGGGGGTGGGTGCAGGCTGGCAGCTGAGTGGGAAGGCATGATGGGCAAGACTAAGACAGGCTTGCTAACCCCTGAACCCTAGGTTCTCACCTCGGAAACGCTCTCAGCCAGAGCTATGTGCAGACCCTAAAAAGGCCTGGGTGCAGCAGCTGATGCAGCGTCTGGACAAGCCAGCAGCCCCATGGAAACCAGCCCAGGACTGTAAGAAGGACAAGAGGGCCACCAAGTCTGGCAAGAAGGGAAAGAGCTCCAAAGGCTGTAAGAGGTAAGGAAGCTAAAGGGACGGGGGGTGGGAAGTGAAGGGGAGCCTTGATCATCCCCTCAAAGCCCTCTTCTGCCCTCCCAGGACTGAGACCCCAAAAGGGCCATAGCCCAGTGACGAGCCCGGAGCCCAGGAGGTCCCCACCAGTCTCATCAGGGCTTGGAGCCCCAGCCCAAGGGACAAGAGGTGGGCTAGGAGAGAAGGAGGACTCAGGGGGCCCAGAGCAGCCACCCCATGCTGGCCTCCCCTCACCCCTTCTCCAGCTTCAACCACCCCTTCTGTATACCCACCCTACCCTGCACGGCTGAGCTGCCCACATCAGGCCAGGCCTAGAGAGGCAGAGAAGGGAAAGTCCCATAGGAAATGTGAGAGGTGGCAGCAGGACTGTCCCCTCTGAGGAAAGGTCACCCAGGGCCCTGGACCTGACCGTGCTCCACACTGCACCCACCTCGTCTTTGTAAATATGATTTATACCTAACTGAATAAACAGCCATTCTGGCCTTCCTCCCAAGTATCTGTTCCTGTGTGTTTGTGTCCACAGAGAAGCCACTGTCACCACAGGGTGGAGTCACACACTCTGGGGTCCTGGCCAAGAGCTCAGGCTGGCAAATTCTATATCCTCACCCACCCCAAGAGTTTCCTTGCTTCCCAGGTGCCCAGACCTGTGGGCAATAAAAGGGAGGCTGACAGGCAGGGTGGGACTTGGGCTGCCCCTGGTCTCTGAGAAATCCCTGCCAATGAAGAGACAGTGGATCCCAGGCACATGTCCCCAACAGCTCCATAGGCCTCTGAGACCCTGAAGAGATCCCTTCCCTGATTCTGCCCAGCATTCTTTCACTCCCAGCTTCACCGGGGACTGCCTCCCCTTTCCTTGGGGTCTACTGGAGGGAGGCGGGAGCCTGGGCCTGCCGGTAACACAGGTGAACACAAGTTCTACTGAAACCTGCCCTACGCAGAGTTCCAGCCCTGGGAGCCCTCGAGAGCCCCTATCTCCTCCCAAAGACCCCAGAGGACTCCCTTCCGCCCTGACCGGTGAAGCAGGGTCTATGACCTCTCCTTATTGTTTGATGGGGCTATGTGCTCTTTATTCCTGAGTTCTCTGTTCCTCCCTCGGCTTCCTTCCAGTTGGGAAAGCATCCTCCCCTTCCCTTTTCTCCTTTCTCCCCTAGGCGGGGCCTGGGGCACTTTAGCCCCTTTAACCTCTTGAGGCCAAGGAATAAGTCTCCAATGGCAGGAATTTGGAACCCCAGAACTCAGATGTAAATTAGTCTCCTCTCCAAGAAGGCTCCAGTCTAACTCTCCTCTACCTCTCCCTCCCCAGAGCAGAGATCCTCCAATTCCCCGCTTCGCCCTTAGGCTAGGAGAGAGAGGACCATTAGATGGGGCCAGGCCACGTGGGAAAGAAGGGAACAGATCCTGGGAGAGGGGCAAGGAACTAGAGGTGGTTGCCACCACCTTCTCCTTCCACCGGGGCCTGCGCATGCCACAGCACTTACCGCTTATTATAGTCATTAAAATATTTGCTCTCTGCTCCTTCTGAGTACAGTGAAGACAGGGGATGCTCCCTACCTATCATCATGCGGCAGGTGTGATCTTAGTCTACAAACTCAGATGTTCAAGATTTACTGTACTTTAAAATGTTCTTTCAGGAGTTCCCTGGCAGTCCAGGGGTTAAGACTCGGCACTTCCACTGCCAGGGCCGGGGTTCAATCCCTGGTCAGGGAACTAAAATCCTGCAAGCCACATGGCATGGCCAAAAAATAAAATAAAATGTTCTTTCAATGAACCTACTCCAAGCCCCTGCACCAGAGCGCTGGCATTCTTGGGGTCCCATCTGCCAAGGGCTGTGCAAAGGTCAAAGAAACAGCAAGGCACAGGAGAGGCTTCCTACATGCCCTCTACCTCATCCCATCATTGGACATCAGTCTCACCAGTGAATGCTTTGGCCCCTGTGTTCCCAGCAGGTATGACTCCCCAGGTCCTGGACTCTCAAACTCTTAGCTCTGTGCCACATTTGAGCCATGGGAGCTCAGCTATGAGAGCCTCCGGGCTTGGACCTAGCTTCCCCAGACATCTCCCCAGAGCCATCTACTCAGGTGGCTTGCTTGCTTCATCCCAGTCAAGGATTAAAGCCCACTGCCCATACTGGCTGGACATACACACCAATCCCCTCCACAGTCTTCAAGAACTCTCTCCAAAACCCTCCCTCTTCCCAGTCCCTCCAAGGTATAACCTCTTCCCAGGTTTGCTTTAGACTTTTACAAAGACAGAAGGGACTCTAATATCAGGGTGCTACTACTCTCAGCCCTACCAAAACCCTCGCTTGCTCTAAAGAGAAAAGAAAATCATCAGCAAAAAGAGAAAAAAAGGAAAACATAGGCAAAACAAAACAAAACTTCATATTTCACTAAATTATCCTGCCACACTGCATAGCTGGTATTTGCCTCAAGCCCTGCCCTGATTAGCATGCAATATAATATCTATCTTATCAGAGAATGAGTCCCTACTGTCCTTTTCTGCCTTCATCTTTGACAATACCGTCCTGTTCTTTCTTCTTTCTGTAAGATTCATAATTCAAAAAAATCAAATAATACATACTCATGGTTAAAAAAAATCAGAAAGTACCAAAAGGCTTATTCTGAACAACCATTTCCTGCAACTTTCAAGCTACTTCCTCTAGGACTTAGTGCCATATGTCTAAATACTTTGTTCATACCTCTGTTTCTTCATTTACCTATTTTTAAAGTTATCAATTGAGGGACTTCCCTGGTGGTACAACGGTTAAGACTCCACGCTCCCAATGCAGAGGGCCTAGGTTCGATCCCTGGTTAGGGAACTAGATCCCACATGCATGCCGCAATTAAGAGTTCATATGCCACAACTAAGGAGCTGGTGAGCCACAACTAAGGAGCCTACCTGCTGCAACTAAGACCCGGCGCAACAAAATAATTAAATTTTTTTTAAGTTACCTATTGACTTCCTATTATAAAAAGTGGAGATTTAGCTCTCTTACGAACCCTCTTCTCCTGTCACCCTATCCTCTAAATATAGCTATACCACTATATTTAGACGATGATCAGAATTTACATTATGATGACCATGTAAATGTTGTTCACTGCAGAGCAAGGTAGCGTACTGTGCTTACTTTCCTTTTGTCACTGAGCTTTTTGTTTTTCATAAAGATTCAAATTGTTCTTCCTTTATTTAAAATACCTCTACCTTCCCATTATCATAGCCTCAGTATTTTTCAAACACTTCATCATAGGATTAAAGACCTAATGTTTAAAATATATGTTATAGAAGACAATATAGGTGAGGGTGGTTATAACCTTGAGGTAGAAAAAGAACTTGTTAAACATAAAACCATAAAACACAAACCACAGGGGGAAAGATCAACACCACCGAATTCAAAGACAAGTAGGAGTTCAGGGTAAAGATGGCAAATTAAACACAGGAATTTATTTTCACTCCTTCTTGAGCCCCAACTAAAACTAAAGTAAGTGTTTCTAAGGACTTCCCTGGTGGTCCAGTGGTTAAGAATCTGCTTTCCAATGCAGGGGACGTGGGATCGATCGGGGAACTAAGATCCCAAATGCCACAAGGCAACTAAGCCCGCGCTCCACAACTAGAGAGGCCACGCTCCACAACAAAGACCCAGCGCAGCCAAAAAATAATAATAATAATAATAAAATAAATAAAGTAAATGTTTCTGGTGTGTGTATACATTTGTAAAGGCATCAAATCACAAAGACCCGAATGGGAGGGGAGATAAAAGTAACTTTCCAGAAGATTGCTGTTTAGATAAGTAAATATTTCAGTAAAAATAAGTATAAAGCATAAAATGAAATTATAAAGTTGGAGGACTTCCAAATTGATGCTCATGCATACAGTAAAAAGAAATATTTTACTGAATACTAGTCTGCCAGTGTTCAACAGAAAGACAATTAATGGCTTTTACTAGAAATGTGAAAAGAAAAAAATTCCAAAGATCAGTCATCCCCCAAATTTACAAAACCATCATCAAACAAACATGAAAACTCACTGTAACCCCTGGAATTTCCTTTAACAGTAATTACTATCTTCTAACAATGTCACCCTCAGTGCCATTCAGAAAATTACCAATACCATGTTTTCAAATGATTTCAGCACTATCTCTTCCATGAAATGATAACACACCCACACACAATTACGAAATGGTGGGCCAGCTCCCTCTTGTCAGTGTTGCCTCAAAGTCTGAAGCCTTCTGCTTCCCCTGGCTCACTCCTTCTTTGTAAATCCTTTAAGGGCCTCTTTAACACAAATGTAAAGGATGGACGGGGCTAGTAAGAGCTCCCAGAATTACAGCTAATAGAAATGTCTTAACAACCTCAGTCATATGAACTGGAAACTAATTCCAAACTGAGCAACCAGATTTCTTAACACTCCTCTCCCTCCATGGTACCTGGGCCACATGTTCGCTAGCCACTATTTCATTCTTTACTCATCAGTCATTAGAGGGACATGATCACCAATGACAGGATCTTTCTTTTGACATCTTCAAAAATGGGGTACTATGGGGCTACCAGCACAGCACCACTGACATATTTGGCATCTTCTGCCCAGCTTTATGGCACAGGAAGGTCAGGGGGACTGGGTCTATACTTGCTATTTATGAAAGCTCAAAATTAATTTGTTTCCTAGCTTTAATCATTTACCTGTGAAAATGTCTTCAGCTTCAACTGACCTCTTTTGTGAAGTTCTTTTTCTTTGCATGTCCAGGTGTTATTTATCCTTGTATTTGGGGACAAAGTGATGCTATTTTGTTAAAAATCATCAATGTATCTTTCCTTTGCCATCAATGAATTACGACTTTTATGAGTGTTGAAATTGCCAAGGCTTTTTCTAATGCCTATATTTGGTATTCTTCTAGCGGTGGCTCTTCTGCAGTTCCCCTACAGAGATTGTGTTAGCTAGCTATGTCAGGAAGCCGAAAACTTCATTTTCTTCAAGAAATCCATTTCCCAGTTGGTGGCAAACAAAAACACCCCAGGGAAACTCTGATGCCATGTTCTTGAAGACTTTTGTTTTAGAGTCCTGGATTGTGCTAATAATAAATTTCAATCTAATATTAAATGAATAACCGAACTCCACCTGTGATTACCTGAGCAGCCGGCGCCAATTTCGGTTCACAATACCCACAGCGGACGGGATGTTAAACTCCACTTGGCCTCATTGCCCGACTCCGCCACTAGGAGGCAGCATCGTCGTCGCGGTCCTCCGTCCTCCAAAGGCAAACAGGCTTGTGGGTTGAACACTACTGTTCTCATTTCCTTCATCTTTCTGGGATTTTTTTTCCCCCTTTATTATTTGTCCTCAAATGTGTCTCATGCTAGACCAGGGGTCTAGAATTTTCCCATGTCCACTGATGAGCAGGACAAACTCGTTTTCCGTCCCTGTCCAGGTGAAAGCACTTCATCCTCCGGCACCGAGCGAGCGTCGCGCCGGGCACACAGTTAGGCTTTCAATAAACCTTGAAAGCCTATGGTTTCAACCTAAAGGTTGAAAGAAACCTTTCTTAGAGCTGGCACCGTAATTACGTGGTTTAAGGAATCAATCGGGTGCGGGTTATTTATGTTGCGAAGGAAGTCCCGGAGGTAATGTGAACTTCCTTCAGCCTTTAAGACAAACATTGCTTCCTGTCTTCCACGTTGGGTGCCCTGGCCTCAGGATAAATTGGGAATACTTGGGGTGGGGAAGACAAATACTCACGGAAAAACACCGGCCTCCGGCCGCCCATGCGTCCCAGCCTGCCCAGCCGAGTACCCGCGGATTCAGGGGCCCGAGTGGCAGAGATTTGGCGGGACAGCCGCTGTGCTCGGCCCGGGGTAATCGCCGCTCGGGGGCTTCCCGAGCCCACGCCGACCCCAGGTCCTGGAGCTGCGGGTCCCACCCGCAACCCGAGTCTCCCTTCTGCACGTTCCGCCCGTGTGCCGGGACCTGCGCGCTGGGACCCGGGGCCGGACCCTCGGCCTCGGGACCAGCTGGGGCCTGGAGCGGGGACAGCACCAGAGGCCGTGCCAGGCCCACGGACTTTGGGCCCAACGCCCTTCTCAGTCTCTCTGAGCAGCCCGCCGGGTCAGGGCCGCATCCCGCCCTTGCTAGAGCACCCCCCACCCGCCAGCGCCCACCCACCCCTCAGCCAGACCGGCGCCCACTCCAGAGCCTCCCTTCCCAGGCTGGTGCGCCCTCTGCAGGCCTGGGAGAGGAGACACATCAGGCACAGACGTGGACACAGAGCCACAGCTCTCGCTCTCTCTCACTCTCACACACACACACACACACACACGCGCGGATGACGGGCACACCAGTCACGCTCAGCCCCAGGGACACAGCTCCTGATACTCACATTCATCCATTCAACAAACATTTATTAAGCATCTAATCGAGATGCTCTCCACAACCGTTTACTCCCTGGTACTCCCACTCCTACCATGGCCTTGGTTGACTTTCCCGGCCTCGCTGCTGCCTTACCTGCCTCGATGGCTAAAGTGCCCTCCACCCAAGATCTCCCACCCCTGCGGCATGGATTTGATCAGATCAGGGAGCATGAAGGCTGAGCGGGCTCCTTGGGAGAGTGTGGTGCCAAGATGAGCTGAACTGCCCTGAGCTGGGAGATTTGTCCAAAACTCACACTGAACCAGGAACCCCAAGAAGGCCACGTGGCTGAGAAGAGGGTGAACTAGGCAAAGCAGGTAGCACACTGAGGGCTCTATGGGTGTGGTCAGAAACTGTTTCAAACCCACCTCCCTGGTCTCCACCACCCCACCACTGGATCATTTAAACCAATGGCTGGGGAGTTGGTGCCTTAAACCTTCCACCCATAGGGCCTATGCCCTCCCCCTTTTTGCCATGATAGAAGGTACCATCAGAACACCTGACAGCTGTCACCTTCCCCGATTCCTCTTCTTCTCCCTGATCTGTCAGTGTTAGGGAGCTCCAGGCCTTGGAACTTGACCCCTTCTATCTACACTCACTCCCTTGATGACCTCATTGTCTTATGGTTTTAAATACCATCCATATGCTCCCAAATTTTTATCTTCAGCTAGAATCTCTCCCCTGAACTCTAGACTCATACTACCAACTACGTACTTAACATCTCCACTTATATGTCCAAAATGCAGCTTCATCTTAAAAAGTCAAAACAAGGCTCCTGGAGGGCGAGATAAATTATGAGTTTGGGATTAAAATATACATGCTACTATATATAAAATAGATAACTAACAAGAACCTGTATAACACAGGGAACTATACTCAATATCTTGTAATAACCTGTAACGGAACAGAATCTAAAAAAGACCAGCGGACCAGCGGTCCCCTGTATATATACAACTGAATCACTTTGCTGTATACCTGAGACTAACACAGCATTCTAAATCAACTATATTTCAATAAAAATTTAAAAAAAAAACAAGGCTCCTGACCTTCTCACAAACCCACTCCTCTACAGTCGTCCACATCTTGGTAAATATAACTCCAACAATCACATTGCTCAAGCCAAAAACATTGAAGTATTTTCTCTGTCTCTCTTTCTCTTCTTTCTCTCATATCCTATGCTGAACCCCTCAGCAGAGCCCACAGGCTCTACATTGAAAATGTCTCCAGAATCTGACCACTTCTCACCAACTCTCAGCAACCTCATGTCCTCCCTGGATTATTGCAATTGCCTCCAAGCTGGTCTCCAGGCTTCCATTTTTGCACCACTTTTGTCTATCTTCCATCCGACAGCCACAGGGAGCCTTTAACACATGCCAGATCATGTCACTGTTCAAAACCCTCCAAAGGTTCCCCAACTCATTCAGAGTAGAACATAAACTCTGCAATGGCCTACAAAGCCCTACACTATCTGGCCCATGTTGTTGTGTCCCAGTGCCAAGAACAGTGTCTGGAACATAGGACGCCCTCAATAAATATTTATTGAATGAATGTGGTGTAAATCCCTTGTTTATTATTAGTTCATTATTTCACCCTTTGCTGCTGATTCTCAGGATCTTTCCCAACAGGCATTCCAGGAAGACAGTATTGAAATTTATGTGAAACCTTTATGCCAGCTCTGCACTATACTCTTGTATCATATAAGACCTTGGAGGGAAACAAATGGCATGACCCAAAAGTCTTAATAGAAAAGAATTTAGTGAAGGGTCAATTTACAGAGGTGAGGGCAAGGTTGTTGTGGGAAGCCACTGCACATGATTTTGTATAGCTCCAAACTTCAGGCCATCTCTCCTTCTGACAAAGTGGACATTAAATGTACTGCCTGAAATTCTGCCCACTGAGAGGACTTCCCTTCACCACTGTCTTTCAGGGCCACACCTGAATGTAAGCAACTGTCTACTTTTGACTGATGCCAGCATACCTTAGAGACCCATCTGAAAATCAAGACCATACACTTCCTCTCTCTGTTAACTGTTTATAGAAAACTTCTCCATGAAGGCGTAAGTATAATCAGAAGAAGAAGCAGAAAACAATAAAAGTAGGAATCTGAGTCACCTCCCCACACTTTTACTCATGCCTTCTGAAATTTCTAAGGCCTGGTCTCAAATGTACAATGTTCCTTTGAAGTGGAACGCTGGCCATGCACATCCAACTATATGACTTGCTATAGATAACACCCTAGGTTGTGTGGTCACTGGGTGATCTATAGTCTGAGTTTTAAACCAGGGCCCAGTGGCAAATCAGGACTGATTTTCAAAGAGTAAATAATCGTTAGCAGAAGAGGTATGTCCTTACTCCAACACCCTAAGGGTCTTTCCTGTAATGCTCCTTCTGGGGTTCCTGTTGCACCCTTCTCTGCCACAGACAATCTGAAATTCCCTGGATTTGTGAGTCATAAGGCCCAAGTAGACAGGCAACTTTTCCCCAGAGCCTAGACCTGCTGCAGACCCCTTCCTTGCTCTGGGCCTCATTCAAAACTGTCAGCTTGGGGCTTCCCTGGTGGCGCAGTGGTTGAGAGTCCGCCTGCCGATGCAGGGGACACGGGTTCGTGCCCCGGTCCAGGAAGATCCCACATGCCGCGGAGCGGCTAGTCCCGCGAGCCATGGCCGCTGAGCCTGCGCATCCAGAGCCTGTGCTCCGCAACGGGAGAAGCCACAACAGTGAGAGGCCCGTGTACTGCAAAAAAAAAAAAAAAAAAAAACTGTCAGCTTTATGCCATATCCAATAAACATTTTGCTGTACTACACCTAACTATGATGTATGTTGCCTCCAAAATCCAAACAGCTCTTTAAGCATTGTGCCTCTTCACGGTAAATGTGCAACATTCCCCAGATCACTGGTTTTCAGCTTCTCCCTACCTCTAATCGCCTAGAAATTTTACCTATGTTGCAGGATCCTGAATTTTTGGAAGATTTCTTTCTCTCCCTCTGACATACATAGGTCTTACTGAGGGATTTAGGGCGACTGCTATTTCTTGTGCGCCAGTAAACATAATGTCATCAGTTTAAAGGACTGCTTCGATATTCTGTGAGATATCCAGATTATCTTATGATAATCAGAGCAGGAAAGCTGATAATATCCCTGAGGTAAAACAGTGAAGGTGTATTTCTGTCATTATAGAAAACGAATGGATTTCAATGGTCTTTAAGTGACAGCTACAGAAAGAAGGCACGTGTTAGATTATTAGCTGTAATATGCTGTACCAAGGGCTGAAGCATCTTTAAGTCTTTGAAGGTGCTCTATTCTATGCACATCCTCTAGCAACAAAGCATTGCTTTAAGTTTACTATTGTAGGGGGGAACATGGTGGGGCAGGCACAGTTCAAAGGACTTCCACTTGGCCCTTCCTACCATAATTTTCCTCACTCCATGGTCAAGGAACCAGTGTGGAGACCTTGCTAATTACTAAGTATAGTTATTCCCACTATGCATTCTGAAACTAGAGAAATAACCACTGGATAGGTCTTACAGATTCACTGTGAGATGGACCTGAACCAAGATCCTTCTATCACCTGAACTCCATAAACCCTTACTCTGACTAGTGGACCACAATGGGGTTTTGGGTCCCCAAGACTAGTATTAACATGAGACAGTATCTAATAATCCCCCAAAGATCTGAATATTTTCTGTTCACCATTCATATTCACCCTGGCAAACGGCTACAGATCTCTCTAGGGAAGGCTTAGAGAAGTGATTCTCGAATTTTAGCATACATCAAAATCACCAGAAAGGCTTGTTAAAATACAGATTGCTAGGCCATTCCCAGAGTTTCTGATTCAATGGAGTTGAGGCAGAGCCCAAGAATTTGCATTTCTGCCAAGTCCTCAGCTGATGCTGATGCTGCTGGTCCAGGGACCACACTTTGAGGACAACTGACTAGAAGAAAGATATATAGAGTCCACCTGTGAAAAGACTCAAGCCTTCCCACCCACCCCCACCATCCAGTCAAGGGGCTTCAGGTCTGGGGAACTGATCTAAGTCAAGGAAATGGGTAAAACACTGTAAATCCCCAATATAATTTGAATCAAGTTTCTCCCTACCAGGCCTAGACATTTTACACTTATATGGGTCAGTAAGTTGTCCATCTATTTCATTCCTAGGAAAACTATGATCAATTAGCTACCACCACAGATCCTTATGGGCAAAGCACAATGATTACCACTTGTCCCTGAAGCTTATTTAATAATTTCATTCATCTTATTGCTCAGAAGGTGAGCATCTAGACTCTACCACTCAAAGATTCCATTATTCTCCTTGAAATGAGATTGCCCAGTCCCAAGAGAACATCTCCCATCCTCATCTCCTGCCTACTAAAGAAACCACTACAGGGCTTCCCTGGTGATGCAGTGGTTAAGAATCCACCTGCCAATGCAGGGGACACGGGTTTGAGCCCTGGTCTGGGAAGATCCCACATGCCGCAGAGCAACTAAGTCCATGCGCCACAACTACTGAGCCTGTGCTCTAGAGCCCGCGAGCCACAACTACTGAAGCCCACGTGCCTAGAGCTCGTGCTCCACAGCAAGAGAAGCCACCGCAACGAGAAGCTCCTGCACCTCAACGAAGAGCAGCCCCCGCTCGCCGCAACTAGAGAAAGCCCGCACGCAGCAACGAAGACCCAACACAGTCAAAAATAAATTTTAAAAAAATAATAAATTTATTTTAAAAAAAAAGAAACCACTACAGTGCTTTTCATAGTTAGTGTTCTCATCACCAGTGCTTTTCTTATGGCCTTGGAGAAGGAATTATCTTCCTGGACCCTTCAGAGTTAGTGGTTGCACATAAGAGGGGCCTCCAACATTCCCATCTCTGTAACCTTTGCATTCTTTCCTCTGTTTTGCTACTCAAGGTATACTCTGAGGACCAGCAGCATCAGCATCACTTACAACTTTGTTAGAAACACAACATCTTGGACTTCACCCAGACTTACTTAATCAGAATCTGCAGTTTAATAAGACCTCCCAGTAAATCATATGCACCTCAAATTCTGAGGAAGACTGTTCTACAATATGCCAGTGAGGTTCTAGCACCCCAGCCTCACTGATCATAGGCCACTGTTGAGTCCAGGCTTCCAGTAACCAACTCAACAGATTATTAACACCATTCCCAGGTGCTCAGCTAATACAGTAATACCCAAATCCTGGATAAGGGCATACATATCAACAAATTTGTCCACACTGGTCCCCGAGATTCTCCCAATACGGTTGACAAGTTCTTGCAACTCCTTCAGTGTACACGCTATTGTTCTTGGAGCATACCTTGTACATTCCCATCCAGGCTATGTTAGAATCAAACTCGCACTATGGGCCTGGAGGCTATGAAGGGTGGTGAGGGTGGATCCTGAAGAGGACCCCTGCATGCCTTTTGCCAGGGAGTTATTAAAAATATTTTTTAATGGATGGGAAGGCTGGATCATTCATGGTTTGCAGGGGGAGGAGTGTTCTTCTGCCAGCAAGGAAGGTTTAAGGGAATTAAAAGGTCCAAAATTCTCAGCTTTGTTCATCTCTGCCTAAATGTCCCCATCCCAAGTCTCAGAGCCCTTCTCCTTCCCAAGAGTGCGCTTATTCTAATATTAGGAATATGGTGGGGTTGTGCATTTATCCGGTGTTGCAACTCTACCACACATACAATCGGTTTTGGGGTTTGAGCCATATCTGCCATGTGGCTATGGATGACATAAATTAAAGATGACTTAAGAATTCCATAGTGAAGGGGGATAAATTAGGAGGAGAGGGATAAATTAGGAGCTTGGGATTAACAGATACACACTACTACGTATAGAATGAATAAACAACAAGGACCTACTGTAGAGCACAGGGAACTATATTCAATACCTTGTAATAACCTATAATGGAAAAGAATCTGAAAAAGAATAGATACATAGATATACATGTAACTGAATCACTTTGCCGTACACCAGAAACTAATACAACATTGTAAATCAACTGTACTTCAATTAAAAAAAATTCCATAGAAGTTGTCTGAATCTCTACCCATAACTTGAATTAGAATTTCATGTTCTTTTTTTTTTTTTAACCTTTACTGGGTTTTTTTTTTATTTTTTTTTTTTACATCTTTGTTGGAGTATAATTGCTTTACAATGGTGTGTTAGTTTCTGCTTTATAACAAAGTGAATCAGTTATAGAATTTCATGTTCTTAAACTTTTCTTTTTCTTCTGTAATTGTGCCAGCACAATCAGAAACAGGCAGCCCACCCAACCATATATGTAAGACCCTTTGAAATCACCATTTGCGGCCATAGCAATTAAGTACCTGAGGCATTTTATCTCCTAATGTCTTTCCCTCCATCAGCATCCCACACTGCACCTCACTTAGTGATAGTCTTAAGTGATGGTGATGCTTCTTCATGTTCTGGATTTACTCGTGTCCTCTTTCCCCATGCAAGGAGGTTTGTGCGCTCAGCAAATATATGAGCAACACAATCCCAGGATCCCATTTTGGAAATCTATTTCCTGGGATGTCTTCTGGTACCATTTACTGTATCAGTTAGGATCCTGGCAGGAAACAGATGGCACACTCAAAAAAAGTCTAACCAGAAAGATTTTAATAAAGGGGCTATTTAAGAGGTGGGGGTCAAGATTAAGGAACCAACAAGGAAGAGTGAGGCACTCAGGGTTCAGCAATAGTGGGAAACCATTACCATACCAAGGCCTGAAGGGGTCAGAGGAAGGAACAGTGTTTTGGGAGCCTCAGAGATAAACCCACGGAGAGGAGGCAGCCCAAAAGAAGCTAACTGTAGATCAGTGGTTCTCAAACTTCAGCATGTATCAGAGTCATCAAGGGTGTGTTAAATACGGATTGCTCCAGTAGGTCTGGAGTAGGACCTGAGAATTTACATTTCTAACAAGCTCCCAGGTGATGCTGATGCTGCTGTCCGAAGACCACTCTTTTTTTTAAATTAATTTTTTTTTTTTTTTGGCCGCGTTGGGTCTTCGTTGCTGCACGTGGGTTTTTCTCTAGTTGCAGTGTGCAGGGGCTACTCTTCGTTGCAGCACATGGGCTTCTCATTGCGGTGGCTTCTCTCGTTGCGGAGCACGGGCCCTAGGTGCGCGGGCTTCAGTAGTTGTGGCATGTGGGCTCAGTAGTTGTGGCTCGTGGGCTCTAGAGCACAGGCTCAGTAGTTGTGGCATACGGTCTTAGTTGCTCCACAGCATGTGGGATCTTGCCGGACCAGGGCTCAAACCCATGTTCCCTGCATTGGCAGGCGGATTCTTAACCACTGCACCACCAGGGAAGCCCCCAAAGACCACTCTTTAAGAACAACTGCCACAGAGTAAATTATTCACTGTCAGAACTATAGCAAGATGAAGGATTTGGAGAATTAATACCCCAACCTCTCTCTCCTATCACTTATATCCTGCTGCTGTCTCCCATGGCCAAGCCCAAACAGAAGCTAAAGGATAAGGGATCCTGAGTAATACTGTCTGTAGAGGTCACTCTTCTAGAGAACAGAGCAGGGCAGAGAAGAGTGGAGAATGGACGGGGGTGGGGCAACAGAGAATAATCAGAACCACCATAAAGACAAGGATCCATGGAAAGATGGAGAGATAGATGCACTGACAGACATCTGAATAAAAGGATAGAATAATAATAATGGTTAATATTGAGTGTTCATTGTGTACCAGCCTCTAAACTAAGGGTTTTGCTCAGATTACCTCATTTAATCCTAAGAATTAAAAGCTATTACCATTCCTCTTTTACAGATAAGGACACTAAGACACAGAAACTAGATACTTTGTACATGGTCACACAGCTAGCAAGTAATGTAATCTAAATCCCAACCTAGGCATGCTATGTGTAGAGCCTCACTCCCCTGTGCTGTTGTGTGATCAGTGGCAGACAGGCAGTGTGGGATGGTAGGAAAGAGTGTAAATCTTAAAGATGCCTCAGTTCAAGACACTTATTTCCTTTGTGACCTTGTGCTCTGAGCCTCATTCCTTATGTGTTAAAAGAGATAATAATATGATAATAATAAAAACTACTTCCTAGGGCTTCCCTGGTAGAGCAGTGGTTAGGAATCTGCCTGCCAATGCAGGGGACAAGGGTTTGAGCCCTGGACCGGGAAGATCCCACATGCCGCGGAGCAACTAAGCCCATGCGCCACGACTACTGAACCTGTGCTCTAGAGCCTGCAAGCCACAAGTACGGAAGCCCGCGCACCTATGCTCCGCAACAAGAGAAGCCTCCATAATGAGAAGCCCGCGCGCAGCAACAAAGACCCAACGCAGCCAAAAATAAATAAATCTATTAAAAAAAAAAAAACTACTTCCTAGTTTTTTGGGGAAAGTTAAGCAAGGTAACAGTGGTCAAGTCCTTGGTATGAAGTCTAGCACCTAGTAAACATCAGAAATACTATTACTACTATTATTATTAATGGATGGAAAGGAAAATAAGTCAGAAACTTATGAGTGAAACACTCTCCCATCCAAAAGAGGGTTCAGAGCTTGGGTAGGGATGGGTGAATGGGTGTCCCACATATTAATTTCTCTTCTGAGGACTTCTGATCTATCTCCAGTTTTTCTCATAAAGATGGGAAATCACTTGTCCCCACCCCCATCTGTCTATTCCTTGGAATTTGGGGATTTGTGTGAATATGAGCTGGCCAGCCCCCTCTCCTTAGAAATCCCCTCTTGGTTTCCAGGATCCAGAGGAAGGGAAAGATGAAGGGAGTTATGCCAGGCCAGGCTCCCTCCAGCTGTTCTGTTGACCCAGGTGTTGGGCATATGAAAATGGTAACTCAAGAAAGAGACAGTGCTGCTGAGTCAGGAGGTTGAATCCCAGAGGTCTGAGATGTGGGAAGAGGTGGTAGGCCTCCTTCCAAGGAACATTCCTTCTCAACTCTGCTTGTCTCAAGGGAGAGACTGGTTCCCAGACCATGGATGGGCAGGCACTGTAATGACCTGGGGAGGCTACCCCAGGCTCCATGGTTGTTCTGAGAGCACCAGGGAGTCTTCTTCATCACCACCAGCACTAGAGAGAAGAACCACAGAGAAGAGAGTGAGGATAAGGGATAAACCTAGGGAAGGGCACGCAGCTCCTCACTCAGGCCCCTCCATCCCAACCATCATCTAGAGGCCAGCCCTGTGGCTGATGACACAAATGCCACCAGGGAGGTGATAGTGCAGACTCTCTCTCTGGAGCTGACAGCACAAGGTCCCCTTCTCTTGGCCAGACTGCAGGCTGCTTAGGTTCTTAGAGCTGAAACCAAGGAAAGCAGAAGAGAAGAAAAGAGGGAGGGCAGGGTCAGTTTCCATCAGAAAGAGGGGGGCAGAGGGGAATCCACAGAACGGACTTGGAGGGGAATTTCTGAGCAGAGAAAGTGAAAGTTCCGGGCCATAAATGGGTGGAACGGACAGCTTCCTCCAGCTTCATCCACTCTCGCATTCCCAGACCCCTTCACACACCGCACTTCTCGGCACTCTCACCCGCTCCCAGCCAGGCCTCGGCTTCACACAGACTCTGCCCAGATTCACTCACGCTCACAGCTTGCTGGCAGTCAGTCTCCGCTCATCCTCCATGGCATCCCATGCAGCTGCACTACTAGCCCTCAGCCTGCTGATTCTCTGGACCTCCCCTGGTAAGGCTGAGGGGAGGCTTAGGGTGGGGGGCAAGTAACAGGGGTGTCTAGGGCTCAGACTGCTTGACGCTGGACGTGAGGGACTCTGTGAGTTAGGATTGCATGTTTCAGTGAACCTGGGTTGTGCCCCGTGTGTGTGCCTGTGAGTGGCGGTGTACCTGGGTCCCTGAATTCCCATGTGTATCTGTCTCTTGGTGTATCCAGGGCCTATGACTACCCCCCTCTCTTCAGGCTCTATTTCCTGCTGCCTCAGTTTCACAGGCGGGAGAGAACAGTATATACTTTCTTAAGGTGGAGAGAATGGGAGACACTGGTCTAAGAAGGGTCAAAAAATTTAACAACTCCTAAGTTCTGCTAATGCCACCCTCCTGTTACCCACCCCACCCCCTTCCCTACCCCACATTCTTCCCCCAACTGACACTGTAACCAGCGTGAACTCTCCATTTGTGGGGAAGTTGAAAGGACTTGGGAAAGAAGTTGGGGTGATCAGCAGGAGGGCATTTGTGGGGCTCAGGACAGCGGTCGTTTGCCGAACTGCTTAGAAGTGCTTCAATATATTTAGCGAATATCAATCAGGTCTAGCTGCCGCCACACACAGACAGGCATCCTTAATGCCAGTGAGGGCTGTGGCCTCCGTTCCTCAGTGTCCCTGTGTCCTGACACTAATCCTACCCCAGCTCTGGGAGATGCCAACGACGCTGAAGACTGCTGCCTGTCTGTGGCCCGGCGCCCCATCCCTGGATCCCTGGTGCGAGCCTATCGCTACCTGCTCATCAACAATGGCTGCAGTGTGTCTGCCGTTGTGTGAGTTGCGGGACAAGCCTGACTAACCTCACCTCCTCCATCAGCCCCTGGGGAAACCCACCCCCACCTTCTTATCTCTCTTCTCTTTGCCAAGCCCAACCTCTGCAAGGAAGCCCCTGAAACAGGTTCCTAGGTGTGGTCCCCAGCCGCTGCCCCTCACACCAGGGTCTGCCAGGAAGCTGGGTTCCAGGGCTCTATTTTCTCTGACCTCTGATCTCTGTCTCCAGGTTCACCACACTGAGAGGTCACCAGCTCTGTGCACCCCCAGACCAGCCCTGGGTGGACCGCATCATCCGGAGACTGCGGAAGAACTCAGCCAAGGCAAGCCTGGCCCTCCCCAGCCCTGCCTCCTCCCTGCAAGCCCCTGTCCAAGACCCCAGCCCATGACTTTGCCTCTCCTTCCTCTCCCAGGGAAAGCGCTACAGCAGGTAGCCCATGATAGCCCCAGAGGGAGCCCTGTGTCTGAGGGAAAGAATGTGAATCACTGAAGCCCTGGGGAACCAAGGACCAGAAGGGAGGACCAGGCCTCCGGCTCCCCTGCCCCAGACCTGACCCAGCTGGGGCGGGGCAGGAGTGTGAGTGTGAGTGTGAGTGTGGATGAGTGTGGTGGAAGCACAACTTCTCCATGCCCAGACTGCAGTGTTTCCAATAAAGCCCAGCTGGTACCCACGAATCCGTCTGTCTGCGTCTGTTTGCTGTCTGTCCAGGAGGACTGTGATAGGAAGGCGGAGGTGGGATGGCCGGGTTAGTTTCCACCCTGCAGCCCAAGCAACGTCCTCATTGACCTCCACCTAATATGCTGTGTTCTCAGGATCAGCTCCCACGATCAGGGCCCCACCTCACATCTCCTCACAGCCCTATCACACTCCACGGCTCAGCAACACTAAACCTGTGCCCGTCCCCTGAATGACCCAAACTCTCTCAGGCCTCTGAGTTTTTGCCCTCCAGGACAGGTGCTCAAGCATCCAGGTGTCTCAGGGATCTGGTGTCACTGGGGGCGGGGAAGGGAGTTGTTGGGAACCAGCTCTCATGGCTGGAGGAGGGCCAGGAGGCCCAACTCTGTTGCCTGGGGAGAAAGAACCCATCCACCCAAGCCATTCCCTCTGTCTGGAACACTATTCTCTCTCTTCTGCCTGCCTGGCTTCCCATCTGGGTCTGGATGACTCCTCCTCCAGGAAGTCTTCCCTGACTGCACAGTGGGTTAGGCAACCTCCCTCCCTCCCAAGCTCCCAGAGCCCTCTGCTCCTCTCCTCTTGCAGCACTCAAGATGCTGAGTTATAATTGTTACTTTGTCAGCCTTCCTGAACAGGGATCTTGTCTATTTTGGTTTCCACTGTCTCCCTGGTATGAAGTACACGGCTTGGCACAAGGTAGTCACTCAATAAATATTTGTCTTGAGAGCAGATAAATATGTAAGAAAAGGGTCAGCAGCCAGAGATGAGGGCCCATCTGTCCATATAGAATCTGACCTCCAGTCCAGCCCTCTTCTCTCACCCAGTCACTCTGGGCCAGGTCCAGCCCCATCTGGGTCCACGTGGCAATCCTGGAGCCATGCTTCTCAGGGATACTGACAGACAGACCTGGGAGCCAGAGGTCAGAGTGGGAGAGGAAGGAAAAAGGAACAGCCAGAGAACTGGGGAGATTCAGCATGGGGGGACCCCCACCACCTCATAGCCACATGGGCTCCAGGGCCAAGGCAACACTGAGACCAGAGGAGTCACAGGGAAGGAGTCTCAGCTCTGGGAGACAAAAGCCCTCGACTCTTGGAACATCTCACAAGACTGCTCTGGGAGGAATGAACTCCTCGTGCCCGGGAAGTCCTCTGGGAAAGCTGGCTGGTTGCCCAACTATGGCCCCTAAGGGCCTGTCCAGCTGGGAGCAGCAAGTCTGTGCCCCTGGGGTTGGGATGACAGCTAGTACACCAGACTGAGCATCCTCACCTGGGAACAGGGGCCACCACTACACCATATACCTTATCTGGTAACAAAAGCAGGCCTGGGCAGGCTTGGGCAAACTTGGAAGGGAAGCAGCAGTGAGGGGTTGTGCCAGCCCCTCCTCACTGAGCTGAGAGCATAGCAGCTTCTTCATCACCTCTGCTCCTAGGACGAGGTGTCCAGAACCTCAGATAAATCAGGTCTTGGAGTCACAGGAGTGGGTGGAATGGGGAAAGTTTGCAAGAACAACTGGTATAGCCAGGAAATTTGGCTCCGCTACCTGGGGAAATTACCCATCCATTCATGCATGCATGCAGCCATCCATCTAGCTGTCTCTGATCCATTAGACCTCCACCCATCCATCCACCCACCCCCCACCAACTCATCCATCCATTAAGTCAGCCAACCATGGAGTTCCAGAGGTCACAGCTGTGGACACTCTTTGGACCTATGCCCTGCACCGCAGCAGGCAGAGGACAAACACAGGTGTGAGGAGGGGGTACATCCCCTCAAATCCTTCTGGGTCCCCAGTGAAACCAAGCAAAGTTCAGCCTGCCACAGAGGCAGAGACAAACTCACCCTCTGGACACTTGCAGAAACACACAGATGGAGTAGAGAAGGTGAGGGTGGGAGCACTGAGGAGGTGCTACCAGGAGAGAGGCACCTGGACACGACCTCCCTGACACTGCCACAGGTGGGGGGGGGGGGGCAGGGATGCAGGAACAGGTCATGAGCTCAATGCCCGGTCCCCAATCCCCCAATCCTGTTTCTGCCCCTGACTGTGCAACTCTGGGGAAGTCCCTTCCTCACTGCCCCCTCCAAGACCTTACTTCCCCCATCTGTCAGGTGGGGGATAGGGGGCTTCACTTTTAAGAGCCCCTCCAAACAAAGACTTAATTCTTAAATCTTTGGATCTTAGGCTAACCCTCTCCAGCATTCACACAGTCTCCCCAAAGTCATGCACATTCAGAAAGGTCCCCACTCGGACTTCCCTGGTGGCGCAGTGGTTAAGAATCCGCCTGCCAATGCAGGGGACACGGGTTTGAACCCTGGTCCGGGAAGATCCCACATGCCGCGGAGCAACTAAGCCTGTGTGCCACAACTACTGAGCCTGCGCTCTAGAGCCCGTGAGCCACAACTACTGAGTCCACATGCCACACTACTGAAGCCCGCACACCTAGAGCCCTTGCTCCGCAACAAAGAAAAGCCACCGCAATGAGAAGCCCTCGCACCGCAACGAAGAGTAGCCCCCGCTCGCCGCAACTAGAGAAAGCCCGCACGCAGCAAAGAAGACCCAACGCAGCCAAAAATAAATAAATAAATTTATTTAAAAAATAGAAAGAAAGGAAAGTCTTCACTTCCCGGGGCCCCAGGGACCACCCTCTGGGAATAAAGGGGAAGCTGAGGTTCAGGAAGAAAGAAAATAATCTAGGTGCTGGTGAAGTGGCTGGAACAGCCCCCTGCTGGACCCTGAAGGCCTGGAGGGTGAAGAATTTCGAAGAAGCCTGAGCCCTCCCCACCTCTTCTCCAGCCAGTGCCTTTCCTCCCAGCTTTCTCCTTCCCTGTTTTTCCCACCCCCAGCCACCAACCCTCCCAGACACTAGGTCTTTTTCCCTTACCTCCCTGCCAGACACAGGAGGGCTTAGCCCAGCAACCTGTGACTTGTCCTGATCCACTTAAACATTCTCAGCACTCTGATTTCATCTAATCAACACCTGCCCTGTTTCACTATGATTCACTGACAAGTGTTGAGTCTTTATTTCAAGTTCTGACGGGCCTGCCTACCTGACAATGATGAAGCTGCCCGCTCTCTGAGGGGTGGGGTGGACTCCTAGCTCCCTAACCAGGATATGGGGGCCTTGCTGCCTGCCTCTAAGTAGACACCTTCCTCTCTCGGGCACACGGCACTTGCTACAGGTCTAAGGCAGGCAGCTGAGTGACACTTCCCTACCTGAAGTCCTGTGGTCCCATTAGCCAACATCTCCCTAAAGGGACCTGACATCCCTACTTAGAGAGCTTCCAGCCTTTTTGTCCACCCCTATGGCAGACAAAAAGCTTCCTATCCACGGGGGAATTCCCTGATGGTCCAGTGGTTAGGACTTGGTGCTTTCACTGCCGGGACCCCAATTCAATCCCTGGCTGGGGAACTGAGATCACACAAGCCTCTCAGCCCCCCCCAAAAAAAAGGCTCCCTGATAGAGTTCCCAGGGAACTGCCAACATTGCTCTGCCCAGGGCCTGGCACAGAACAAGGCCTAGTACACATCTGAGTAACAGAAAATGGAATTGAACATGACCCTTTCCCACGATTACCCCACCACCGCTCACACCTGGAGCACATCCAGTTCTCGGGATGGGGGCTGTCTCAGTTACATGGCTAAGTGTTTGGTCAGAGCCAGCTCCATACGGTTTTGATCAGATTTTCATCATCTCATGTTCAATTTCTCGGCAAGCCTCCACGACATACCCCCTTCTCCGGCCTCCGGGAAACTCAGAAACAGCCAGAAAACCTTGGGAATAAGAGCTTCACAAGGGAGCAGGACTCCCAAGTGGGGAGTTTCCTCCAAGAGGCCCTCTGTCAGAAGAAACAGGCACTTTTCTGGTCAGAGAACTTTCGTGATGGCTCCTGAGGCTTTGTCCACGTGGGAGGGCTTGGCTCTGTAGTACTAGCTATATCACCACTAGTGCTTACTAGGTGCTGGGCACTGCTTTAAGCACTATTATCATTCCTATGTTGCAGCTGAGGAAACTGAGGTGCAGAGGTTAAATAACTTACCCAGGCTGGATGGCCGGTAAAGTGGCAGAGCTGGGGGTCCTGGCTGGGCAGACGGGCTCCAGAATTTGACTCTTAGCTACCACACATACCACCTCTCTGAGTTGATCCACCTCCTAAATAAAAATGGGAAATAGTACAGCAGGTGCAGGTCTGAGGAAGTGGCCCTCAGAGAACAGGGAAAACTGTTCCTTTGAGGTGCTGACCATGTGCCAGGCTCCAAGCTGAGTCCTTTATGTGCATTATCATTGCATCCTCAAACAACCCTGCGAGGTGGGGATCACTAGTCCCATTCTATGTATGAGGAAATGGAGGCACAGAGAGGTAGAGTGATCTCCCAAGTCCACTCAGCTGGTTAGTGGCAAAGCTGAGACTGCAGCCCGTCTGCCTGATGGGTAGCACTTAAGCTGAGGGCTGGGGGCTGGGATGTCCAGATGAGGTAGAAAGGCTTGGCTTCCTAGGAAGAGCTGGGAAAAAAACAAGAGAAGAAGCTGAAGGTCTCAGGCAGGCCCCCAGTGCTTGAGCTCAGACACAGATATGCCCCTTGGAGGCCTCCTGGGCCGGCCTCTCCAGCAGAAGGGGAGCCTGCTTCCCCAGAGCCTCCGGGAGGAAGTGGGCACAGGTTCTCAAGGTCTGCTCAGGCCTCAGTTTTTCCAGGAGTGGAGCAGTGGAGAAAGGGCTCAACCTACAACTATGCCCACCTTCTTACCTCCATTCCCAGGGGAAGAGCAAAGGCCAGGACCTGGTAATGTTGAAAGGAAAGGAGGAATGGAGGGCAGGGTTGGGATCTGGAGGGCAGGGATAGGGGAAGGACTAGGGGTCTGTGGGCGAGACTTCTGGAAGGAGTGGGCCTCTCAGGGGGCCTCTGAGCCAGCCTGGCTGGGGCCCCTGCAGGGCAGAGCTTCTGGGGACTGCAAGCGTCGGATCAGATCCTGAAGGACCTGCTTCTGAGGGCTGCTTCCATCTCCTGAGGGGCCAAGCATGGGGTGGAACCTCTGAGGATCAGAGTAGATGGGGGAGTCAGACCTCCCAGCCCACTTCTATTCCTAGGACCTTTGAGTCTTCCATGGCTCCGGAGGGGAAGCATAAGACCTGAGCTGCCCTGGGCTCCAACCCGGCCGAAGTAGGATGGCTGTAACCCCAGCAGCTTCGACACTGCCCTATCAGACAACAGGACCCACCCCCCACCCACCACCCCCCAGAGTTCTGGATCTCAGAATCGCACTCACTGGAAATCTGGACCCATTACCATCAAAACCACAATCACCTTGCCGACCTCATACCTGTCAGACCATCACTTCAAGGATCCTCCCCCAAGAGGAAGACACCCCTTCCTACCAGGGACCCAACACTGTAAAGCTCTCCATCAATTCAGGAATCCTGGCAGGACATCCCATCACCTGTTGGCGTCCCCACTGCTGACAGGAGCCCCATTCATGTCAAGGTCCCCCCATCACTATCAGGCCACCATTCCTCTTGGGAAATCCTATCACTGTCAGGAATACCCAAGCCCGTCAGGCAGGACAGCAGTGATGCACCACTCCAGGAACACCATTTTCCATGTAGTCTATGTAAATGGCACCTCTTGGCATGGCAGCCCTAAGTGTCAGAGCATCTGTTAACACAGAGTCCCCAATGGTCTTAGGGCTGCCATGACATAGAGTCCCAGCCCTGGCAAACCCTTGTGTTTAAAGTGACGCTACATCACTGTCTGGAACCCAGAAATAGTTATTCACGCCAGGCACTGTTCTGGGTGCTGACAGTACAATAGTAAGCAAGACAGATATCTTCTTGGGATTCAGGGAGCTGAATGTAATCCTTTGGGGATTCTACGATGGAAGGCAACATCTACTGGTAAGTAAGACTAATATAATAAGAAATTCCTCAAACACAGAAAGGGGTTAAGATTGTGGGCAGTGAAAAAAAAGATAAATACCTTGATAATCCACCCTACGGCTGTCCAACATCAACATGCATCCTTCTTACCAAACCCTAGACTTAACATTTTAAGGGTGTCACCTAACATAAGATCACTGTTGTTTATACAACCAAAAAGATTCACTGCTCCCCAAAAAGAGACTCTTCAGAGCCTTAGCAATTACCACACCTGTCTTTGCTTGGGCTGCCATAATAAAATACCATGGACTGAGTGGCTTATACAACAGAAATTTATTTTCTCACAGTTCTGGAGGTTAGATGTTCAACATCAAGGTGCCGGCATGGTAGGTTTCTACTGAGAGCTCTCTTCCTGGCATGTAGATGACCACCTTCTTACTAGGTCCTCACATGGCAGAGATCTCTCTCTCCCTTCCTCTTCATTGAAGGCCACAGTCCTATAAGACTAGAGCCCTACCCTTATGATCTCATTTAACCTAAATTACTTCCTAAATACCCTATCTCTAGATATAGACACATTGAGGGTTAGGGCTTCAACATATGAATTCTAGGGGACACAGTTCAGCCCATAGCAAAAGCCAAATCTAAATCCACGAACTCAGAATGACATCCATTCCTCCTCTAGTTTTGCTGTAATCTCATATCTCTATTCTACAACACCTGGTGACCACCAGCAGCACACCTGATTGGTCAGGATAGGTTGGGTGAGGCTGCAAGAACAAATGACACCTAAATCTGAGTGGCTGAACACAACAAAATTCTGTGCTGCACACATACCAAGCCTGCTGTGAGTCTAGGCAATCTCTAGCACAGCTGTACTCCATGTGGTGGCTCAACATTCCAGGCTGCTTTGATCTCTTGGCACGTTCTTTCATCTCAACACATGTTTCCATGCTGACTCCAGCCAGGCAAGACAGCAAGGGGAACCCTTCCTTAAATGCTTCTATCCACAAATGGCACATGCATTTCATTGGCCAAAGTGGGTCATACCTCCATGCCTAACTTCAAGGGAGCAACTGCCAGGAGGAGAAGCAAACCAGAATCTTGGTGAGTAGTAGTAATATTACCACAACAACCTATATTCAGGAATGGAATAAAGGGGGATGAAAGAAAAGAGGAGTTAGTTAAAGAAATGGGGACATTTCAGAGCCAGGAATGAAATATGAATAAAAGCTGTAGTCAGTAGTTCTGAAACTAGTCCTGGGGCTTAACTAGAATTTATTACTTCTTTCTTATATTAGTTTTCTATTGCTGTGTAACAAATCACCACAAATTCAGCAGCTTCGAACAATCCAAATTTATTATCTCACAGTTTCCGTGGGTCAACAATCTGGGTACAGGTTAACTGGGTCCTCTGCTCAGGGCCTCACCAGGCTAATCTCAGGTGTCAGCCAGGCTGCCATCTCATCTCAGGCTCTGAGTCCTCTTCCAAATTCACTGGGTGTTGACAGTTGTGGTTTTAGGACTGAAGCCCTGAGTTCCTAGAGCTGCCTGCAACTCCCTGCTCCATGGCCCTCTTCACAACAAGGCAGTTTGCTTCTCCAAGGGCAACATGAGAGCATCTGCTGCTGCTGTTTATTTCTTAGCCCTAGACACTTTTTTAAAAGGCTCACCTGATTAGGTCAGGCCCACCCAGGGTAATCTCCCTTTTGACTAACTCAAAGTCAACTGATTTTGAGTCCTTAATTACATCTGCAAAGCCCCTTCATTTTTGCCATAGAGCATAACCTAACCACATCACTGATATCCCATCATATTCACAGGCCAAGAGGCCAAGGGGATCCCCTCAAAGCGAGGAGATTATACAGGACATGTACACCATGAGGGAGGAATCTTAAATTCTGTTTGCCACACTTCCTCTATGATTCATTCCCTTTACCTCCAACTGGCACTTCAGCTGGTTGACATTCTATGCCTGCTAAGGGACCCAAACCTTCATGCCCAGGGAATACTGGTCCCTGGTGGTCCTGCCTGATTAAGGTTACAGGGGTCTTCCATGAACTTTGACCACTGGGCATGGCATCACCAGGAGGTATCCCAAGTACCCCAGGGATTACCCCCACATACATAGCTTCTCACACCACTTGCCTTCTGCTGCCTCACACACATCAGGATTAATCACAAAGCCCTGTCCCTCCTGAACCTCTGTGCTTGCTGTTCATTCCACCTGGAATGTCCTACCTCCTGCCTCACCCATCCTCAAGGCTCTGCAGAGCTCCCTGTTACATGTAGCTTCCCTTGCCTTCCCTCTGGCCCCCCTACCCCCCAGGCTCATCACCAGCGACACAGGTCACCTTCTGCTTGGTTTCAGAGGCCCTTGTTTCCTGCACGTCTCCTGAGAAAGCTCAGTCCAGGCCCAGAAACCCTGGGGCCCAGAGTGGCCCAAACTGCAGAAAATGAAGGAGAGGGGATGTTCGGGAAATCCTGGCAGTGGCTGAGGCAGTCCTTCAAGCTGCTGAGGGCAGGAGGCAGAGAAGGAGGGTGTACTGTTGCTCAAGACTTCCCCCAATCCTGATGTCCAGTCACCTCCGGAAGTGCTGTGCAATATCCTACCCACACTTGGACTAAAGGGACAAGCTCTGCCCTGCAGGCTGGGCCGGGACCCTCTGGATATGGACAGAGGGTTTGGAGAAGGATTTGCAGGGTGAAGCAGACCCCCTCCTAGGATCAGGGACTTTCAGAAGCTGAGTCACCAGGCTTCTTGCCCATTTCCAGCTCCTTTCTGGAATAAGAGAGCCCAGGCTCCTCAGACCAGAGCTCCACTTCCACAGGCCACACAACCCATTTTTTTCTAGACACTAGATGCCCTCTGCAGGCCCCATGAGGTTGGAGCACAGGCCAGGAGCCTCGCATCCCCTTTCCCTATGCACTGGATGCCCCCTGCAGGCCTTGTGAGGTTGAGAGCCACAATGGGATGGATTAAACAGAACACACATATACACACAAACACAAAAGTGGGGACACCCTTACCCACATACATACGTCCATACCCACACACACATACACAGGCATATAATCAAACACAGTGCCAATCACTCACATCTACCAAGGACACACCACAGACATTTAAGCATATAATCACAGTACGGACACAAGGGGACATATAGACACACATACACAATTACACACAAACCGTCATGGGCACACAGACACAAAGACACACATGGACACAATCTTTCCTCCTAGAGAAGAGTATTTGTTTGGAAGAAATATGTTAAAAAGCCACCTGGGGAACAGGGTAATATCATGAATGGTGGACTTAATAAAAGAAGGTACCTAAACTGCCTCTCAGTCTAATGGGGTCTGTTGACTAGAGAGCCTTTTGTTTTGCTGGGCACTGGAGTGGCTACATTTGTGGAACAGTACAGAGAAGAGTTGGGGTAGAGCTACTAAAAAGAGAAATTTGGAGTTTGCAAGAGCTTAATCTATATAACTCGTATGAAAGCGCATTCTTAGAAGTTGGGCTCCTGAACTCAGAAAGCCAGGTTGAACTACCCTCACTGCATCCCAGGACGCCCTCCTGATGCTGGTAATATATGGGAGGTGATGAATGAGAAAAGGGGATGGACCTAACTACCACTGAATGCACCCACTGTGAGTCAGGCACATGGACTACCTCACAAGATACATATTATTCCCATTTTACAGATCCCGTTCCCTCGACTGTCCAGGGTTCTAAAACCGGATTCAAATACAAGAGTTTGAGTATAAAAACCCTGTTGTTTCCACTACATTAGTAATGGCAAATGCAAGGAATATAAGTTTCCATTCCCTACTCATGTTCCCAACAATGACAGAACGTATGTGTCTTCCCCACTGATCCAGATCAGTGATTGGCAAACTATGGCCCAGCCAGCCTGCTGCCTGTTTTTGTAAATAAAACTTTATTGGAATATAGCCATGCCTGTTCATTTACATATTGTCTATGGCTGCTTTGGGGCTACAACAGCAAAGCTAAGAAGTGACTACAGAGACAGTATGGCCTACAAAACCTTATTTATTAGCTGAACCTTTAACAAAAATTTTGCTAACCTCTGATCCAAACCCAGCCTCAACTTGGAGTTGGCAAGTCTTCTTGCCTTTGGTGTCTTAGACATTGAAGGATGGTCAGATAAATAAATAACTGGGATGGATGGATAGATGGATGGATTGAACCAACAGATGGACAGACATATATGGGTAGTATATCAGAGTTTTGCTCCAAATATGTACCAATGTTCTGCCATTTATAAGCGATGAAACATTGGGTAAATTAATCTTTCTAGAACTTAGTTTCCTCATCTGTAAAATGGGGATAATAATACAATGATCATTATCTAGGGCTCTTTCTATTGCAAATGACAAAAACCCAACTTAAAGTAGCTTAAGCAAAAAGTTAAATTTGTCATATCACATAACTAGATTAAGATTTGGTCTACTTCAGCACTGGTTGGACCCAGGGATTCAAATGATGTTACCTCCATCTTTTAACTTGACTTCTCTCTAATTCTTTTTATGTGGAGGCCTCATTCCTGTTATAGACAGGTGATCTTCTAGCAGCAGAAAATATGGCCACTGGAAGCCTCAAGTCCACATTTGTATAGTGAGTGATCCAAAACAGAGGGCCTCTTTCTTCTAACATCAAAGCTCATGAAAAGCTTTGAACTGTGCTTGTGACACATACTCAGTTCTTCAATATATTACAGTGGCCAGGGAATGGAGTACTCTGATCAGATCACTATGGTGAACGCAGTCACCAAGACCACGTGAAGTGAGAGAGAAATTCCCTAAAGGAACCAGGAAAAGGAGTATAAAAAAGTGTCTGCATGAACAAAAGCATCACTCACAGCATTCTACTTCATAGATTTGTCATGAGAAAATGATTTTAGAGCAGTTAGCATGGTGCATGGCACTTAAGTATCAACAAATGTTCATTATTACCATAACTGATAAATAGATGAATGGATGCATTAAATAGACAGCTAATGGTTAAACATATAGATGAATAAATGAAGAAGATGTGAAAAGATAGATGAAAGGAAAGATGGGAGAATGGACCGATGAAGAGACAAAGATGGGGAGACATATGGACACATGGATAGACGGATCGATCAATTGATAAGTGGATGGATGATGGAAAGAAAAGGCAGACAAAAAAGGGCTCACAGTTAAGTTTGTCATATCATATGCTCTAGGGCTGGGAATGGGAAACAGAATAGCGCTCCACAATTGGTGTCTCCTGAGAGGTCTCCTCCTCTGGTCTCTGTCTCTTGGGTCCCTCTCATCAGGTGGGGGAAACACTTGCTCCCCTCCCTCGTCTCTAGTTTCCTTGTGTCCCTGTGAGTTAACCAGCCCCTCTCCTCAGAAATCCCCTCTCAATTCCCAGGATAGGGAAGGCATGGCAGAAGGGGGTGTTTTAAGCCAGGTTCCCCTCATGCTATCGATAATTCTCTGACTCAGTTTGGGGCACAGGAAAATAATGGGGGAGAGGGACAGTACTGGCTGGGCCAGGAGGGTGAAGCCCTAGAGTCCTGAGATGTGAGATATGGGAGCTGGACCTGCTTCCAAAGAACTTTCCCTTTAGCCCTGCTTGTCGAAGAGAGGAGTAGGTCTCAGATGATGGATGTGTAGTCACTGTGATAGGCCTAGGGAGACCTGGGAGGAGATCTTCTCCAGCCTTACCCTGCTACCTGTGATTGTCCTCAGGGAATCTGGGGTCCCATCTTTCCCACTCCAGTAGTCTTAGGACCACAGAGAAGAGGTGGGAGTAAGGAGAAACCTGGGAAAGAGGGAGGTCCCCTCCACCTTGCTCTGACCTCTAATCCTGAACCAAGCGCTGACCCCTAGCCTTAAAACTGATGTTCAAATGCCTTCAAGAGGACGACACTGCAAACCTTCCTCTAACAGGGACAATGCAACCCCCTTCCCTTGTCCAAAATGTTGAGTGCTGAGGTTCTCAGAGCTAAAGACAAAGAGTGGGAAATGGGGACAGGGAGACTACTAAGGAGTTATGAAAGGGAAAAAATGTTCTAGATAGATGGAGACAGTGGGGAGTGCACTCAGTGGAAAGGTATTCTGCTACCAACTCATGTACTGCAATTCAATTCAGACACTAACAACCCAGAGCTAGTGTTAGACTTCACAGGTTTAAGGGCACAGTCCCAGCAAGCCTGCCCCCACTTGAGATGCCAGTCACAAGTGGGGTCCCCAGGCCACCTGCATTTCTGCCTAACTAGCTACAAGTCCAGAGGTCTTCAAACCCCCCTCAGGTCCAATAGTTCACTAGAATGACTCACAGAACTCAGAAGTGCTATACTGACAACTACTTTTTTGTTTGGTTTTTGGTTTTTGGTTTTTTTTGCTGTACGTGGGCCTCTCACTGTTGTGGCCTCTCCCGTCGTGGAGCACAGGCTCTGGACACGCAGGCTCCGGATGTGCAGGCTCCGGACACGCAGGCTCATCGGCCATGGCTCACGGGCCCAGCCGCTCTGCGGCATGTGGTACCTTCCCGGACCGGGGCACGAACCTGTGTCCCCTGCATCGGCAGGCGGACTCTCAACCACTGGGCCACCAGGGAAACCCTGACAACTAGTTTTTTATAAAGTATATAGATCAGGAACATCCAAATGAAAAGACACACAAGGAGAGTCTCAGCGCAGAGCTCCCATGCTCTCTCCCCATGGAGACACAGAGGGCATGTCACCCTCCCAGTACATCAATGTGTTCACCAACCAGGAAGTTCCATGAGCTTTGGTGTCCAGAGTTTTTACTTAGATTTCATACATAGGCATGAATGAATTGTAGGCAACATGACTCGATCTCCTCTGATGGACTGGCTCAAAGCCCCAATTCTGCAATGATATGGTTGGTCTTTCTGCTGACCAGGCCTCATCCCAAGTCACCTCATCTCTTAGCATCAACTCAGGTGTGACCCAAGGGGCTCATAGATAACAAAGACACGCGTATTACTTGAGATATTCCAAAGATTTAGAGTCTCCCTCTCAGGAACAGGGACAAAAGCCAAATTCTTTAGTATACAACAGACAGAGCCCTGCATCTGAGTGAAGGGATGTGAATTACTGAAGCCCTGGGGACCAGGCCTCCTGTTCCCGTGCACCAGACTTGACCCAGCTGCAGCAGGGCAGGAGTGTCACTGTGAGAGTGAGTGTGAGGGTGAGTGCGGTGGAAGCACAGCTTCTCCATGCCCAGACTGCAATGCTTCCCACTGGCATCCATGGATCTGTCTGTCACCTGTCTGTATGTAGCCCAGGCAGGGGAAGATAGGTATGAGAGGGGAAAAGCGTGTGGGATGGTGGGAAGAGGATAGGTGAATCTATTCTCCACACTTCAGCCTGAGGGAACTTTTACTTCACTCATTTCTGGTCATTCTCTCCCATACCGTCCAGCCACAAGGCTCCCTTCCCCCCTCCCCAGACCAAATAGGGCAGCTATTTCCAACCTCCCACACCGGGTTAATTGCTCTTTCTTGGCTTTACCAAAGCACCCTCTACTGCCCCAGCCAGTCAGCTTCGTCTATTGTAGTGATCTTATTGTCTCTTTTGATTGCCCTCACCCCTCCAACCTAGATGACAAGCTCTCTGAGGGCAGAATCTGTGCCTCTCTTCTCTGCTGTATCCTCATGCCCAAGCACATCACCCAGCACATAGTAGTCACTCGATAAATATTTGTTGATTAGTGACTGCAGGAACAAAAATCACAAGAAAGGAGGTCTCAGCTCAGAAAGGAAGGGCTGTGACCCTCTAACTATGAAGTGACTTGGCCAAGGCCACTCAGCCAACAAGTATTCCCATAGCCTGGCCTGTCTAGACTGGGCCCTCTCTGGAGCCCTATTCCTCCTCTGCCCACAATCATAAAAATAGAATGGGGCAAACAAGAAAGGCAATTGTCAGAGCAGAAGCCAAGAAGACAGAGAGGAGAGGGGATGGCAAAAGAGTACTGGAAGCGTCCCAAAGCTCTTTTCTTGCTGCCTGGTACTGAGGTCTCCGTCTTCCCAAGGTGGAGCTCCGAAATCTGACTCCGCCCTTATAAAAGAGGGTCCGTGCCCTGCCTCTTAGTAATAAGCCCTGACTCCACCCCTTTATTGATAGGCTCTGGCTCCACCTTCTGGACTATGCCTCCTCTGAAGAAATGCCCTGGCTCCGCCCCTTCCGGGTAATAGGCAAGCCCCACCCCTAGTGCGTGACGGTGTCCTTGTGACGTAACGTACCGGCCTGTTTCCGGGGTGGAGCCAGGGAGGGTGGGCGTTTAGGCTGCGTCGACCCCTCAGCCCCCCTCCAGGTGACCCCAATCCCCGAAAATCCTCACCCGGGGCCCCAAATATCCCAGCCCCATGACCTCGAAGGCCTTTGGCTCTAACCCCCTAAATGCCCCATGCCCCCGAGGTGCCCGACCTCCCAATCCCTTAACGTCTAGTGCCTCCCAAATCTTCAATCCTACCCTGTCCCGATGTGGCAACTGAGTCTTCCCGGGGGCACCTGTCTCATATTACCCGAGAACAAGTCAGACTGGTCCAGAGAATGACAGAGAAGGGGATCCGGGATTGGGGAATCCTTGATCCAATCATGCCGCTCCCCAGGAGACGTTCGGAACCCAGGACATGTCGGGATTGAGGAGATACGAGGTGGCGCTGGAGGCTGAGGAGGAGTGAGTGGAGGCGGGGTTCTGCGGAGGAGGAACCTAGCCGCTCCGGGGTGGTGGGGGAGGGGCGGGGAGGGCGCGAGGTTTCTGGGGCGGGAGAAGCGGGAGGGGTGGGGCCTCTTAGGGGGCGTGGGCTGGAGGAACCGCCTCTAAAAGACGGGGCGGAGCCTTCCACGAGAGGGGCGAGGCGTCCAAGGGGCGGAGTCGGTGGGGTCAGCCCCGCCCCGCCCCGCCCGGCTCTGCCTTCTCTTTGCAGGATCTACTGGGGCTGTTTCTACTTTTTCCCCTGGCTGCGCATGTGGCGAAGGGAGCGGAGGTGAGGGGGCTGCGATACCGCGGACCCGCCCGGGGCATGGACGAGGCTCAGTCCGGGAGAACCGATCGCGGGGAAGCCGGGAGCCCCCGCCCCGCCTCATGCCTGTGTCGGGTCGCCCCACAGCTCAGCGCACCCTCGGGAGCAGAAGCTGGAGCCTCTGCGGGGCCTAATGAGCTGTCTGTCAAGTGGACTGGGCACTGCTCCCCAGCGCTCCGGTCGCAGCCTCCCCCGCCGCACCCCCGCTGCCACTGCCCAGCCAGCTGGTGCATTAAAGATTTAAACCAAAGCCACCGTCCTGCCCTCCTGATTCTGCCGCCGCTGCCGCCATTCGGGCTGGGAGCCCCTCTCCACGCCGGCTGTTTCCGTATTGACAGGGCCTCTGTCCCTGATAGGGTGTCCGTCCGTGTCCAGGCTCCCATTATTCCTAAGGGTCTCTCATCAGGGTCAGGCCTCCCCTTACTACCAGTGATTGCCTTCCACCACCTAAGCCCCCCGCCCCACCACACACACACTCATCTCTATGAGTGGTCTGTATGGAGGGAGCTAAATAATCCTGGCTTTATCTTCCTCCCAGCCTTGTCCCCACATCCATAAATCCTCACAATCCCAGCTCTCTGCTTCCACCTTCCTCCTAGACAGGACTTTGCCAGGTGCCTGAAGAATCTTCTCCTGGGAGTGGATCTAAAATATTTTAAGCCCATAGTTGTAGGAAGTAGGCTGTGAGAGGAGGGAAAGATTCCTAGAAGCTGCTACCCTCGGCCTGCCATAGGGGAATGACTTAGAACTGTTGGAGGTCTTTCCTACAGTTAACACCCCAGCTTCTGGCTCCTCCAGTTGGATCCCAAGTTTAAAGATACTTGGCATCAGGGACTTCCCTGATGGTCCAGTGGATAAGACTCCATGCTCCCACTTCAGGGGGCATGGGTTCGATCCCTGGTTGGGGAATTAAGATCCCACATGCCGCACAGCGCAGCCAAAAAAAAAAAAACAAAGGTACATAGATACTTGGCATCAGCCCCCCGAAGTGTAACCTCCCTAGGAGAACCCAAGGGCCACTGCTCCCTACCTTTCCTTTCGGTCTTGTCACCGAGTTGGGCTGAAACCCACTAGTTCCTGAAGTGATGAAGGGTCAGGGACTCCTAGTGGGTCTGCTTTCAGTTAGGGACTGGCCCCAGCACCAGGGAGGGCACCACAGAATTAAGTTAAAGGGACTGCCCAGTTTGTGGGTGGGGTCAGAGCTAACTTCCAGCCTGGTGCTGACCCTGCCATAGCAGGTTGTAGCTGGGAAAAAGACTTGGCCCGGGCTTCCCTGGTGGCGCAGTGGTTGAGAGTCTGCCTGCCGATGCAGGGGATACAGGTTCATGCCCCGGTCCAGGAAGATCCCACATGCCGCAGAGCGGCTGGGCCCGTGATCCATGGCCGCTGAGCCTGCACGTCCGGAGCCTGTGCTCCGCCACGGGAGAGGCCACAACAGTGAGAGGCCCGCATACCTCAAAAAAAAAAAAAAAAAAAGAGACTTGGCCCTATCTTTGGAGAAGCCAAAGGGGAGAGATGGGTGCATACCTGGAAGAATTTGTTTCTTCCTTCCCAGGCCTCTGGATTGACTGGTCCAGAAAAGACTCCAAAGTGTGTGACAGCCAGCCAGCTGAAGATCTGTGACAAGATGATGGTGCCTCAGTGGGTGCACCCAAGCTCTGGGGTACAAGTCCAGACTGGAGGGTGGGTGAGAGATCCTAAGGCCTCTGGTACTAGAAATTCAAGATGAGTGACCTCTGGGTTGTGGCCACCTTCAAGAATGGACCCAGGCTCTTGAGGCATTTCCTCACAATGTCTACATTGAGAACCCTGACAAAAGAGTACCCTGTCCAGCCCTGGGCCTACACCTCAGAATCCCTCAGGATACTCAGATTTCCTGAGTATCCACAAGACAAGCTCCAGGGAAGGAGCCCCCAAGCCTTACCCTGGACAGGAGCGGGAGAAGCTCGAGTCGTTCAGCCTGGGAGGGGGATTAGTCCCTACTCTCCGAGCTTAGGGTCGCTCCTGATTGTTGCAGCCGCCCTGCAGCAGAAAGATGCCCAGGGAGGTGTGAGTCCCCATCCCAAGAGTAGGCCTGCCCCATAGAGGGTAGCTGGTGACAGAGCAGAAGGTTGTAGAAGGTACCCCTGCAACAACCAGATAAGGGCTGGATTACTGGGTGATGATCAGTTTATGTTTAAAATATAGAGCAGGACAGGAGGGTTCAAATCTCCAGACCAGGAGTGGGAAATTCTTCAGGGTGCCAGGGGCACTAAACTTAGCAGCTTGCCCCCACCCTAGGCTGTCCCCAGCTTCCTGGAAAGGACAGGAGGAGGAAGATAAGGAATAGTTTTGCATTGGGTGGGGAGGGGGGTGGCTAGGGGAAGAGGGGGTGAGGGCTGGATATGGGATTTAAAAAGAAGGGACAGGAAGGTAAAGGGAGGTCGGGGCTTTAGCAAGAGGATGGGATGCAGAGGGTGTAGGGGTTGGGGAGGGGGGGGTTTCTTCCAGGCCCACAATAGAGAGAAACTGGCATTTGAATAGAACAAAGGAGAGGTAACTGAGCTCTTGAATCTTATGTCTCAATAAGCCAGGGGCTGGAAACCCCAGGTCCCTGCTGGTAAGAGGCTGGCATGTCTGGGACAGGACTAGGCAAAAACAGGAACGTAAGATTGCTTGGGTCTCTTACCTGTTGGACAGCAGCAACCTGGCACCAAAGAACTTTTATCTTCCCTCACCTACCCTCCATATCCACCCCATCCTTCCTCCCTATCTCATCTTCCTGGGGAAAGCAACCCACACCTCAGTATCCCCAAGGCAACCCATTACCACCAAAAAGGGCCTTCTCCCAGCTTCGCAGTCTGAATGTGACTGGCCCAGGCAAGACTCCTCCTCAGTCAGAAGGGCCTGCTTTAGGGAGCCATTCCCATCAATTTTTCCTAATAAGACAAGCAGGCTAGGGCAGGAAGCGGGCAGGGGGAAATGAAGGCAAGTTGGTGCTGGCCTGCCATCTGCTCCCAGCCCACCCACAACTCCCCCATCAGAATCTGGGTGTGCTAGTGTGACTGTGTGGTTGGACGATTGTGAAAACACAACCGTGTGGGAGTGGAACTCTGAGTATAACTGGGACTGTATGATTCCATCCGGGGTTGTCTGACCATGTGAGGTTGATCGAGTGACTGAGGTGTGACTGTGAATGTGTAACTATGAGTATGTGAGTGTTATTGTCCATCATCGGATGCCACTGTGGATCCTTGGCCGCCCTTAGTTACTGTACCATCAGTCCCCACGTGCACAATCCCCCTCCCCAGCTTCTCTGCCCAGGATTTAGGAGCCCATGGGAAATTACTGTCCTAAAAGAGGAGGGGGTCTGTGGCACAGGGGTCTCTGGTAATTAGGGCCCAGGAGTGTCACAGGATGAGCAATACATCTTCACCTGCCGCTGACTCACCTGGTGCCCCAGGTAAAAGGCACCCAGATAAAAGGTAGGGAAGGAGGCAGAGAAAGAAGGAAGTATCCAGGCTGAGCATCATGAAGGGGCCCTCACCCACCAGCAGCCTCCTGCTGCTACTGTTGCTCCTAAGCCCAGACCCTGGAGGAGGTGAGTGTTTGGGGGTCTAGAAGGCCAGGGGTCTGGGTGAATGGGATGGAGGGAAAGGGGCCCAGGAAGCCCAGCCTCCAGCTATCTGATGGAGCTTAGGGTCAGAAGCCCTCCGAACACATGGTCCTGTTGTCCCCTAGCATTGCCACTGGCACCCAGCACTACATCATGCTGTACTCAGTTCTACCGACAGCCACTCTCAAGCAAACTACTGAGGAAGGTCATCCGAGTGGAATTTCAGGAAGCTGATGGGGACTGTCACCTCCAGGCCTTCGTGTGAGCTTTGACTCTGCCCCTGATTTGACCCCTGACTCTGACCTCAGTCCCAACCCCTGATGCTGATCTCAACCCCACCCCAATTGCTAATTCTGATGCCAACTCAGGTTTTCATCTGGCCTTTGCCTCTAACCCCTGGGCCTTACCCTCATCTCCAAGCTACGACCATGGCTTTGGACCTTTCCTTTCCCAGGTTTCACCTGTCTCGACGCAGCGTCTGCATCCACCCCCAGAACCGCAGCCTGACTCTGTGATTTGACTGCCAAGGGAAGAGGCTCCAGGGGACTCTGCCCAACTGAGTTTGGAAATGATAGGGAAAATGGGCCGGGGCCCCCAGTAGCCAAAATAATAAAGCAGCATCGCCCAGTAGTCTCTGACTGTGGTCTCCAAGTTCTGTGTATTCTCCTGTGAGTCCCGAATCCGGAGCTGTGAGACATGTCAATAAACAGAAGAACCTCCTCATTCTCTTTATTCACACCTTCACAACCCCCGCCAGGGGCAAGGCCGAGAGCCAAGGAGCCACACACACTCCCCAGGTACCTATATACATACATGCAGAGAACACATGTTCCCTGCCTCACATACACGTGGACACACATGGACACAGACATACACATCTACACACATTCCTCAGGTGGGCTGCCAACTCTGAGATGAAGCCAGAGGTCCAGGCACCTTTCAGCTGGCAAGTTGGGAACACAGAGTCTCATAGAAATGAGCTCCAAACAGAATTTCCAGCTGAGAACCCCACTCCGTGGGGATCTACTGTCCTGCCTGGGTTCCACCTGTCTGTCCATCCACACCAGCAAGACAGAGTTATAGGTGGCATCAGCTGAAGCTTTCCAAGATCCTCTACAGGTTTGGGACTCCTAGAAGAAGGAGGAAAATCAAGGGAGATAGTAGGACTGGATCTTGTCCCAGATTCCCTGAGAATGAGGGAGGAGACCCAGCTCTGAGCCCAACACTCCAAAAATGAATAGGGGAGCCCACCTCTGTGTAAGCCCCAATACCCTGAAGATGAGGGAGTGGACCTAGCTCTGGGCCCAGGCACGTCAAGAATAAGGCAGGGGATCCAGCTCTGATCCAGACATCCCAAGAATAAGGATGGATATCCAGCTCTGAGCCTAATACCCTGAAAATGAGGAGGGAATCCATCTAGGAGCCCCAGTATCCTGCAAGAGACAGAAGAGACCCAACTCTGAGCCCGGGACTCAAGAACGAAAGGCCCATCCCTGAGTCCAGAAGTTACAAGAATGAGGAGACCCAACTCTGATTCCCAAAACCCTTATGACTAAGGCACCTGGCTCTTAATCCAGACACTCAAAATGAGGGCACACATCTCCAAGTCCAAACCTCCCAGAGGTCATACTCACCTGGAAGCTTGTCCACCGGAATCATCGGGGCCAAGAACCCAGACTTTTGGGGTCCATCCTTCTCACATGGTCTCAACCTCAGCCTGGAGCACAAAAAGGAAGCTGTCTCCCTGACAATGTGGGGCATCTCAGTCTCTTCCAAAAAGGTTTGTTAGTAAAGGGTCAAGAGAGGAAAGGGTGAGAATCATGAAGTTGGGGGTGGGAGAAGAAGGAGGAATGGTTCCAGAATCAGACACGTTCAGTGCAAAGTCATGAGGGGTGGCAACGAGTGTGGTCTATGGGTATCAGAGCCCCTGTGTGGGATCAGAGGATGAGAGGCCAATGGCAGTCACTTACCAGAGCCCCAGTGCCAGGGCCCCAGCCACCAGTCCCAAGAAAGAGAATATTCCCAAAGATGCCAGCATAGCCACCTGCTCCAGGGCGTCTCTGTGGTCTGAGGGGGAGGGTCACGTGCCAGCTGTGAGAGCAAGCCTGCCTGACCAAACTCGGTGCCCTCTTCTCTCTGGGGCTTTCCCATCCTCTACCACCTTTGCCCATCTGCCCAAGCTCACCAAGTGGCCGCGGGTCTGGTAGGAGGGACGGTCTTGGGGGAGCAGGGCTAACCGCCTGAGGTTCTTCCTCTGGCTGCGCGTGTTGCTGGCCCCCAGCTGGTATCTCCTTCGGTAGGGGTCCTGGAGGGAGACGAGACCTGAGGAGAACTATCCACGCGGGGTCGGGGCGGAGGCCAGGGCCCGCCAGGCGAGGCCAGGGCCAGGGTTGGACACAGGGGCGCCTCGGAGGCGGAGCATGAAAGGGTAGAGCCAGCTTCTGGGGATGTAAGCAGGGGTGGAGGCTGAAGGGCGGAGGCTGAGGGGCGGGGTTTAATCTGGGGCAGGGTTTAAGCTAGGGCGGGGCTGCAGGCAGCTACAGGTGAAGCCTGGGGCCGCAATTGCCACGCCGCCCGTAGCGCCTGCAGTTCCGTCAATAGATGCTGGGCAGCGGGGCCTCTGCCCTTTCCCTAGGCTCTGTCTCTCACCGGTGCTCGGAGTACCCCAGGCCTCGGGGCTCCAGGCGCTCCAGGTGCCTGCGTCCAGAAAGTCCCGGGCACTGACCCGCACGGCATGGGGCAGCCCAGCCACAGCGTCCGTGATCACCTCCTCCAATCCAGCCGGTTCCACCTGTCAGTGCAGATGGTTCGTCGGCACGTTATCCAGGTTATAAGCACTCAGCCTATCTGCCCCCCAGAGCCAGTCTGCAAAGAGCACCCCTTCCTCCCAGTCCTGTCCTTGTCAGCCTGATGCAGCCGTCTGGGCCTCACGTAGGGTGGCTGGTGGTGTCAGGTCTACACCTAGTGTTCAGAAGACAAAAGTGCACAGTGGTTTTGTAGACAGGCTGTGACTTCAGACTGCCTGGGTTCAAATCTTTGCTGTACCACTTACTGAGTGACCTTGGACCTCTCTCTGTGCCTCAGTTTGTTCATTTGTAAAATAGAGGTGAATACACCTAAATGAGATAATACATGTAAAATGTGTGGCACAGTGCCTGGCGGACAGATGGTGTTCCATAAATATTGGTTATTGTCTGAGGCAGCGGCTCCGCAGGCCTGATGCTGGCCAATCTTTGCCATCTCCAGATGTGGGACTTCACCTCTATCCACATCTGAGTATATGAGTGTTTGTATGCGGCTGTGCCTCTGGCTGAAAGGCACTCCTTTTCCTAGAAAAGTTATTTTTAAAAAATCACTGCTGTCTTCCCACAGATGGGTTGAGATCAGCTACAGCCCTGCAGGGCAGAGGCTTGGTCCCTCAGGCTCTGCTACAACCCCAGCACCCAGCACAAGGCCTGGCCCATGGAGAGTACGCTGTAGGGGAAGGCCACGGGGCGTCAGTTACCTGCCAGATCTGGTCACGCAGAACACCCAGGAACATGAAACTAGAGACAGGACCCACAGCCCCAGATTGGGACGCACTCCAAGGGCCTCACCGTGGACCAGGCTGGATGCTGTGCTGGACGGTACTGCAGCCGGAACTTGAGCAGGAAGTGGGGCTGGCGGGGCCAGGAGGCAGGGTACATCCAGCTGGCACGCAGGCGGCGAGGATAGCCAGGTACCGACTCTACCCGCAGCCCCTGGGGTGGGTCAGGGCGCACTGGGGGCAGTGGAGACACAAATTCAGGGCACAAGACAGGTACTCATCCCTTCCCCACCACCTCCCAAGGGAAGATGGGTGTGTGCCTAAAGGTCCCTGAGGGGAGGCACTTCCAAGGAGGTTGGGGAAATCTTAAGCTTGATCATCCATTAGGCACAGGACCTATCTGTCATCCCTATTATAAAGTAAGCTAAGATCTGAGGACAGATTTTTGAAATGTTTGTTGAGTGAGTTAAAGAGTGATTCTGGGACTTCCCTGGTGGCTCAGTGGTTAAGAATCCGCCTGCCAGTGCAGGGGACACGGGTTCGAGCCCTGGTCTGGGAAGATCCCACATGCCACGGAGCAACTAAGCCCGTGTGCCACAACTACTGAGACTGCACTCTAGAGCCCACGAGCCATAACTACTGAGCCCGCGTGCCACAACTACTGAAGCCCGCGCGCCTAGAGCCCATGCTCCACTACAAGAGAAGCCACCGCAATGAGAAGCCCACGCACCACGATGGAAGAGTAGCCCCCGCTCGCCACAAATAGAGAAAGCCCGCATGCAGCAACGAAGACCCAATGCAGCCAAAAATCAATAAATAAAATAAATAAATTTTTTTAAAAAAGAGTGACTCTGCTGTCCATCCAAGGAAGATGAGTTGGCCCAAATTCCAGCCAGCACTTTGGTGACCCCCTTCCACACACAGATCAAGAGGAAGGAGAGGCCAGCAAGGGCTTCCACTGGGCAGGGAGGACATGAGATAGAAGTGCCTTCAGCACAAGGCCTAGAAGCAGAGAGGCAGCACTGGGGCTAGGCAGCCAGGAAGGACTAGTAGGGAAGGGGGTAGTGGCAGCAGTCTCTAGAAGCTGATGTAAGCCTGCCTCCTAGGCTCTGATCTCCCTGGGTTCTTAGTCTCCATGGGGGCCATCTGTGTGCCGAAATGGGTCTATGTTGGGAGGGAGCTATGTGGGAGCTCAGGGGAGGAGAGTTCTGAATTTGGGGGGGTACCTGTACTCTGGGGTCCGTTTGGGGTCTCTGTGGTAGGGATTTAGGGAGAGCTCTAGGAGTGGGTACTCACAGATGCTCTGCAAGCTCACATCCAGCAGGCGTGTGCTGGCCCCCAGGGGGTTCACTTCAGTCACATTGATCCGGTACTGGCTCCAGAACTCTGCCCCATGGACCACACAGCGGGCAGCCCCTGGGGGGTCCTGTGGGCATGGCCAGGGCCCTGTGGATGGACTCATCCTAGGAGAGAGGATGTGGTCTTGAGCTTTGGAAATGCTCACTGTGGTACCCAGCTAGAGCCCCCAGCTTCCCCCTCATGTCCTACCTTTGGCCATCGGCTCCTGGTACCGTCTTCTTCCTGGCAGGGAGGAGGCCATCCGAGGTCAGGAAGGAAAGGAGGGTCCTCCTTCTCTCTCAGGCCTTCCTTAGGACCTCCTTACCTACCTCCCATACCCACGTTTTGCTAAACACCCAAATATATAGGTATACACACCGATCATGCACACACCTGTAGGAGGTGAGGTAGCGGGTGGGTAAACCGCTAACCTGGCTGGGACTCCAAGTGCAGGAGAAGTTCTCATAGTCAGCTGCTTGGCAGGAGACAACAGGGCGGACTGGGGGGTCTAGAGGCAGAGGGTGCAGCTGGAGACCGAGAAGTTCCCAGCCCCTACCCATCCCAGAGGGCTTACTCAGGGCCTGGATTCCCCCAGGAGCCCCATGTCTCATCACTGCTACCGCCAACACTCCCTCCCCAACTCACAGCCCAGCTGCAGGGTCACCATGCCCCCAAGTGCACCATCCAGGGTCCGGCAGATATAGGTGCCCTCGTCAGTGCTTTCTGCCCGGGCCAGGACCAGTTCGTGCCCTAGATCAGAGTCAGGTCCCTGGAGCAGCCTTGTCTCCCCGTCCCGAAACCAGGACACCGGGGCCCTGGGGGTGAGATGAGATGATGACAGATAGAGGGAAGATTTAAACTATGAGTCCAAGCATGTCACAGCTCTCCACTGGCTTCTCAGTGCTTGCAGTAAAGCTCAAACTCCTTTTGCTGGCTTACAAAGCCCCTGGTGATCTAGCCCTTGCCTTCCTTTCCTTCTTCATCACCTTCCTGTCTCCCCCTCCCCCACTGCACTCCAGTCAGGTTGTGCCTCTTTTGGTTCAAGAGTGCAGAGCTCACTCCCACCTCAGGGCTTTGCACTAGCTGTTCTCTCTGTCAGGAATGCTTGCTTATACCCCAACCTTCAGAAATCAGCTTCAATGTCACCTCCTCCGAGAGGCCTTCCCTTATTACCAATAAAAAGTGGTCACTCAGTTACCCTCTTCTACCTCGCTCTCTTTTGATTTTCTGCCCTGCAGGTATTACTACCTGGCATCTTGCCTGGCTTGTGCACTGCTGCATCTCAGGGCCTAGAATAGACCAGGCACTTAGCAGGTGCTCAATACATGTTGGTTGAATGTTCTGTTGAATAAGGATGGTTTGAGGGTTAAGACAGACAAAGAGGTGAGGATTACAGATACAGGGGCAAGGATGGGAGGGGTGTGAGGACTGGGCAAGGTCAAGAAATGGGTCGTGAAAGGGTCCTGTCAGCCCAGCAGGCTGGTGGAGCACTTACCCAGCAGTCACTCCAGGGCAACACAGCGTCATGGCCCTGCCAGGCTGCCCATACTGGACCCCTGTTGAAGGCACTTCTGAGCAGAGGCTCTTCCTTTCCCTCTCTCCCACCCCACCCCACACTTTGTGACAGTGACAGGATAAGGGGTGGACTTTTAAGACCTGAGTGGGGTCATGGGGTCAAAACATCATGTTATAATCTGGAGACAGAGGTCAGAGAGCAGGGTAGAGAGATGTTGCCAGACTGGATTTCAGGGGTTGGGAGGATGACAGGTTAGGCATGAGAGGGGCCACGGTGATGGTGGCAAGTCACAGGTCAGAGTTGGGTCATAGAGCAGAGTTTTTCTCACCTGGGGGGCCCCAGGCCTGGGGGCAGGGACAGGAGGCAGACACCAGGGCTGTAGCCACGGCCACCAGGACCCTGCTCAGCCCTGAGCAGCTGCTGCTCATCTGTGGGGAGAGAGGCAAGGTCAGCGATCCCCCATTCCCAAGATGGGAGGCTAAAGTCTGCCTCCCCCTCTTCCAGACTGAGGCTTTCTAGGAGGAAACCAGGTGCCCAGTGGGGTAAGGACATCAGACATCACTGGGGGCTCTGATGTAAGGTCCCCTTTCCACCATACGCCCAGCGCTGTGTGTGAGTACACACACACGCACGCACACACACCCTCACACCCCCCCTTCTCAGTCGTGGGCTTAGGGCCCAGAACAAAAGCTGGAGGCGACAGACTGTGCTAGCACCGCCCCCTGCACCACCCTTGGCACCCACCCCTGGCACCAAGTGTTGGCACCGGCTCAGTCACTCCCATTAACTCCTCCAATCCAGCTGTTGGGAATTCCGTGTCCATCCCACCTGGCCCAGGGATAGTCGTTGCCTCTGACCGACCTGAGGCAGCCCTCATCACCCTGGGGTGGGACTGTCATGGTGGGTCTGAGCCCACCCTGTACCCCTGCCATGAGGCCTAGCCCTGCTCTGGCTGCCAAGCCTCTTCTCGCCTGGGCCTGGCTCCTTGCTCTGCGCCGCTCATCTGGGCCTGACTCTGGAATCTTGCTGGTCTTGAGCCTGTGAGGCCGGATGGGGCTAGGGTGCAGGCTGAGGCTGCGGAGTTAAGCAGATCCAGATGCCCTGACTGCTGCCAGAGGCTGGGGGTGGGCGAGGAGCCAGAAGATGGAGACAGGGTGGCGGGACAGGAGAGGAGGCTGAGAGAAGCTGGGAGGCTGCAGGAACAGGAGGCTGGGGTGGAGGCCACAGGACAAAGAGATGCTCAGAGATCAGGACTGGGAGGCAGTGAGAGCTCAACGAGGTGAGGGCTGGGCTGGGGCAGCAGGATCTCAGAGAGGCCAAAAAGGTAACCAACCATGTGTGTACAGGGGATGGAGGTGCTAGGAGAGAGGGAATCCTGGATGGGAGAAAGCAGGATGAGGAACGCAGTGGGGAAGAGGGAAGCGGGGTGGGAGAAGGCGCAGATGGGCAAAGGGCCCTGGGCGAGGGCTCCAGAAGAGGGAGAGCCCAAATCCCTCCCAGGTAGAGCTGAGCAGTGACCTCCGCGTGTCTGTGTGTCTGTCTGAGTGTGTCTAGTGGCTCACCCCGGCCTCCCGGCCGCATTTACCCTGCTCAGCCCTGCCCTACCTCTATGATTCCAGTGGTTGACTGTCCATGGCCTCCAGGACTTCCTCCCACCAGCTACAGCACCCGTCTCAGCTCTACTCAGTTCTGGGACCCCAGAATCGTCCCCTCCTTCCCCTTCCCTGCCCCCGCCCCTCTGGGCCATGGAGCTCAGCCGCCCCTAGCCAGGCCCCCTCCTCTCTCCTTTCTCCTCCCTCCTACTCTCCCACCCCCTCCCACCCAAGGCCCTGGGAAGGGAAGAGGCCTCCCCCGAGTCTGGAAAGGAAGCCACAGGCAGAGCCAGGCACAGCCAGGCACAGCAAGGGGGAAAGGAGAGCTGCTGTGTCCCTGTCAGCAAGAGGTTCCTGTGTTTTCACACAGCAGAACACAGGCACATTCACGCGTGGACTCCCCAGGCACAGTCAACAAAGATACGCCCTTGAACACACGCGGACACAGTCAAATCAAAAAGCAGACACATACTCGTGCTCCCACTCTTTTCACTCCCCAGCAAATATTTCCTTAGGGCACAGCTGTCTGTATTTTAAGGGGAAGAGGGCCCCATGTTGGGGGATATAAAGAAAAGCCAAAGAGTCCAGTTTCCCCCTCCCCTGGACGTTCCAGCCATTTCTCACCTCCCCCGCTACTCTTCAGGCCCCAGCACCAGGAAATGCCTTTGGTCCCTTGGTGCCAGATACACAAGACCCACACTTACCCTCAGACACACACTCTCAGACACAGCCACTCACAGTTACACCGATACACTCAGACATCCTCACCCAGGCTCAGACACTTAAACATTTACACATACCCAGACACACACACAGACACACATCTCCCTCTTCCTTGCACAGCCAAACACACACACTTAGCACTCCGCCCTGGGATGGGGGGGTCACAGCACTCTCTAAAAGCAACTCCTCATCATAGTGTAAGCCCCCTCTTCCAGGGAGCTCTTAGCACGGCAGATCCCCCATCTCATCACCATTTCAGGCCCCCAGGTAGCCAAAGAGACAAAGGTGAACAGGGGAGTCAGGCACAGGGGCACAGAGAGAGAGACAGAGATGCAGAGAACATGAGAGGCAGGACTAAAAAGCAGATACACAGAGATACCTGGGGAGACGAAAGTGTGAAGACACACAGAGCACTAGCTCTAGGAAGACAGTAGTAGAGAGAGAAAAAGAAATATAAGGAAACTGAGTCAGACAGGGAGACAGAAAATAAGGAGCACTGGACCAGTGACAAGGATTCTCAAGCACTAAAAGAAGGAGGGAGAGCCAAGTGTGCTGGGGATGGTCTGCTTACCCTGGCCACTAAGTAGAAAGGTCAGTCCCATTGGCTACTGAAGTGGGTCCCCAAAATGCAAACCCAGCTCCACTTCTCCTCAGTCTAACAGGATACAGAACACACGCCGAGTGCAAGTCTCATTCCTCCTCTGCCATGCTGAAGTCACACACTGGCACACGCAAACCCAGCCATCCACTCTCACGCTGTCAGACACAGTCTCAAACTCCGCAGAGACCTTCCCAAAACACATTCCCTGATGTGGTCACAGGCCCTCTCACACACACACAAACGCACGACCCGGTCTCTGCCCGCAAACTGCACACTGACACACACACATAATCCCACACAGGCACAGCCACATGCAGACTCAGCCTCAGCACAGCGACACCCGCAGTCACACTAGCTGAGTTTCACCAAGCGACACTTGCGAAGTTTCGCACACTGAGAGAGTCACACACAGCCTTGCAGTCTCTCTCTCTCTCTCTCTCACACACACACACACACACACACACACACACACACACGCACGCACGCACTGACATTCCGTCAGTCACTCCGGGCCCTTCAAATCCCACACCCCCAGGCCCCGCCCTCTCCTGGCAAGGCTCCCTCGAGCTCACCCGCGGCCCCATCAGGCCTCACCTTCTGCGGCCGCCGCCGCCAGCGCCCTCAGTCCTCACCCTCTGCCCCGGCCTCTACTCCCTGCCGCCCTGGGGCACGCCGTGGGGCGGCTCCACCCAGGCACCAATGGAAGGAGAGGGGTGAAATAGGGGGGCTCGACCCATTGGAGCCTCCAACTGCCAATCATCCCCACACCCACCTCTGCCGGACACTTCCTGTCCCGTCCGGGACTGAGGAGGCTGCCGGGGACCGAGTTTAGAGCCGGGTTCCTGGGTTCTGGCCTGAAAGCCTCTCCTCCTGGGACAGCAGGACCAGAGCTCTCAGGCCCCGCCCCGTCCACCCCCCAGCTGTCCTCAAACAAAGCCTCAAGTTCAGTGGCTTAGGAGCTACTGGGCAGGTGACCAGAGAAGCTGAAGGTGCCCCTGACTCCAGATAAGGAGGTGGACTGGTTGTAAGGCAGTGGGTCTCAAACGTCGCTGGACACTGTGGTTTTAAAACTCTCAAGCCACACTCCAATTAAATCAGTACTGTTTAAAACTCCCCAGGTGATTCCAAAATGCAGGCAAATAAAAGGTGTAGGATCAGGTGTGTGTGTGTGTGTGTGTGTGTTTGTGTGTGTGTGTGTTTGTGTGTGTGTGTGTGTGTGTAACTATGTATGTCTCCCATCCAGGGTTCCACTCCCCAGCCAATGGGGGCTCAAGGGAAATGTGTACATTTGTCTGAGCTTCTTCCAAACCAGGGTAACACTCCAAGTTGACCCTTCCCCTCCAGGGTCTCTAGGAAGAAAGAATCCTGGACCGGAAGGCAGGCAGCCAAGGTTCTCCTGGGTCAGATCATCACTGTCCAGCCTTGTGTGATTTCCCCTCCCAGAGACTCAATTCCCTTGAGAAGAATGGAGACAAAAAGTGTTCTGGCCATTCCCGCATTACTCACAAGCTCCTGTCCTCACCTAAAAGTTTGGAGGACCCTAGGTGGCATCGTGTCTCCTGGGTTGTATGACTTGTTATTCCCACAGTTACAGTCTTGCCAGGGAAACAGCTCCAGAGGGGAGGGGGTAGACCCAGGGTCACTCCAAAAACCATCCCCTCCTACCATGGCCCTGAGGCTCCTAACTCTGGCACCCCTTCCCTGCCAGAGCTGTCTTCTGCCCTGTGCAATGATTGGGGCACAGGGGCAACAGAGGTGTACAGAGCCCGTGCATAGACGCTGCACGTGGGAGTCTGGAAAGGCCAAGGACACAAAGCCACGTACACGTTCCCTACCCGCCCCTTCAGCCTCTGTGGGCTGGAGCAGAGCCAAGCTGCAGCCACTCACAAAGCCAGGGTTCTGGCCAGGAGCCTAGGGTCTAGCCACTGACCAATGGGACAAGGATCCTGCTCACCCACTCCGACCAAACCTTCAGTCCCAAGCTTGGTGAGCTGACACCCTAGGGATGGTAGTAAAGGGGACTCTGGCCTTCCCAAAGCCTCAGCCAGAGACAAGAACAAAGGTTTCTAAAACCATTTTAAACTGGGATGCCTTTGTTACTCTAGGAGTAAAAGCCAGACATGACACTGAGTATTAATTTTGTTCAGAGATTTGGGGCAAAGAGGTGGGGAAGTTGTGCCCTTAAGTTTTTGCACATCTGTTGGCAAAGAAAAGTTGTGGCTGGAGCTACGCCTTCGGCCTTTAACCCCAGACCCCCAAGGATCAGAGTTCACACTCCTCTGGTGTTAGAATATGTGATTAAAGTTTGAGAAGCACAGTTTTATTGATCCCACATCTGCCCAAACCCTAGGCCCTAGTTCCCTCAGGCAGAAGGCCCTGTGGTCAGTGTGGTCAGGCGATGGCTGCTGTCTCCCTGTCCTTCTGCCCCAGGCGGTAATGAACCTCAGGAAGCGCCCTTAGTCTCTCTGCAGCCTGGAAGCGGGGAAGGGGATAATCAGAGAGGGTAAGGGCTGCCCAGAATGGTGAGTGCTAGGAGACGCTAGACACTGGGGGAGAGCATGCAGGGTGGGGAGGCTGGTGAGAAGGACCACTGGAATAGCCAGAGGATGAAGGAGTCAGCTCCTGAGTCCCTAGAAATACCCAGGTTGTGGGGATTCTCAGGGTCATGATTGTTGGGATCCCTTGAGGAAATAGGAGGGAAAAGGGGACCCAAGGACCCAGGGTGCTCCAAGTCCACACCTGCTCAGGGGTGAGGTCCCTCTGGGCCTGGGCAAGCATTTCATAGCCAACCATGAATTTCCGGACTGTGGCAGAGCGCAGGAGTGGAGGATAATAATGAGCATGTAGCTGCCAGTGGTCCCAGTTGGCTCCAGCCTCTGATCCGATAGGAGCCCCTGGTGGGAAGAAGGCAGAGATAGTTGGGAAGGGTTCTTTCTTAGTTCTTCAGCCTAGCTCTTACCCCCAGACCATAGCAGGTACCTGAAAACTACATCTTCCAGCATTCCCTGCCAGAGAGGAGACAAGGCATTGGAAAGCCCACTGGGAGACATAGTTTCACCACATTCACTTCTCCACTCTCAGTCCCAGCATCCCTGCCCTGAACACTTCCCCAGCAAGTGTTCCAAGGCCTGCTGGGAGTTGCAGTCCACTAAGCTGGGACCCAGGAGCCCAGAAATGGTGTTGGGGTTAGATATGGGTACTCAAAGAGCCTCACCGTGCCAGCCCATGGAGTAGGGAAAGGATGTCTCAAATAGGTTGTCATACTTGGTCAAGAGCTTCTTCATGATGGAGGCTAGATCTGGAATCAGAGCCTGACTCTCAGTCTGGGGCCCAGATGCTGGCCCCACCAGAACCATCCCCATCCAAAGCCTGGCCCCAGGGTCCCACCTGGGAGACTCACCATCACGCTCAGCCGGGGTCAGCTCAGGCAGCCGCCGCACATGCCGACGGGGCAGCAGTAGTGTCTGGAAGGGCCACACTGCCCAGAAGGGAACCAGCACTAACCAGTGCTCACTGGTTAGGACCAGACGGTCCTAGGCCGACCAAATGGAGATGAGGTCATCAAGGTGGGTGTGAGGGGGGGTCAGCAAATAGGCAAGGGAAGGAGAAGAGAAGACGTACCCAGAAACCGATGGTTTCTCACCACTCCACCACTACCACCCTAGTCTAAGCCATCATCACCTTTCCTTTAGCTTACTGCTATGTCCTCGTAGCAAGTCTCTCTGCTACTTCCCTTCTACCCTCCTCCTTCACACACCTCTCCTTTTTGGGGTGAGGTTACGGGCTTCCTGGGGACACAAGATCCAGCTTTCTCCCACCTTCCTGAGCAGCTCTTGGCGGCCGTACTCCATTAGCAGGGGCTCTCCGTGCTGACTCTGATAGGCCCGCTGAGATCGCTCCTCACGCTGGGCAACATCTGGCAGGAAACTGCTGGCCCACACCTGTCAAGGGGGAGGAGAAGAGCAGACAGTATCCCTCACCTCCAAGCCTCCACATCACTAGCATACTTCCTCTGTTTTCCCTTACTCCAGTTCCCCACCCCACACTGTCTTGGACTCAGTCCAGATATCCACTGAAGCCCCTGACACACATACCTGGCAGTGGGGATGGGGGTTGGAACAGCCCATCATGGCTCCTTTGTTTTCAAAGATCTATGAAGTAGGGGTAGGGAGCTTTATAGCCAAAAGGACAGCAAGTCAACCCCTCTGAAACACAACCCGTGGAAATAAAAATGCCACTTCCCAAAACCAAACTGCACCACCCCCTCCCTGCCCATCTAGGGGAGGGGGCGACCTCACAGACCTGCACCCAAGGGTACTGGGCACCCAGCTCCTCTGTGACTGAGGCCCATGCATCAACGACAGCTCGGATCTCAGGGACTGACATGAGTGGCAGTGTCACATCCGACCAGGGGTGGAAGCACATAACCTTACTAGGTGGTAAAGGAGGGAGAGATGACAGAGATACAGGGCTCGTTGAGCTGGGGGCAGGGCCCAACCCCAGTGCTCAGTCCAGGCCTCGGGTTGAAGGGTGTAAGAGTGGAAATTCATAGTTACCAAACTCCTCGAGCAGCCTCTGCTTGGAAAAGGGGGTGATCACTGGGTCCTAAGATAAAGGGGTATCACTCTCTGCAACAGAAGTCCCCCAACAAGGTCCAGCCTCTTTTCTCCCCAACAGCAGCTAGATCCAACTTACCTGGACTAGGGGCATCAGGCTGCAGAGCTGGGAAGTCATTGTCAAACAGGAAGGTGCCTTCATAGTGGGGATTCACCTACAGACAAGGATGGGCTAGAAGCATTTGCTGGCCCATAACACCAGTCATCTGATGGGCTTCAAGGCTACAAGGCGGGAAGAAGGCCACTCTGAGGTCAAAAAGACTTGGTGGGATATGACTCAGAGGTCCACTCCCCTGTGGGGCGAAGGGCTAGGGTCCACTTCCCTGTAGGGTGAAGGGAAGCTCTAAGGGCAGTGGATGGGGAACTACTCCCCCCGGGCCCAGCCTGCAGATGTAGGATCTAAAGACTTACCTCTCCATTGGCCCGTGTGGCCCCCGGACACAGAGGGTTGTGGGGGTCATGGCGGGGTACTGTCGTCAGAAGCGGGGGTTCTACCTGCCCCTGCCAGGGCCGCTTCATGCGGTGCGCTGACACCAGCACCCACTCATCTTGTAGCGGGTTGTAGCGGATATGCTGATGCTCTGGAGGCAAACTGTCAAGATCAGTCACAAAGCCCTATGCCCCTTTCTCCCCTGGGTCTTACCCACCAGCAGGCCCAAGCTCGGCCCTGTTGTCCCCGCCCCCCCCTACTCAGGAGCTAAAGGCCAGAGCTTGGGCGTTCCCAGCGCCAATCAGCCTGCAGCCCCAACACCGGCGTGTCCCTTCGCCGCGCGTGCCTGGACGGGTGGGCGCGCCGACCTGCGGTCAGGGACGACAACTTCCTAAGGAAGGGGAGGGCTCAGCTTTGCTTCCCAGCGAGTCCCGGCCGCCCTGCGGTTACCGCTCGCCCGGAAGGTTGCGGCCATGGCGTCCGCCTCCGACGCCTGCCGGCGCTGCTCAGGACACGCTCCCCTGCGCGCCAGGAGGCCACCGGGTGGAGATACCTTCGGTAACTTCTACCTGCTCACCTCGCCCCCACCGCCTAGTCGGCCCGGCTCCGCCCCGCCCTCGCTGATTGGACAGCCGCAAGCACGTGACTGTCTGAGGGCCGGCCCGGCCACCTAGGGGCGGAGTTCAGGACTGCCTACAGCTACAGGGGTCGACTTTGATGATTCCACTCTAGGGCCAAAGCCACTAACTACCCTGGAAGAACCTCTGTGAAAGCTGCTTACCACAGATCCCTCGGCTCCAGGATGCTTACAAGAGTTATTTGCTTTCTTAAAGTCATTCATTTGGTCATTCAGCAAATATTTACTATCTACCACCACGTGCCAGGCCCCTAGGCTCCACATGGCGCAAAGGGATGTCCCTGTGTGCACGAGTCAGGCATAGACTCAGCCCTCCCAGAGCTTACATTCTAGGGTAAGTCAGGGTATAACTCTGGATCCACAGTCACCTCACTCACCTGCTTGGTGGCTCTGGCAGAGGAAAGGCAAGGAGGTGGGAGGGGCTGTGGGGCTTGATTTGCTTCAGCTAAACCTTGGCTTCAGGTACTATCTGGAGGAGTGGGTACCTCACCGTAACCATGCCCTAGCCCCACCAGGCAGCAGAAACGGGTTTGGGAAAAAAGGGCTAAGTAATCATATTCTCTCTCTCTCTCTCATATACACACACACACAAAGCACAAGAAGTGGTCAGGGTAAGAGGGCTATAAGAAATCTGAAAATGTGGGGAGGACAGGACTATCAGTAGCTCCAACCACCATCTGGGTGGGGTCAGAGGTGTTTCCTTTGCACACCCCTGTCCCTTCTCCAACTTTTCCTTGGAACAAACCAGTTGGCTAACACTAGGATAAACTTCAAATTAATTCCTCCCCTGACACTTTATAGAGCCATCTAAATATTGTCTGAACCTCCTCCCCATGTCACAGTGGAGAACCGAGGCCTCAAGATCACCCAGAGGATAAGTGGCAAGCTGAGCTTTCAACCCAAGTTTCCAAGCTCTTCCTGATACTTTGAAATGCCTCTGAGACTTCAGTGAGTTTTTGTTTGTTTGTTTGTTTTTTGGCCATGCCGTGTGCAGGATCTCAGTTCCCCGACCAGGGATTGAACCTGTGTCATAGCAGTGAGAACCCAGAATCCTAACCACTAGGCCACCAGGAAACTCCCTCAGTGAGCCTTAAGATAGAAACCTAGTGAGCTAGGAGCTAGGAGCTAGGAGCTAGGGAAGTAGCAGTGAGGGCCCTTCCCCCAAACCAGGCCAGGACAAGCCAGGTGTTTTGCTGAGCTCAGATGTAAAAACTGGGTCATAGGTCATTTACCTTATCTCTGCCCAGGGGCCTCAGACTGGAATCTAAAGAGGCCACTAGGTAGAGGGCAGGGAGCAGGGAGCTAAGAAACCAGAGTTTTACATGTCCCACTGGCTGCACGTGTAATAGGGATGTAAGGGGGATAAAAGATACACTTTTTGTGGAAAGGGAATGTTGCCTTGCTATTTCAGTAAACAACAAATTTTGCTACAGCATCAGCGCTGCAGCTGCCCCCACAACTGTGGTGCGCCCTGAGGGGAATTCAAGATGGAGAAAAACAGGAAGCATTATCAGCTTTTTTTTTTTTAACTATTTGCTTATTTACTTTTGTAAATGCTTTTTTTTTCTTTTCTTTTTTCTTTTTTAGCCACGTTGTGCAGCGTGTGGGATCCTAATCCCCCGACCAGGCTTCCAACCTGCGCCCCCTGCATTGGGAGCGTGGAGTCTTAACCACTGGACCGCCAGGGAAGTCCCAGCATTATGTGCTTACTTCACTTAGTATGATAATCTCTAGGTCCATCCATATTGCCGCAAATGGCATTCTTTTTTTTTTTTTTTTTTTTTTTTTTTTTTGCGGTACGCAGGCCTCTCACTGTTGTGGCCTCTCCCGTCGCAGAGCACAGGCTCAGGACGCGCAGGCTCAGCGGCCATGGCTTATGGGCCCAGCTGCTCCGCAGCATGTGGGATCTTCCCGGACCAGGGCACGAACCCGTGTCCCCTGCATCGGCAGGCGGACTCTCAACCACGGTGCCACCAGGGAAGCCCCTCATTCTTTTTTATGGCTGAGTAATATTCCATTGTATATATGTACCACATCTTCTTTATCCATTCATCTGTCGATGGACATTTAGCTTGCTTCCATGTCCTTGCAATTGTAAGTAGTGCTGCAATGAACATAGTGGTACATGTCTCTTTTTGAATTATGGTTTTCTCAGGGTATATGCCTAGTAGTGGGATTGCTGGGTCATGTGGTAGTTCTATTTTTAATTTTTTAAGGAGCCTCCATACTGTCCTCCATAGTGGCTGTATCAATTTACATTCCCACCAACAGTGCAGGAGGGTTCCCTTTTCTCCACACCATCTCTAGCATTTACTGTTTGTAGATTTTTTGATGATAGCCGGTATGACTGGTGTGAGGTGATACCTCACTGTGGTTTTGATTTGCATTTATCTAATAATTAGCCTTTCTCTCTTTTTTTTTTTTTTTTTTTTTTTGCGGTACCCGGGCCTCTCACTGTTGTGGCCTCTCCCGTTGCGGAGCACAGGCTCTGGACGTGCGGGCTCAGAGGCCATGGCTCACGGGCCCAGCCGCTCCGCGGCATGTGGGATCCTCCCGGACCGGGGCACGAACCCGTGTCGCCTGCATCGGCAGGCGGACTCTCAACCACAGCGCCACCAGGGAAGCCCACCTTTCTCTTTTTTAAAACGGTGTGTCCTTATCTTTGACAAAGGAGGCAAGAATATACAATGGAGAAAAGACACCTCTTCAATAAGTGGAGCTGGGAAAACTGGACAGCTACACGTAAAATAATGAAATTAGAACACTCCCTAACACCATACACAAAAATAAACTCAGAATGGATTAAAGACCTAAATGTAAGGCCAGACGCTATAAAACTCTTAGAGGAAAACATAGGCAGAACACTCTTTGACATAAATCACAGCAAGATCTTTTTTGACCCACCTCCTAGAATAATGGAAATAAAATCAAAAATAAACAAGTGGGACCTAATGAAACTTAAAAGCTTTTGCACAGCAAAGGAAACCATAAACAAGACCAAAAGACAACCGTCAGAATGGGAGAAAGTAGTTGCAAACAAAGCAACTGACAAAGGATTAATCTCCAAAATATACAAGCAGCTCATGCAGCTAAATATCAAAAAAACAAACAACCCAATCCAAAAATGGGCAGAAGATCTAAATAGACATTTCTCCAAAGAAGACATATAGATTGCCAACAAACACATGAAAAGATTCTCTACATCACTAATCATTGGAGAAATGCAAATCAAAACCGCAATGAGGTATCTCCTCACACCAGTCAGAACGGCCATCATCAAAAAATCTACAAACAATAAACACTGGAGAGGATGTGGAGAAAAGGGAACCCTCCTGCACTGCTGGTGGGAATGTAAATTGATACAGCCACTATGGAGAACAGTATGGAGGCTCCTTAAAAAACTAAAAATAGAACTACCATATGACCCAGCAATCCCACTACTGGGCATATACCCTGAGAAAACCATAATTCAAAAAGATACATGTACCACTATGTTCACTGCAGCACTATTTACAATTGCCAGGACATGGAAGCAACCTAAATGTCCATCGACAGATGAATGGATAAAGAAGATGTGGCACATATATATAATGGAATATTACTGAGCGATAAAAAGAAACAAAATTGAGTTATTTTTAGTGAGGTGGATGGACCTTGAGTCTGTCATACAGAGTGTAAGTCAGAAAGAGAAAAACAAATATCGTATGCTAACACATATATATGGAATCTAAAAAAAAAAGGGTTCTGAAGAGGCTAGAGGCAGGACAAGAATAAAGACACAGTTGTAGAGAACAGACTTGAGGACACAGGGCAGGACGGGGAAGCTGAGATGAAGTGAGAGAGTAGCACTCACATATATACACTACCAAATGTAAAATGGATAGCTAGTGGGAAGCTGCTGCATAGCACAGGGAGATCAGCTCAATGTTTTGTGACGACCTAGAGGGGTGGGATAGGGAGGATGGGAGGGAGGTTCAAGAGGGAGGGGATATGGGGATATATGTATACTTATAGCTGATTCACTTTGTTGTACAACAGAAACTAACACAACATTGTAAAGCAATTATACTCTAATAAAGATATTTTTAAAAAAAGAAAAATACAAAACAGTACAAAATAAATAAAACTAAACAAAAATTAAAGTGTGTGCTGGAGAAGATTTCTGAAAGACCAGGTAGGGGAGCTGCAGACCTAGACAGTCCCAGAGGACTCTGTCTGAAACAAGGGGGTAGAGACCAGATTTGCTAGTCCCTGCTACGCAGGGTTCTTAAAGAATGGTCAACTCAGGAGTGTCACAGAAGCCAGAGCCAATACAAAATCATGTTCCCTCAATCCTGCATTTTCCTCTAAATAATCCCTTTTTTTTTTTTTTTTTTTTAGCGTTAAGCGGGCCTCTCACTGCTGTGGCCTCTCCCGTTGCGGAGCACAGGCTCCGGACGCGCAGGCTCAGTGGCCATGGCTCGCGGGCCCAGCCGCTCTGCGGCATGTGGGATCTTCCCGGACCGGGGCATGAACCCGTGTCCCCTGCATCGGCAGGCGGACTCTCAACCACTGCGCCACCAGGGAAGCCCTAAATAATCCCTTTTTTATCATTCCCTTCTTGGTCAAATTTCTCAAAAATTAGTTCATCTTCCCAGCCTCTACTCTTACCCGCACAGTACACTATAACATGTTTTTTGCCCTGTAGTAGTCAGCGTAAATAATCTTAGCTGCTGTAACAAACAACCTCCAAACTCAGTGGCTTAGTACCATGGTCCATTGTGGGAGAGAGGGAGAGCTCTGTCCCATGCAGCATTTGGAATTCTCCACTACTTAATTGTATGTAACTATATTAGATAAGACAAGAAAGTGAGTGTCAAGAATTTCACAGATTTTACGAGCCAGACCTGGAAATGGCATATGTCATTTCTGCCTATACTTCATTGGACAGAACACAATCACATGGCCTCACCTAACTACAAAGTAGACTGGCTGCCCAAGAGCAAAAGGAATGGATTTGTGAATGTATAGCATAATCTCTGCTACATGCCCATACTGAGAAACCCAATGACCATTTCCAGTCATTTCATAGGGCCACTCAATTATATTTGACTGTGTTGACCATTCCATTACTCTCACATGTGAGGCTACACTCTTCCAGTTCTCTTCTGCTTTATGTTTTATTGATATAACTAACACATATGACACCACATGCCAGACACTAATTGCTTTGTAAATATTAACTCATTTAGTCTTCATCACAATAAAGGTATGTACTTTTATTCATCCCATTTTACAGATGAGAAAACTGAGTCACAAAGAGTTTAAGTAACTTGCCCAAGATCACACAACCAGTAGGTGGCGGGAGCCAGGCTTTTAACACAGTAAATCCTGTCCAGAGTGTCTTTCTTATCACTGCACTATGCTGCCTCTTTTCTCTTCTGTTTCTTTTCTGCTTCTCTTCCTTTTTCACTCCCCGCCCCCAATCCCCGCCGCCGCCGATAACCTTCAGTTGGCTTACAGGGCCCTCCTCTCATATTTTGTACTTCAGAATAAAGAATGAATTGTTGGCCCCCGGAAGACCCCATGCTGTCTCTCCTTGGTGCCTTTGCTCTTGGAGTAGGTCTCACTGGCTCACTGGAATGCCCTTCCCATCGCTCTTAAAGACACTGCTCAGGTGTCACCGCCTCCAAAAGCCGTCCGTAACGTTCCCAAGTAGAAGAGCCTCCTTCCCACCTCCTGTGCTAGCAAAGGCGGGCCTTAACCATCACAAGTCCGGAAGGCCCTGCTTCCGGGTTGCCTGCTTCACCAGTCAGTGAGCCCAGGCGGGCCAGTCCATTCTGGGTCTCACCGCCACCCCCGCAACCCCAAGTAGAACGGCGCTAGGCGAGAGCGTGCCTAGATACCCCAACGCCTGCAGCTAGGAGAGCTTGGCCCCGCCCCCTTTCCTGACGCGCGCGGCACCGCCCCGCCCTTCGGCGCACCCGGCTCCCCGAGAGATAATGGTTCGACCCGAGAGGCGGTGCCCCGGTGCCCTGGCAGTTCCGATTGGCCAGGGCGAGCCGTACCACGGCGGTGGCGGGGGAACGGGTCGTAGACGGCGCGCCAAGAGACACGGAGGCAGTGAGGGTCACAGCCTTAGGCCCCCACCTCTCTCTGCGCTGCGCTGGGCCAGGCCGCCCTCTGGGATGCAGTGGGCCGTGGGCCGGCGGTGGGCGTGGGCCGCGCTGCTCCTGGCGGCCGCGGCTGTGCTGGCCCAGGTGGTCTGGCACTGGCTGGGCACTCAGAGCTTCGTCTTCCAGCATGAAGAGATCGCGCAGCTGGCTCGGCAGTACGCCGGTGAGGCGGCGGGTGGAGGGCAGGGGGCTGGGGAGGGCCGGGCGTAGCTGGAGGTTCCGGGGGCACCGTTCCCCAGTTCGTGACCGATGCTGGCCCTGACTTGGTTGTTCCTCTGCCCCCGCCAGGGCTGGACCACGAGCTGGCCTTCTCTCGGCTGATCGTGGAGCTGCGGCGCCTGCACCCAGGCCACGTGCTGCCCGACGAGGAGCTGCAGTGGGTGTTCGTGAACGCGGGAGGCTGGATGGGCGCCATGTGCCTTCTGCACGCCTCCCTGTCCGAGTACGTGCTGCTCTTCGGCACCGCCCTGGGCTCTAGCGGCCACTCGGGTCAGTGCTGGCGGCGGGCCGGACTGGGAGGCTGGGGCTGTACAAGGGCCCATGCCCTCCTTCCTGATGTTCGGCCAGGCCATCGAGTGGAGCGGATACCCTGATATTCAGTGTCCATTTGATTGTCTCTCAGGGCGCTATTGGGCTGAGATCTCGGATACCATCATCTCTGGCACCTTCCACCAGTGGAGAGAGGGCACTACCAAAAGCGAGGTCTTCTACCCAGGTGGGTAAGGTGGCTCTGTTAGAGAGGTGGGTCTCTTCATTCTTGGGTGTCTATAGTTGGAGGAAAGAGCCATGGCATGGAAAAGGGGTGCGTTGAAGGGCCCTCGTCCTAGTTCCTTTGCCCTCTAGTTAAGCCCCAGGTGGTTGGTTGAGGCAGGGTTCAGGGTCTCTGTTGCCTTCCTCTGTCAAATGGAAACAAAACATAACAGCTCCCTGTTAACCACGTCTGATTTTAATGATCCAGTATTCCAGCAGTTGTTGGGGAGATCAGAAATGCTCTCATGTCCCCAAAGACAAGGCAGACAGTTGTCTTCCCTCTTCCGTATAATGAAACATTTGGACTTATAAGTAAGTTTGAGGTTGAATATTACAAGCATATTACAAGTTACGACAAGCATATTACAAGTTACGAATATACAAGCATATTACAAGTTACGACATTGTCACTGAACAGGTACATTTCTCAGAAAGCCTGGCAGGTCTTATATTCACCTCTCCCTATCTAACAGGCCCAAGTTTAGCTAAACTTCTGCTTGACATGAGTTAGGCTTGGGAATGCAGACCTCCATGACTCCCAAACAATGGTGCAGGGCCAGGTGAAGCTTCCCCCAAGAGAGGACATGAGCCAGGTGATGCCACACAGGAAAGTTTAAGAGTGGCCACCTTAGCCTCGTACCCTTGCAGATGGGCAGCCAGGCCAGTGAGGTAAGGCTTTTCCTTTCCTGAAGCTCCCTCTCCATTCCCTACCCCTAGAGAGCCCACAGGCTAGGGAGGTGGTGGCAATGAGAGGGCAGGGCCAGGCTCTTCATGTGGGTGTTCCCTGTCCCCCCAGGGGAGACAGTGGTGCACGGGCCTGGTGAGGCAACGGCTGTGGAGTGGGGGCCAAACACATGGATGGTGGAGTACGGCCGGGGTGTCATCCCATCTACCCTGGCCTTCGCGCTGGCTGACACAATCTTCAGCACCCAGGACTTCCTCACCCTCTTCTATACTCTTCAAGCCTATGCCCGGGGCCTCCGGCTTGAACTCACCACCTACCTCTTTGGCCAGGACGCCTGACCAGCCAGGCCTGAAGGAGGACCTGTGGATGGACAGGAGCGGGCAGGCCTGCACACATCCACTTGCTGGAGCCCACGTGAAAAGACATGGACATACTCACAACATGCAGATACTGAGTTCCTGGTGTATGAGCAGGGACACACATGCATACAACCAAACATAGTCATGGGAACACATGGGACACACATTCAGATACTGAATCCTGTGTGTACGGCAGCATTACGCATTCACACCCATGCAGAGAGGGACCCCCACGTATACCAAAGGGGCCAGTCATGTTCGAGCACATATCCCACAAGCTCGACTCACTAACTCAGGCCTTTCCAGAGCTTCTCTGCCCCTAGTCAGGCTCTGGAGTTAGGGATGGGGGTGGCTATTACAAACTGCCTGGGTCTGACCCTTCAACCCAGCAGCCATTGGGGGGGATGAGGGAGAAGAGGAGCTGCCTGTGGAGGCTCCCTTCACCTGCAGCTGTGATGCCCTTCCCCTTCATCTCCTTGTCCTCACCATATGCCTTACCCCATTCTGTTCCCCTGCTATGCAAGTACCCTCATGGCCTGTCCCCACCCTCGCAACCAAGTTAGCTGGAGAACCAGAAGAATGTGGCAAATGCTGAGGTTATACCTCCCTCCAGGGTATAATGGGGAGGCTGGCCTCAGCTGAGGGCCCAGTGCTGGGGTGAGGACCTAGACAGGTGGGCCCAGGTCCAAGGGGTTGCCGCTGGCCTAGAGAAAGCCTTTTCTGCACGCACACACACAGACACTTACTACAGCTTCCAGACACTGCCTTTGCTGCATTCTCTGTCCATCTATCTGTGTCTGTCAATAAAGACCTGTTGAACAGTTTCATTTCTTTTCGTGTCTGAGCAGCAGGAGGACCTCTAACTCCTGGGGGCCTCAGGAAGGCCTCTCCCTTGTGTGATTCAGTTTATGACAGCAGCTTTTTACTGTATACTTTAGTGTTCCCAGGAATCACCTGGCAGGCTTGTTGACTCTACAGATTATTGTGCCCAATCCCCAGAGATCAGTTCTGGGTTGAGGCCTTGAGATCTGCATGTTTAATAAGATTCTCTCCACCAAGTTTGAATGCCACAATTTCAGGAATTCATGGCTGGGTGAGGTGGTGTGTGTCTTGCTCTTGGTCTCCTCTCTGCCAGTGCTGTTCTGGGCACAGTCCCGGGACTCCTGCCCTGGATGACCACGGGGTGGCAGTGTGCAGCCACTTTTGGGCTGAAAGGCATAGTCACTCTCCAACTCCTTTTTTCTAGGTTTCCAGGGTATCATGTCCACGTCCACCCAGAGCAGTTCTTTCTCTCCAGTCTGCCTTTTCCAGGACCCCCCACTTCTGTGGAGGCTCCCGGGGCTGGGGAGCAGGCACACTATCTGGTGGTGTCTAAGGTAGTGGGGGGCTGGGGCTAGGATGAGGCCAGAGAGGTGCCTGAAGTACACACTCCCAAGGGTCCTGCACTTGCCTCACCCTCCTCCTGGCCCTGTTCTGAAGATGAGCAAGGCCCAGGCCTCTCACTTCTTAGGATTCTGTTATATTAAAAATGGAAGGAACATGATTATAAAAAAATGTACATTCTAAAAATTTGATATTCTAATGAGTAAAAATATAAAAGACTACATGTATAACCATCTGGAAGCAACATCAAAAGTCTAAATATGTGGCTCAGAATGAATGTGAGGCCCAGGCAAGGTGGCCATCCTGACACCTTACCACCACCACAGTGTTGGCCATGACAGGTCCTGTCTGGGGCCTCTCCGTTTGATCACAGGTTGCAAAGCCAAGCCTCAGGATTTCTCCCACCCTGTAACCCAGCTTTGCCTCTAGGCTTAGAGCCCCCACCTGTTACGGATGCCTCAGCTCCCTTTGTCATCCCTACCTTTCACATAGGACTAGGCTCCCAGGCCCCTCCCCATCTCTGTTGCTAAGTCCAGTGTTTATTTCTTCTCACTTTCATTTGACACAGTTACTCTTAAAAGACTCCTGTGGCTTACAGGACACTACTCTCTTCCTTCATTGCCTCCTTTGCTAGATCTGGCTCATTTCCTCAACCTCTCACTTCCCAGGTTTACACTGCTCTGAGGTGATCTCAACCATTTCATGACTTTAAATACCATCTAGGGAATTCCCTGGAGGTCCAATGGTTAGGACTGGATGCTTCCACTGCTGGGGCCCAGGTTCAATCCCTGGCCAGGGAACTAAGATCCCCACGGTGTGGCCATAAATAAATAGATAAATACCATCTATATGTCTATATACTAGTCTTACTGAGATACAATTGACATGTAAAATTTTATTAGTTTAAGGTATACAACATAATGATTTCATATATGTCTATATTGTGAAATGATTACCACAATAAGTTTAGTTAACATCCATCACCTCACATAGTTACAAAGCTTTTTCCTGTGATGAGCACTTTCAAGACCTGCTCTCTTAGCAACTTTCAGATATACGATATAGTATTGTTGACTATAGTCATTATGCTGTACGTTACATCCCCAGGACTTATTTATCTTAAAACTGGAAGTTTACCTTTTGACCACCTTCACCCATTTTCCCCCTGGCCCTGCCTCACCCCTGGCCTCTGGCAACCACCAATCTGTTCTCTGTTTCTGTGACTTGAGTCTTTTTGTTTGTTTGTTTTTATTTTTATTATTATTATTTTGTGTGTATGTGTGGTACACGGGCCTCTCACTGTTGTGGCCTCTCCCGTCGAGGAGCGCAGGCTCAGCGGCCATGGCTCACGGGCCCAGCCGCTCCGCGGCATATGGGATCCTCTCGGACCAGGGCACGAACCTGTGTCCCCTGCATCGGCAGGCGGACTCTCAACCACTGCGCCACCAGGGAAGCCCTGTTTGTTTGTTTTTAGATTCCACATATAAGTGAGAACATACAGCAGTTGTCTTTATCTGATTATTTCACTTAGCATAATGCCCTCAAGGATGAATGAATAAAGAAAATGTGGTATATATCTACAATGGAATATTATTCGGCCATGAAAAAGAAGGAAACCCTGCTATTTGCAACAACATGTTTCGATCTTGAGGACCATCTATGTATCTTATGCCTAATATTTTGTCTCAGTCTAAACCTCCTCTGAGCTCGATTCAGATATCTGACCACTTTCATCTCCACTTGACATCTCCACTTGGTCATCTAATTGGCATCTCAAACTTAAAGTGTTCAATGCGAACTGATTTCTCTCCCAATCCTGCACCTCCTGTAGTCTTTACTGCCTCAGTTAAGGGTACCTCCATTTACCCAGCTGCCTAGGCCAAAACACCTTGGAGTCATCTTGGATACCTCCCATTCTGTCACATTCTACATTCAAGACATCAACAGATCGTGTCTGGTTTATCTTCAAAGCATATTCAGAATCTAACCACTTCTTGCCACCCCCACTGCTATCACCCTGGTCCAAGCCAGCATCATCTCTTGCCTGGATTACTGCAAAGGCCTCCTAATTGAGCCTCATGCTTGCATCCCTTGTGGAGGGTTCTCCACACAACAGCCAGAGTCAGACTTTCAGTCTTTGCTCAGACATTTGCAATGCTTCCCATCTCATTCAGGCCTTTCACTGCCTCCAAGAACCTGCTCCAAGGTCTATGTTACCTCTGACCAAACATCCAACCGTTCACCTTGGCCATTGTGTTCTAGCCCAGTGGCCTCTTTGCTTTTCTTCTGACACATCACACTTCCACCTCAGGATATTTGCACCTGCTGTTCTCCTGACTGCATGGCTCTTCCTCCCCTCCTTCAGTTTCTGCTCAGCGAGTCCTTCCCTTAACATTTGGGTAATATCAGCCCTTCTGTGTTGGTTTTAAAATACCTCCAGGGGACATCCCTGGTGGCGCAGTGGTTAAGACTCCAAGCTCCCAATGCAGGGGGCCCAGGTTCGATGCCTGGTCAGGGAACTAGATCCCACATGCATGCTTCAACTAAGAGTTCACATGCCGCAACTAAGGAGCCAGCGAGCCGCAACTAAGGAGCCCACCTGCTGCAACTAAGACCCAGCACAACCAAATAAATAAATAAATAAAATGAAATACCTCCATACAATTTTTGATACTGTTCCTTTTAAGAAGTGAAGCCTAATTCCGTTCCCCTTGAGTGCAGGCTGGACTTAGTTATGTACTTTTAACAATATATGGCAGAAGTGACGGTGTGAGACTTCTAAAACTAGGCCATAAAAAGCACTCTTCCCTCTTTAGTCACTCTCTCCGGGGGAAACCAACTGCCATGTTGGGAGGACACTCTGGTATGAGGTCCTCTCCCATGGAGAGGCCCACCTAGGGAGAACAGCCTCCTGCCAACAGAGCATGTGAGCAAAGTGGATCTTCCAGTCCCAGTCAAATCTTCAGATGACTGCAGCCCTAGCCAACATGTTTATTACAACCTCATGAAAGACACCACCACTCAGCTAAGCCACTCTCGAATTCCCTATCCACAGAATTGTGAAAACATAGATGTTTTTTCAAGCTTCTAAGTTTGAGTGTAATTTGTTGCACAGCAATAGGTAACTAATGGCACCCTTCCCTTTCTATTCCCCCCAACCCAGATTTATTTTTCTACATTTTACTTACCACCATGTGACACAATATACATTTCCCCCACTGGAATTATGCCATTATAATAAGGACTTTGTTTTATTTACTCCTGTGTCCAACAGTGCCTTGCATAAAGTAAGTGCTCAGTAAGTATGTGTTGGATTAATGGATGTCTAGGTCAGTCTGTCTGTCTCTGTGAGGTATAGGATCAGAGGGGGCTGTGTGTGGGTTTGAGACAGCCTTTCCTCTTCACAGATGGAGAGAGAGAGAAACCAGGTTCCAGTCAGGTTATTCCTTCCCCTTTGCCCTCCCCAGTTGTACCCTCCTGGCTCAGACCCCAAAGGTGAATTTACTATGCTTGATTGATTCTTTTCTTTTGGGAGTAGCGTCCAAGTCCCTTGCCCCTCTCCACCCCCTCCAAAGCAATCTCCAAACCCTCAACTGGAATGTCCCCAAGCCAGTTCCTACCTTTCCAACAGGAATCTTACCTTCATCTCTCTCCAGGCACTTTCTCTCTTCTGAGCAGCTAGGGAAGCTGGGTGGGGGGCGCAGTGGGGAGGCAAGCTGAGCACAGGAGTTGCCTTGGAGAGGGATGGCAGCGGAGGAGGCTGGACTCTGCCCCAGGAGAACTTATACCACGCCAAGCTATGGGGGCAGGGGCATTGGATCTGAAGGTGGTTGGATCACCAATGCCTCTTGATGGAAGAGGGATCTGACTGGCTGTCAGACCTGAAATCTGAGCGGGTGGGCACTGGAGTGTGAGCAGGACTGAGCCTCAGTGTGGCTGGCCAGAGATGGGCCACAGAGAATGTGGACTTAGTGCCACAGTGGGAGCTGGGCTGGGGACAAGGGTGGAGGCTGGAGACAGAACAGGGGGCTGTCACCCACCACAAGATCCTGGTGAGAAGAGCTGGTGGTCCAGACCAGGGCAAGCTGGGTCTGAGAGGAGCAGACTCATTGGGAGAGGGTTGGGGAGGAGGCAAAAGTTACCTCTGAATTTCTGCCCCCTAGAGGAATCTTGGCCCTGAGACCAGTGTGCCTCACTGGGTATGAATGAGGTCAGGTGGTGCTCCCTGGTGCTGAGTTTGATACAGCAGAGTTTCACACCTATGCCAGGTATCACTCCTACAGAGGCGTGTTGTTCACTCACACACTTGGCATCACCTCCCGGTGACTCTCAATGCTTTTAGTAGGTCGATTCCCTTCCGCACAGGAAGAAACTGGGGAACGGATGAGGGTGCTTAAGAGGAGTGGGGTCCAGGGCTGCTGAGGAACAGCATCTCAGCATCTGGAGGATAACTGGGAGTAGGGTGGGCCTGGAGCAGTTGGCTAAAGGTGTCTGGAGCTAGAGATTGGGGAGTCATGCAAACATGGGTGGAGGATGTATGTGAAGATGGGCAAAATGCTGATCACTATTGAAATTCTGAGGATTGCCAGAGGTTCATTATATTATTCACTCTTCTTGGGTATATGTTTGAAAATTTCCATAATAGAACGTCAAATGAGCTAAAAGCCGTGTGGCTTTGTACCTGCAGGTGGTATGTGTGCCCTGCTGCTGGTGTGGAATGAGCTCAGAGACCTCTGAGTGTGTGGGTGCAGAAGTGAGTTCACCACCATGTGCGCGTATTGTGCAAACTGCAGCGTGCGTGCAGTTGGGGACAGCACCTGGGCAGGGCAGGGGAGAAGCTTCTGTTCTCATCCCAGTCTCATCCCAGCACCCCACAGAGTGAGTCCCCTCAGATCACAGCCTGTCCAGGCCTTTGGCGCTGTAGTATTTATGTAACCAAGTATGTGAGATAGGGCGGCTGTGTACCTTGAACTTGTGACAGGGTGTGTTGGTGTGTGAACACGAATGTTTGTATGTGGATGCCGGGCACTGAGTAAGGGTGTGGGGACCCCCCCTCCCCCGACTTGTGAGGCTGGGAGGGGCCCTGCTCCGGAGTTCGGTGGTGGTGGACTCCTCACTCTCCTTTGCACGATTCCCAGCAGCACTCCAGCGCCCTCTCCCCCCCACCCCCGAATCTGGCTGTATGGAGGGTGGGAGACACCTGTTGGGGGGCTGGAAGCGTCAGAGCCCACCGGGGCCTCTTCCGCTGCGCCCCCGCCCGCCCTGCCCCTCGCGGGTCCCACCCCCGCGGCCGCAGCCGGCAGAGCAGCAAGTGAGCGCCCCGCGGCCAGAGGAGCGCGCGACTGCAGGAGCGCACGGCAGGGGCCCCGCACAGGGAACCGAGCTGAGACAGCGGCCGCCCGACAGGCGGGCTGAGAGGAGGGAGCGCCGTGGAGACGCCGGGGGCAGCGGGCCGCGCCAGGCTGGTGAGTGTGGCCGCGGGGAGCCAGAGAGCGGGCGTGGAGACGCTGCTGTCCCCGTCCCGGGCTCTACCCCCGGCATCCTCTGTTCCCTCTCCTCCTCGGTTCTAGTCCTCTGCGTCTCTGCCCCGTCTCTCCGTCTGTTTTCCCTGTCTCTCTCCCTCTCTATTTACTGTCTTGCCCGGTCTCTATTTCTAATCTCTTTCTTCTGTCTCTGTCTCCTGCTGCGTCGGTCTTTGCCTGTTCTCTCTCAACCCCGGCCTCAGTATTTGTCTCCCTCTGCCTCTGTCTGTCAGTCTCCCTGGACTGCTTGTCACTCAGGTCTTTGATATTTATCTCTTGCTCCTCTATCTCTCTTACCTTCCCGGTCTCTCTACCGGATATCTCTATCAATCTCACCTCTCCCCGTCTCTGTTTCTCCATTCTTGTCTCTGTCTGATATTTCTGTCACCCTCCACCTTGGTCCCTCTCAGTCTCTTGTCTCTCGCCATCTCTCATTTCTATCCCCATATCTCCCTGTCATTGTCTCTCTCCCTCTCTGTTGGATCTCTCTCTCCTCCATCTCTCTCTGTTTCTTGGTCCCTGTCACCCTCTTTGATCTGCTCAGTCTCTACCTGTCCTCGGTCAACGTCTGTTTCTGTCTCTTTGGGTCTGGTCTCTGCCTCTCCTGCTCTTTTTACCTCTCTGTCCACCTCTGAGAAAGCTGTCTTTCTGTCTTTTTCCTTATGGCCCCCCTGCACTTCCCTGAATCCATAACCACCTCCCCTTGTGTTGGGGGCTTTGGGGGAGCGGGTGCAACACGCATAATTCTCTCCTCCACAGGCAGCCCTTTCCTCAGGGCAGCGCCTGGTGCCAGCCGGCCCACCAGTGGGGGGACTGCGCCTGGAAGCTGTAATGGAGGCCCTGCAGAGACAGCAGGCAGCCCGACTGGCCCAGGGGGTGGGGCCTTTGGCCCCTCCACGCCCACCACCACCACCGCCGCGGCCTTCCTTTCCTGGATCCCGGACCCTGCAGGCCCCTGACGGGGGCTTGGGGGAGGTTGGAGCTGAGGAAGAGGAGGATGCCCAAGAGGATGAGGAAGGAGAGGAAGCTGGCACAGAAGAGGAGGCAGCCGAGGAGAGCCACCCAGGGACCCGGGGCACCAGCTCACCTTCCAGCCAGCCCCCTGGACCTCATCCCCATGAGTGGACCTATGAGGAGCAGTTCAAGCAGGTAGGACCCTCTCAGTGTCAGGCCCTCCCCCTTCCTACTCTCTGGGCAAAAGCAGAGCAAGGTGATCAGTAGACCCCCACCCCCACCCCACTGCGCTCTGCAGGATGGAAAGACAGAGACATAGAGACCTGGAGAGAGACAGTGGGAAGACTGAAGGCTAGACGGGGACTGGGAGGGAGAGACAGACATACTGAGACATGGAAAGAAGTGCGTAGGCACACACCGTGAGGTGCAGGAGACGCCCAGAAGCATGGAGGCTGACAGACTGGAGGCTCTTGGTGAAGCTGGAAGGGAAAGTGGGAGGGGTGCAGGAGCCTTCAAGGATTCTGAGGGAGGGGGATCTGGGGATTCCAGTGCCAGCACTACCATACCTTCTCACACATCAAGTCACAAGGTCATATTCCAGTGACCAGTGGGGGTGTCCTGGGCTGTCTACTTCTGTCTTGGAAGTGGAATGGAGGTTGCCGCTCCTTTGGCAAGCTGATACCCACCTCATCTCTTCCTTGTCACATTCTCCCCACCCATGTCCTCTCCCTGGCCTGAGTTCTATGGGTGACAGTTCCCAGCCTGTGATGGCCACTACAGCCGCAGTGTGACTAAAGGGCTCCTGTACAGCTGGGAATGATAAGACCTTACTCACAGGGCCTTAATTTGAGGTTCTTCATCCCTGCGGAACCCATCTGGATGTTATTCGAAGGCACTACTCTAGGCTGTCATTAAGAAGATGTTATGCAGGGCTGAGATTCTAGGTGTGCTATTCTGGTGGTGTTACTCGTAGGGTGTTGGTTTTGGGTATTTTCCAGAAGTGTTCATCTATGCTTAGACTCTGTGGTGTTAGTGTAAAACTGATAGTGTTACTCGGGGCTCTGTTACCGTGGAGATGTGACTCTAGCGACTGTTTCTCCTGGGTGTAATTCTGGGGATTATTACTTGGAGACTGTGTGTGTTTTTTGTGGGTATCCATTTAAGACGTAGGGCTCAGTTCTTGTGGGAGTGTAGATCTAAAGGTGCATCTTTGGGGTTTGTTACTCATGGGTGTTTTTTTGCTCTGAGAGTTCTTATTGGCAGGTGGAGTGTTACCTATGGGTGTTATGCAGGGACTGTCACTCTGGGTAAAAGACTCTGTTACTTTAGGGATTGTCCCTCCTGGGGGGTATTTGAGAGCTGATACTGGAAGTAGAGCTCCAGGTGACTGAGAATAGGTGGGATAACCCCTGGACCTTTCAAGTCCTGACCCTACAGATCCTGGGTGGTTCAGGGCCATTGCCTCTGTGGGGCAGCTTCTGTAGTGCAGGAAGCTGTTCCTGGAAGATATGTGGGCTGAGGGGCCCAAGGTTTCCATCCAGGAGCTTTTCTGAGCATCCACCTTGCCTGAGGGATGGGTTAGAGGCATCTCTGCCCCTCATCCCCACCCCTGGCACACAAACATGTGAACAGCAAGAAGCCCTTGCAGGTATGAATGAGTGAACGAGTGGCTCAGATATATCTTCGGTTTCCTCAATGTGGAACACAGCGCCAGCCTGACTTCCTCCCAGGGGCTCTGGAAGGCAGGCTAAGCCTCCGTAGCTTTCTCTCTTCCCCTACTTCCCAGATGGGTGGTTTGAGCTGCCCAGGGCACCACTGGCCAGTAGAGGGGTCTCTGTGTATCAGGAAAAAAAGTGCCCACACCTGCCCCCAGGGGAGAGAACCCAATGCTCTCTCAGGAAGTCTACATTTCAGAACTTACTTACCCCTTCAGCTGGGGATCCTTAATCTGGGGGTTGGAGTCCAAAGGGTCCCGGGGTGGGGTGGGGGCTGGGTAGCAGAGCTGGAAAATGACCTCAGTTTTTCCCCAGCTGTACGAGCTCGATGCAGACCCCAAGAGGAAAGAATTTCTGGATGACCTGTTTAGCTTCATGCAGAAGAGGGGTGAGTGGGTTGATGTAAGGGAAGGACCCCCACTTACCAGGCTTGAGGAAGGGAAACCCCAGGGTTTAGTCCTCAGTTTGGGTCCTCTTTGCAGAGGCCTGGGCTTGGCAGCATGTATCCTTTGGGCCCTCAACAGTGTCTTTAACCTCTGACCCTGCCCCCCTTCTCCACCCAGGGATTAATTAGTGGCCAGCCCACTGGCAGGTTAATGAGTGTGGGATCAATTGGGAGGGTGGGAGGGGGAACTGGCAGGAGGCTGGCCTGGGGTGGGGGGGGGTTCCCAGAATTGGGGGAGTGGGATTGGAATGCCTTGGTCCTCTTCCAGCCTCGTCTCTCCTCAGTTTCCCCTTGCTTCAGGCAGGAAACACCCAAGGTGTTCTGCATCAGGAAGGACTGGAATTAGACTGAAGGGAGGACTTCTCAAGGGGTAGGCAGGGGCTGTGGAGGAGAAGGAATTCCTTTCCGGGAATCTCAGAGCCAGAAGTGAATGCAAGAAGGGTCCAGGAGGGGATCAGGCTGGGCGGCAGTCCATCACTTAGGCTTCTCCCCAGATTCATGGGTCGGAAGACTGACTCATTATCTCTCTCTACAAAGCTAATTAACTCACTCCACGAGTGCGGCCTGATAAGCTGCTAATTAACTGGCTTCACTGCCCCCCTCCCTTAGTGCAGCTGCTGGCCAAAGTCTCTCAGGCCCCCACCGCAGGCCCAGAACCCCTTTCGGGTCCCTTCCTAACCAGGAACCCTCCGTGGGGCTCCAGGTCCTTTGGCTCCCCAGAAAGGCCCGGTCATTCTGGTCCCAACGTCCCCTCCCTGCCCCTTCCTCCTGGTCTCCCCTCCACTGGGGGGTGGGGTAGGGTGGTCTCAGCAGATCCTAGCGCCCCCTTCCTCCCAGCTCTGCTTCCCTCAGGTCCCTGCCTTCCTCTGCTCCCTGTGCGGGGGGAGGGGATCCCGCGGGACCGATAATTTCCCCCCATTAATCAGGCCGCAGCTAATTGTTCGGGTCCAAAGGCGGCAGCGGAAGGGGACAGGATCGGTAAGGAATTAACTGGGGCCCATCGCTCAGCGCAGACAGGCCCCTTTGTCAGGACTGGCCGGCGGGGGCGGCGGGGACTGCGGAGTCGGCGAGCCGAGGCGGGGGTTGCTTCTTCTCCCATCCACCATCCTCCCGCCTCTGGCAGCCACCCCGGGCCGCTGCTTAGGGGAGTCTGGCTCTTCAGCACAGTCAGGAAGTCCTTCCTATGGTCTACCCCAGAGGCTGGCAAACTAAAGCCTGCGGGCCAAATCTAACAGCCCATGAGAAAAGAATGTTTTTCACATTTTTAAATAGTGAAAAAAATTAAAAGACGAATAACATTTCTGGACGTGTGAAATGCGAATTTCAGAGTTTGTAAATAAAGTTTTATTGGAACAGAGCCGCGTTCATTCCTTTAAATATCCTCTATAGCTGCTTTCAGGCTGCAGTTGCAGAGTGGATTAGTTCTGACAGACTGTTTGGCCTGCAAAGCCTAAAACATTTACCATCTATCTGGCCCTTTACAGAAGAAGTTTGCCAACCCCTGGTCTAGCCTCCCACCCTTCCTACTACAATGGAGGCCTTGGGGGCTCTGTGGGCTCTGCCTGCAATCCCACCTCCCCATCCCTCCCTGTTCCCCGCCTTTCTTGACGGTCCCGCCCTGTACCTGGGGCTCACCCAGGCAGGTCCAGGCAGCCGACTCCTCGAGTCCCTGAGGATGCCCGCAGACAGGGTCTCCGTCTTAGTGTCCTGACTTTCTGCCAACCCCCCGACCAGGGACGCCAGTGAACCGTGTGCCCATCATGGCGAAGCAGGTGCTGGACCTGTACGCGCTGTTTCGCCTGGTGACGGCCAAGGGCGGTCTGGTGGAAGTCATCAACCGCAAGGTGTGGCGGGAGGTAACGCGCGGCCTCAGCTTGCCCACCACCATCACGTCGGCCGCCTTCACTCTACGCACCCAGTGAGGCCAAGCGCGCGCGCGCGAGCGGTGGGAGCAAGGCGCGGGAGCGGGGGTGGGGCGCGGGGCGCGGAGGGCCCCGGGGGTTCGTGTCCGGGGGTGGGGCTTGATCAGCTGGGCCCAGCCTCCCACCCCACCCCGTCCGCCCTTAGGTACATGAAGTATCTGTACCCGTACGAGTGCGAGACGCGGGCGCTCAGCTCCCCGGGGGAGCTCCAGGCCGCCATCGACAGCAACCGGCGGGAAGGCCGTCGTCAAGCTTACACCAACGCCCCACTCTTCGGCTTGGCGGGGCAGTCCCCTTGGGGCACTCTTGGCCCCGCCTCGGGTTCCGGGCCCGCCCCTCCCGCGCCCACGCCCGGCCCCCGCACTGCTCGGGGCTCCGCCTCCGGCCTGCCGGCGCACGCCTGCGCGCAGCTGAGCCCGAGCCCCGTTAAGAAAGGTGTGAGGGGAGAGCGGCTGAACTTTGAGGGTCTCGGAGACCTAGGGGGAGGCTGAGATATAGGGAACATTAAAACGTGGAAACTCTGAGGTGTGGGAGCATCGAAGTATGGGGACAGTAAGGACTGACAGGGCACTGAGGTTTGGTGCATGCTTAGGTTTAGGGGTCCTGATGTTTGGGGTCAATGAAGCCTTGGGAGCTCTGGGTTATGGGTTACTGCGGTGTGGGCCTGAAGCTCAGGAAAAGGTACTTTATCCAGAGCAGCTTCATTCAACACCAGGGCTCCTATTTGCATGTGGTTTATGCCTCCTGTTTCTCCTGGCTTATTTAACAACCGAAAGCAAGGAAATCCCCCAAATTGTCTGGGACAAACCTAGTCAGATATATTGGCCTTCTGGGGCTCTCCAGCTTCAGAGCCTCTATTCGGAGACTGGAAGGGAGGGGAGATTGAACTTGGTGCTTGAGCTTGGATGACCTCCCTTGGTCCCAGGCCTGTGGGGAGAACCAGATGCAGAGACAGGGTTGGTTGGGTCAGGGGAGCTAAATGACCTGTTTTTTCAGAGGAGAGCAGAATTCCAACCCCTCGACTGGCACTGCCTGTGGGCCTAGCCTTTGGACCTGCACGTGAGAAGGTGGCACCAGAGGAGCCCCCAGAGAAGAGGGCTGTGCTGATGGGGCCCATGGACCCACCTCGACACGGCGCACCCCCCAGTTTCCTGCCCCGTGGCAAGGTTCCCTTGAGGGGTGAGGAGGGGCTTGTTGCTGAGAGGGCTTAGGGCCTGTACAATGAGGGAGGACAGACCCATCACCCCATAGGCATTGGAGGTGGGGCAGATAGATCCCTCAGTAGACAACTCTGTGATTACAGGTGTGGGGCGGAATTGGAATGGGGGCTCTCTATAGGGATGGAGGGGGGAGCTTGTAAGTCTGAAGTCTGATTCCCCAAAATGTGACTCCCCTGCCCCCTCCTGGACAGAAGAGCAGTTGGATGGGCCTCTCAATCTGGCAGGCAGTGGTATCAGCAGTATCAACATGGCCCTAGAGATCAACGGGGTGGTCTACACTGGTATGGGTACTGCAGGCTGTCTATACTGGCATGAGGTCAGGGGTATTTACACTGGCATGGGGATTTTAGACTTTTTCTACTAGCATGAGGTTCAGAGATATCCAAACTTGCATGGGTAACATGGGGTTCAGGGGATTGCTACACTGGCATGGATTAAAGGGGGTGTCTACATGGCATGGGATCCAAGGCATGACCTCTCTGGCATGAATACCATGGGATGTCTTGTCATGGGCCTATGTATCAGTGTAAATATTTCTTGTTTAGTTGTTGGAGGGTATCTGTATTGGCACAGGAGTCTCTAACTGACTCGAGGGGCTTTTCGTCATTGGTTACGGCAGGGCTCTGTGTGTGGTGTTCTAGCAATCAGGATACTGACTTTTTTTTTCCCTCTTCTGTTTCTTTGCCTCGCCTTTTTCTGCTTGTGTTTTCCCTCTACCATCTCCTCACCCCTTTGCCAGGCGTCCTCTTTGCCCGTTGCCAGCCCGTGCCAGCTTCCCAGGGCCCAGCCAACCCTGCACCCCCACCCCTGATGGGGCCCCCTTCCAGCGCCTCACCCTGAGAGCTCACACCTGAAATTGAGAGTCCCAACCCCATTGCTGAGGGGGGGAGGAGACACCCCTCCAACCCATTCTTCCAAGGTGCCCATTCTAGGACCTGGGAATGGCCACTCCCCCCCTCAACCATGCCATGTGGACTTGAAGCCAAAGAGATTTCTTCTGATGTTACATCTACCTCATTGCAAAAGGAGGGCATCTCCTCCCTGGCCAACTCCAGCAGCATCTACCAAAGAGTTCTTCCCCCGGTAACCCCCATCATCTCCTCATGTACTCCCTTGTGTCAATATCATCTCTAGGACTCCACCCCTTCAAGTCAGACCTGCTTCTCTTCAGGAGCCAGGTGAAGGGTTGAGTTGGGGTGTTGTGAAGATGTCCCTCAGGTCACATCTGCATAATAAAGCTGCGGTCCCTCCCTCTCCAGTGCCTCCTTTCCTTCTTGTTCGGGCCTGTGGGTCGGGGAGGAATTATGTGGTATGCACAGGCTGTGTTGGGCCAGGGGTTCTCAGAGAAGACAGAATAGCAAAGGCCATGAGTAGGAGAGCTCAGTCTCATGAATCAGACTGCCTGAGTTCAAATCCCGATTCTGCCACTACAATGTTGAGTGTCCTTGGCACGACACTTAATCGCTTGAACCTTAGAAGACTCCAACTTGAACCTTAGGAAGACTCACGGGGCTTCCTACTATTCTATGGGAATGGACCAATCTTAGAATAATGGGTATATTTATATATGCAACCTCGGAGAATGGGGTAGGGAAACCTCTTTGGTACCCTGGAATTTGGTACCCTGGAATAAAGGCAAAGTTTGTTTTGACGAGCAGGGGCTGGACGTTAAGGTAGAGCCTGACGGGTAGCCGTCGCCTAGGTTACAAGACAGCTTTTGACAACTTTCGTTGGCCCTGCCTGCCGCTTCCGGCATCGAAGGGCTGAATCGTGGCATCACTTCCTGTAAGCAGGGGAGCCCATCCACTCGGATTGGCCCGCCTTCTCTATTTGGACGGACGTCCCGCCCTCTGGCTGTTCCTGGCTGAGGCGGAGCGGCGGGAGCTATGGCGGCTGTGACAGATGTGCAGCGGCTACAGGCCCGTGTGGAGGAGCTGGAGCGCTGGGTGTACGGGCCGGGCGGGTCTCGCGGCTCGCGGAAGGTGAGCTATCTGGGGTCCAATGGTCCCTCTCTGGGGCAAAGCAACAGCCGTCTACTGGCCTGGTCCTCGAGATGGATGCTACCGCTCCAGAGTCCCGTTGCCCGCAGCCCGACCTTTGAAATAACAAAGGTTCGAGACCTCCCGGAGCATATCGGGCCCTCGGAGGCCATTCCCACGGAGGGCACTGTGAGTCTGAGGTGGGCTCACTGTGGAGACTCCACCTTTGCCCTCGCGGGGTAGTTGGGGAGACCTGACACATTCGAGAAACTGACTAATCAGAGTTTCAGTAAGAGCTGAAGCCCGGAAGGGCCGTTGTGGAGCCCTGCGTAATTGCTAAGTGAATTGTGTAAAGAGAGGTCCATAGGACCCCAAAAGAGGCAGACCGGAGGTGGATAAAGAAGGCTTCAGGGGGTTAGAGGTGTGGTCTGGGAGGGCCGGGATTAGGAGGGGAAGGGATTGGGTACTGAGTGTTCAGATATGGACTGGCACTCCTTCCCACCAGTGACTGAATTTTGACAACTGTGCAGCTCAGTTTCCCTTCCATCCCCTTTTTAACTATGGAAAGACTTTTCACTGAAGGTGGAGTGTCAGGCACACCCTGGAGTTGAGTGCCTCAGAGGTAATGATGTCTGTTTGTACACTTCTTGTGGAATTAGTTGTCACTAACAGATTGTGTCCCATGTGAGAACTGACTTCTCAGAACATTCTCTCCCTTTCACATCTATGACGCAGATCCTCCTGATTTTCCTCCTACGTCTCTGGCTGCTTCTACGCAGTCTTATTTGCCTCCCCATATATCTGACCCTTGAATATTGTCATTCCTTACCCTCTAACCTAAAACCTGTGTGATATCATACACTTCCGTAGCCTCTCCCTCTATTCAACCCTTTAATATTGGAGTTCCTCATCCTCTACCCTTAAAGCCTAGGTAGGTTCATCCAAGAGGAGGAATCAGGGAATAGATAGTATATGCTAGTGCCCCATAAACTCTAAGGTAGTTCATCACCTCCCCAGTCACACTTGAAACTCCCCAAGGAGTACATGATTATCTCCCCCTTCACACTGAGGATTCCCGGAAGGTAGGGTTGAATCTCTTTTAATACTAGAGAAGGGGACGATAGCTGGGACCAGGAGGTTTGGGAGTCTGAGGGAATGAGGGTTCCTTATGTCTTCCAAGACTTGAGCCAAGTGGTAAATCATGGAATTAACTTCCACTCCCCCAATAGGTGGCCGATGGCCTGGTCAAGGTGCAGGTGGCTTTGGGGAACATCGCCAGCAAGAGGGAGAGGGTGAAGATTCTGTACAAAAAGAGTAAGTGCTTCCATGAGGTGTCTGCCTGTTCTCCTTCCCAAGCCTGTGCTTCCTGGTTCCCTGCCCAGGCTCTTCAGCCTAGTAGGTCACTAGAGTTGCCCTTTGGGGATAGCAGGTGAAGACATTGCCCTGATGAAATGGTGAATTGGGGTGTGCTTTCTACTTTGTGGTGAAACCCCAAGCCCATGGCAATGTCCTAAGTTATGGGATAAGAGCTCTGCCTGAAAGGTCCCCTGGGGGAAGGAGGGACGAGGGGTATGCAATTTCCACAGGCAAGGTTCAGAGGCAGGAAAGAAATCAGGCACTGAGAGCCCCAGTCTTGGCTCAACCAGCCCTTTTTGATTATGTCAGAGCTAGCAACCTGTTGAGGAACTAGAAATCAGATAAAGCTCTGGCATGTCTTGGTGGCACTGAGGGGCAAGGTGCCTTCCAGCCTTGAGGATAGATCAGTGGGAATGCTGAGGGCCCCAGGGTTTTAAAGTTTGAGGCTGGCCAGCAGGTGATCAGAGGGTAGAGACAGGGAAGTGGGGATAGGGGCCCTGGTGGAGGCCTGCTGGACGCTGAGGGTGTCAGCTCCTCACTCAAGGGTCTCCCCAAGGCTGACACCTCCCCTAATATCCCTCACAAGACAGATCCCCACTCCCCAACCTTATTCCATTTTCCATCTTGCTACTTTTCTAGTTGAAGACCTGATCAAATACCTGGATCCTGAGTACATTGACCGCATTGCCATACCTGATGCCTCTAAGCTGCAGTTCATCTTAGCAGGTAGTGCTGGACAGTATGTGCATATGCATCTGGGGATGTGGATTGTGGGGGAAGTCGGGCACAGAGATAGCTTCCCTGCCCGCCCTCTCCTGGATACAGCCCTGGAAGCTGCTTTCTGGAATCTGGCCTGGTTCTGGACTGAGGCTGGAGGTGGTCCTGTGGTCCTCTAGTAGGCACTGGGTACAGTATACTTCAGAGCCAGCTACAGACCATGGTGCCTGCCACAGTGGAAGCTACTCCGGTATTCTATCTGTGGCCTGCCTCTAGGATTTTCCTTCGGAACCTTCCTTACTTCTGCTCAGTAGACATAGGAGCTTCTAAGAAAGGGTAGGGGCAGAGAGCATTGCATTTGGGAGAGGCGAGGTTATAGGCATGAGTTTCAACATCTTTCTTTCATGTGAGAAAGCGCTGGGATTTCAGAATTCTAGGCAGGAACTATTGTCTTAGCAATGTCTGCTTATCAGTTAGTTAGCCACTCCACGAGGTATGGTTTGCCAAGCACCTGTGTTTATTCATGCATTCAAAAGTGATCATCTACTGTGATCCAGACTATCCTAGGTGTGAGGTATACAATGGCGAACCAGAACATACCTGAGCCACTGCTGTGGCTTAGACACCAAGTTCAGGAGGTCTTCTCCTGCTCCGATTATTATTTTCTTTAATTAATTAATTTATTTATTTTTGGCTGCGTTGGGTTTTCATTGCTGCGCGTGCACTTTCTCTAGTTGCGGTGGCTTCTCTTGTTGCGGAGCATTGGCTCTAGGCGCACGGGCTTCAATAGTTGTGGCACGCAGGCTCAGTAGTTGTGGCGCACGGGCTTAGTTGCTTTGCGGCATGGTCTCCCAGACCAGGGCTCGAACCCGTGTCCCCTGAGTTGGCAAGCGGATCCTTAACCACTGCGCTACCAGGGAGGTCCCTCCTGCACTGATTCTTAAGTCCAGCCTCTCCATGCCTCCCTGTCGCCACTGCCTCAGTGTTCATCCCCTTGTACATGAATAGTTGCAGTCTCCTAAGTCCTCTTCTTGACCCTAGTCTTCCCCTTCTTGCATGTGGTTCAGTGTCATCTTCCCAAAGCACATTTCCAACATGCCATTTTGTTTAGTTTGGAACCTCAGTGTGTGTGTGTCTCTCTCCCTATTAGGATAAATTCCTAATTCCTTAGCATGCCATTCCAAGCCTTCTATAGACTTCCAGATCTACCCTCCCATCTAGCTGTTTCCTGTGCTCTCCTTGCTCCAGTTCATCCAAATGAATTCTTTTTCCTCGACTAATTGACAAGCATTCTTCCCTCCAAATGTTTGACATAACAGTCCTCCCTTCTTGAATGCCCTTCCCACTCTGCAGCCACTGAAACCCCCTGTGCACAGGGTCATTCCAGTCCTGCTTTCCTCACTGGACTGTCCTGTTAGTGTCCCAGCTCTCCAGGAACTTGTAATTGTCTGTGCCTCTCAGATCCACTGAGCAGAACCTGCCTGGTAGTTTTCCACGTCTCCTCTTTCAGACCTTCCCAGGAGCCCTTGCATGTGGGTACCCAAGTCTGAAGTACTTTGTTTCCTGTGGCCTAGGAGGGGCTCTGAGTTTGTTGATAGGAAGCTAGAGGAAGGGGCCTCAGAGTTAAAACTTGGAGAAAGGTAGGATTTGGAGGAACTTAGAGGCTCCTTGGGCTCAAGATAGGTCAGACCAGAGGCATCCAAGAGAGGTGGAGGCAGATTGGGGGAATGTGCACATAGCGAAGGGGGCAGTGGGCAGACTAGCTGCCCCAAGCTCCAGGCTCAGCCATCTCATCGGCCCCTTGCATGGGAGTGGCTGTGCCCAGGCTCGCCTCACTGCCACTGCTTTTTCTGTTTATGCCTCAGAGGAGCAGTTTATCCTCTCCCAGGTTGCGCTTCTGGAGCAGGTGGAGGCTTTGGTGCCCATGCTGGACAGCACTCATATCAAAGGTACCTCTCTGGGGCTGCAGCTCCACTACTCTACTTGGGGAGGTGGGTGGATGGGCAGGACTTTCCTGGGCTCAGGCTAGCTCTGCTCCTTGTCTTTATCTCACCCTGGGGGTACCAGACACCTGCACTGGGATTAAAATTTCCAGGGCAGAGAGCTCAGCTTCAGAATGTCAGGCAGTTTGGCACCAAGGACACTCATGTAAGGCCAGCGACCTCCAACTCTGGGATTCCTTCTGTCTTCTACCCCACCCCTCAGCATCTGTCCTTCAGGGTGCTGCAGAGCCCAGATTTTACTGTAAGAGTTCCTGCCAGGTGTGTCAATGTGTGTGAATTCTTCCTGCCGCACTGCCTAGTGCAGTCCCTAGGCCTGGGTTTTGACAAGCAGACAGTGACTTTAATTGAATCCAGATAGCCATCTTGTCTGTCTCTAGAGGTATTTTTCCCAGCTCCCCCTCCCTACCCCTGATCAGCTTTCTGCTGAGCATCTGACACCCTTAAGCTGTGGGCCCAGCATGGTGGCTGAGGCTCTGGGTGTTGGATTCCAGGTGGCCAGCTTAGGGACCTGGCACTCATCCTCAGTCCACCTGCAGGCTCCCTGTTCCCTAGGCCCGGCAGACCTGGTCCCGCTGGGCTGAGAGCAAAGGAACAGATCCCATGATAATCAAAGCTTCCTTTACTTGGCCCTGCTCACAGCCCTGGGGTGGGTGTATGGGGCAACTCTGGGAACCCCAGGGTTTTGTCTTCTTCTAGGGGCCTGCATCTTCCCCTCCCCTTTGGGTCCTAGAGTAAGACTGAGGTGGGCAGGGAGTCCCACCACCACGTCCAGAAGCAGTGGTCGATGAAGCTGGCGTTTGTTTAGCCTCTCCACTCAATACTCTAATCCTACCGAAGACCTAATAGACTATTGAGCAGTCCCGGGGGAAGGCACAAGCATCACTAGGCAGTGTGCCTTGTGTTTTACAGCCGTTCCTGAGCATGCCGCCCACCTGCAGCGCTTGGCCCAGATCCACATCCAGCAGCAGGTATGGGAGGGGAGAGGCCTGGAGGGGAAAGTAGAGGTGGTGAGGCTCCTAGTCCCCACCCCTGCCTCCTGGGGAAGCAGCCTCAGGCCTCCCTGATGTCAGCTTCAGGGGGAATTTAGGGTTTATCCTTTGTCTTCCATCTGCCTTCCAGAAGGGAAGGGATTTGCCTACGGTCACATCCAGGTCTCCTGCCTCCCAGAGTAGGGCTACCCGGAGGTATCAGATTGATGTTGGGAGGTACCCATGAATTCCTGGGGATGATGTGTCCTTAACTGTGGTAGAAGAGCTGTTTTTTCACTATTCCCAGGCCCTAATGTAAAGGTCAAGGAGGGTTCAGAAATAGGCGACAGGGAGAAGGAGGCATATTCTAGCAGGAGTATTTGCTTATATGTGTGGTTCACCGCCCCCCCCCCTTCTGTCAGCCTTAGGACTGCAGTTAGGCTACCCACACTGGAGCCTGAAAGTGCCTCTTTAGAAATTTGCTCCTTTTGGCACTGGGGTTAAACATTATCTTTTCTAGGCTCTATGGGGAGCTAGGGTCCCTGATGAGGTGGGCAGTGGGAAGCGGGGCTTTGTCCAACTCCTTTCTCTGCCACACCTTGGCTCCACAGGACCAGTGTGTGGAGATCACTGAGGAGTCCAAGGCTCTCCTAGAGGAATACAACAAGACTGTATCCTTTCTGCTCAGCCAGGCCCCTGAGGAGTGCTGTCCGGAGCCCTGTCCTTTTATTCCATTTCTCGCTCTGTTTCTCATCCCATCCCAACCAGCCTGCCTATCCCCCTGCTCCCCGACACTTTAGGCAGATGCAAACCTCTCCACTCCCTCTCTCAGATGCCCGTTCTCACCTTGACCTGCGACCAGACAATGCTTCTCTCCAAGCAGTTCGTGCAGTGGGATGAGCTACTTTGCCAGTTAGAGGCTGCCAAGCAAGTGAAGCCAGCAGAGGAGTGATGGCTGCTTCCCATCCTAGGGTGGGCCAGGGCAGCCAGGCTCCAGGCCCTATGCCAACCTGCCCTTGTAACAGGACAGAGCAGAGGCAGCTCTGTATTTATTGGATTCACAGCCTACCAGTCTGCACTCAGGTGGGGCTCTGGGGTCAGAGGTCTGGCTACTTGAGATTTGCTATTTGCACCCCCTCCCCCCTCATCAGTGTCCTGTTCCAAAGACAATAAACTGTACAGATCACTGGAGGTGTGTGTTAGCTTCCCGATGTTGTATGGGTATGGTGGTGGGGATGAGGTTGATAGGCCAGAGTTGTTGGCCTTCCTCCTAGTTGGACTGAGAGCTATACTCGTCCTAGTCTGGCTTTCCGGGAGAGGTAAAGCTCTCAGGATGAATGCTCTCATTTGCTTGATGTGAGTGGAACATTCCTTTATGTATCCATTTATCCCGCATTTACCAAGTACACTCTAAATGTCAGATGCCATACCAGGTGGGGAGGACACAGGTAGGGTCCACCTGATTCCTACCCTGTACAGGCTAGCTGAGGAGACAGTCAAGGAAAAGGGGAGGGACAGGTGGCACCAGGGTTCTTTGGGGGCACAGAAGAAAAAGGAATGTGGGACGCAGCCCTGGAGGGTGACATGCAGGGTTTTGAGAGCCAAGGGAGCAGCATGTGCAATGCAGAGGGGAGCCTTTAAGTTTCTCTCTTGGGAGCCTACTTGGTGCTATTAGCCGAGAAGGGGAGACTAAAAGAGGTTTGGATGCAGGGGGCTTTTAGGGGGTGGGCCGTGGGGAGCGGTGGTACGGTTGGAAAGGAGAGCATGTTAAAGAGCAGAGAAACTGATGGTCCCTCACTCCACCGAGTGTTTGCTGCCCCCTTGTGGTCTCAGGGACTGCTGTAGCTCCAGGCCCCTTTCCATCTGGCCTGCCCACCAGCCCACCAGCCCACCAGCAGGGTCTCACTGGCATCTCAAATTCAGCACGTCTGAAACTGGGAGTCATCCTAGACTCTTCCCTCCTTCTTCGTCCGAACAGTCGTCAAATCTACCTCCTGGTATCTTCCAACTTAATCTACTTTTCCCCATTCCCACTGCTGTTTCTCTGGTTCATTCTTTCAATAAATGATTTATAACAAATATTTGAGCGCTTATTATACGCGGAGCAACGTACGAATCTCCATGGACATGCCCCCGGGATTTTGCGGGCTGGAGTCACCAGCGGTTGCGGCCCGCCCCCGCCTGTGCTGCAGCCACAGTGCGCTGTGCACACGAACTGGTTTGACTTGCGCCTGATGAAAAAGCCCCGTGGTTCGCCAGTGCCCACGGGGTGAGGTCCAAGCTCAGAACTCGCTGGCCAAGGCTCTCGCCCGCGCAGCAGCGGCCACTTCAAACGGCACCTCTTGCTCTTGTCCAAAGTGAAAGCCGCTGCTCCGCCTTTACTGCTTCGGTGTGCTCAACGGGTAACGCCCTCCCTGTCATCTTCTAAGGGCCAAATCCTCCGCATCCTTCGGACGCGGGACTCCTCCGACGGCCGCTCCTCTCCTCCACAGGGCTCTCTCCGCCCCAATAGGAGTGCTCCTTGCCCGGGGCTGAACAGCTGAGACAGCCCGAGCGCTCCGAGTCTCCGCGTCCTGGCCCAGCTCACTCTCCGGCGTCCCCCCACCTCTCGGTTTACGGGCGGAGGCGCCGGGGTCCCCGCCCCTCAGGCCCCGCCCCGTCCGGCGAGCGCGGCCTCGCGGCCTCGGCGCGCTCCCGGGAGACGCCATCTTGGCTTCGGATCGAGGTTGAGGAGTGTTCGGATGCGGTGGTGAGAGCAGGAGCCCAGTGGGGTGGGGGCTCCTGGAGGTACGGGGAGGAGAGGGGAGGTCGGCTGCTGGGCCGCTACGGCCTGCCGGGCACTGAGGGCGGCCCGTGGCGGTGGGGACCGCCGAGCCCGGCCGCCGGCGAACTCGACGCCAGGGTTAGCTCGAGCAGCCCTCGGCGTCAAGCCCCTGTTCCTGGGTGTCTGAGTGACCTGGGTTGGGGGGATCGACCCTGGGAATCTCCGGGTGAGGGGTGCTCGGCCCTGTCCTAAGGGTCCCGGAGTGGGGGAGGGGGTCACTTCTGTTTTTGAGGAGCTTTTGGATGAGGGCTCTTGGCTCTGTGTCGGCGAGCTTGTGGCGTAGGGACTTGGTCCTCTCCTCTGGGGGCTCGAAGTGAGGGTCCCTGTCACCGCTTGGAGAGCCCAGGGTGAGGAGCACTCAGCCTTGTTCTCAGGGAGTCTCGGGTGAGGGCCCGGGCCCTGTCCCCAGGAGCCCCAGATGAGGGAAGTTCATTCCCAGTGCTAAGGAGCTTGGGATGAGGGGGCTTGGCCAGCGTTTGGGGAATTTGGTCCTGTCGCAGGGACTCCGGGGTCGGGGGAGGGTTATGGCCCTGTCCAGAGGAATGGGGTACAGCCCCCTCCCAGGGTGAGGCAGGCGTGGCCCCTTGTCCTGGGGATGAGGGCATATGGTCCTGTGTCTGGGAAATCTGGGATGAGGAGTGGGCCCACGTCCTAGAGAGCCGGGGTGGGGGGTGGGGGGTGGCCCAGGGCACCCTGCCTAGCATTCCTCTGACACTTCCCTGCAGTGGGCAGCAAGATTCAGACACGACAGCAGCCGGATGGAGCACTACCGGAAGGCTGGCTCTGTGGAACTCCCAGCACCTTCCCCGATGCCCCAGCTACCGCCTGATACCCTGGAGATGCGGGTCCGAGATGGCAGCAAAATCCGCAACCTGCTGGGCCTGGCGCTGGGGCGGTTGGAGGGCGGCAGTGCTCGGCATGTGGTGTTCTCAGGTTCTGGCCGGGCTGCAGGCAAGGCTGTCAGCTGTGCTGAGATTGTCAAACGGCGGGTACCAGGCCTGCACCAGCTTACCAAGCTGCGCTTCCTGCAGACCGAGGACAGCTGGGTGCCAACCTCACCCGACGCAGGCCTAGATCCCCTCACGGTACGCCGCCATGTGCCTGCGGTATGGGTACTGCTCAGCCGAGATCCACTGGACCCCAATGAGTGTGGCTACCAGCCCCCGGGGGCACCCCCTGGCTTGGGCCCCACACCTACCTCCAGCTCTGGCCCCCGACCCCGAAGAAGGGCTCGAGACACCCGGTTTTGAAGACCTGCTGGCAAGCTGTTCTCCAGGCCTGAATGTCTAGGATGGCTGGGCCTTCTTTGAGAAGCCTGTGTAACTGCTCAACACCCCCAACAAGACTTGAGCCTACAGAAGTGGGCCTCCCTATCCTGCTTCCACTTCCCTCTGGCTTGTGGAAAGGGACTGCTATGAAGAGTGACAGGTGTGGTGTCTCTGCCGGGTTCTGGATTGCCTTCTACCTACAGTGCCTCTGATCTACCTTCTGACAGAGGTCCAAGGAGTGGGTTAGGAAATAAAGGTTCTGCCCATTCGTCTGATGAGCCTGTGCTTGGCCTGCTGTGTGGAGGTGGGATTAAGGGAGTGGGAGTCCCCTGCTCTTGACCCCCAGGAGCTCACAGGCTAGAGACAGGAAGGGTAGGCTCAGGTTGGTGCTGGGAGGATCAAGAGTCGATAAGAAGCCTCAAGCAGTAACCTGACTGTGTCTAGACCCCTGGGTGGCTGGCTGCTTCCTGTTTTGGGCTGGTTTAAGGACTCTGCCAGGTCATTTTTCTCCATCTGCAGCATATACCTCATTTTATTGCACATTGCAGATAATGCATTTTTTACAAAGTGAATGTTTGTGGCAAGCCTGCATTGAACAAGTCTGTCAGTGCCATTTTTCCAGCAGCGTTTGCTCATTTCTTATCTCTGTCACATTTCAGTAATTCTCACAATATTTCAAACTTTTTCATTATTATATTTGTTATGGTGACCTATGATCAGTGATCGTTGATGTTACTACTGTAACGCACTGAAGGCTCAGATGATGGTTTGCATTTTCTAGCAATAAAATATTTCTAAATTGAGGTATGTACATTGTTTTTTTAGACATAATGCTATCACACTCTTAATAGACTACAGTGTAGTGTAAACATAACCTTTGTAAGCACTGGGAAACCAGAAAATTCATGTGACTCGCTTTATTGAGATCTTCATTTTATTGAGGTGGTCTGGAAGTGAACCCAAAATGTCTCTGAGGTATGCCTGTATTATAGTATAGTGGTTAAAATCATGGTCTTGGGCACCAGGCTGCCTGGATTTTAATCCTGGTTCTGCCACTCACTAGCAAGTTACTGCTATGTGACCTTGGGCAAGTTACTGCTCTGTGCCTTAGTGTTCTCATCCATGAAACAAGATATAGTGCTTACCTCATAGGCTTGTTAGGAGGATTAAATGTAGGAATATACATATGATTCTTAGATACCACCTGGGCCTGTATACACTCAGCCCTCCATATCTGTGGATGCAGAACTCATGGATACAGAGGGCTGACTGTACTACATCATTTCATATAAGAAACTTAAACATTTTGGTAAAAAAAAATCCATGGGGGCTCCTGGAACCAATTCCCTGAGGATACCGAGGGATGACTAAATGTTAATTGCTCTCATTATTAATGACTCAGCTTACAAATATGCCTTTTCCTTAAAAACGTAACCTCAGTCCCACGTTTTCCCTTCCGGTCTCATCCTTTCCTTTTTACCCCTTGCTGTTCCTTTTCTGTCTCATCTTGGCCATAGACTCTCAGGTTCACCATGGTCAGGTCAGGGGCCTGAGGAGAGCGGTGAAGATTGCAGTGGTAGCCAGTGGGGTACAGGAACCAGAACAGGATTGTGGGCAGTAGTAGACTCAGTGAAGAGTTGAGTGAATTGCGTCTCCCACTGGATTTTAAGGTCTTCTCCGTTGTGTCCAGTAGCCTGGGTGTCCAGTCACCAGGAAAGCACAAAGTTCGGGCTCTTCTGGGCCCATGTGGCAGGGTGGGCACAGCAGTTTGAGTGTTGAAGTGATAGGCTGAGGGGATAGGGCCAATAGGGGCTTAGAGCAGGGATGAGGGGACCACAGGGCCAGCAGGCGGTGGTCAAAACTTTGAACACTGCATCTTTTGCTTTCTGAGGTCAGTTGCCCAGAGTGGAGGAGTGGGTGATGGAGATTCAGGGGATATTAGGAGAGACAGGAAACCCTCTCAGCAGCTGCCCAGCTGGGCCTCTCAACTGCAGAGGGCCACGAAGCATCTAACACACTCCTTGGGGCTGTGGTCATGACTTCGGTGTCTTGCTGCCAGCAACTGTGTGACTTCTCCCCGTTCTCTTTGTGGCTAATTCAGGGTTTTTCTTCTCACCCAGCTTCTGCATAGTGCCTTTTCGCTGAGCATCTCCACTTGAGTGTCTTCTACCGTCAACACCTCTCTGAGTATCATTGGTCTCCAGAGCTTTGGGACCAGGCTTCTTGCAGACTATTGATCTGTGGCTCAGCATCCCATCCTGACCTAGCCTGCTGTGGCCTGGTGGAATGATCAATGGAATAAGCATAGTGACCTGTGTTGAGGGAATGATTCAGTAGGGTGGCATCACAAGCTCTGGGAGTCCTAGGATGGGCTCCCAATTGGGCAGCTCATCATTAAGGCACCACCTGGGGTCTCCAGGGTGATGGCAGGGGTAGTGTGGAGGGAAACTGAGCTGGGGTCAGAATCCCTTGGGAAGAACAGGATCTGCAGTTCAGAGAATCAGGAGATAGGACACAGGCTGAGGGAGAGATGGCTAGGTTCTGGGGCCTTTTCTCTGTTTGACCTCTACAGGGCCTAGTTGGGGCCTACAGGAGGAATTGAAGGGAGGGAGCCAGAGAGAGGTGAGGCCTTTAGAGTCAGAAAGCCTGACCAGGCTTAGGAGGGAGGGAGCATAAGAGTTACATATAATTGCTGATTCAATTTCTTTACTTCCCACTTTCTCCTTAATTCACTGTAGTATGGCTTCTTCCTCCATAATCTCTTAGAAAAGGTAAGGGCACAAAAAGTAAGGAAGTGGAGATAGCTTTTTCAAGAAACTATTGTGATGGGAGGGGAGAGGTGACTGGGATACAGAGAGAGTTTTATTTATTTGTTTAATGAATTAGCAGAGACTTGTTTGTAGGCTGATGGGGGAAGCCAATAGGGAAAGGGATTAAAGGTGCAGGAGATTGTGGCTAACTCAGAGTGAGGCTCCTGGGGGAGATGAAAGGGAGTGGGCCTTGGAGCATGGAGGTATGGCCGTCACAAAGGGAAGAGGAGAGCAGACTCCCTGGAACAGGAGGGAAGGAGTTGAGGATGGCTATGCCTGCAGATGGGTGAAGAGGTAAAGGTGGGACATAAGAGAATTCGGAGTTCAGAAGGCTTTTAATCTCTTGAAGCAGGAGTCCAGCTCTGCTGCTGAGAGTAGAGCAAGGAGGCTGGTGAGATAGTTGTTGCAATTGGGAAAGATACCTAGGGAGGTACAGGAGGATGACCAGTCAGGGCTAAAAGCCCAGTTGAGGCTGATGATCATGAACTTGTAATATCAGTCAGGGTGTGTGCGCTCCAGCAGCACCCACGGGACAAGTGAAGACTCAGAGGAAGCACTGTTGCATTCTTCTACTAGATTAAGGTGGGCAGAAATGATGGAAGAATAGTGAGGAGACTAGCAAGAAAGTGTATGTGGTGAAGGCCCAAGGAATCCAAACTGAGTCAGGAAAGAAGTGAAGATAGACAGGGGTAGGGGTCAGTGGCCTAGACCCCATGAAAATGGGTGGGGTGGGGTGGGGTGAGGTGGAGTAGATGAGAGAACTGGGATAGGGTATCATAGCTGTACCAGTTTCTAGGGCTCCCATAACAAAGTACCACCAACTGGGTGGCTTAGAACAACAGAACTGTACTGTCAGTTTTGGAGACTAGAAGTCCAAAATCAAGGTGTCAGAGCCATTTCCCTCTGAAACCTGCAGGGGAATCTTTACTTGACTCTTCCTAGCTTCTGGTTTGCCAGCAGCCTTTGGCCTTTTTGGCTTTTGGTTGCATTACTCCAGTCATCCATCTTCACACTGTCTTCCCTTTGTGTCTGTTTCTGTGTCCAAATTTCTCCTTTTTATAAGGATGCTGGTCATATTGGATTAGGGCCCATCCCAATGACCTCGTTTTAACTTGCTTACCTCTATAAAGATCCTATTTTCAGATAAGGTTACATTCTGAGGTACTAGGGCTTAGGACTTCAATATACTTTTATGGAGGCACGCAATTCAACACAACAGTAGCTGAAGAATGAAATGGAGTCAGTGAATTTGAGAGTTTTACGAGCTGACAGGACTTGCTAGCGGGCATGAGAGTAGATAGTTGGGTGGCCTGGAGGGAAAGTCACTGAAGATGAGGTTGAGGAATTAAGAGGCTGGGGAGGACAGTATGTGGAGGAGGCAGGGAGCAGCCAGGATAGAATGTGCTGAGCATTCTCACTACCTGCCTTGGAGGTGGCACGTACAGCGAGTCCCCTTGAAGTGGGGCCTTCAGAACAATATGACAAGGAGTTATATACCTCCCATATGCAAACAGGCACCAAGTCCTGACAATTTTGCTTCCTAGGTCTCTCTCCATTCCCACAGCCTCTGCTGATTTGTGCCCATCATTGTCTTAAAACAGTCTCCTTGTTGGTCTCCCTGCTTCACTCCCCTCTGAGCTGTCCAAACCAAGCCAGTGGCTGTTGCCTTTGTTTAGAATGCCCTTCTGCCAGATACCTGCATGGCTGTCTCCCTCCCTCCTTTAAGTCTTTGCTCAAATGTCACCTCAATGAGGCCAACTTTGACCACTCCATTTAAAACTGCAGTCAAGTACTTCTGATATCCCTTACCCTGCTTGCTTTCTTTTCTTTTTTCTTTTCTTTTCTTTTCTTTTCTTTCTTTCTTTCTTTCTTTCTTTCTTTCTTTCTTTCTTTCTTCCTTCCTTTCCTTCTTTCTTTTTTCCTTTCTTTCCTTCTTTCTCTTTCTTTCTTTCAAATATAATTTACTTCTTTAATGTTTTTGTTTACTGTCTGTCTCCTCCTGATGAGAATGTAAATTCCAGATGGGCAGGAATCTTTGTTCTGTTCAGTGACATAACCTATGGATGTTGAACATTGCTTAGCACATAGTAGGTGCCCCATAAGTATTTAATAAGTGAATGAATATTGAGTCTCCAAGTGTGAGGCTAAGCCTCTGGGCCATACCCACATCTGTCATTCTTTTGTTCCCTTAGTCTCTCCATGGCCAGATTAGAAGACAAGATCCAAGTTTATTCATTGGATGGCCTTAAAGGATCCCCTTTATTGGTCACTTACATGCCACAGTCCATCTTCAGCTTGGTCCCCTTGGACTCTGGGCTCTGGCCACACTAACTCCTCACTCTTCCCACTTGCCATGAGATTTTTCTGCCTTCTGTCTGCTTAGAACTCATCAAGATTGTTCAGAGGATGCCAGTGGCACTCCGTCTTCAGGGCCTACCTCCTCACTCTCCTCTTGTTTGCCTGGAACTCTGGGATCAGGCCTGATGCTATAAGGCATCACCACTCCCAGGTGATGTCTGGCTGCACTTCTGAGTCTGTCCACAAGATGACAGCATTTGTGAAGAAATGGCCCATCCCTTCCCTTTGTAGGGTCTGTGCAGAGTCGGGACACAGGGTAGTAGTGGCTTGATATTTGGCCTTCAGTAGACTTAGTGACCTCTCAGTTATTCAACAAATAGCTAATTATCACCCATAATGTGACAAATATAATCACTGGGCTCGGAAGCTCCAGCCCCATGAGGGCTATAAGCCATGTATATAGGTGATTTCATTATTGGTGCGGTAAGTATAGAAATTAGGGAAGCTCATTAGATTTCAGGAGTTCAGAATCCCTCGTCCAGTCCTTAGGGACAGGCAAATCTTCAAAGAGAAGGAGGTAATGCCTGTGTTGAATCTTGAATAAGAGCTTTGACTTCCCTGGCGGTACATTGGTTAAGACTCCGTGCTTCCAACGCAGGGGGCACCGGTTCCATACCCTGTTGGGGGAACTGAGATCCTGCATGCCGGCACGGACAAAAAAAAAAAAAGCTGGAAGAAAAGTGGAAAGGACATTCGGGGTGAAGGGCAGGCATGAGCTAAGGCACAGAGGTGAGAAGAGCTTAGAGATGATCACTGGAGCATGAAGTTCAAAGCGGGGAGTATGAGGAATGAGGCTCAGAGGAGGGTGGGGTGCTGGACTGGAAAGGCCTGAGTGCCCGGCCAAGGAGCTTGCACTTTTTCTTGAGAGTGATGGAGGTCTCTGAAGGCGATAAGGAGGGAGTGATGTGGGATATCAGATTGATGTTTCAGAGGGAGCTCTGGCTGCTACAGTGTGGAAAGTGGATTGGGGACACAGGGCAGGGAGAGCAGTGAGGAGGCTGCTGCAGGGATCCAGGGGGAGATGGTGAAGCCAAAATTATGGCTGGAGACGGCCCTGGAGAAGCCCCTCCCAGCCCACAAAAGCTTTCAAGGCTTGGCACTTTGAAAGGGTTCTTGGCCCTAGGCAGCCTCTCCCCTGCCATTTGAGCCACCTCAGCCCTTCTGTTCCTGAGACTCCTTTGGGCTCTATCCTAGCTCCTCTGGTTATTCTGGCTGGAACCAGGTCTCTGTCAGTTTCCACGTGGAGGCCGCAATGTCCTAGGTCCCTCTCAGTTGGTAGATCTGTAGCCGTCAGCTCAGCATACACGCCAGTCCCTCTGAGTGTTATCCCTTCATGCACCTTCTTCTTTGACTCCAGATGGGAGTGTGACTGAGGGGCCTCCTCCACCAGGGAGCCAGGGTGAGCACTGGTCACTCGCTGCCATGCCCCCTCCACCGGAGTTCATGTGCGCACATGTGAGTGTGTATGCAAGTGCATGCATGTGTACTGTCGGCAGGACTGATGCCGAGGGAAGGGCATCCCTAGAAAGCAGAGGGGCATCACCTGAGGAAAGGTCTGGAGGTAGGAAGTACAGGGGGGGTGTTTGGGGAGCAGGGGGGATGTTGTTAGCAGGGTCTGGCAGGGACGGGTCAGGGCCTGCGAGGTTGGGCCTGGAGCCATGACTGCATACTGCCAGAAGGGGGAGCCACAGCCAGGTTTTGAGCAGGGATTGAGAGTCACCTTCATTCAGTCTCATGAATATGCACGGACCTGTTGAATTATGCAGATAGAAAGGATGTAAATGTATGTGCAAATTTGGTGCTACCCCCCCCCCGTTGCTATGGAAACCAAAGAATAGCAAGTGGGGGGTCCAAACCCTAGGGAGACCAGGCTGGAGAGACTGGAGACCTGGAGACTCTACTCTGTCGCCTGCTTTCCCCATTCCTGCTGTTTTGATCTCATTTTCTGTCTCAGTCTGTCTCCCTTTGCCTTGCTCTCTCTCCATCTCTCTGCCTCTCTCGATATTTCTCTCTGTCTTCTCCATCTCTACTTCTCCCTCCTAACTGTTTTTCCTTTCTGTCTCCTAGTCTCTGAGTGTCTGTGTCTGTATATTGTTGACTCCATGTCACAGTTGCTCTATGACTCAGACACTGTTTCTCTCTGACTCCATGTCTCTCCCTATCTTTGTCTCTGTGTCTTTAATTCCATAGCTCTCCCTCCTGCGTCTCCCTCTCTCTGTGTCTCTGACTCTCCCTCCTTCTGCATCTCTCTCTCTCTGTGTCTCTGACTCACATCTGTATTTCTCTGCAGCTCTATTTTTGTGTCTGACTCTGTCTATTTCTTGGTCTCTCTCCCAGGTTCTCTCTCTCTTCTCTTTTGCTCTGTCTCTCTGAACCTCTTATCCCAGTGCTTGTCTCCATCTGATGGGAAGGACAGGAAGCTGCACATCTGCCCTTCCCTGATGGGATGCTCCACCCCTGGCCCAGCTGCCCACATGTTCAAGGATTCCTAGGCGCTCTCCCCACATAAAATCCTGTTTTTGGTCTGGCCCTGTCACAGTGTTGCCACAGGATCCCCGTGACAGACCCAGGCTGACTGCCAGGACACCAGGGCTCCCAGCCTCTGCCTGCTGTGTGACCCTTACTTGTGTTTCTCCCTCTCTGGATCTGTAGCCACAGCTCTCTCTCCTTGAAGCTGGTGGGCACCTTGAGGCAATGATGTGCTGGGAATAGGGAATTGAGAGACAAGTCTTAGTGGTTCACCCATCTGGCCCTCTGCCCAAGGGCTGACTTGAGGGACCTGGTGGGGCCTCAGGTATGGGGGCGTCTGGGGCTAGTTGAGACCAATCCTGGCCCCCAGAGAAGACTCCTTGCTGAGCCACAGAGTCAAACAGCAGCCTTGCCACAGCCTATCCATGCTCCTGCCTGCTGCAGCCTCAGCCATCCAGTTCCCTGTTTGGGGTCTTTTGTTTGCCTCTCCTTCATTTGGTTTATGTTTATAGAATACCTATTTCACAGGTGCCTTCTGCCTTCACAGATAAACAGTGATATAGAAGTGACATCTGGACTTTTTGTATCCCTGCCTTCCCAAGAAGGGGCTCTTTGGTCCAAGTGAGGAGCCTAGACTCTTCAACCCCCAGTTTCCTATCCCTGGTGGCCTCAGTTTGGGGGTGCAAGAGTCATGGATCAAGGTTAAGAGAGACAGAGACACGCCTCCATACAGGGTTTGGAATGGGGTATGGGAAGCTCAGAACAGGACTTGGGGTGAGGGAGGGCCAGAGTGTTTTGAGGGCAGGTAGACCACCCTATGTAGAGGTGGAGGGCTTCCCCTTTTGGTCCTGGGCTCTGGGCAGCTTGCCTTACCTCCAAGCAGGCTCTATATATGGCGGATCTGGCTTAGGCCCAAGTACAGGGGTGGCCAGAGCAGTCAGGGCAAGTCCCCCCTCCTCCAAGAGGCTGCCAGGCTGAGCCCCCAGCAATCCTGCCCCTCCAGAAAGGACACAGACACAATCACTCTTCCCACTAACTGTGATTCACCCACGTTCAGGCCCGGGTGTGATCCCGCTGCCAGGAATTCCATGTGTGAATTAAAAACCTCCCCGGACACCCCACCCCACTCGACCTGGGCCAGTTGTGCCAACCCGGCTTGGAGCAGGGTCAAACAGAGTTGTCTGGGGAGCTGCAGGCAGAGCTGGACACGGGGAGAGGACAAGGGGTCAGGAGAAAGGTGGAGAGACAAAGACTGAGAGACAGAGAATGAGGTAGCTAGCTAGATGGAGAGAAAGACTGACAGAGGAGACACAGAGAAGGGATGGGGTGAAGTCAGAGCCGGAGGCAGCTCTAGTACCCACCAGCTGGTGCTTATAACTTGACTGGATTATCTCATTTCACTGAATCTTCACAACAGTCTTAGGCATTAGGCATGATTATAAAAAAAAAAAATGATTATGATCCCATTTCACTCCTGGGGTAATTGAGGCACAGAGACATTAAGTCACTTGCCTGAGGCCCCAAAGCCATTAAGTGGTGGAGTAAGTATTTGATCCCTTCAGTCCCTCTGAAGAGCCAAGGAGAGAGGCAGACCTAGTGACAGGTGGAGACAGATTCCCACAGCAGCACTCCCAGGGAATTTGGGAATCCTGGAATCATCAGGCAGCTGTGCAGGCCGAGGGCCTTCCCATCAGGCCAGCAAACATGCGGGCGGCTTCCTGTCCTTGTTGTCGGAGATAAGGACTGCGGCAGAGAGAGACATCAGAGCAGGGAGAGAGATGGAAGGGGAACTCCGGGCCACAGAACTTATGGGACCTTCCTTCTCCCTGCCACCCTGGGGTGCAGCCTGCCCTGCTCCTGCTTCACATCCAGCCCAGCCAACACCTGGTTCTGGTGGGGCCCAGGCTTGAAGACTCCTTCTTTCTTTCTCATGTCCTCGTGGAGCATGCTAGTTGAGAGGCACTTCTGCCCCACATCTCTACCTCTCTCTTTTCTTTCACTATTGAGAAATCCTTCCCATTGTCTTACTTCAGCCCCCTATGATAGCTTTTGCAATAAGAGATCAAGATTAGAATTTGGGGATGCTCTGATATGGGGGGTCAGCCTAGTATACACTGAGGTTGCCTGAGCACACAGGGGAGGTCCCCGAGGGCTGGCCTTGGTTGCCTTCTGGTTGGATGCCCTTTCTGGTTGGTATGGGGAAGAGGATCATCGGCCCAGCCCGTGGGGACCTAGAGGGCTGAGCTGTCAGCGGCAGGGAGGATCTGGCAAGAAAGAAATCAGGAGCTATCCCGGGGGAGTTGGGGAGTCAGCGTTATGGTTTCTAATGTCTTAGCCCTGGTTTCAATTACCCCCAGGGTCTCCAGGGCTCCCTGACTTCTGTGGGCTTCCGAGCTCAAGAAGGCTCAGGACCCTTCTGAGAAAACCAGAAACCAGGGACTCCAGTATGGAAGTGTGGAGGCAGGGGAGCTTTTCCGTTCTCTTCTTCCCCTGCGCTTGGCTGAGAGGTGCCAGACCAAGTAGGGCTCCGGGACAGCAGGGAGGCTGGGGGAGGGGGGCCCACCCTCTGCTCGCAGGCCCCTGTGGAGGGGCTACCTCAGCCAGCTCCAGAGCACCAGCTTGGCCCCGCTGGCCGCATCCCACTCCTGGCTGCTAAAGCCCAGGGCTCTTTCTCAGCCTCACCAGACTCCTTTTTGGTCCCGTGACAACCCTGACTCCTGGCTCTCCCTCTGCTTCTGGGGCTAACCCTTTCCCTGCCCTCTCTGTCTTTTAATCATGCTTCCCAGGGTTTCAGCCTCAATTTTCTCCTCCCCTCCCCCTCATCACTCCCTTTCCCTGCTGCCTGATCTATCTTGTCATCTTCCAGCACCCTCATAGTGCTCAGGTCAGTCTGAGATGCTGATGAATGTCCGTGCAACCAGCACGAGCCAGAGTAGAGGGCCCTGGGAGCTGTGGAAGAGAGACTGCACGCCTCCAGCCGCCCGCCCTCTCTCAACTTCTCTGCCCTCTCCATCCTCGCCCCTGCTGGCTGTCATCCCACAGACGCTTCAGCTGGCCATGTCAAGCCCCAATCCCCTCTCCAGCTCTGTGCCACTCATGCCAAAAACCTGGGAGTCCTCTGTGCTTTTGTACACAGTGTTCCCTCTGGGCCTGGCACACAGTAGGTGCTAATAAATGGCTGTTGAGCTGAATTTAACTCAATTTTCCCTCTTGAACTCCTCCGCTGCCTCTGTCTGTTTCCCTGGGGCTTGGTGTCTCTGGCATTCAGTCTCCAAATCTCTAATCTTTGTCTTCTGAATCACCACGGTTGAGTTTCTGGGGGGAAGTTTCTCCATTCTCCCTCCGCCCCAGGGAAGCACAGGGTATCCAGGAATGGAGCTGTGGGAGATGAAGTCTTGGGGCCACATGGCCCTCAGTCTGGTTTGGAAATCCCAGACTTCTGATGAGGGAGGCAGCTCTACAGCAGCAGGGATCAAGGTGTGCTGGCACTGGACAGGGACAATCCTTTAAAGACATGTGCTTCCCCCATGAAGAATGGGAGGTGAGGGAGAGCAGGGCTCACAGGAATAGGGAGAGAGAGGGAGGGAGGGAGGGACTTCGTGTTTCTGAGCAGGGAATTAGTTTCATGCAAATTTTTGCAACACAAGATGAAAAACTTCATCTGTGATTGTGTAAGTTTGTGTTCTTGCTTCCAGCTTCCGACACACAGAGCTGCTAACCCCTAGTTTCCCTGTCCTCCCCTGTCCCTCTCTCCCCAACACCTCTGGATCCTCTACCCCCTCCCTGACCATCTGCTTCTCTTTCCAGACAGCCCGGAACCTGGGATCACCTGGGGTGAGGGGCCTTGGGAGAGCCGACCCCGGACTGAGTGTCCAGGGGTCCTGTTCCCTGTGTATAGGGCAACATGGGGGTGCCTCCAGGGGCCATGGGAGCAGATGAAGAAGATGAATCTGAGTGCCCACCCTCTGTCCCCCAAAGCCCTGCACCATCTCTTCAGCCCCATGGCCCTGCCCCAATCAGGCTGGAGGTCTCTCTCCCACGGGTCACTGCAAACACCTCCTCCCCAGCTGTCCCACCTCTAGCCTTAGCCCTTCTCGCCACCCTCTACCAGCAGACTCAACTTTCTCGCTAGAAGGCAAATCTGGTTCTGTTCCTCACCTACTTTATGCCTTTCCAGGCCTGTGTGACCTTGGCACCAAAGGCACTTCAGGATGTGGTCTCTGAGCCACTCAGGATGCCTCATCCTTCTGCCTTCTAGGTTTCTGCTTAAACCCTTACTGGATACCAAACCCTGTTTCCTATCCCTCGAGGCTGTGACCCATTCAGATAGGCTCCCTCTCCTGTATCCTGGGACTCTACTCCCCCAGGTTCTGCTTGCATCATTCATTCATTCACTCATTCAACATTTATTTAGACCTATTTCACATGGTAGGAGCGCCTGTTCTGTGCCAGACCCAGCTCTAGGTGCCTGGAGGTGGAGGCCACAGGGCTGCCCTCATGGAGCTCACAGGTGCCACGCAAGTAACTAGGTAGGTGAACATCACACAAACTGTTCTAAGGAAAAAGTATGGCACTCTGGGGGAGGGCAGAGGGGCTTAGTCTAGGCTTCTCTTAGGTGACATTTAGGCTGTCATCTCTTCCCTGATGGGCCTGTGGAGTCAGACACGGCACTGTCACATGGACAAACTAAATACTTACCTATTTTTTTTAGTATCCATCTTACCTGACTAGAATGTGAGTCTCATGAGGGCAGGAGATTTTTAAACTTTTTTTTTTTTAGGCAAAAAGTAAACAGTAAAGCACACAAATCTTAAGGGCACAACTTAAATTTTGACATATGTATGTACACTCTTGGAAACCTCCCACTCCCCCAGCAAAGGTAACTGCAATTCCAGCTTCTATCACCATAAATGAGTTTTGCCTGTTCTTCAGCTTCATATAAATGAAATCATTCAATGCATACTCTTTTGTGTTTGGTTCTCTTTTTTTTTTTTCCTTGCTCAACATTCGGCTGGGAGCTTTATCCATTTTTGTTGTGTGTAGCTATAGCTGGTCCTTTTCCCTTGCTGTATCTATATCACAATCTATTCATTCATTTGGTTGTTTCCGGTTTGAGGTTATAATGAATAAAGCTACTAAGAACACTCTTGGTGAACATACACAATAATTTCTTTTGGGTATATATCTAGGAGAGGAATTGCTGGGTCATAGGCTATACATATGTTTAGCTTAGTAGATCCTGCCGAACAGTGTTCCAAAGCAGTTGTAACGACTTATACACCCACCAGCAGTGTGTGGAGTTTTAGTTGCTCCACATCCTTGAGAGGGAAGGGATTTTTGTCTGTTCGGTTCATTACTATATACCATCTCTTAGATCAATGCCTGGCGTATGCTAAGTGCTCAATACATATTTATTGACTGCCTTATGAATGGAGGAGCCATCAGCATTCCTGGGGTCCTGTTCTGGCTCTGGCACTAACTTGCTGTATGACTCTGGGAAGGTGACTCCCCCCTCTGAGCTGTTTGCCTGTCTGTAGCATAAGGGGAAGGACCCTGGGGGCTTTGCCTTCCAGCACCAGCTGGGTGCTGTGAAAGCTGGACACCTGTTCATTCATTCACTCCACTTGTAGTGACGAACATCCTTTTATATACCAGGGTGGTGAAGGTGTGATCTGTGACGTGACACGGACAACCTCTTTCGAGTCAGTCAGCCAGGACCAGGGGTCACTGCCCATCTTATCCCCAGCTCATCCTCCTGGAGACCGCTCGTCCTCTCTCTGTCCAGCCCTGACCCCAGGGGGAGGGGCTCTGGACTGAGCCTGCAGATGGAAAATGTGATTAATAATCAAAAAAAACATCCAAGAAGAAGAGACCAGGAAAACAACTTGGGGAAGGCTCCTCGCCCAGGGGAGGGGGGCCATGTCCTGGGCTTTGGGACAGCTCCGGCTGCCCTCCCGCCGCCCTTTCTGGGAAGCTGCCACAGGAGTGGTTGATTTTAGCCAAAAGTGAAAAAAAGCCACCCTAATTATTTATGAAAAAGATGCCCCCTCAATGTAAATTACACTTCCCCTGGGAGCTGCCCCCTACTCTGTTACTCACCTCTTAGTGGTACTCCTGCTTGGTCAGGCTGGGGGGCCCTGGAGACACTGGGCTGGGGCAGAGGAGGAATTTCAACATGAAATGTTTTGTTCATTAACAGAGAACATAGGGGGAAATTCCCTTTCTGCCTGGGCCTGGGCAGCCCAGGCAGATAAAAGCTATTGTGAAAAATTGAGTCTGGGCTGCAGAGTGGGGTGAGGGTTATGCTGGGGTGGGGGTGGGGGGTCTCTCCCCTTCTCTTAGACTCCTGACTTTCAGGAGCTTCCTGAGCCTTAATCCTTCCTCCTTTCAGGGATTTCATTCCCAATGTCTCAGGTTGCCCTCAAACTTCCTTCTTAGCAAAACAGGAGGAACTGGGGTTAGACTGGAGTTAGAACTTCCAACTAAGGAGGAAGGAAAGATATCAAAGAGAGGGAGGGGGGCCTTGGAACTATCCAGATAATTTAGAATTCTGAAAGAATATGTTGGGATCGGTAGGCAGCAAATCTGAGGGGGCCCAGAGCAGGAGTGAAAGCATCTCTATCTCTCAGTGGCTTTAGAGAACCCCAGGGAGGAAGAGGAGATGGCTCCAGAGAACTCCTGGAGTATTCAGCAATTCCAGGCTGACTACTTAGGCACCAACATTATGGCTTCAGCTCTCACCCATTCTCTACCTTTAGGGGATCTTTGCCCTTTTCTGGTGCCAGAGATTAGAGGGTTCGGGGCACACTCAGGTGGCGATACAGATGACAGGATTCCAGAAGGGGGTCTGCAGGGAGTGTTGTAAGTGGGGCCTAGATGCTGTCCCGGGATGTGTGTGAGTCGTCTCTGGGGGGCTGAGCTGGACCCTGAGTGTGTTGGGGGGGCGTGCTCTGGGTCCCCCTCCCTGGCTCAGCCTGGGGCTGTGTCGGATCAGGTTTCTCGGCGCCTGGAGCCTCTGCGAGGCCGAGCTGTTCCCGGGCCCCAGCCAAGCAGCCCCGGGCGCTGGCACTGCATGAGGAAGCAGGAGGGGGGTGAGGGGGAGCGAGGAGGGGGGCTGTGAGGGCGTTTACGTAACCGCCTCCTGGAGCCCGCCCGGACTCGCCAAACCCCAGTGTGGGACTCCGTGTGATTGAGAGCGTGTGTGACTCTGCGTGTGTGCCTGTGTGACACGTGGTGTGACTGAGTACATGATTGTGTGGGTGACTGTGTCTATGTGTGGTATGGTGTATAAGTGCGTGATTCGGGGAGTCCCGCCCTTCTGAGACCTCTAACCCCCAGCCCCAAGCTGGGGTCCCTGACTCCCAGTGTGCCATAGTGAGGTTCAATATACAAGTTTGACTCTTTGAGGCCAGGTGTGTGACTTTACATAATGTGTGTCCGGCATTTTTTTTAAAATTTATTTTATATTTGGTTGCGTTGGGTCTTTGTTGCTGCCCGTGGGCTTTGCTCTAGTTGCGGCGAGCGGGGGCTACTCTTCATCGCAGTGCACGGGCTTCTCACTGCGGTGGTTTCTCTTGTTGCGGAGCACAGGCTCTAGGTGCACGGGCTTCAGTAGTTGTGGCACGCAGGTGCAGTAGTTGTAGCTCGCGGACTCTAGAGCGCAGGCTCAGTAGTTGTGGCGCTCTGGCTTAGTTGCTCCGCGGCATGTGGGATCTTCCCGGACCAGGCAGGGCTCGAATCTGTGTCTCCTGCGTTCGCAGGTGGATTCTTAACCACTGCGCCACGAGGGAAGCCTATGCCTGGCATTTGTAGGTGAGATAGAGGCTCGTGTGAGTGTTTGTGATGCTGGGTAGCCAGGTACGTGCCTCACGGTGGACCTTTTTGATGGCATAGCAGGTTAGAAATAAACACCATTTCCCGAAGGAGTACTGGAAAAGGTAGGTGGGGTGGGGGCTCTCTTTCCTTGAGGACAGCAGGAATGGGGAAGGGTCCTTGCTACCCAAAGGCTTGGGATGGCACAGTTATCTTCTGGGGAAGGGGGATGGGAGGTGGTTCAAGTTAAGGTCACTTGCCAGGGTGGAGCCAAAAGTCTTTCATGGTGGGTGTAAAATTCCAGGAAGTTTTACAAAGTCAAGGTTCCAGGGAACCTCTCCCCTCCCCAATTTCCCAAGGCCTTCCAGAATTATCAAATCTGGGATAACCATCACTTGCAGGACACTAGGGCTCTGAACTGGGGGCGTTATTTCCCACTGCCCCTCATAGGAGAGGCAGATGGTGAAGATGGGGTAGGGCTGGGAGAGGGTGTCAGCGAATTGGGGTTTGGCTTAAGGATAGCGGTGCCATGAGACAGAGGGGGGCTGGTGCAGAGCTGGGGATACTGGGGATAGGGGCGCCTAATAAAGCTGGAGAGGAGACAGGGCCAGTTCTTGCAAGGCTTTGAAGAGCCGCCAACAAGGCTTGGCTTTGCCCCAGGGAAATGGGGTCCAGGAGGGTTCAACACGGAAGCTTAGAAAGCTCAGAAGCTCATGTGCAGATAAAGCATTGGAGCCAGCAGGAGCAGAAACCCACGAGTAATCTGTTGCCCCAGCTGAGATGCAAGGAGAATCGCTTTTGGACCAGGCGGTAGCGGAGGGAGGGAGAGGGGGGCCGCACCCCGGTTGCTCAGTAGGTGGGCGCTGCCTCTATGTTGGAGCCGCAGCTTGAGAGAGAACGCGCGTCTCGCACCGCCCGCCAGGTGTCGCTGCGGCCCTGGGGAAGCGGGCGCGGCCGCCGGGTACTGAGCCGGGAGAAGCTAGAGATCGACCGACGCCGGGATCCGGTCCGACGTACGCCTCTGGTCCTGGCTAATCCTCTGACACACCGATTTATCCGGCTGCCAGACCCCGGTTGCCCCGCATGGACCCTGCCCCAGCACCCGCGGACTTGGGCACTGCCGTCGGCAGCCCAGGCGTCCCCAGGTGGAGAGGTGACGTTGGTCCGGGGCGGAACTCCCCACTGCTCTCAACCTGGCAGAAAGAGGCTGAGTCCAGGACACGGGGGTATCCGGAGGTCAAGTCACCCCACCCGCAGATCTCGACGCCCGTCGGCGCCTCGAGGGGAGGGGCCTCCCCGCCCCAGAACCCAACCTCTCCCAGGCCTAGTTTCGGCGCCGGGGGAGGGGTAATTCCGCCCCCCCCCCAACACAGATTCTGTCGCACCGTCTCTATTCCTTCCTGGTGCCCACCACCTCGTCCCCGCCCGCGGCCTGGGCACTTGGAAGCTCCGGGCCCGGGGAGACCAGATAAAGGACACCTACTGTGGGTGGGGGTGAGCTGGATCTCAGCTGGGCGCCACTATTTCTCTGTGTGTCCCTAAGCCCCAGCCGGCTCTCTCTGAGCCACAGCCCCGACTGACCCCTGCCGGTTGCACTGAGGGGATTCTGCGGCCACGGAAGTGAAAGTGAAAAGCCCGGGCAGTGGCGGGAAGAAGGTTTTTCCTCTGCAATGGGAGTCCCTGAGGCATTTGTTGGGAAAGGGCCCGGGCGCTCTGGGCAGCCTACTAGGGAAGGGTGTGAGGAAGCAGCGAGATACTTCCTTCCCCGCTCCCCGCCCCCAGGCCTTGCGCAGCTCCTGGGAGGGGCTAGGAGCAGGGATTATGGGTCAAAGGTCAGGTGAAAAATCCGTGGGGTGGGAATGGGGGCGGGTCACTCGTTCTCCGCCGCTGGCATTCACCCTTTCTGTTGCGCTCTCCTGTGGCCTCACAAGGAGTCAGGTTGTCTAACCTTAATCCCCCATGTAATAGCCAGACCGGAGGCGCGGGGGCCAGTGCAGTGAGCACACCCGCCCCTCAGAGGCCCAGGCTGCGAAGGGAAACTCGAGGGGTGAACCTCCAGCGCCAAACTCTGGCACTCGCGCTCCGGCACTGCAGGTCCAGGCATAAAGGGCGCACCCTCCCTAAGACCCGCATCCCATTGGCGGTCACTCCTCAGGCCGTGTGTCCAGGGGTGGGGGGTGGGGTGAAAAAGGAGAGGGTAATTGTGGCGTGTCACCGGAGACTTGGTGGGAGGCAAGGGCCTAGGTTCCCAGCCTGGTCCATGCTGGGTCATGCGAGCAAATAGCCTCCTCCCTTCAGCGCGAGGGGTGTAAGTGTCTGTGCCTGGGCGGGATGTGAGGTGGGGTCGTTGTTGGGGGGCGATAGGAAGAGGGGAGGCGCGGAGACCTATGGCCTACCCTGACCAAAGTGGGGCCTGGGGGCCCTGGCTCGCGCTCTTCTCACGGAGATGCCGGCCAGAGGACCCCGAGAGTTGGCCCGGGGTGTGCCAGGGTGTCGGTGCGAGGCAGTCAGGGCCTGAACGTGCGGGAGTGTGCGCAGCGGAGACCTGGCCAAGGCTGAGTGAGCGAGTGAGTGTGAATGAGCGACCCGGGGGGACTGGGTGTGCGCCCAGCGGCCCTGGGGGAGCCAGCGGAGTGGGTGTGGGTGTGTGTGCGTGCGCGTTTTTGAGACCCGCGGTCGGGGCTGCACATGAAGCGCGGGGACTACAGCAGTCTGGAAGGCGTTTCCGAGAGAGGGCGAATGCGAGGGGGCCAAGCGTGCCAGTGCGGGCGAGTGTGCCCGCGGTGGGGAGGGTGCGTGCCAGCACGAGGCGAATGGGAGCGGGGGCTCACAGGCCTACGCAGGATGAGTGTGCCCGCTCGAGCGGGCCGCGCGTGCCAGGCGCGGGAGCGTGCCAAGGCGGGGGCACGCGGGGGCCGTGGCCGGGAGGGGGTCGTGGCGCGCGGCCGCCGAGGCGCGGGGAGACAAGGCGGGAGGGGGAGGGGAGCGAGGGCGCGCGCGGCCGAGCGGGCGCCCGCGGTCACATGGGCGAGGGAAGGAGGGAGGGAGCGCGCGAGGGAGGGAGGAGGATGGGGGGGTTAAAGCCGCCGAGCGCCGGGGAGCCGGTGCAGAGCGGGCGGCGGCGGCGGCAGCGGACGCGGCGGCTCCAGCCGGCGCGGCGCGGGGCTCGGCGGCAGGATCTGGCAGCGGTGCTAGCTCCGCGCTCCCTGCGTCGCTCCCTGCCGGGAGCGGTCGAAGGTCGAGGCGCGGAGCCCCGGCGGCCCGAGGGCGCGGTGAGTACCCAGCGCGGAGCGCGCGCGGCCGGACCCTCAAACCCTCCGGCTGACCTACAGACCCGCGGCCCTCGTGCGCGCGGGAAGAGGGAGGGGACGTGCATGGGCCCGAGACCGGGGGGGAGGGGACAGGAAAGTTCACGGGAAACTTTGCCCGTAAACTCGGGGGCGGGGGCGCAGGAGAAGCTGCCCCCCACGTCCGGGCGCGCCGGGGGTTGGGCGTGGTGGGAGGGGGGGGCGGACAATCGGCTGGCGGGAGGTGGCAGGGGCCAACTGCCCTAGCCTCCCTGTTCTCCCTCACCGCTCAGCACTGCGCGCAGGGTCTGGGAAAATTACGGAGCTGGGGGGTCGCAGTGACCCCCGCACGCCCAGAGGCGGCTTCTTTCTCCAGCAGAAATCTGGACTTCAAAGCGCCCAGGGGTGTGAATGGACGGTTGCGCGTCTGCCAGTGTATGTATGTCCGTGTGAATCCGCTTGTGTGTGTGTGTGTCAGCGTGAGCCCGCCTGTGGTTTTCTCGTGAGTCCGCCTGGATGTATCTCCATTTAGTGGGTCTCCTCCAGTATCTCTTTGTAAGTGTTCCTGTGTTGTGTGTCCGTGTAGGTCCGCCTGTGGTGTATCCCCGTCTCTTTGTGAGTCCGCCGGTGTGTGTCTCCCACAGTGCGGCTCTACATGAGCCGGCCTGGGTATCCCTGTATTGCTCGGAGGAGTGTATCTCCCCGTGCGTGGGGGCTGGGCCGCGGGGAGGTCACCAGACGGACAGCTCTCCTCCTCGCCTCCTCTTCTCTCCTCTCCCGAGCCTCTCCTCTAGCGCTCCCTAGACCCCCTCCCCCCCTTCAGTAGCTTCAGGCGGGTAGGACTATTTCACGCCTTGTTGAAAATTCAGGATTTTCTTTCTCTTTCCGTCTAGTCTCTCTCTTTGAGAAGCCTCTGTGTGTGTCTGTGTGTCTGGCAGCTTGTCTGCAACACTGGGTGTGTGTCTGCATGCCGCTGTAGGAGTGTGTCTGCAACACTAGTTGTGTTGCCTGTAATACTTGGTATATTTGTGTCTGTGTCGGTAGGGTATTCGTGTGGCTGTAATCACTGAAGTGGTGGGAGTATGAAATGCTGGGTGTGTTTGTGCATCTGTAACTGCTGTTTGTCCAGGGGGTCTGAAACACTGAGTGCATTTTTGTGTGTCTAACTCTGGGTGTGATGGTGTACCAATGTATGTATGGGGGTGGTGGGACTTGAACAATTGGATATTCCTACGGCTGTAGGGCTAGCCGGGGCTTGGCGGGTGGAGGGGGCTGTGTCTCAATAAACTGCGCATCCCTGCTCCACTGCCAAAACCCACACAAATCTTCTGGACTGGTTCGTAGGGCTCCTGGTCAGGATCAGTGACATGCAGCCAAAGTTCACACTCCATCACAGTTAATACTCCAACTGGGACCCTGAGCCTTATGTGAAAAGTAGGAATTTAAAGTTAACACTCAAGACTTCTAGGGGCTCTGGAATTCATCCTCAGCTTTCCTCTGGGACACTTAAACTCATATGGACGCGCACCAAGAATTACACCAGGACAATGGACTTGCACTCAGATTCACACTTATGTTCTTGTCATATCCAGTGATACACTTCAGTCCTGTAGTTTACACGCAGACTCACATTGGGACTCTAGGCTCACACTTTAGATTCACATTTCTGTCCTGAGGCTCATAGGCTAACATTGAGACCTAGAGCCCAGGCTCAGAACACACTGGAGTCCTAGGGCTCACAGTGGGACTCACACTAGGACCCTGGAGCTTTCTCAGATTCACGCATTCTGAGGCTCACACTCAGACTCACATGGAGAACCTGGGGCCCACATTTGAACTCAAGGACTCACGTAGGACACTGGGGATGATACACTCATGTGATGTGAACTCATGCTCACATCAGTTCACCCTCAGATTCACACTAGGACATGCAAGATTCTCACTTCCATCCTGGGATCACTTAGGGACCCAGACTTATAAAGGGACCCCAGCGCTCACACTCAGACTCACATGGGGAAACGTAGCTCACATTCAGAAAGCCGTGAAGACCAGGGGCTCACATTCACACGAACACTAAGTCTCTAATGCCTATACTGACTTGTTTGGGAATCCTGGGGTTCACAGACTCCTACTTCCGTCCTGGGGCTTACAGTCACATGCACACTGGGACCTACATTCACAGTCAAACGTATACTTGCCTCTTGGAGTTCACACTCAGATTGACATCCCTGTCAATTACATTAAACTTGCTTCCATCTTGGGGCTTGTGCTCAGACCCACACTAGGGACCTAGGGCTCACACTCAGACTCATGCTTGCACCTTGAGGCTTTCATATTCACATGGGAGCCCTGGGGTTCACACTTAGAATCACACACAGTTACCCTTCCATCTGGGGCTCACATTCAAACCCACATTAGGATTGTGTTCACACTCCCAGTGTAACTTAGAACTCACAGTTAAATACACCTATGCTAAGGTGTGTCTCAGGGAAGTTGGGGACAGGAACAAGATCTGTCCTCTCCAAAGGTGGGGAGGGGAGGAGATACATGTTTGGTCACATCTCTTACTTGGGTTGTGGGCTGATGGAGGGGGCGGTGGGAAACACTGACCCAGTTAAATTTTTCTGCCTTTTCTTCCAGAGGAGACTAGGCTCTCACAGCAGGAAGGTTGAGTGGCTTTTTTGGTACAGGGGTGACATGTACCCTTAGAGTTCCCCATGTACATGCACATCCCCCTTAAATAGTTTTGGGTACCCTTCCTGTGATAGAGAGGGTCAGGTATGGGGAAATGAGATTCATGTCCTCCCAAGACATCTCCCCCATCCCAATCATCCTTAGGTTGGGAGAGGTGTGAAGATTGACTTGGTGAGGGGTAGACCTCTGGCTCCTTTGACCTTTCCAGGTTGGTGAATCTCTGATTCTAAGGGAGATGGTAGCCCCAGATCTGTGGTGAGAAGGTGGCTGGAGGAGGAGACTGGACTGGAACCCACCTGCCTCTCTCTCCTCTGCCCTGGCTGGAAAGGGGTTGGACCAAGTTATGTTATATCTCACAGTGTCTCCTGGAATGCCTGAGTCCTTATCCTGTCTCCAGGGTATGCCCAGCGTTCTCCACTCTGCTTCTTCCCAAAAGAGCAATAGCCCTGGGGAGGGGGGGCAATTGAGTCAGGTTGCAACCAACCTTAGGCCTCCACCTGCCTTGGAGACACTGCCGGGGGCTTTATATACCTTCCCGCTGTGGAGGCCAGTGGGCGGGGCTGCTGAAGTACAGGAGCACCCCTTGGGAGCCAAGAAGTAGGGACCTGGCCCTCAGGCTCAGATGGCTAGGCTGTTAACTGCTCCTTGTCCCAGAGGGGGACACGTGCTCTCCAGCCCCCCTATGGGGGTGATGCGCTCGAAGGCAAAGCACCCTGCTCTGCCCCCCCATGGCGAGCTGAAGTGTAAATGAATCGGAAACAGATGGAGCGTATTTTCTTTGAAATGCAGATGGTTGTGGGGGGGAACCCTGTGTGCCTGGTTGGGAGGGGGGGCGTCCCAGAGAACAAGGAGGCTAAGAAGAGAGAGCTGACCCCTCCTCCAGACCCGCTGTGGGGTTGGGGGGAGTGGTGGAGACCTCAGCTGTGTAAACTCCCGTGGCCCAGGGTGACCACACCCACCCCGGCTCCTGGCTTCCTGTGGGGAGGGGCTGGGGAGCCTAGTGGTCCCTGTGAGCTGAGAGCCCTGAGGTCGTCACCCCCCTTTACCTCTGCAGAGGGCAAAGAGAACCCCCAAAGCGTAGGGCATGCTGGGTTTGGGGTCACCAGAGCCAAGGAGTGGGAGGAAGAGCTGGGGCAGATGTGGGGAAGAGTTAGACCCTGCTGCTGCGGGGAACCAGCTCCCAGAAGCTGGGGCTGGAGCTACAGTGGAAGGAACTGAAGTTAGACCACGGTGGTGACTTCTGGGCAGTCCAAGGGCCCGTCCTGGGGTGTAGGAATGGACTGAAGCATCCTCAGTCCTGGAAGAAGTCAGCATGCCCCACCGTACGCCACCTGTACTTCCTCTTCACAGTACTCACCAAGGCTGCATAGTAATTGCCTGTGAACTCTGGGACCTAGGGACTGGGGTCTGCTTTGCTTACCACCCACCCACCCTGCCCCTGTCACAGACCAGGGGCACAGTGGGAGGGCACTGCTGAGTAAATAATACATCTTTTTCTCTCCTGCCAGACTGAGTGTTGTTGGTGGGCAGGACCATGTCCCTAACTCCTGGCACAGGACCTGGCAGGGATTAGGTACTCAGGAAATGTTGAGGAATGAACATTGAGTGGGACAGACCATGGGGAGAGGGGACTCTCTGGGGTTTGTGTCTTGAGACCCAACAGCCTCTGTTGTATAACCCTGTTTGGCTCAAAGGACCCCTGAGTGATTTGCAGCTAGACTAAAGGAAGGACTTCCCTGCCTTCAGGGAAGGAGTGCAAAGGATAGGCAGCTTCTTCCTTGAAAAGGTCTGGACTAGGTGAGACTGGGGCAGGGCAATGACCCTGCTTCTGTGGCAGAGGTCAGAGGTCACCTCTGTCCTCTCCCCAGCTTCAGGATTTTTCAGAAGATGGGAAAGTCCTTTTCTCCCCACGTGGTTGTGAGCATGTCATGTCCCTTGCTCTCTCTAGGTCTGGGTTTCTTGGACTGTAGCTAAGGCAGTGGACCCCATGTCTGAGCCTTTGAGGCTGGGTTCCGAGTTTGTTTAGCTGCTGTGGGCACCACGGACTGTCTGTATTGGTTATTAATGTCTGTCTGAGAACACAGGGTTCGGATCCTAAAAATACCCTGTCCAGCCAGAGCCAGGGAGTTGCTGGTGTGGGTCAGTGTAGCAGTGGCTGCATCTTGATGGGATAGGCACAGAGGCACGAGAGACTGGGAGAGTGTGGGGAAACTGAGGCAGCATGGGCGAGAGTTGCACAGGAGACAGAGCCTTTGTTTTATCTGGAACAAAGGTTTATAAAATAGTGGTGCCACTTAGTCAAATGATGGCAACATTTAGGGTAAACTGTTACCCTGCACTGCAGAGAATTTCTTTCTCAGAGAGCCTGGAGGTGCATCTGATATCAGACATAAAAATCGAGTAGTCAATAGTACTCTAATAGTCATTTCAAGTCCAGCTTCAGGATGTTCCAAAATAGTGTGTGGCAAAGAACAAAATCTTCCCCAAGTAGCCTTTTCTGAGCCACTGCCTCCATCCCTACCTCCTAGAGCTCTTCCTTGCAGCCCAAGACCCAATGAGGTTCTTCCACACCCTATTCTATAGGTCCCCACCTCACTTCTGACCCCCATGCCTCTGTGTAGCCCCTCTCCCCCAGGAGAAAGGAACTGCACAGTGGGCCCCAAAAGGTAAGAAGAGCCCCAGCCTCTGAGGGCAGATGTCACGTGACCCTGGCCCGTGAGCTGACCTTTCTGGGCCCCTCCGTGAAATCGCGAGATGAGGGGCTGGGCCCTGGCCCAGGCCCTGAGAGAAGGCGGTTTTGGCACCCATCCAGGTCCTTGACGTCAATGACTCTCCAAATAATGGAATCAATATTGGGGGGTGGGGGCCAGCGTGAACCAGGCCCCAGCGATTAGAAACAGATCAGCACAAACCCGCAGCTGATTCTGATAGAGCTGCCTTGGAGAGCTAGGGTGGGAGGCCTGGAAGGAGGTGGACCTGGGGGGGCTCAGGAATGGAGGCGGAGCCATGGCGTGTCCAAAGCGTGAGAGTACACAAGTGGGCAGAGACTTTGGGGCTGCCTGGGTTGGAATGATGGGGTGGGAAAAGGGGGGCTGTCCTGGTCCCTTCCTTCTTTGAGCCTGTGGGGTTCCAAGGCTGGGGAAGCTTTGTGAATGGAGACTTCTTTCAGCCAGTGAGTGATGAAGAGTGGGCAAGGGGAGTCCAGAGTTCATTTCTCTCTGTGTCCCCAGACCTGGGCCTCTAGGCCACATTAGGGGTTACAGGTTATACCCAGGGAAGGGGGGAGAGTTCTGAGTGAGACCTAAGGGAAATGACCTTTTGCTTGGGAGCATTGGGCATTAATCCAAGATAGAGAAATGGGTATTCTCCCTCAGGTTGGGAGTCTGGTCTCCTTCCCTAGCCCATGTCCTCTCAGCCCTGTAGAAGACAGCAGGTGAGGATGGAGGGGGCCATGGGGTCCACAGGGGGCTGGCCTGGTGGCAGCTGACAAAAAACAGGAAGAAGGGCTGGGGGAGTGGCTGTAATTACGGGGCATTTATTATTAATCAGATGAAATTGCTGGAAGCAGCTGGTGTAATGTGTGTAGCGATACAGACTCTGCATGCCCCCAACACAGGCACACTCGAATGCACACTTACACACGTACCACACACTGCCTGAGTCTTGTTTGTTTTCACAGTTTTCTTCTTGTTAAGGTGGGATGGTTCCATACGTGTCTGTATGTCTGTGTCTATCCTTCTGTGTTTTTTTCACGTCGGCCTGTATCCTCCTCTCCCTCTATTGTCTCCTTTTCCCACTGTCTCTGTCATTCCTTGGTCCCGTGTGTCTGTCTCTGTCTTCCTCTCTTTGGGCCTACCTATCTCTTGGTGTGTCTGTATCTGTTACCACCAGCCAGCCTGTCTCTAACACCTTGTTTTCGTTTCTGGCCATCTCTCCCTGTTTGGTGGTACCTCTGCCTCTCTGGGCAGGGTTGGATGACATGGAGTCCCTTTCTCATGGGTCTGTGTTTAGGCACTTGATCATGCCTTTGGCAGACACATCTGGGACCTGTTTTGGCGGGGAGAGGAGCAGTTGAACCCTGAGAGTCTCCCGGGGTCTTGTAGAAGCCGAGGGCTCTGTTAAGTAAGTGGAGTCCTAGAAGCAACTGTGACTTTCAGAACAGCCAGCTTTCTTACCAGCTACCAGTCATGTGACTTTGGGCAAGGCGCTTTTGTTCTCCGAGCCTCAGTTTTCTCATCTGCCAAAACTGTGTGTTAAGTCCTCAGCATGGTATCTGGCTCATCAAGGACCCCGAGCAAGTGTTAGCCCTTCCTATTATTATTGGGAAAGGCACTGTGCTGGTGGGAGAGAGATCTGCAGAGGCAAACTGGTATAGCAGAAGGGCTTTGGAGCTAGATCTGCACTCATATCTATGCTCTGGAACGGATCAGCTGTGTGGTCTTGGGCAAGTCAACCTCCCCGAATCTCAGTTTTTTCAGCTGTCAAATGGGAATAATAGTAGAACCTACCTCACGGAGAAGTCATGAAGATTAAATGAGGTCATGCATATAAAGTGCCTAACAGTTCCTGACACGTAACAGATGCTCAATAAATCGTAGTGGTGATGAGGAGAAAACAGTATGATGGTGGGTGTTTATGCCCTCCTGGGGGCCATGGGTCTCTGTATGAGTATGCATGGGAGAATGTGTGTGACATGGAGGTGCTTGTGTCTGTGAACTGGTTGTGTGGGGATTTTGGATTGTCTTTGGGTGTGTATCTATGTGTGGTGTCAGGCCACTGGCTTCTGGCCTACTTTTGTCCCTGTGGTTCAGAACCTAAGGTCTGCAAAGGGTGCTGCAGGGAGTCTGGACCACTCCCAACTTTTTCTCTTCTAGACACTTACCTGCTGCCTGCCTCAGTCTCTCCTTCTCACAGTGGGGTTGTGAGTGTGAAGTGAGCTCTGAGTTGGACTAAGGTCTCCTCTGTAGCCTCTGATTTGTGCCCTTTGCCCTTCTAGAATCCAGCCTTGTCACATCATCCCGCCCCCTTGGTTTTGGAAGTCTCAGGAAGAGTTTGGTCTGGAGGAGGAGGACGTTGATGTGCTCCGTGTGCGGCCAGCGGTGAAGAGGTATGTGCTGGGGACCCAGGGGAGGCGGGTCAGTTTCAGGGCATCTGGCAGGTGCATTGGGGCTGTAGGTCTGGGGATGTGAGTGAAGGAGGGCCTGAGATCTCTTCCTGCTCTCCCCTCCTCCTTCCTCCTGAGGCTTTTCATGACAGGCCAGTAAAGGGGAAGAGACTTACCCACAGTCACACAGGCAAGGGCAAAGCCAGGTCAGAAAATTGGGTTCTGCACTGAGGGAGCTGAATCTGGATGTGGGAGTATGTTTCGTCTCATTGTCAGGCTCCCTCTCTGCCCCCAAAGCATCTCTCTGGCTTGACAACAGGGAGCAGCTGGGCTTGGAGGAGGCAGGATAGAGGGTCAGAAAGCCCAGAATCTTCTGAGGCCAGCCTCGGAGGCTGGGCCTGACTCTCCCCGCCTTTCATTCCGGCCAGGCAAGGCCCCCGGATTGGCAGCCCCCAGGGTGGGGGTGTCCATGGGATCGAGGCGCGCTGGAGCGGAACGGAAGGGCCTATTGTCCGAAACCCGCCAGAGGCCCACAAAGGCCGGCCAGGCTTTTCATCTCAGCTCCCAAACAGACTGGCCATTTTCCTGGCCTGGGAGTTGGGGGGGGTGGGGTGGGTTGCTGACCCTTCAGAACTAGGAATGGGGTGTTGTTGAGGGTGCGGGGGGGTATCCAGGCTGACAACATGGCCATAAAAGGGACAAAATGGAGCTGGGGTTCTGAAGAGGAGGAAGGGAGGCTCCAGAAGGCTGGAGAGAGTTAAGCTTCTGTCTCACTGTTCCCAGAAGACCTAGGGACTTGGAGTGGGGTATCTGACAGAAGTTCAGATTTACCCAGTATTAGGGAGCACACCTGGAAGGAGTGTGATGGCCGGTTGGGAAAGTGAGCTGCTCAGCTGTGAGGGCCATCATCCTCCCTCCGATTGGGGACATCTTAGGGAGTTGGAACTGGGACCAGAGAAGAGAAGGCTAGTGGTCAGGCAAGAGAATGGGCTCCCTGCAGCAGGAGGGACTGAGGCCAGACAGCAGGAAGGACTTTCTGCCAATGAACAGTAGCTCAGATGCCCTGACCCTGTCCCTGGGGATCCCAGAGGATCACAGAGAGCAGGGGAGCTGGAGAATACCCCTGGGGGCTAGGGCTGAGGCAGCTTCTGTGGGGGCAGACGAGGAGGCTGAGAGGGAGGACTTGGCAGTTCCGTCCACCCTCCCGCAGCAGCACCTCCAGCACCACTTTAAAGACAGCTTTTTAATTTAACAAAGTGGATGAAAAACTGTTTTTGGAAATAAAAGATATCTGCTGTCTCCCAGGCTAGCACTCAGCCCTTGCAGAGAACCTGTCTCTGGGTTTCTTCCTGCTGTCGGTGACTCCTTTCCTCTCTCTCTGTCTGTCTCTTTTGTTAGTTTGTTTGTTTCTACTCTTCAGCCCCCCCAGCTTCCCCTCGGCCTCACCATCACCCCCCCACCCCCCGGCCCCATTCAGCCTCCGTGGGAGTGTCATCCGCAGCCTCTTATTTCCGTGTCTCAGTATCTCCTTCTGTCTCTCCGCTCCCAGTCTCTCTCTTCCGGGGCTTGTCTCTCTCTCCTGATTCATCTCTGTCTCCCAGCCTGTCTCAATCTCTGTCTCCCTTCCCCCCCTCCTTTCTCCCCCAACCCCTGCTCTAAATGGGTCTATTTAAAACACCCGACGCTGCCAAGTCAGAAAAGCGTCTCCTGATAAAGCACATTAGGCGGAGGGAGGGAGGAGGAGGGAGGAGGGAAGAGGGAGCGGCGGGCAGATGGATTGATCCAAGCCGGTAACCCCATTAATCAGGCATTGTGGATCCCCCTCCCTCCCCCAGCTTCATCCCCTTCAGAGCTAAAAGCCGCTTAAATATTTATCACCCCTCCCCCATGGGGGCGAGGGGAGGGGTGTGTGGCCCTCGGCGTGAGTGTCCCCAGCCGCCTGGTCTCCCCCCATGTGCGTGTACACATGTGTGCATGTGCTTGTGCGTGCACACCTGACGGGCCCAGGGCCCAACTGTCGTCTTGCCCTCCCACCACTTGAGTGACCTGCTCCCCTGAGCAGCCTCTGGGGACCTTGGGGTTCTGGCCTGGCTCCTGCCCCTCCTGAAGAGTTGGGCATGCAGAGTAGAGACCCTGGGCTCCGTTGGGGGTCCTTATGCCCCCCAAAGTGCAGGACTGGGAGGCATTGCACTGTCATTCTCAGGAGGCAGGAAGGGGAGCTTCGGTTCAATGTCCAGATTCCCCCAAATTCCCAGTGCAAGAAGTCACCTGGGGAATAGAGTTGGGGACTCCACGTTTCTAGAGTGCACGAAGGTCCCTTGCAAGGCTGGTGGAGGTTCCCCCTTTATTCTCACACGGCAGAAATACGACCTGGGGGTGGGATGGGGGCTTCCCATTACCCTCAGACATGCGGGAGGGCAACCTGGGCCTGGAGGGGGTCCGCATCAGCCCCAGAGAATAGAAAGGTGGCCGCTCTCTGGGGGTGATGTGGGTTGGAGCCCCCATGGCAGCAGAGGTCAGCCTTGAATGAGACGGGCAGGGGTTTGTCCCAGTTGGCCCGAGACAACTTGGCCCTGGGCGGGGGAAGGGAGGCCGCGGCCGGCCCTGGGTGTGAGGAGGGGCCCCGGCCCGGAGCCGGGAGGGTCCCTTCCCCCTCCCCTCCCCCTGCATCGAGTGCCACATCTCCTCCTGACTCAGACAATTAGATTCAAAGGATGACCTCACTGCCTGCCGTCCCTCACTCGCTCCCTCCGCTAGCTCGGCTCGCTCGCTCGCCGCGCGCTCCTTCCTCCCCTCCTCCCGGCCCGCTCGCCGCCTCGCCCGCCCGCCCGCCCGCCGGGACTCTCGGGGGTGGGGGTAGGCGGGGGGGGGGGACACGCCTGCTCCCCGGGCCGCCCGGGCCCCAGCCCCGAACCCCAGGGGCCCGATGACCGCGGGCGGCCGGGCGCACCCGCGGAGCGCCGGAGGCACCGACTGGGCGCCTGCACGGGGACCCAGGTCAGTGGCCGCGCAGCCGCAGGGCCGGAGAACTTGTCACCCCCGCTCCCGCGGCAGAGACGCCCCCGCCCGCGCCGCCCGCCAGCCCGCCTCGCCGCTTCCCGCTCCTTTCTCGGCCCCCGCCCCCCGCGGCTGCTCGGCCCTCCCTCTGCCAAGCTGTCTCTCTTCTCTTCTCTTTCTCCCCCCCCAGCCCCCCTCCTCTGCAGCCGGTGGGAGGGGCTGGGACTTCCTGAGGTCCCAGGGATGGGGCCGGGGCCCAGTGGCTGCAACTGGACCAGGCCTCTGAGCGAGGAGGGGGCTCTGGCTGTGTGCATTGGCCTGGGGGAGGGGACCAGCACCTGGGTGGGAAGGGGGCTACTGAGAGAGAGGCCCAGGGTGTGGGGGACATCTAGACAGAGGGCATGAGCTCCTGATAGCTTTCTTTTCTCCCATCCTGTGGGCCTCTCGCCTGGCTTCATTTGTCCCCACCTCCTAGCTAACTTCAGTCCCCGCGGCCTGGCTTCATTTGGCCCCCACAGCCTACGTTCTTTTGGGCCCTGTCGCCTAGTTTCCGCAGACCTTGCTGCCTGATTTCTTTTGTGCCCACGGCCTGCTTTTCCTAAGTCCCCATCACCTGGCTTTATGGGGTCGCCCTGCCTGGTTCCCTTAGGTTCTGCTGCCCGGTGTTTGCTCCCCCGCCTGGCTTCCATGGAGCCCTCTCAGACTCACTTTAGGATGGGGCATCAGGGCTCAAGCTACACCTGGAGTGGCAAGTGGTGAGGATGTCAACAGCATTGCCAATTGTTCTCCAGTTGGGGCCCTGCCGGCACAGCCTGGATTCCTTTCTGCCTGGACAGCGACACAGCGTCCTCTCTTGTGATGGGAGGTGGGGCTGCAGGGTCCAAGGACACTTTAGGATTCTTGTCCTCAGTGGTTTGTCAGAGGAGCACTGGCTTGGCCAGTGCTGTCCCCATCTCTCTTTGGGGTCTGACAGTGATGACAGGGCTTTGGCAGGGGCTGGGGGTTGAGGTCGAGGCCTCATCTCCTTCCCCTTGCCTCCCTTCCTGCAGCCAGGCCTGACATTCAGGTGCCCTATAGACAGTTGTAGGCACAGAGAGGTTTTGAAGAGGCCTGGGGTCACTCAGCAGGTGGCTAGGCTGAGAGCTGCTGCTTCTCCTCATCCTGGAGAAGAGGGGGTGAGGAGGTGAGGCAGGAGGGCCCTGGGGGCAGGCTGGTTTCTGGGGTTTGCTGGCTCCTGCTGCCACCAGTGCCATCATCTCTTCACCCGGGGGCTCCCTCACCCCTCTGCTCTGGCCAGGATCTCCCCTCATTCCCAAATACTGGCAAAAGCAGGGTTAGGAGAGGAAGGAGCCGAGTAGGAATAATCTGTTTCCTCGATTTTCAGGAACTTTCCCTTCCTGCTTTAGGCCACCCTGAGCTTTATCCTGTCTTCCCCCAGGCACAGGCCAGGCAACCCAAGGTCCCAGCATGGAGTGTGTATCTATTTCCCACTGCCGAGTGTAGGGGTGTGAGGGCTGAGGGTGCCGGGGGGTGGGGGGCGCGCTCTGCGTTTCTGGAGGTGCTCTGTTATCTGTGTGGAAGGGTGAGTGTTCTGAGTGTGTGCTGGTATCCATATGTGAGACCAGGACTGTTTTGATTGAGTGCGTGTGAGAGAGTCTGTTGTGTGTGACTGTGACTGTGATTCGTGTGTGCGCGCATACCAGCATGTGCGAGGCTGTGGCAGCGGGTGTCCACGTGGGAGGCCGTGACGAGTGGCTGTGATGGGAGACTCCAAGTGCCTGTGTCAGTGAGAGGCTGCCTGGGTGTGTCTGTGAAGCTCTGGCTGTGTGTGGTGGAGGTGGGGGACTTTGGGAGGCTCTGCCAGTGGTAGTGAGAGCCCGAGTGTGCGTCCCATCTTGGGGTGAAGTGAGCACTGGGTGTCACGCACCCCTGAATCGCGGGTGTGTGTGTGAGCATGTGTGCGCGCATACTCATGCCTGTGTTTACCCATCAGGAACAGATTGCTCTGGCTTCCCCACTGTGCGGAGGGGAGGAAGGGGGAGGAAGGACGGCTTGCTTTTGCCCAGCAGACCAGAAGCTTCCTCAGAAGTAGTGTGTGCAGTGTGCGTGCATGTTGGGGGGGCAGGGAGAGCAGCGCACGTGAAGACAGTTGACATTTCTGTTCCCCTGCTCACCTCTGGCTCTGTCGGAAAGACCATCTTCAGTTCTTTTCGTTACACATCAATGCTTCACATGCACTGCCCACCCCCACCCCCCCTTTGTGTGTGTGTGTGTTCGTGTGCGCACGTGTGCACGCGCGCACGTGTACACACAAGCTTGCAAAGCATCAACCTCTGTGTCTATATTCGAGGGTGTGTCTGCACCATAGCAGTGATGGGGCCAGGGGTGGGGTGTAGTGGGAGATGCTGAGGCAAATAGGTCTTTGTCCCAGCCCCCAAGTCTGGAAAGCTATTCTGTCCATCCTTCTGTCTCCATGGAGGGCTCAGCAGCCTCCTTCCTGCCCCTGCCTCATCTGCTGCGAGCCCACTCCCCTGTTGGCGGAGGGAGGTCTCAGTCAACCCTGTTGCTCTGCCCATCCCCTGCCTTTCATGGAGTTCTTCCAGCTGTCTAACCTCCTGCTGCAGCATCTGTCCCTCCAAGAAGGCCAGCCCCCAAGCCCCCACTCCCCCTAGACTTAACCCGACTGGTGTGTGGGCCTTTTCTGGATAGAGGGATCCTCCTGATTCTTCTAGAAGCCACAAGGGATTCTGGACTGGGGTTACGGGATGAGGGATTTGGAGCTTGCACCTCAGGTGCTGTGAAGCTATCCAGAGCCCATGTGCCCAAAGGGAGGATATGAACTTATCTGCCCCTTCCTGCTTCCCATTTGAGAGGCAGGGGGCTGGATCAGATGACTTTTGAGGGAGAAAGCCCAGACCTTTTGCACCGAGAGGGCTGCTTAAGTCCAGGCCTGCATATGTGAGCATATACAAGCCGGTGCCCAGGTCATCAGGCAGCATGCAGGGCCCCGAGTGGGGCTCCACATGTGCGCACGGCTGGTGGGATTCAGACACCCATCTCCCCAGGACACCTCCCAGCTGCCCAGCCAGGCCCGTCATATGGGAGGCCCGCAACACGCCCGCACACACGTGCAGCAGGGCACGCACATGCTGATCTCAGGGTCCCCACGGTGCAAGAGGCTGGGGGGTGGGGGGTTTGAGCGCTCAGAGTCCGGGCTGCTGCCAAAATCCATCGGAATCTTGTCCCCCCCCCAGGCCCCCATCTCCGGCTGTGGAGGTCACAACAGCAGGTGCGGATACCCCCCCCAACTCACTCACATTGGGCCGCCTCCTTTTCCACAGCCTCAGCCAGAGGCTGGAGCTGGGGGACCGCTCCCCCTGCCTCCCTCCTGGCCCCCCTCCTGCTGGTGCTCAGCTTCTCCTGCCCCCTTCTGCGGGGGAGGGGGGGCATATGTTTGGGTGGGGTCCTTTCCCCTGAGCATGGGGGCTTGCTCCTGGAGCGGGTGGGGATGGGTAGCCCAGGAGGAGATACGGCTTGAGTCCTAAACCCAGGCATGGCTTCTGGGTCCTGTGCCACTTAGGGTGGGGGCACTGAGAGCTGAGAGGAGGGCCAGGTCTGGATTCAGAGAGAAAGGAGGAAGAGACAGGGGGAGACACCGTGGGGAGTAGGAGGCTGCCCCGTGGCCAGCCGGCCCCAGCCCAGGAGCTGGCCCCTGACCCAGGCCCGCCCCCTCCCCCATGGGGGGCCTGCTGGGCCAGCTGCCAGGGGCCAGGCCTCCATCCTTGGCCTCCGCCCCACCCCCAGCCTCTGGACCGCTCAGGCCTCTGCCCCCCCCACCGCCCACGCTGTCCAGGCTGCCTAGGCCTGGTGGGATCTGGGGGCCTCCTGGCCTCAGCCCCTCCTCCCCATCCTGGAGCTTCCTGCCCGCCCAGACTGTCTCTCCCAGCCGCCCCCTCAGCCAGCACTGTTCCTCCCTGTCCACCATGTCCTTGTCCCTGTCTCTGCCCCTGCCCTGTCTTTCATTTTCCTTCTCTGTCTCCAAGTGTAGGTGTCTGTCTTCCCCCATCCTAATTCCTCTGCAGGTCTGAGGCCCCTAGAGTTTCCTAGGCCTTTGAATCAGCGGGTCGTCCTGCCCTGGGTTCTTGCCTCATTCCCAGGATGCATCTTCTAGGGCTGTGGTAGGGAGAGAAGAAGGGGATGAGGCCCCAACACAGAGTGCCTTTTCCCTTACCCTGGGGGATCCTGGAGTCTGGGGTTGCCAAGGGAGACTGGAAGCTATGGAGATGTCACCTTGGCCCCTGCTGTGGGCCAGATGCCCTCCCTCAGAGGGATGCTTCTGACCTCACCCCAGCCCCAGGCCGAGGGGGGTGGGGTCCAGGCCAGTGACCTTCATTGGATCTCAGTTTCTCGGAGGTACCACGTGGGGCCTCCCCATTCATTCATTGTCCAGGCCAGATTGAACCTACCTGACCCTCAACACACCCACACCAACCAGCACCCTGAAGCCCGAAGCTCAGAACACGCTATTGCACGTCGACACACACACAGTCAGAGCTGGGCCCCAGGCAGTGGTGCCCAGAACCCCCAGTCCCATCCTGGATGTGGCAGGGGTTCCCCAGGGTTGGGCTGAATAACTTAATGCGGGGGTGAATAGAGGCTTTCCCAGACTCACACTTCCCTTTCTTAGGTTTTGCCTTCAGCTGGGCAGGGGCTGAGGGTTGAGGTGCAGGGCACCTGAGCTCCTGCTGGGGCTGGCAAAAGGGGTCTTGGGCCCTGGATCCTAAGCCAGAAACTGGGTAGTTGAGGTCCTTGATCTGGAACACATCACTGTGTCAGTGTCCCTGCTGGCGACTGTCAGCCTCCGTGGTGTCAGCGTTACTGAGGGCTGGTGTTACTCTGCGTGACTGTCCATCTTACTGAGTCTGCCAACATCCCTGTGTCACTGTGGATGTCACTGTCATTGTTAGCCTATGTGACTGTCAGTCTCATTGCATCTTTGATTCTGAGGTTACTGTCATTGTGACTGTGTCAGTGTCAACAGGTTTCATTGCCTTGTTTGTTGATGTCATTGTGTGTGGCTGTCACTCACTGCATCATTGTCACTGTGGTGACTGTCATTATCCCTGTGTGTCATTGTCAACTGTGCAACTGTGTAATTTTCACTGGGTGGTGTTGTCAGTGTGTAATGTCTTTGTGTCATGGTGGAACAGTGACAGTAAGTTGGGGGCCCAGGGTTGTCTCTTGATGTGTCACATGTGTGTGTGTATGTGTGTGGCAACACTGTGGGGTTCTGTGTCAGGAGAGGTGCTGGGCTTCTGTTTACAAGGGATTTGGGCTGCTGGGCACTTGCTAGTGGGGTGCCCTCTGTTCCCTCCTCATTTCTGCGTCTGGGGCTGGCGGCCAGGCTGGGCCTCTGGAAGGGTCTGCAAGGAGCCTGGGCCAGTTTGCATAGCCCTCATCTGGGGCTTTATGGGATTTAGGCTCCAGATCTATCCCAGAGCCATGGGGTGTGGACTTGGAACGTTCCTGGGAAAGATGCTCTTTGCCCTGGGATGGGTGGCCTGAGGTGAGCCAGGGTAGGGCAGAGGTGTAGCTTGGATGCCTCTGGCCTCAGCTTCCCTACCAGGGAATGGGTCCAGCGGGGACTTGGAGGGAAGAGGGAAGTGAATTGGCCTGGGGCCCCCTGGACCTGCAGGTGGGATGGGATGGGGGTTTTGTCCGCCCTTATGCCCTGGGGGCTGGGCTCCTGGATTCATAGGCAGAAGCCCTCCCGCCCCCAGGAAGCCCTGCTCTTGTCTCAGATCAAGCAGCACTGCTGCACTGATGGCATCCTCTCCTCACACTGCAGGAGGTGGGTGGGCTTGGAGAGATGCTCTAGGTGGGCACAGAGACCCTGTTGGGGTCTCTGTCACTCTCTCTGGGTCTGTCTCTCCCTCTGTCCTTGAATCTCTGCCCATCTCCTATGCTCCCTGTCTCTCTTCCTGTGGCTCTTCTTCCATTTCTCCCTGTCTTGTTCTTTTCTTGTCCCTCAGGGTCTCTGCTCACTGCTTTCCCTCTCTCCTTGCCTCTCTGTTCCCCCTTCCCTGGGTCTCTCCCTTTTCTGGGTGTCCCCAACCGTGCAGCATCTGTCGTGGTACCCCATCCCCCCTCTCTGCAGCGCTTGCTTTCAGCAGCGCCCGTCTCCCATGGCTGCAGCCCCGTTGGCCCGGGGCCCGGCCCTTACAGTAACTCATCGGGCTGATGGAGGCGACTTTGATGAAGAAGCCTCCCCTCCCCCTGTGAGGACCCGAGAGTGTGTGTGTGTGTGTGTGTGTGTGTGTGTGTGTGTGTGTGTTTGCTTGTATGCCTTACACTCATGCCAGGCCATCTCCTCACCCACATGGCCCTCCCAACTGGGACCAGGAAGGAGCAGGGAGCAGAGGACCACCCTGTCCCTCTACTCCCATTCTGTGATCTAACCTCTGTCCACTCTGCCTGGTTCCTCTCCCATGTGGTGGGCAGTGGGCTGGCTCTGAGGAGACGGCATGGGTGGACGGCAGAGAGGGTCGGGGAGGGTCTGAGGGCGCCCTGCAGGGGTTGAGCTGGGGAACCACATAGGCCTCCAGCCTCCTATCTCCCTTTCTCCAGCCCCAGCTCTGAGTTTGGCACTGGTTCATCCTGGGTTCGTTTGCTCTGAGTTTAGCACTGGTTCATCCTGGGTTTGGTTGCTCTGAGTTTAGCAGTGGTTCATCCTGGGTTCGTTTGCTCTGAGTTTAACACTGGTTCATCCTGGGTTCGGTTGCTCTGAGTTTAGCAGTGGTTCATCCTGGGTTCGTTTGCTCTGAGTTTGGCACTGGTTCATCCTGGGTTCATTTGCTCTGAGTTTAGCACTGGTTCATTCTGGGTTCCTTTCTTCGCCCCACCACTTGCTGACTGTGACTTTGGCCATTGTCTTACCCTCCTAGGCCTGAGGAGTAGCTAAAGATGGGGGAGTGGCAGAGGGTCAGGAGCTAGGCCAGGTGGTAGCAAAGGCCTCAGGGGTCACAGATGTGGGAGGGGTAGCCGAGGCCAGTTGGGGCCTAGAGAGATGAGCTGTGCCAGGGAGGGGCAGCCAGAGCTCCTGCGGCTGTAGCTGGAGGAGCACCAGGTGCAGAGGGGAGGGCTCGCCTGGTGAGGGGCGAGTGTAGCAGTGGGTAGGCAGGAGCCCTTCCCATAAAGGAGGCCCTGGAAGTCAGATTTCTCTCCGGCTCCCCCACCCGCCACTCCAGGCTGACGGCCACACTCGTCTCCCCTGCTGTAGCTCTGTCTGCAGTGTCTCTGGCTGTTTGTCTGGCAGTGTGTCCGACTGTGTGCCTGCATGCCCCTGGCAGTGTTTTGAGTGGTATGGCTACTTCCTGACTGAGCATCTGACTGTGTCTCTGGCTCTCTCAGTGGCAGTTTTCCTGGGTGTATGCCTGTTTGTGTCTATCAGTTCCTCTGGTATTTCTCTGCCTGTGTGTCAGGCAGTTTCTCTGGCATGGTTTCTGACAGTGTCTCTGGCTCTCCGGCTCTGTTGCTGATGGTTTCTCTGCCTGTGCTGCTTACTCTTTCTCTGATATGTCTGCCTGCGTCTGGCCGAGTCTTTCACAGGGTTTCTTGCGGGCCCTTTGGCTGTGTGTTGGCCGTGTTTCTGGCCGGTTATCTGGTTTGTCTACCTGTTTCTCTGGCTTTGTCTGATCGTGCCCGACACAGTCTCTCCAGTCTGTGTGTGGGCTCTTTTCCTGGGGCTCTGTCTCTTGTTTTGGGCAGTGTCTCTGGCTAGTGTCTTTGCTGTGTGTCTGGCTGTACCTCTGGTAGTGGCCGTGGTTGAGTGTCTGGCAGTGTCCCTCTCTGGATCTCTGCTTCTGTCTTGCTGACAGTCCCCCTCTCTCCTCAGACTGGGGCAGGAGAATCAGGTTTGGAACCTTTCCTGCAGGAAATAGTTATTTCCCTGCCCTCAGGTATGGGCATGTGCTGGGGTGGAGTGGGGTGAGGGCAGCTGGACCCATCCCAGGAAGCAGGACAGCAGGTAGGGGGGCCACTGGATCCATCCTGGCTTCTGGGAACATGTCCTGAGTGTGCTTTGTGTTCCCACATGGGAGCGTGTAGACACTGATGCATATCTGCTGGGCTGGGGCTCCCAGGCTCCTGGGCTGAAGGACGGGCTGTGGTCCCTGACAGGGAAAACCCCTCATCCTTCTCATGATCCTTAGTGTCCACTAAAGCAAAAGCCACATCTGACCTGGTCACAATGTACCACTGCCCTGGTACCCTGCTGCTCTGTGAACTTCCCAGAGCCCAGTGGGGCAAGACTCACCCGGGGATGGGGGTGGGTGGGGGGAACATGGCAGGGGCAGATCCGAGGGGCTCTCTCCCCAGGAGCGTGGCAGGCGGCCTTTTCTTCAAGGCAATTTGGAGAAGTGTAGACCTCCAATCAAGTTAGAACATCACCCTTTCAGTTTGTGATGTTTATAGCTAATTAGCTAACCTTACCAGTGAAGTTATTTTTTTCCTAGAAAAATGGCCCTAGCATTACCAGTGATCTGTAACCCATCCTGCCTCCAGCGGCTGTAATGAACAACAAACCATTGTAGGTTGCCTTCTACCATCTTCGCAGACCTCTGCCTACAGATGCCAATAATGTTTTCTGTTGCTTGAAGAGGATCCTGAGCCCCATTAAGAAGGGCATTTGGGGGCTTCCCTGGTGGCGCAGTGGTTGAGAGTCCGCCTGCCGATGCAGGGGACGCGGGTTCATGCCCTGGTCCGGGAGGATCCCACATGCCGCGGAGTGGCTGGGCCCGTGAGCCATGGCCGCTGAGCCTGCGCGTCCGCAGCCTGTGCTCCGCAACGGGAGAGGCCACAGCAGTGAGAGGCCCGCATACAGCAAAAAAAAAAAAAAAAAAAGAAGAGCATTTGGGGTCAAGGTGCCCTGGCCCTGGGACTGGGGTTTCCCAGTCTTGCCTGAGAGGAGTGGGGGCTCCCCAGGAGGCTCCTGCCTCGGCTGATGCTGCCCCTTTCCCCGCCGCCCACTCTTTCCCAACAGATGGCTGTTCCTGTCCCGTGGGCCTGTTGTGCCGTGCTTGCTGCTGCCGCTGCCGTGGTCTACGCCCAGAGACACAGTCCACAGGGTGAGTGCTGGGTGGGGGAGCTCCCTGCTGACCCCCTCTGGGAACTGAGCGTGAACCCTCCCCAGCATAGCTGTACTCACCCACCCCAGAGCCACGTACTGCCGTAGGCTGGCATCGTCACACGTGAACATGAGTCATGTGACACTGATATACGGGGTGACCCACTGATGTCGTCCCGTAAACACAGTCCCCCAGTCACTCCTGGGCGGTCTCATGCTGATGGTATCTCTGGCTTGAGATGATCTGTCCCTCTGCCCACTAGCACTGATACAAGGTACAGGTGGGTGGGATGGGAGTTGGGGGCAGCTAGGGGTAGGGCCCTGTACGGTATCTGGTGAAATGGGGTCCCCTCGGATTTATGGGGGTGCAGTGGGAGGCACTGAGACAGTGGGTAAGAATATTTCTCCTATCCCAGAAGGAATACAGGGACAGAGGTGGTAGACTGAGAACAAGGTGTGGGGATGGGCAGGGTGACGAGTGGGAGAGGGCTGGCACATCGAGGAAGGGGCCCAGTCAGTGAGCTGGGTTGGCTGGAGGGGGCAGGGATCGCTCAGGCTGCGCCACTGGCAGCCTCCTGCCCTTCCCCTACCACCTGTCCAGTGAGTACTGAGTCCTCACACTCCACGGGGCAAGGAGCTGCACCCCTGCTGGGAAACTTTACCACTAGCCCTTCTGCGTCTGAGGCAGCACCTCAGACAGCCACGTCAGTACGAGGTCTGACCTCGAAACTCCTTGAACGAGGGAGGCTCCAAGTGTAGGGAGCTTCCCCCTTGGTTGTGTCCTGCCCCCCACCTCAGTTGGCTCAGGTAGAGGCAGAGAAGGTGGGGGCATCTCTGGGGCCCAGGCGCAGAGCAGACCCTAATGGCTGAGCTCCATGACCCTCAAGGCTGTGGGTTCAAGGAGAGCAGTAGGTCGAGGCTCCTGTGGCCTCTTCCTCATGAGCCCAGCACCGAGGCCCAGAGAGAGCCTGGCCTGCCCCAGGGCTGCTCCGCAGTGGGCAGGGACTGAAGGGACCACCAGGCCAGCCCATCGACCCCCACCTGCAGTCGGCCTGCCTGGGGCTTCTGTGCTGACCAGACCAGCCTAGGCCCGCCAGCGGTCTTTCCCGTTGGCCTCGCCCCTGCCCTGTGTGTGGGCGTAGGCAGCATCTCTGAGAGTGTGAGACTGTCCTTGTGCGTTAGACTGTGTTCTTGTGTGAGCGAGACTGTCCCTGTTTGGGTGTGTTTCTCTGTGTAGTTATATCCTTGTGGGCTGTGCCCTGTGTGTGACATAGTTGATGTGTGACCGTGGCCTTTGTGGGGTTGTGTCCTTGTGGTTTAGACTGTACCCCATGTGTGATAGTTTGTTAGTTTCTCTTTGTTTCTGTCTCTTCGTGTGTTCGTGTCCCTGTTAAACTGTCTCTCTGTGTGTGAGACCATGTCCCCATGTGACAGTGCCCTTCCTGTGCATGCACGTGACCTTTTATCAGGTGTTACCGTCCCTGAAGTGGGACAGTGTCCCTGCGTAGCTGTGACCTTGTGGATGGTTGTCTTGGGTGTGCTTTTTCTTCTTTGTGGTGACTGTCTTCATCCTGTGTGTGGTGATGTGAAGTTGCTTAGGACGCCTGGGGGGACTGTTTCCGGCGTGTGGTCCCCATGTGAGCCCATGTGCACAGGTGTGAGGGAGCTGTCAGCTCTATCCCTGTGTGTTTTCGATGTCCATGACCTCATCCTGTCTCTGTCTCTTATCCTGGCTTCTAACAACCTTTTCACAGCTGATTCCTTTGGAGCATTTGTCACCGCGTCAGGGCCAAGAACCCCATCCTCCCCCTGCTGCTTGATTTAATTTCTGAAATGGACAGCACATCAGTAGGGGCACCCACGGGGTGGGAGGAAAGCTGTCCAGAGACAAAGGATTAAATCACTGCCATCTTTGGAGCTGTTGCATGGCTGTGTGTATTGTAGCAGTTGTGGCACTGTGTGATTGTCATGTCACATTACCCCCTCTGCCTCTGCGTTGTGGCCTGTAGTTGTCATCTGTCATTGTGTTGTCATTTTTTCATTCCAGCCCTGCCCTTACATGGTTGGTTTGTCACTGTTGTCAGGTTGTGTTTCCGTTTCCTTTGTGAGGCAGACAGGGTTCCCCACGTGTTACCCCACTGCCATTGCATTCGTTGTGCTGTTGGGTTGGTTTCCTCATCTTGCGGCTTGTACCTGCCCCCCAGTATTAAAGGCCCATACTGGGGCCGTGTTAGTTCTGAGCTGCTGTTGGTCAGTGTCGATGTGTTGCTGCTGGGACCGTGTTGGCCACGCCCCCTCCACAGCGGTCAGCCGCTGGATGCAGTCTCTCTGCTGGGGCGGGGGTGGGGGGGGCGGGCGGTGTGTGTGCAGAGAGAGGGGCTTGGCGTGATTCCTGGAAGCTCCAGGTTTTTGGGAGGGAGGCTGGAGGGGGGCTCCGTGGCTAGGGCTGGTGGACTGGGGGGGCTCTATGGCTTGAGCCGTGGACACTGGGCCTCTGGTCAGAGGGAGGCCCCCAGTCAGTCTCTGGTCCAGCCTCACAGCTGTGGCCTCCAAGGCCCCCCGGCCACCACCCTTCCGCCTGTTCATCCTCTGTTCGGCTGGTCCAGGCCCCACAGACGAGTGGTCAGGTCTGGCTGGGTTTCCTGCTTCCCTCTCCTTTGACAGGGACAGAGAGGCTCAGAGAGGGGTGAGACAGAGACAGGCAGCGGGGGAGAGAGCTGGAGATACAGAGAGATCCCCGGCCCAGGGAGGGTGACCGAGGCAGCAAACAGGGACAGATGTTTCAGCACAGAGAAAAGCAGAACTGGGGAGGGGTCTATAAAGGAGGGAAGGGGGCGGCGGCATGGGGCCGGGGGCGGGGTGGGGTGGGGTATCCCTACCCCCTGCAGTCCTGGTGGTGTTAACAAGTCTAATTAAGAGGCCACTGGCCCAACTTAATTGGCTCGTTAACAGGAATTGCCTCTGAAAATCCCCCAGCTAGGCAGGGTGGCTCTCTGGAGGGGAAATGTGAAGGAGTGTTAACAAGGCATAGCTGCCACCACCACCCCGCCCCCTCCCCCTCGCTCTGCCCCGCCCACCCTCACTCCACAGATCTGGCTGGGACCAGGGAAGCATCTGTCCTTCCAGGCCTGGGGGGCAGGATGAGGAGGGTAGGTTCGCATCTCCTGGTGCCCGCTTCTCTGGGGCTGTCTGTAGAACCGGTGCCTTAGACTTCCTCTGTCCCACTCGCCCCCCCCACCTAGCGCTGCCTCTCGACAGGTGCTCCCTCCGGCCCTTCCACTCCAGTCTCCTGGGCTCTGTCCATCACGCCTGGGTTGCCGAGGCCGGGGCTGGGGTTTGCTTTTGCCTCTGACAGGCCCCTCCTGGGGGCAAGAGAGGAATGGTCAGAGAGCTCCCTCAGTCCCAGCACTCCCCGACCCACACCCTGAGCAGTTCCTGCCTCATGATGATGTTGACAGCTGCTAGGAGTTCCCTAGGGCTCCTGTCCAGGACCCTGCCCATTCTCCCTTCTCCTGCTGCTGCCCCAGCCCTGTGTGGTTGGGAGCGGGGGACTTGTCAGGGACTCAGAGTCAGGGAGAGGGAGAGAGGCAGGACAGAAAGACGAGGATGGGGAAGATGAAGAGATGGGAAGAGACAGAGGGAGGAGTTCAGGAGAGGGGCCCCTCAGCCCCAGCTTGCCTGGGTAGCAGATGTCAGTGACTGGAGCTGGGCCTGTTGGTGGCAAGACGTTGGGGTCATGGGGGTCAGGAAAACTTTTAAAAGGACCTGGGGACTGGAGGTGAACTGGGTCTTCTCTCCCAGCATGCTACACAAACTCTCTACACATACACACACACACACAGTCCCCAGACGTGCACACACACGTACGAATTTGGAGGCACTCACATGCCTGTACCCTTGTACGGCCGCACAGGAATTTTGCATACCCCTCATCTCCCCAGGACACTCACACCGTGAGACTCATAGCGTCTCGGCCTGGACTCCTCACTTTTGCACATTCACGGGCTCTCATCCGTGCACGTTTGCCTGGGGGTCCTGGGCGGGGCTGTGACCTGTGGCTTTTGCCTTGTGCCCTCCCCGGCCCCCACAGAGACACCCCACGTGCAGTACGAACGCCTGGGCTCAGACGTGACTCTGCCGTGTGGGACGGCGAACTGGGATGCAGCTGTGACGTGGCGGGTGAATGGGACAGACCTGGCCCCTGACCTGCTCAACGGCTCTCAGCTCGTGCTCCGTGGCCTGGAACTGGGCCACAGCGGCCTCTACGCCTGCTTCCACCGCGACTCCTGGCACCTGCGCCACCAAGTCCTCCTAAATGTGGGCTGTAAGTGTTACTCCCAGCACCCCTCATTTGACCTCCCACTTCACTCAAGGGCGTTGTCCACGAGGCCCAGACCCTTGGCCCGGTTCAAAGCCCCTTCCTGGTGGTAGTGGTGGAGGCCCTGACCCTTGCCCTCTGATCCTATTTGAGCCTGCTCTTCTGACCTCTGAGCCCAGTCTCACCCCGAGTGCGGACCCCTGGCATTTTGCACTTGTATCCACCCCCACTGGAGATCTTTGAGATCCTAAAATCCTGTTCCCTATGACAAGATGGGCACAGGAGGGCTGGCAGGCATGGCCCACCTGGGGCCTGGTGGGGAAGAATCCTAGAGTCACAGCTCCGAGCTGGAGTGGCCTCACTCCACTGTGTCCTCTCACAGGGTCTGGCCCTGAGGACCTTAGGGAAGAAAATGGGGTATACGGTTATGCAGGTAGAGGTGTGGCACTCTGGGAAGCTCCAGGGAAGAAGGAGGGCTTCCTGGAGTGTGAAGCACATGGAGACTTGGAAGATTTGGAAGAAACACTGAAAAAGTTCTTTCTGGCAGAGAGCTGAGTGTGACCATAGGTTTCAGAGGCTGGGAGGGCATGAAAAGGCCACTTGGGTTGGTATAAATGGCAGAAGGTTGCTGAAGGAGGGGACGGGGCAGATCATGATCCTAGAAGCTGGGGAGTGACACGATCAGAGTCATGTTAAAAGGTCCCTCTCTCTGTGCTGAGGGGAGGCAGGTGGATGGGCAAAGGCAGGGCCAGGAAGGAGGCTGTTGCTGGGATGCGGGAGAGATGAGGGGGACCTAGGACCGGGGCATAGAGTTGGGGAAGTTGAGAGGGGGTGATTGGACCTCCAGGAGTTGGTGATGGATTGGAGGTAGGGAGGACAGGAGAATAGAAAGGGGGAGGAGTCAAGACAGCTGGTGGTACCAGTCGCTGCAACAGAGACAAGGTGGAAGGGTCAGCTGGAGGAGGAGATGGCGTGTTCCGTTTACACGGTGTCTCAGTTTTGGTTTCCCTAGAATCAGGTGAGAGTTTGCATACAGGTGGTCTATTTGGCAGGTGACAGAAACATCACAAGGGAATGGGAAAGTGATAGAAAAGGAAGTTAAGCTAGCCATTAAAGGGGGAGTTATCTAGCCACTGCTTCTGGGCAACTGGCGCTTAACCCGCTGGGGGAGCCCTGGGAGCCGAGGCAGAATGTGTGCCTCAGAGTTCTCCTGCCTGGGGAGTGCGGGGCCTCAGATGCTTATACACTAAGGGGTCAGGGTGGGGCTGCTTTAATTCCCCAGCACTTTTGGCCTGATGCCCTGACAGGCAATGCAGGTTTTGGTGGCCAAAGAAAGCTCTGAGGCAAATAACTGCAGAAGCGGTCAGCGGGTACGGGTGAGGGATCTGCGGCACCACCATCTGCTGTAGACATGTTGGGTTGTGGTCCCCGGGGGACAGCCGGGAGTTGATGGCTGGTAGCCAGTGAATCTAAGGGTCTGGGACTCGGGGAGAGAGGCCTGTGCTGGAGATGGGAATTTGGGGGGGGGTTGTCAGCATTAACTCTCTGGGAGGGGGTGAGATGGCCAAGGGTGAGATTGTGGGGTAAGGAGAGAAGAGGACCCAGAACCCAGCCCTGAAGACCATCACTGTAAAAGGGGTTGATGGAAGAAACGAGCCACAAAAAGAGATGAAAGATCACAAGGAGCCAGCAGGAAGGTAGAAGGAAGAGCAGGTGAGTGTGATTCCGAGGAGGCATTTGCAGAATCGGGACAGTGAGGTTATCAGTGTTGCTGGCGGTCGTCTGGGCAGGCCTCTGGAGCTCAGCCAGGGGCACCAACTGACAGAGTAAATACTCTGAAAATAGTTTCTTTTCTTCTTGAGCCAAGGATTCAAGCTTCTCCGGCCTCATCCCACTTGGGTGATGCACCCCACTGTCTGAAGATGGTTTCTTTACTCCTGGGAGATACTGAGGGGAGGAGATGCTTGAGGGACCTGGGAGCAGGCCCTTTCCCCACTATCAGGAGACTGGTGTGGACAACCGTGGGAAATGTTAGGCTGAAGTGTTGCTTGGGGTCCGCCACAACACTGACCCGTCAGTGGGGCTAGAGGAGAGGTACACGTATGTTTTGGTAGGGATGTTCCTTTCCCCACAGAAAAGCTTTTTTATGTGTTTAAACTGGAGAGATGGCAGCATCACGAAACGCCTTAGTTGCAAACCGAGGGTGGAGTGACCCCTGTCGGCCAGCTTGAGATATGCAGGATCAGCCCACCAGAGTCCTCCCTGGCCCACCACAGGGTGTGTTAGAAGTGGACCACGCAGCCTAGCCCTGGGCCCTTACATGGGGAAAAGGCCATATATTGAGTGGCATGCAAGGAGTATGAGGCCAACTTGGTACAAGTCACCCATACCCTTGTCTTCTCAGTTCGAGTCCCAGAAGTCCTCAGGATGGACAAGGCTGGATGTGATGGCTGGGCCTTGGTGGCTCTGGGCCCCCATTCCTGATGACTCGATTTTCTTTGAGAGGTCATTGGAAGGGGATTGGGTCTAGATGTAATGCCTGCAGCCATACCCACAGTTGCCCTTTGTGACCAGAGCCCAGACCTTTTTTTTTTATAAGTTTTTAAATTAATTAATTTATTTATTTATTTATTTTTGGCTGTGTTGGGTCTTCGCAGCAAGCAGGGGCCACTCTTCATCACGGTGCACGGGCCTCTTACTATCGCGGCCTCTCTTAGTTGCGGAGCACAGGCTCCAGACGCACAGGCTCAGTAGTTGAGGCTCACGGGCCTAACTGCTCCACGGCATGTGGGATCTACCCAGACCAGGGCTTGAACCCATGTCCTTTGCATCGGCAGGCAGATTCTCAACCACTGCGCCACCAGGGAAGCCCCAGACCTTTTATATATAGTGCTGACCACTCCCCAGGCCCTGCCTGTCAGAGGAGAGCTGGCCATGAGTTGGCTGTAGCATTAGTTACAGATACTTATCTCTCATTGCCTTGTTTCCTTCTAAAGAGTTGGTCAGAGGAACAGGGGACATTAACCATGATTGTTTCAGTCACTTTATATTAGTAACAAGAGACTGGGTTTGGCAACACTCAATATCAAATTATCCTTCTCGCCAGTGCTCAGAGAACAGGACAGAGCTACCCCTGATTTGTGGGCCATTCAAACTAAAAATTATTCAGTATTTATCCTAAACATGTAAGATTTTCATGTCTCTATTTCCAAGGGAACCTGATCATAAAAATATTCCGTTGGAAGTCCCCTTAACCAGGCTGATCCCTGAACTGCTTCCTCCTGACCCACCTTCCTGCCCTCAGGCAGATGGTCACAACCAGCAAGGAGGCCCCTACCCGGGGTGATGAAAGGATCCCCCACATTAGGAAACAGGATCGCAAGGTTCCTTTTAGTAGCATCCTTTTGTTTCCTTAGACACTGCTAATTCCATGTCATTCTGATTTTAAGCTGAAATAAATCAGAGATTAAGTGACTAATTTTAAATAGACAGTTCTTTGTCCAGTTTTAAAATATTTGTATTTGATGGGTCAGGACAGGAACTCCCGAACCCCTGGTTCAGCATCGCTTCCTCCTCAGCTCTGTTTGGTGGGGAAGGAGAGAGCAGCCTGTGGTTGAAGAAGAAATTGGAGAGAAAAGACGGGTAGAAGGCGGGCATTTAGGAGTCCAGAAGTTGGGGTGCCTTGAGGGATGTCACGAGATAAGGTTAGCACAGGCCGTGGGCCTTGAATGCCAGGCAGGAGGAGGAGTGTGGGTGCGGCCCGGGCAGGGCTGGAGCTGCAAGGGTCACCCCACCCCGCCTGGCCTGATCTGGCCTGGCCAGGGGTGTGGGCAGCCTGCCCCTCCTCCTCTCTGAGCCGGCGGGCAGGTCTCGTGCATGCCGGGGGCTCCAGCCCAGGCGGGCTGGCGAGATGAGAGGAAAAACATGCGGTTTGGTGGGCTGGACATGGAAAAACAAGCCAGTTAGGAAAACAAACAAATCCTGGGCCAGCGGGGGTACACGCACGCATGCACACGCACACACAGCCCCGTGTGGGACTCAGGGACACCCTGCCACGGGCTGATGCTGTCACTTGGGCATCTCAGGAGCCCCCATGGGGGCAACTCAGGAAGTCTGGGCATCCAGGAGCATGCCTGTATGTGATATCATGACACGTATGCGTATGGGCTTTTGCTCACACACAGCCTCTAACACACTCTCACACGGTGTTCAGCTCATACGTGTGCACACACTTGGAATTCTGGGCACCTTCCCACACCCACCATTTGAAAAATGCATTCAGACCTAAGTTCCGTCTCATACGCAGGGTCTCAGGTTTGTAGTCCTGCTGTCACCGTTTCACACACAACAGCGCATTTACACGCATTTGCACGGAGGACCTCAGCCACACAGCCTCACACGTGTAGGCAATCCCTAAGTCACACAGCCTCACCCCGAGCCCCACACAAATGCAGTCACCCGGCCACGCACAGCCAATCGCAGTGACGCTGCTGCGGAGTCCCAGTTACACACAGGAAGCCTCTCGGAGTTACGCACACAGCCTCACAATGGCCGTCTCTTACAAACAGCTTCTCCCCTGACTTGCAGCGCGCTCCCAGCAGGCCTCCTCACTGCATACTGTCCCACAGCCTCACACTTGGTCTCTCTCAGCACCCCCACCTCCGCCCACCCGGCCGCTCAGCTGGGCTCCAGCTGCAGCAAGTCACTCCTTTTCTTCCTTTTCTTTGTTTTTCTTTCCTCCTTTTCCCTCTGAGAAACCTGGTCCCTGTCAGGAAACCCAAGCCCTTCCCTACTCAGGGCCCAGGGCCAGGCAAGAGTAGCCAGATGACAGACAAAGCCCTGCCTGCCCTCCCCCCCGCCCCCCATGACCTGCCCAGTCAGAGAGGGGAACTGGTTTTGGGGGGGATGTCTGAGGGGAGACGGGTCCGAGGGGAGAGAGGACGGTCAGAGGGAAATGGAGGAAACCAGCCAGTGGGGAGGCTGGGCGGGGGCGGGGGCCTGCGGGTCCAGTGCCATGGCCCGCTCTGCCCTCCGAAGAGTCCCAGGTGGCAGGGAGCTGACTCTGCAGGCTTCAGTCCCCCCCCCGCCCCCCGCCCAGTGCCCTTCTCCTTTGAAGCTGGGGGTAAGGGAGGGTGGTGGTAGGAGGGGGCAGTGGAGGCTTCTCAGCCAACCTTGGAATGTCCTTTCCTCCTGGGGTGGCTGCCAACTCCGGCCTGGCCCACAGGCCCCCACGAGGCGCTTCCTGTGTCCTTGCCCCCCCCCCACCATGCCTCTGTGTCCCTGGGCAGATAGGCACGGCGTACGTGAGGCGCGCAGAATGAACATGGAAGAGACACAAGATGGACGTGGGGCCAGGAAGGCTTCCCGGGGGAGGCAGGCGGCAGCGGGCAGAAAGCAGGCTGCCCCTCGTGCAGGCTCAGCTGGCCTCCAGCTCTCCCTTGCAGGCCAGGGGCTGGAGCCACCTCTGCCCACAGCGTAGCCCACGCCACCTGCCACATACAAGCTCCCCTCATGCCTCTCTGACGCCTTCATCTCTCCTGCTGCAAAGCCAGATTGGGCCCTGGGGGTTCGGCCCCAATACATACATACTTCACATATACTGGACGTGTACATGCAGTCACACACAGCCATTCACAATCCCGTGCACACTGGATGGAAGCCCACGGCTCCCCAAGTATCACCACGGCCACTCAGCAAGCGTGGACATGCACTCCCCCTCACCGTCCCTGGCTTATTGAGCTGCCCCCCTCCCATTTCCTGTCCACCTGTCAGGCAGAGGGCGGGGTGGGGGGGCACAGGAGGGAGGTGTCAGTGTCCCTGGAGCCGTGGACGGACATGCCTTGCCTGGGTCAGATCACAGAAGCTGCCTCCTTCCAGGAACCTGAGCCGGCTGTCCTCATGCCTTACCGAATGCCCGAGGGTGGGACAGCTGGTCTAAGTGCTCACAGCAGCAAAAAGAGTGGTAAGACAGCAGAGAGGACTTCCCAAGTATGTGTGTGTGGTCGTGTTGGTGGGTATCCCCGTCCTGGTGTTTAGTACCAGCTCTGGCTTGCTGTGTGACCACAGGTAGGTTCCCATCCCTCTCTGGCCCTCCGCGTTCCCCAGAGTAAAGGCAGGTGCTGACCACATAAAGGGCTGCTTTTTTCTTTTTTAAAATAAATTTATTTATTTATTTATATTTGGCTGTGTTGGGTCTTCGTTGATGCGCTCGGGCTTTCTCTAGTTGTGGCGAGTGGGGGCTACCCTTTGTTGCAGTGCACGGGCTTCTCACTGCAGTGGCTGCTCTTGTTGCGGAGCGCCGGCTCTAGGGTCATGGGCTTCAGTATTTGTGGCACACGGGCTCAGTAGTTGTGGCTCGCAGGTTCTAGAGTGCAGGCTCAGTTGTGGCGCACGGGCTTAGTTGCTCTGCTGCATGTGCGATCTTCCCGGACCAGGGCTCAAACCCATGTCCCCTGCATTGGCAGGTGGATTCTTAACCACTGCATCACCAAGGAAGTTTCCTAAAGGGCTTCCTTAGGGGTCTGTGATGGAGAAGCTGGGGGCTGGGGCTGGGGTGAGGTACACACCAAGGGAACAGCAGCTTCCTCTCTGCACACACATGCAGTCACACATAGACATGTGCTCTGAGAGCCACACACATAGACATTCCTACATACGTACCCACATTCCATCACACGTCACTCATTCACGTCACACACAGACACATATGTGACATGTATGCATATGAACAGCCGCCCAGTGCTGTCGTTCATGTGGAGCCACCAGGCCTGTCCTCGTGTTTCTCATTCTCTCCCGAGGGGAAGCCTGGGATGTCTCTTCTCCAGGGAGTGCACCCTGATCACCCCACCAACCAGAGGACCCGGTCAAGAACCCCCCTTGGCCTCTGTTGCACAATCTTCCTCTGGAAATGGACGCAGTGTGGCAGGAGATTTGGGGCTGGGGCCGATTCCCCCAGACATCACCTCCATCCTGTGATCGATGAGCTGAGGCCTGCAGCCCCCTGCTCCCCACGTTCCCGCCTCCATTGAGCAGGTGGGGGGGCTCTCTCCATACAGCCCTTGTTTTCCTTTAATTAAACATCTGGCTCTCTGTGGCCTGGGAAGCCTCAGACCCTCGCTGACAGCACTCTCCCCCCGCCATCTCTGGCATTGCTGATGGGTTGAAGGGGGAGAGCTGGGGTTCTGGGGCCCACCTGTCCCCACACTAACGCAGGGGACTGGGGGCTCCAAGAATGTCCTGACTGTGCTGTCCTCACCCCCAGTGCCGCCGCGGGAGCCCGTACTCAGCTGCCGCTCCAACACTTATCCCAAGGGCTTCTACTGCAGCTGGCATCTGCCCTCTCCCACCTACATCCCCAACACCTTCAATGTGACTGTGCTGTGAGTAGATGCACCTGTGACCTGGTTCCGACCCTGACCTCTGACCTCTCCCCCGGCCCCCCACCATGCCCTCAGTCCAGACCCTAGCCCAGCCTTGGGCTTGACCTTCCCCCAGCCTCTGCCCTACCCGACCTTGACGTTGGTAACGGTGCCTGGGCTTCATCCTTCCCCAGGCATGGCTCCAAGATTATGGTCTGTGAGAAGGACCCGGCCCTCAAGAACCGCTGCCACATCCGCTACATGCACCTGTTCTCCACCGTCAAGTACAAGGTCTCGATAAGTGTCAGCAACGCTCTGGGCCACAACACCACAGCTATCACCTTCGATGAGTTCACCATTGGTGCGTGGGGAGGGGGCGGGTCCCCGCTGCATGCTCCAGTGGGAGTAAGTGGATGTTTGCCAACGTGTATATGAGCATTGGTGGGGGTGTCCACATTGTGTGCCCAGGTATATGTGGAACGTATAATGTGTACACATGTGCGTGGCATGCATATACCCGTGAACATCTGAGTGGATGTCCTTCACCTGCCGGGGCCAAGAGACCTCTCCAGCGGCTCTTCCCATCGTCTCTCTGGCTCCCAGAGCATGCAGGAGGGGGAGGGGGGCAGGCTGGGCCAGACCCCTGTGCAGCTGCAGCCTCCACTCCCCCCCCTCCACGTTAATGGCTTCCTTACGGCCTGTGATGAACGAGGTGTCAGAACAGGAGACAGGACTGGGACAGATACCGCCCTCCCCCCACCCCCATCCCAGCCAGACCCTCTGCCCGCCCCTGCCCCATCCCAGCCAGACCCTGTGCCTCCGCCTGCCCCCACCCCAGCATGGCTGGATCCCCAGCCAGTCTCTTGCTATGTGAGCTGGGCCCTTAGATGCTCTCATCAGATTCTCAGCCCACTTCCAACCCAGATCTGCAACACCTGTGGAGTGTCTTTTACCTTTGACCCACAAAGCAGCTTCAAACCCAGCCTCTTCCAAGCTAGGCCGTGTCTCAGTTTGGAGCTGGAAAAGTTGAGGTGAAAAGCCAGGCTTGGGGCAGTGTATGATGCTGGTACAGGCTGGGGCGATCCAGGTGATGACGAGGGTAGTGGAAGGGCATGACATAGGCCTGGTAATTGGGGTGCTGGTCATCATGAGGATGGGGTTGATGATGGGATGAAATTTAGGATGTTGATAGCATGAGCTGGTGACAGTGACTGTAGTGACCGTCATTGGTGATGACAGGGATGTGAAAGGTGGAAGTAATGAGATGGTTGTTAATGGTGGTTGCCAAAATGGACAACAGAGAAGAGCGATGATTACTGATGTGCATTGGTTGACATGGTGGCTGGGGTTGACGAAACGGGGTTGTTCCAAGAGATCAGTGTGGTGCTGAAGCTGTGTTTCCTCAACAGTGAAGCCTGACCCTCCAGAAAACGTGGTAGCCCGGCCAGTGCCCAGCAACCCTCGCCGGCTAGAGGTGACATGGCAGACCCCCTCGACCTGGCCTGACCCCGAGTCCTTTCCTCTCAAGTTCTTTCTGCGCTATCGACCCCTCATCCTGGACCAGTGGCAGCATGTGAGTACCCTGCCCAGATCCCGAGAGCCTGAATCAGAGCCACACGGTGTGGGAGGCCCCTGTATCCCTGCTGCCGGCTGTTCCCATGTGAAGCCTGAGGGCAGTCAGAGAGGCTTTCCGGGGGAAAGAAGGGACCAGGTGGGCCTGGAAGGATGGATGGAGCTGAGGGAGGTGTCCTGATCTAAGGTCCTTAGGGGTTCCTGGTGACCCCCATTAGGGCAACAGGAACGCATCTGTCGTTGTGGCGCCGCATGGTAGTGGAGAGAAATGCTGGGAGGCAGATGGCAGGCAGTGTTTCCCTTTTCTTACCTCTGGCTTCAGCCCTGATCAGACATCTCCCTCTTACACTCTGGGCCAGGCTCTGAGCCTGTGCTGGACCCAAGGGGCACGATAGTCCCTGTCCTCAAGGACTCACAGATGGGCTCAAGGGGTCAGAATCAGGCAATAGAGTCAAGCTCAATCCAGGGTGTGAGCTCAGGCCGTGATTAGTGTCATGGCTCCCCAAAGTCAAGTCCACCTTAGAGGTCAGCTTAAAGTTATGGGTCAGAAGGTGGTCTGGACCGGGAACGAAGCAGTGGACAGGGGGCTGTGGTCTGGGATATTGATCAAGCTACGAGAGTGAGCTCTGGGGAGCAGCCAGGGGCTTGGGGCAGACTTGAGTTTCTCTCTCCTTGAGGGCCCTGGGCCCATAGGGCTGTGGGCTCTATGTGGCCCATAGGGCTGTGGGCTCTATGTGGCCCATAGGGCTGTGGGCTAGGTCTGGGGCTGGGAAGGTGCGCCCTGGGGCAACCCAGGCTGGCACCCAGGGTCAACCTGTGCCCCCACTGCATCCACCTGGTTCCAACCTCATCTCCTCCTGCGCCTCTCCCAGCTGGCCTTTAAAGCGCGTAATTCGATTCCAGGGCGCCTGTCCTGGTTGCAGGCCTGGCTCCCACAAAGGCTGCTTACATGCTCATATGTTCCCTGACAGAGTCCGGAGTCCCTCCCTCCTGGCCAGCTGCCCGCGACTAATGCATCGCTAATAACCAGGGTCTAGTTTCACAAGCCCCCCCCTCCTGCTAACTAGCTACAGGCAGCAGCCCTGCGCGTCGCAGTGCACACGCCTTGCAGTGGACCTGGCACACTGCCTACCACACACACACGGGAACATGCACGCACACACGTGGCCCCCAGCAGGAACCATGCTCCCTACGTGCGTGTGACTAACATGCCAAGGCGACCCACTGGCCTGCACCGTGGGCAGAGCTGACCCCAACGCTGAGGCGGGCAGAGCAAAATATGTGGGCTCTGTGGCAAGAACATGAGTGGCCTGTGGCACAAGTTATCCCTGCTCCATGTCACATTGGTATTGTGGTTGGCTAGATTTATGGCTCTTTTGAACTTGAGTTTTGCTCTGAACAGAATGGACTCTCCCTAGTCCTTAAGCTTGGAGAGAGGCAGGTGTATGATTGGGAGGGGCAGTGGAGGGGAGAGCAGAGAAAAACATCACTTGGATTTTCAGGAGGATGTGAGAGATACAGGTCAGGAATTACACAAGAATGGGCACCGTGAGGTCTGGCAGGGGCTGTCTCAGCATGGACAAGGGGGAGGTGAGTACTGGGACCCAGCATGGGTTCCCTGCATCTTCTGCTCTGGGCCTAACTCAGCAGGAAGGCTGGGAGGGCATGTTTGATGTCTGCTGCCACAGACTGGATGGAGGACTCCTAGGAAAGGCGGATGCCAGCAACTAGGGAATTCCTGACAGTTGTGGAGCCATTCTCTTAAGGGGGTGGATTAAGGGATCAGTGACAACCTAACAAGAAGGGCCCAGGCCTGGGAGATGTGGCTTCCAGGAGGGCACTGTGCTTCTAGGCTACATTCCTAGAGGTATGGTTGGTTGCCCACCGTAAGCCCACCAATGAGGTGGTAATTTGATCTGCTCCCCATGGCCCTCTCCCTTTGGGGAAAGACAGATGTGGAGATCCGGGGGACAGAATCAAAAGAGGAGGCCCGAGGGTCAAATCCTGGGAAGAGGGAGAAGGAGCGGAATGAGCTAGGGCTACTTAGCCAGAGGGGGTTTTTGCAGAGCAGAAGGGGCCTGGGGAACCAGAGGTGGAACTGGGCCCCAACTCCAGGAGAGGGGGGTCTCTGGGGCCCACCGATCTTCCAGGGCTGGGAGTAGAACTTAACTGAGCCCAGATCTGGGCCCAAAATGGCTCTCATACCGACTCTGGCCTTTACCAGTACCTCCTATCTCAGGCTCACAACCCCTGGAGGAACTGGGAGGCTTTCCTGCCCCACTTGGACCCAGCTGCCCACACACGAATCCACATACACACACGCACATGGGCTCACAGACTGTCAGGTCAGGTAGTCTAGACCCTGGTTTTCTTGGGGGAAGAGTGTAACAGGGACCAAAAATGCCCTGAAGCCAGACGTGGCCCAGAGCAGGGGCGGGGGGGGGCCCTCCTCCGCCCCTGCCGGCTGCCCCTGTTTACGAGGCGCCTTAATGAGGCGGCGGGTGCCGCTGAGATGAACCAGAGCCCAGCCTGGGCCTGGGAGGGGCGCCGGACAGGCAGGCCAGCCTGGAGGGTGCGGGGAGACCCTCAGGATGGGGCCGGCCAGGGCAGGGGTGGGGTGGCCATGCCTCCAGGAGGAAATGGAGCAGCTGTCCTGCTGTCCTGCCGCGCCAGGAGCTGCCCCCCCACCCCTTTTCCACCTCAGGCAGGGCGATGACTGTAAGTGAGGCCACCCTGAGGGGGAAACCCCGCCGGGGCCAGGCTGGTGGGTGCACCGGGCATCTGGGAGCCCAGGCTCTGAGCTGGAACCCATGGTAACGACAGAGCTGGCTGAAGTCTCTCTGGTGCTCACCATGTGCCTGAGTCCTCGTTACAACCCTGTGAGAGCGATCATTAACGCCATTTTACAGATGAGGACCGCAGGGCATGTGGAAGTTAGGTAACTTAGTCACCTAGTTAGTAGGGGATGGAGCTAAAATTTGGACTCTGGCAGCCTAGCTCCATGCCTGCGTTTGTAACCTTCCCTTTAAACAGCTCCTTGATGGAGTGGGAGAGGGCAGCACAACATTACGCCTGTCTCACCCCATTCCTCTTGTCGCCTCCAGCTGGAACTGAAGTCGGGGCTGGGCTGGGGCTAGTGAGAGAGCTGGGGTGACAGCAGAGTGAAGACACTGATTAAAGTCCTCCTCACTCTCCCCTCGGGGCATTTCTCATCTCCTTAAAGATCTCCTCCCCCAGGACTGTCTTTGCTCCCTGTTGGTGGGCGGGGTGGGGGGGGTGCGGTCTCCTCCCGGAGAAGTCTTCACTCTCCCAGGGATATTCTCAGTGTCCTCCCCCCAGGGTCCGCCGTCCCTATACACTCCCACCCCGTGATTTGGCTGCAGGTGGAGCTGTCGGATGGCACGGCGCACACCATCACGGACGCCTACGCTGGAAAGGAGTACATCATCCAGGTGGCCGCCAAGGACAATGAGATTGGGACGTGGAGTGACTGGAGTGTGGCCGCCCACGCCACACCCTGGACCGAGGAGCCACGACACCTCACCACCGAGGCCCAGGCCCCCGGTGAGCCCGCCCCCTGGCCTCCCTCCTTCTCCTCCCGGGACTTGGAGCACCTGCCCCAGGGGTCTCCACAGTCTGTGGGGCTGGCGCACTCCCGTCGGTCTGTCCAGCCCCTGCTGTCACTCGTCCTTGCTGTCTGCACATTCTCGGTAGGGGCCTCTGATGGAGGGGGCCTCTGGGTGCCTTGGGGAAGCAAAGACCTGCCTGATGGGTGAGGCAGGGGCTGTCTGACAGGAGAGGCAGCCCTGGTCTGACAGGAGAAGCAGGAGCAGTGTGCCTGTGGACCCCAGATGGAGGTGGGACTCCAGCCCCGGCCCGGCCCGGCTCTGAGTTTCCCCCGTGTTCCCCAGAGACCACGGCCAGCACCACCAGCTCCCTGGCACCCCCGCCTACCACGAAGATCTGTGACCCCGGGGAGCTGGGCAGCGGCGGAGGACCCTCGGCGCCCTTCTTCATCAGTGTCCTTGTCACCCTGGCCCTGGCTGCCGCTGCCGCCGCTGCCGGCAGTCTCCTGATCTGGTAAGTGGAGTGAGGCTGGGTGGTGGAGGGGAGCCCGAGGGGACCCCGACCCCACCCTCTTCCCTCACAGCCTCCTGCCCTGTCCCCCCAGAGCCCGGCATCCCGTGAGGACATGCCAGTGCACCTGCAGAGGAGCAGGAGGCCGGAGCTGAGCCTGAAGACCCTGGTTTCTATTTTGCACACGGGCAGGAGGACCTTCGGCATTCTCTCGAGACACAATTTGTAGAGACCCCGGCAGGCCCGGGCCTGCCGCCCCCCAGCCCCGCCACACCACGCCGGCCCCCCTCCCTGCTCAGGGCAGGGGGCCATGCAGCTAACCCACCCACCAAAGAGCACCCACACCTCCGTCCTAAGCCCTGGGGCTGGGCCCTCCAACGCCAGCGACTCCCAGGAGCCCTTGGGGGGCCTGAGGGGAGCCCCTCACATCACAGTCTCGCCTCCTGTCCCAGCCTCCTGTCTGTTCCAGGGTCTCTGTTGCCACCATCAGATTATAAGCTCCTGGCGCTGGGGGGGCCCAGCCATCCCCTTCCCCCGGCACCCACACTTTTCAGTGCCCCGCCTCCGCCCCTGTTTTGTACGACCCTCCCCTTTTCCTGCTCCTGCCCCGCAGTATTTAATGCCCTGTCAGTCCCCTGTAGTCTGACTCAGTGGTAACTTGCTGTATTTGAATTTTTTACAGATGTATATACGGGGGTGGGGGGTTCTCATTAAACGTCACCATTTCATGAGTCCTTGGACCGGACCCACTTTGGGAGGGTAGCCCTTGTCCAAGGACCTCTCCCCTTCCAGGCCTGGAGAAGGGAAGCAGTTAGAGTTGGAGAGAGACAGCCCTCTCCAGACAGGTGGGGAGAGGCAGCTCAGCTCTCAGGCAGGTGTGTCCGTGGACGGGGCTTCCCGCCTCTTTGGAGGGTAGAGCTCCCTGGAGGCCACGGGCAGAGTTTTGGGGAACGAGGGGTGCCAGTGAGGCAGGTCCCACGCCGGGGGCATCCAGTCATCGCCGGGGGCTACTGAATCCTGGCAGGGCCAAGGTCTGTCAGGGGTCATCTCCGGAGCTGCCTTCCACGGGTGCCCAGGCCTGGCTTTACCCACGGGGCAGAGGTGCAAGAAGGGGAGGAGGCCGGGTTTCATCCTCAGGGTGGAGGGGTTGTCATCCCTGCCATTCAGGAGACACAGGCCGGGGTTCCAGCAGGTCAGGCCTGGAGCTCAGCCAGGGCTGAGAGTGCAGAGTAGCCTGGGCAGGCAGGGAGGTTGCCCGAAGGAGGCCACTTGGCACGTGACCAGGCATTGGCCTCGTGCTTCAGGACGGGAGGCGCAGAGTGCGAGGTTTACCCCAGGGTTAGACTGCAATGAGGACTCAGTGTGAGTGGGAGGGGAGCGGGCTTCGGCTTTACAGGGTACTCAGGCTCTGGGCCAGCGCCACACCCTCTGCCCACACCCTTCCGGTCCCCAAACCAGGACTCCAGGATCCCTTTGATTTCCCCTCGGAGGAGAGGCCCCCGGCTGCCTCAGGTCCACCCCCCCTTGTCAGAGCCGCCTCCCTGCAGCTCCTTGGCTGAGAATACCCGGGGCTGGGGCCAAGTTGGCCGGCACCTCTGGCCTGGGGGTGGGGGCAAAGGGTTAGGCCACAGCCCCAACCCGGGAGCCGGGCTTGGCCACGCTCCAGGCGGCTGGAGCAACAAGAGAAGTGGAGTCGAAGCCAGAACACGCTGGTCCACGCACAGCCAAGCCCCCACCGCCCAGGCAGGCACGGAGCCGCGCACCGCCACTGAGCTGCTGCCCCCGAGTCACACGTGCACCCCGGTTCAAACCCTCCTCCTCAGACCAGGGTCAGGAAATGAGCATTCCTTTGCTGGTCTCGCTGCCAGCCTGGGATGATGCCCTGGGAGGAGGGGTTCACAGTTCCAGGAGTACTGATGAGTCAGGCCTGGACAGGACTCCAGGCGGGTGAGGGGCTGAGAGCGAAGGTGGCTGGCTCTCCTCCAGGCCGGGCACTAGAGGACGAGACGGGTGTTCCAGGCGGGAGAGGCCATGGAAAGCAAAGGCCGGTGTCAGGGGAGAGAGGCCTGTGGCGTTTCGAGCCGAATAGCCTGGCCCCAGCTGTGGGAGCACACGGCTCATCCACAGGAAGAGGCTCCCGGGATGGACGTCCTGAGCAGTGGCTGTGGACCTGTCTCTGTGTCCTGGACCCCCAGTTCTGTCTGTCTGGTCTCTGAGGTGTGGCTCGGGCCTGAAACCTGCACTCCAGGTCCAGCAGGGGTGGAGGGAGTAGTGGGTCCCCGACTCTCACGAAGGACATTGTATTCCCGGGGTGGGTCTGAACCTCCCCCTTCCCCGTCCTTGCGGTAGGAGGGCTGAATTAAGGAGTCTCTGGCCTGTGCTGCCTTCCTGCCTTGAGAACCCTGGTCAGCCCTGACCCACCCGCCGCCCACCCAGGGCTCGGGCATCATTAGCAACATGGGAAAGCAATTACGTGGGGCCTGGGGAGGAGATGGAGGGGAGGGGGACTGCTGGAGCCTCAGAGGCCGATGGAGAGGAGGACTGGGCTGTCTCCCTGCCCCCAACCCCAAGGGAGAGACCCAGCCCCATCCTAAGCCCTGAGGTGGCCGGAGGGGCAGTGTCATTGCCTCTGACCAGACTGGACCTCAGCCCGGAGGTGGTCATCCCTCCTTGGGGGTCCTGGCCCTCGAGCTCACAGGGGCTGCTCGCCTTGGAGGGTCTTGGCTGCCGTCTGTCTGTTGCCGCCTCTGCCTGCTGTCCTTTCCACATCCGTTGTAGCTCACCGCGGTTCTGGGGAGCTGGGGACAACTATAGGCATCAGTTCTTGGAGCTAGATCAGAACGTGGAGAATGAAAACACTGCTGTTGGGGGTTGGGGGCACTGCAGGGGGAGACTTGGATCCCAGGCCCAAGGTGCACAGCAGCCCAGCCTTTCAGCTCACTACAGTTCTCCTTCCTCCTTCAAGGGGCACTGGGGATGGGAACCCTCCTCTCTGCCCCATTCCTATAACACTAACTTGTCTCTGCCCCATCCTCTTCTCTCTGAACCCATTCCTGTCTCTGTCTCCGTCCCATGCCTATCACTGAACATGTCTTTGTCCTGGTCCCTGTCCTTGTGTTTCTGCATGTCCCTCTCCCATCTCTCTCTATGTCTCCTCTCTGCTGCCCTCTTTGTCTCTCTAGCCGTCTCTTTCTCTGTCGCCATCCCTGTCTTTGCCTCTGTCCCTCCTTCCTATTTCTCAGTCTTCTCTTTTTCTGCCTTCCTCCCTCGGTCTCTCTGGGTCTATCTCCATCTCGGAGTCTCTCTGTCTCTCTCTGTGTTTCTGTCTCTCTGTGTGTGTATCTCCATCACCAGCTCTGTGTCTCTGTTCCTCTTCCTTGAGTCTGGCAGTCCTTCCCTCTCTGCCTCCCTCTGTGTGTTCCTGCCCTGGTGCAGACCCCAGCCTGTGACTGCTGTGCCTCTCTGGCCTGAGCCGGGGGCTGTCCTGGCTTCTGCTGCCCCCTCTCGGCCGCCTGCCTGCCCTTCAGTCTCCCGGGCAGGCAGCTGTCAGCACATGCATCCCACGTCTGCCTCCCAGCAGCCAGCCAGGAGAGGGAAGGTGGTCGGGAGACAGCAGGCAGGAATACCTCCGTGCAGCCTCTGGCTTTGAGAACCCCCCAGAGCCGGTGAGCTCACTCAACTCCCTAGGCTGGGACTCTGAGAAAGTTCATTGTCACATGGTGAGAACGGAATGCTTGGCTGCAAACCCAGCCCCGTGTCCTGCACCTGTGTGTCTCTATGTCTTGGGGCCCACGTGTTCACTGTGCCCACAGGCCAGAGCTACTGGATGTGGACAGGTAGAGAAAGGACCTTCAGGTGGTAGCACCTGCCTGTGGATGTAAGGCTAAAGACCTGGGGGCAAGAAGGGCTGGAGTGTAGTCCTCACACCCCTCTCCTCTCCTCAGAGGAGGGTGGAGGGGAAGGAGGTCTGAGGAGAGGAGTCGGATGGAGCCAGTCTGAGGAGAGAGGCTGGAAGGGGCTTTATCTGACAGAGCCACTATGATGGGGAAGGCTAACCTGAAGTTGAGCGGGTCTGAGAGGGCCTGCGTGACAGGGTTAGTTTGAGGGGAGACTGGTGCGGGACACACTGCTGAAGAGATCGTGTTTGGGAGGGCCAGTCTGAGGGGATAGGCTGATCCAGAGAGCATCTGAAGGGTCCAGTCTCAGGAGAAGCTACTCTGGAGGCAGACAGGTCCCAGAATAGTCTCACCAACTCGTCGTAGTTTGCCTGGGACTTGCCCAGTTTTAGCACCGAATACCCCTCAGCCCCAGGAGACTGAGAGAGTTGGTCAGCCTGTTTGAGAAGGCCTCACCTAACAGCGCTGGCCTGATAGGAGAGGCCTACCTGGGAGCAAGTGGGTCCGAGACGGCTTGTCAGACGGCCCCAGTCTGAGGGGAGAGGTTGTTAAGGCTAGAAGCTTCTCTGCACAGGAACCAGGCCCTGGAGGGGGTGGACCGTTTGGGTCCTTCCAGAAGGTCAGTGGCTTGGGGAGTGGCCACCAGGGGGCAGGGCAAGCTCTCAGGAGAATCAGAGCCAAAGGCCCCAGAGGGAGCCAGACAGTGCGGGGCTGTGTGCAAAGTGTGCTGGCAATAGCGTGTGTCACTGCGCCATCACGGGCAAGTTTGTGTGATGGTGCACGGCCATGCGGTTACGCTTTTGTGTGACTGGGTGAGCAGGGGGCATGTCTGTGATGTGTCCGTGTGTGCCCAGTGTGGCTGGGCGGAGGCCTTGCCTGTGGCTGTGGCGGAGAGAGCAGGAGCCTCTTGGGACACCAGGACAGGGAGGCCATGGGAGTGGCTCAGTCAGAGAAGTTTCCCTGGCAGGGGCTGAGATGGGGAGAAGAGGTGGGACCAGGCTTCCCCTACCTGTGCCCGCCCCTGCCCACTAGAGTATCCCCGAGAGTCCAGACACTAAGGGCTTTGGTCACACACAGGGGCAGCCCCCAGGCCGGTCTGCACGCCTAGGCCCTGCCTGCCCTCCTCTCCAGCTTCTCTCCTTCTGCTCCCTTCAGCTGGCACTCCTTCAGCTGGACACCTCACCCTCACCCCACCCTACCCCGATCCCCGATCATTGTTTCTACCTCTCCTATCACCGTGCCCTGGTTCATGCTGTTCCCTGCCCGATGTGCTCCTGTGAAGCATTTGAGGTCCCTCTGATGCTGCCCGCATGAGACACTCCCTGCTCATTCCGCTTTACCGTGGGCTGGGCACCCACTGTGTGCTGAGGCCTAGTCCGACGGGCCCCTGTCTCACCTCTGGGACCTGAAAGTGATGGGGGCGGTGCTGCTAGGATCTTGCCCAGAGGAGGGCTCTGAGGGGCGGAGGTATGGACTGAGCAAGTCTGGGAATCTCGGAGACAGGACGGCAAAGTGACGCCACAGTCACAGAATCACTCCACTCCATCCTACCCACCCACTAACAACTGAACAAAAGCCAAAACAAACCAAAACAAAAATGCTGTTACCAGCTCAAGTCCAACCAAACAAGGAAATAATTCTTCTTTTTTTTTTAATGTATTTATTTCATTTATTTATTTTTGACTGCGTTAGGTCTTCGTTGCTGCACGCAGGCCTTCTCTAGTTGCAGCGAGCGGGGGCCACTCTTCGCTGCGGTGCGCCTGCCCCTCACTGCGGTGGCTTCTCCTGCTGCGGAACACGGGCTCTAGGCACGCGGGCTCAGTAGTTGTGGCGCACGGGCTTAGTTTCTCCACGGCACGTGGGATCTTCCCGGACCAGGATGCGAACCTGTGTCGCCTGCATTGGCAGCGGACTCCCAACCACTGCGCCACCAGGGAAGCCTGGAAATTCCTTTTATAAACCTTAAAATGTGATAGCCAAGGAAAATAACAGAAGATTCTGGTGCAATGAGTGAGTGGTGTGTCTCCTAACCCCATGCCCCCAAGTAGCATTGAGAAAAGGCAAGTCAACAGAACACCAAGAATTCTCACTAATATACTGTAATCTGAGAGATGTGGACTGTTGAGTAAGTAGGTAGCCTTAGAAAAAATCTGAGGGAAAAAACCCTTTGTAAATGGAAGCTCCTGTGTTCCTCCCCGAGACCTCGGGAGAGGCAGGAAGAGCTGCCTTGGCTCTGCATCTTCCAGGGTGCTGGGCTGAGGTTAGGGCGGCAAGCCAAAGCCCACAGGATGGGATGTGCCCCACCCGCCAGCTGGAGCAGCATGTCTAACAGGGCCTCAGAGGAGAGGCAGCGCTCAGGCCCCATCAAGGTCAGCAGGCAGCCCCAGCCAAGCCACCCTCAGGCTGCAGAAATGGGGCGGGTGGGTGTGAAAGCAACAGTCCACGTTTAAACCGTAGCTCCCAGGGGAAGATAAACTGGTCCAGACAAGATGGGAAGGGGCTCAACTCCGGAGCAAGAAGAGGTGTGCTAAATGTGAGCCGTGGCAGATGTAAGAGGGAAGGAAAGGGCATGGCCTCTAGGCACAGAGACCACAGCCACGATGCAGGTGGGAAGGAAGGAAAGAAGGAAGGGAGGGAGGGAGGGAAGGAAAGGAACAAGGAGGACAGAATGCAAAAATAGATAAAGAGCCCAATCTAGAAGAAAACACAACCAAAGGAATAAAAGCAGATTCCTGGCAAGTTCTTCCTGTTATAAAAGGCCTTAATAATAGCATGAAATCAATAGAACAAGAACTCAAAGACAAGATAAAAACAACAGAATGAGATGAAAAGGGAGATCACGGAACTAAGGGAAAATAATAAAGGACCAAAACAATACCATTACAGATGTAATAAATAAACCAGGAACAGCAAAACACAGAATGGATATGACTGGACACCAAAGTAATGTGTAGGAAAGGCTTGAGAGATCGAGTAAATGTGATGGGAAAAGGTAAAGATATTAAAGCAATTAGAGTGAAGTTAATAGATAGGACAAAGACGAGCTACCATAAGCATAACTGTTAGCAGCCCTAAAGTTGAGGTTCCAAAAATGGAACAGAAAAAGTTATTAAGGTATGAAACACAGGAAAGCTTTCCCTGAAATGAAGGAAGAACTGAATATTCAGATTGGAAGTGCACACCATATGCTAGAAGAATTGATACGGAATAGCACTGACATTAAGACACACTGATTTAGTAACCAAACTTAGAGGATAAAATAAGAATACTTTAGGAATCTAGGCAGAAAAGGCAAGTCATCTCAGGGGGAAAATTCAGTCTGATCTCAGATTTCTCCAAGATAACATTCATCAAAGGAAGATAATGAATCAAAATCTACAAAGTTCTGAGGGTAGAAAGTATCACCCCAAAACCTAACCAACCAAGGGGTTGCTCTCAATCATGAATTTGGGGATACAGAACTCGTGAGCCCTTCTGGAAAACTACTCAATGACAAAATCCAATCGGCCAAGAGATGAATCAAAACAAGGGGCTGAGAAAGGGAAATTCATGGTAAAAGGACTTAACTCCATTTAGATTAAGATTCAACCTTAGGAATTTTAGTTGCAGAACAGAATGTAAATATTATAAAGCCTGATAAAGTAGAAACAACACTGGCAATATAATCTGGAATGGAGAAAAGGAGTGCGAAGGAGGGCAGAAGTGCTAATCACATTTTCTTTCACAGTTCAGAGCGACTCATATGCGTATAAAACTGAAACATAATTGTAAAACTCCTACTCCAATCTCTTAACTGAAATCGTTTTTCTTGAGAGGGGTCTTTTAAGAATGAATATTTTTTTGAGGTGAAGGAATATTAGCTGAAGTTCAGCTGTTCCTTCATTTTCACTTTAGTTTCTTTCCCCTCTATTAAATTCAAGTAACAGTACACTTTGTACTTTGGTTAAGAAAATAGCTTCTGTAGTATGTCTCCTTCATTTTTCTATCTGTCTGGCTCTATTTCTACCTCTCTCTCTCAATCTCTCAATGCTTTTTGCACACAAATGTTCATACTGACCGTTTCTGGGTGGTGAGATTTTTGAGTGACTTCTTGCATTTTTCTCTGTATTCTTTTATATGGCTTATAAATCATTTAAAAATAATAAGCATGTAACTTGTTTCAGTTTTAAAAGACTATCCTCTATCTATCAATCTATCTATCTCTTTTGGTTTAAGGTAAATCACCTAATCTCGAGCCTCAGATTCCTCTTCAATCTGCAGATAACAAGATTTACATTAGAGGATGTTTTGAAAATTGTGAGATCATATACCCCACCCCCACCCCGTGGTAGGCCGAATAACGGCCCCCAAATAAAGTCACATCCTAATTCCCCAAACCTGGGAATGTTAATTTACATGGTAAAAGGATTTTACCACTGTGATTAAGTTAAGGCTCTTAAAATGGGAAGATTATCCTGGATTATCAGGTGCTGTGGATGTAATCACAGCCATCCAAATAGAAACGAGGCAGGAGTCGTGGGAGTCAGAGGGGAAGGTGATGGGATGATGGAAGCAGAGGCTGGAAGGTGTAGGAAGCATCCGCAAGCCAAAGAACACATGCAGCCACTAGAAGCTGAAAGGGCAAGGAAATTGCTTGTCCTCTCAGAGCCTCCAAAAGGAACCCAGTCTGCCCACACCTTGACGTTAGCCCAGTGAAACTGATTTCAGACCTCTGACCTTCAGACTGTAAGAGAATAATCTGTGTTGTTTGAAGCCACTAAATGTATGATAATTTATTAAAACAGCAACAGAAAACTAATGTCAGACATTCCTATATGCTGTTCCTTTAGCCTAAGTTGACCTCCTCACCCATCTCTTTCATCCCCCCAACTCCTACTTGTTCACTATTCAATTCAAGTTTCCCTGACATTGCCTACCTTCCACTGCTGCCCAGAGTGTGTATCCCCCATCACAGCACTTGCCATCTCTGTTACAGCTGCTCACGGATAGGCCTCTCTCCCTCACAGCTCATGCCTGCGAGGACAGGGCTGGGGACCAGGCTCTCTGCCTACCAAGCCCAGCAGAGAACCCAGCTCAGTAACTATTAAATGAACAGATGGGTAAATGAGGGCTAGGTGAGTAGGTGGAACCATATAAATAATCATTACACTCGTTCCTTGGTGTCAGGATCTCTTCCTTCCCTGTTTCTACCTGGCTCTCTCCCACCAGCCTCTCCTCCACATAACACACACTCTTCCAATCTCTAGAAAACTGATCTGGGTCTTTCTCTCTGACTTCTTTCCTCGGTCATTGGTCCAAAACACATTTGCTGACAACTGTTGAGTCTGTTGGTAGGTTTACCTTTGGGCGGGCACGTCTGTGTGTGTGTGTGTGTGTGTGTGTGTGTGTGTGTGTGCATTATGGAGACCTGTGAACCTCTTTAAGTGTGTTTTCCTGGATATGTAATATGTGTGTAGTGAGTGTTAGACACATGTGTCCCATGTGGATGTGTGTTTTCATGCACATGCCCGTGTCTGTGGCTAAGCTTGTTTCTGCATACAGGTCTCTGCTTGTATGCTGTGTGTCTCTGATTATGGGTTATGTGTCTGTGTGTTAGTGTGTGTCTGTACAAGCAGGAAAAGATACCTTTTGATTGCTGCCCCCTAGAGATCTGACCGCCTGAGGCAGGTGTTGGTGTGCCGGCTTAGCTCGCTGAGTTGCCGCCTGTCTTCTATTTCCTGTCTCAGGCAGAAGGCTGGGCCTTTTTTTCTCCCTGTCTCGTGGGGTGAGGATCTCAGGCCCGAGGCTGAGCCAGCCACAGACATCTTCCTGACTCTGCCTTCTGAAGGCCTAAGCTTCTTGCGGGGATTTTGCTAAGGAGAGGGGAGAGGGGGCAAAGCCATCCAGAGAGTCCCTCCAAATGAAGAGGGGGTCTGCGTTTGCATGGGCAGATGGGACCCATAAACACTCCCTAAAGATGCCCTAGGAGAGGGGTCAGGGTGGGCTTGGGAAGGGAGGCTCCTGGACATTGAGCTCCAGCCTGGGAATCTCAGCAGAGACCATGTGAATCACAGCATCAAATACCCAGGACCTCTGCACAGTTAGAGAGGATGGGGTGAGGAGGGGCCCCCAAAATGACCTTCCTACTGCTCCAGGGACTGGGACCTTGGAGAGGAGTTACATTTAGTTTGGTTTGGTTTGGTTTTACCACTTTAACCATTTTAGTGTATAGTTCTGTGCTGTTAAGTATATTCGCATTGTTGTGCAACCATATATTTAGTTTATAAAATACAGTTATATATTTATGTAAATGTATATAATTTATATATAAATATATATTTCGTGTATATAATTATTTAGTTTCTAAAATAGAGAAACATCACCAGTTTTGCACACCTGAGCACACCCACCTCTGGGCTCCGTGTCACCAGAAGGAACACATACCAGTTGTGGGGAGGACTGTGGAGAGGGAGGGGACACGGCCCCGGGGGGGGGGTGGTAAGGGCAGGAATGTGAGGCCCCTCCTGCGGGAGCTGGGGTAGCAGAGGAGGTGGGGCTGGGCAGGCTGGGCTTTGAAAGCCAGGCTGAGGTTCAGGGGCTTCTGCTGAGAGTCAGGGGGCCCTGGGGGCTGGGGAGGCCTGGCCAGGTTTGTGTTTGGGAAAGATTGCTCTGGGGGCCATGCAGAGGATGGGAAGGAGGAAGAGAATGTGGAACCCATGGTGATGAGAGCAGCAGCAGGCCTGAGTGAGGCGCTTTGAGTGAATGATGTGTGAGGCCTGAGAGCAGGTCGAAGGACTAGGGCTGGGGCAGTGACTACTGAGCTTTTCCTGGCCTTTTTTCCATTCTTAAAAAAATTGAAGTATAGTTGCTGTACAATATTATATGTTATAGGCATACAATATAGTGATTCACAATTTTTTTTTTTTTTTTTTTTTGCGGTACGCGGGCCTCTCACTGTTGTGGCCTCTCCCATTGTGGAGCACAGGCTCCGGACGCGCAGGCTCAGCGGCCACAGCTCACGGGCCCAGCCACTCCGCGGCATGTGGGATCTTCCCGGACCGGGGCACGAACCTGCGTCCCCTGCAACGGCAGGCGGACTCTCAACCACTGCGCCACCAGGGAAGCCCAATTTTTAAAGGTTGTGCTCCATTTATAATTTTTATAAAATATTGGCTATATTCTATGTGTTGTACAGTATATCCTTGTAGCTTATTTTATACCTAATAGTTTGTACCTCTTACTCCCCTACCTCTCTGTTTTCCCTCCCCACTTCCCTTTCCCCACTGGTAACCACCAGTTTGGAGAACTGTGCTTTGAAGAGCACACAGTCTGCCCTCTCCCTTCCCTCTCCACCCCATGTCTTGATGAATGTGGGGTGGAGAGGGAAGAGTCACTTGCAACCCCTGTTGATTTGGAAGATGGTAGGACTGTTTATTGAACTGGTGAGCACAGAAGGAGTACAGACTCTGGGGAAGTTGATAATAACCATGGCTCAGACATTCAATCACTTGCCTGCGGTTACATAGCACGTAAGGGGTAGCCGAGGTCAGATGTAGACATGTCAAGTGTAAGGCACGAAACCATCTGGCCAGTTGTTACAAGAATGCGCTCTGGGGTCAGACAAACCCGGGCTCCTTTTGACCTGGTGATTAATCTCTCTAAGGCTCAGTTTCCTTAAGTGGAAAATGGGAAAACAGCACCTACCTCATAGGGCTGTAAGGATTTTATGAGATGATGTGTATAAAGAACTTAGCACAGTGCCTACTATGTTGTAAACACTCCATAAATCTTAGCTCTTAATATTGTAACAACAGCAGCAGCAGGGGAGGGGAGGGGAGGGGAGGGGAGGGGAGAGGAGGGGAGGGGAGGGGAGTGGGTGCAGAGAGCACAGCCCACCAAGGAGGCTGAGGAGGGACCCGAGAGGTGAGGCAGCCAAGCAGCATGCCGGAGCTGGGGGCAATGCAGCAAATTCGGGTTATAATCCAGGCTATCACTGCTGCTGTAGAGCCTTAGGAAAGCCCCCTGATTGCCTTGAGCCCCAGTTCCCTCATCTGCTCCATGGACCTGGTCTGTATGAAGGTGAGGGATATCTGTGGTGCACGTACAGCTCTGGGTGCTTCATAAACAATAGTTGTCATTTTAGGAGGAGGAATAAACGTTCCCAGAGAGAGTGGCTTCGTGGAAGTCAAGGAAAGGTAGGGTTTCAAGAAGGGCCTCACTGCTCAACAGCCTCCCTGCTGCCAAGAAGTCAACAAAGATAAAGGCAGAAAAGTATTCATTGGCTGTGACAAGGAGATGAAAGTGACCTTGGTGAGCCAGCTTCAGGGATGCTGAGAGCAGAAGTTGGGGGCAGCGGCTGAGGAGTGATGGGAGGCGGGGAAGGGGAGCTGGGAAAGCAGGAGGAGGAAGGAGTAAGTGCGGAGGGGGCAGCGACAGGCACGGTTCTGAGATAGGAACCACAGCACATGGCAAGTTTGCCTGTCCCAGAGTGTAACTGCTTTGTGTCTACCCTGCCCCCACTTGCTGGCTGCAGCCCTGGGCCCCTTTGTTCTCTACACAAGGCCTCTCTGTCTGGGCACAGACCATGGTACGATCCCAGGGCCTTGGGTACTCCCTGGGCCCCAACCTGGGTCACCCAATGCTGAGGCCAGGCACCTCCTCTCTCTGCCCTACTTTCCAGTGTGGCCTAGCAAATGTTGAAGTGGTTCACATCTTCTGCCAGGGCCTTAGCTTCCATCCCTCATCCCTCTCCCTGCATGCCTGGATCTGTACAGCCCAGGGGAGATGGAGAGTCATGATAAAAATAGCTATCAATTATATCCTTTCTCCTGGTTCCTTCTCACCAGTATTTAAACATGCCTGTGTAAGAAACACATAAGAAATTTTTAGAAAAGAAAGAAAACTTCCTCTAATCCTACATCCTTCTGTATCTATTCTCCTTCCACCGAACTTTTCCAGTCAATCATCTATACTGCATCCACTTCTTACTCATGAAACCACTAAAAGCTGGCGTCCACCACATACCCCATCTCTACTGTCCACTGCAACTACTTCTTGCCAAGATAATCAACAACCTCCTTGTTCTTAAATCCAATGGTTCCTTTCTATAAACTACTGGACCTTCTATGACATTTTGGATTGCTGACCTCTCCCTCCTTCTTGAACCTCTGTCCTTTCTTGGCTTCCTTAAAACTATGTTCCCTTCCAGTTTTCCTTCTCTCTGAGAGCTTCTTCCTTATTTATGTTGAATATTTATCTTTTCCCCTGCACCCATGAACGTTAGTATGGTATCCTTTTTTACATTTTGTTTCCCATCTGGTGGGAACTCATATGGTTATCAGGGGAGTCACCATCCTATGACCCCACCGCCCACCCCCTCCACAGGTCACTGGTGCAGGGAATGGCATCTGACCAAAGCCAGGCTGATGAGAGCCAGTCCCTAGAAATTTTGGACCTGGAACTGAGAAGAATAAGCCTGAACTGGAACTGAAAGGGATGAGCCAACATTTTGTTAGGTACCTGGATTTAAGCTATAAAATTGAGAACTGTAAGAAGCTGGGTTTATTATTATTATTATGTGGACTGAGAAAGCATCAGAAGCTTGTCAGGAGAGAAAAAAGGAGAGAGAGAAGGCAGGGTGGGGACAAAAAGCAGGGCTTGTTCAATTCCTCTGGCTCTTCCAACGTACCTCCACCCTGATTTCTGGGACCTCTCAGTTTCCTAATCAGGGCATCAACATCAGTGAACGGCCAATAACTCAGCGTCTGCAGTTCAGCCAGGCGCATAATGACCTAGCTCCTAGCAGTCTGAGGTCAAGAATGAAACACATTTCGTTATCCAAGTTAAATAAGTTAACACTTACTCTGCTGTCCTCTAACTGCTTGCAGACCACCATTTTGGATTTACCCTTCCAGGCGCATGTGACGGTGCCTCTCATCGTAAAATGAGTTGAATGGAATGTAGGCGACGCAAAGGCATCATTCAAGGGCAGGTTGAAGAAGAAAGGTTTCCAGTCCTGTTCCTCCAGCCTAAGATGTCCCATGAAGCCAGAAGCCATAGTCAGAGAGATTGAAAGAGCCCCCAGATGTAGTGCTACAAAAGGGAAACTGCTCCAAGAGCTTGCACAGACCTTGCACCTTCTTGGCAAACCTGAAGATTCAGAGAGCATGGTCCTACAAGATTCTAGTATTGATTATGGAAGTGGAAGTCTGTTGTATTCATGGATGTGTTCAACTTTTAAATAGTTTTTCTACATGGGAAAATTCCCATTTTAAAACCTAGCCTCCTCAGTACAGAAGTCAGAACTAAAATTCCCAGCACCCCTTGCAGCTTGTCTATAGGCATGCGACTTCCCCCACGTGAGATTTTGATTGGAAGTGAGCGATATGAGCAAGGTAAATATCACCAAAGTTCACCAATATTTCTGGTTCTCCTCTCCTTCTAAGCACCAGGAGGATTGCACTTGTGGCCACGAGATTTGTTTTGATCAATGCAATGCGAGCAGAAGCCAGTACACGTTTTCCCTCACTCTCTTCTGCCACAGCCAACTCTGAAGGTTCATATCAAGAAGGTGGCATCATTGTAAGATGGTGGAGCTTCCAAAAGCTTAGATCCTTGAGTGACCGCAGTGAGCAAGGCTCTTCCTCCCCACTTCACCCATGCTGGAACTGTAGCTGAGCAAGAAATACATCTTTGCTATTTTAAGCCAGTAAGATCTGGGGGTTGTTTGTAACTACTGTGTTGCCTAACGAATTCTGGCTGATGAAGAAAGGAAGCAGGTTGGACATAGGACTTCATTTTCGTATAGCGCAAGTATCTAGCTTTTGGGAATGATAGTAGTAACAGCATTGGTTTCCTAGTGGTTGCAGAACCGAGTTCTTACCACAGAAGTGCCGTAGAGCTTAGTGCTTGGAGTGGTAATGACTGTGATTTCCTCATCAGGTTGTATGGTATGGTTTGGGTGTTGTTCCTAGAAACTTATCCTCAAGTCCATTTCCTTAGCCCTCCTAACGATTCTGAGCTAAGTAATATCTTTTTTTTTTTTCAGTACGCGGGCCTCTCACTGTTGTGGCCTCTCTCGTTGCGGAGCACAGGCTCCGGACGCGCAGGCTCAGCGGCCATGGCTCACGGGCCCAGCCGCTCCGTGGCATGTGGGATCTTCCCGGACCGGGGCACGAACCTGCGTCCCCTGCATCGGCAGGCGGACTCTCAACCACTGCGCTACCAGGGAAGCCCCTTAAGTAATATCTTTTAACAAATTCCTTTTATGCTTCAACTATCCAGTGGATTCTATTATTTGTGATAAAGAACTCTGACTGATAAAATTACTGTATTTAGTAAATCACGTTCCATCAATTATAAGAGGCAAGTTATTTGAATTACTAAATGAATAACTAAAAAAAGAGGCTTAAAAACTATTACATGCCATTAATTGTAAGACATATTCTGATTTCAGAGTTGTTTAAACTAGAAAAAAATGTGCCTTAGGATCAATGAAATATAGTATTAGCCAAAGGAATTCTCCCCACCCCCCCACAGATGAGACTAACAGATGGCTGATTTTAAAAGAATAGTTGTAAAAGAATTGTATCATCTGGGAGGAAAAATAAAACCATACCCAATCCTCATAAATGCAGAGATCTGTGATTGCTCAATTCCAGGAAAATCCCTAAGACACCACCAGAAAGTGTAGTGCTAAATAGTAGAGTACCCCACAGAGAAATCCTCCACAATGGTGCTCTCAGACCACTGGGTAAGAAATCTTGTCTTTGTGGGCAAAACCTGCGGCAGCCAGATTGGCTGATGGAGGAACTCTGCAGCCAAAGAAGTGAGTCAACACACAGCTGCCAGGAGATTTCCTAGTCCCATCATCGTCATTGTTATTCGTGGCCAAAATATTATAGACAATGTTCTGGATAGTGACCACCATACAATGCTTTCTTTTTACTCCATTTTATTCTCTATTTCTTCCATCTCTAAATATCAGGGGTTTTTTGGGGGGCGTGGGAAGGAGTGGTTTAAAGGTAGTTCAAAGGCAGTTCAAACAAAGGTAATGGGATTATTAGAAGCCATGTTCACACCCTATAGAGACCTGACTAGAACATGAAGGGACATTACCCAGGGAAACTATACACGAAGAATATTGGTCCTATGATATAACCTCCAGAAGCAGTAGCTGGATGTGTCATTGAGCTGCCCTCCACTGAAAAGGAGATGAATTTATTGGCATATGTACAGTGAGATGGTTGGATTATATAGGTGAGGGCATTTGGGGAATCATACATATAGGGAAAAAATGTGTTTGTGTTGGGCAAAGGATGGACTATAGTGAACAACTGCCGTTCTGCTTTTTCAGAATCTCTCTTCTCCTCCTCCACTCACCCCAGTGTCCATGCAGTTATGATGTGGGTCATGTTAGGCAATCTGATCCTCATCGATCCCTTGGCCCCAGTTGATTGGTCCAGAGTTAAGCATCTAACTAAGCTGAGCCAATCAGAGTACTTCCTGAGAAATCTGCAAACTGCAACCAAGAAAATGAAGCCAGTGTCTTGTTGGATGCCTAGACATTAAGATTTTAAGCTATGGGATTGTCTGAAGTCTTGTTTTTCACCATGTGGACCAGAAGAGCATTGGAAGCCAGACTGGGGGTGGGGATGACAATGCTGGGGCAGGGCAGGGGACGGAAATGAAGGAGACAGGCAGAAAGTAAGAGAGATAAGTGGAGAGAGAACCTAATGGCTTTTGTGTCTATTAGTTCCAGTTGTTCTTCAGGCATCCTTGTCTTTAGGTTTCAGGTATCTGATTATAAATATATCTTTTTCTTTAAACCAGTTCCTATTCTTCTTGGGTGAGTTCTTCCACTTTTCTGGTTTGACTACTACTGTTTTGCTGAAACTCACACAATGTTACCTTCAGCCTGGACCTCTCTCCTGAACCTCAGACCTGTTTATCCAACTGCCTATTGAACATCTCAACTTGGGTGTCCAATTCGTACCTCAAATTCAACATATCCAAAAGAGAATTCATCACCTCCCCACCCCAACCCTCTGTTGAAACTTACCCCTTCTCCTGTGTTCTCTATCTTAGTAAATAGCATCACGGTATCCCTATCACCAAGCTGGGAGTTATCCCAGACTTTTTCCTCCCTCTTACCCCCCATATCCTATAGGTCTAGGTCTCTAAGTCCTGCCAGTTGTAACTCTCCAATATTCTCAATGCTTTCCTGTTCTCTCTAATCCTATTCCCCTACCTCATTTCAATGCCCTGTCATTACTTCTTGCCTTTACTCTCAAATGCCTTCAATCCCTCCTTCCACCCAGCAGCCCAAATCATCCTTCTAATTTCTGGATATGATCACATTTACTCCTCTGTTCAAAATTTCTTCAGTGGCTCCCCACTGTCTTTAGGATAAAATCTGAACTCCAGCAGCTGGGTCACAAATTCACTCATATTACACTCAGATGTGCAATATTATTAGTCTTCTCTCTTTCCTAGAACTGATTTGATCTTGTTCACAATGCCCCCACCCTGCTGAGTAACAGGGGCAGGGGAAACTAAAATTAATCCACTCTGGTAAACTCAGGCAGGTCTAAAAATTTATTTTAGTCAGTCTCTAAGAAATTCAGTAGGTTTGGATGACTCAGTTTTTCAGGTTATTTTACCCTTCCCTTTCTCATTTTCAAGATAGCACTTGGTTTTATAGGGATCTCACTGGGGGAAGGGGCTCCTTACCCATGCGGTCCTTGGAGTTGTGTCACTTGGTATTTGCTGAGCTATGGTTGGTCTGGTATAAATAGTGAATTACAATCCTGAGAGGTAGCTGCTACTAAAACCATTTTACAGATAAAGAAGTTGAGGCTAAAAGAGGTTGAGTAAATTGCCCCAAGATCACAAAGTTAGTTAAGTGGCAGAACCAGTAATCAACACCACCCTGATTCTGCTTGGCACTTGGATCTGCGTCTAGAATTCCAGAGATAAGTTAACATCGGATTTGGGAGCACTGAGAGACTTCATGGTATAGCTTTAGAGCTGCGCTTATCCATGGGAGAATATGTCCAGTGGAATGAGAGAAGGGTCCATTCAGAACACTTAGGAATCACTTGCATATGAAGTAGGGTAGGAAGCCCTACCTGAGGGCTCCTGCCCAAGGTGACCTTTCTCTTAGGAGAGCTTCTAGGATGGAGGAGTCAGGAGCTTCTAGGATGGAGAGTCATGCCTGGTCCTATTCCAGCCAGGGCTGAGCCATCCCTCGGAATACCCCATTCCTCTCTGTCCTAGGCTCCCCCATAGCAGGGTAAAGTACAAACCCCTGACCAGTACTGGGTGGGAACTCAATAAATGTGTCAAAACAACTTATGTTGGCAGAGCTGCTCACACCTCCTGGGGCCAGGGAATGTGGAACCAACTACAGACCCTCTGAAGTGGGGATGCAGAGTCCACACCCCGGTGGGAGTGGACGTGCGGGAGTATAGGGGACTTCCAAGACCAGGAGGTTCGGTCTCCTCCCAGATGTTGTATCCCAGTGCCTCCCTCCAGATGATGGGGACAGAGACCTCTCGCAGATATGGAAGGGTGGTCTCCTGGTAGAGGGGTACGGCGGCTCTGGCCTTTCTCACATGTTGGGTGTGCAGATCTTCCGAGTGTTGAAAGTGCAAGAAATCCCCTCAAGTAGGTGGGCCCCGCCCCCTTCCCCCCAGTGGAGGGATCCACACTGAGTAGCCCCTTCAGCCCTCTTCCCGCCCCCGCCCCGCCTGCACAAGGGGCGGGCCAGTCTTCACACCGGCGCACAACCAATGGCAAGGGAGCCTGGCACGGCCAGCCAATTAACTGGCGGCAGCTGCGAGGGATGGCTCCTCCTCCGACAGGCCGCCGGCCGCTGGCCTCCGAGAAGGCGGGGCTCTTTCCCTGTTTTTGCTGCCGGCCGAGCCTGGCCGAGCCCAGCCGGGAGACCAGTCGAGCCCAGCCGAACGTAGCCGAACGCAGCCGAGCCCAGCCGAGCCCCGCGCCCAAACGGCCGCCGCCGCCCGAGCGCCGCCGTGGAGCAGGCGAGCGGCCTCGGCCGCGGAGGAGGCGCCGCCCCAGGGGGAGGAGGTCCCTGCTCGCCGCAGACCGCCCGCGGCAGAGGCCGCCCCGGTCGCGCCGCCGCGGGAGCGGCCGGCGGAGGCTGCGCTGCGGAGGGGGAGGGTCGGGGGGAGGGGAAGTCACCCCTGCCCGCCTCCCGCTGCTCCCCGCCCGCAGGCTCTCGAGCAGCAGTCGGCGCCCTGCATCCCGCTGCCCCGGACCCTCCCGCGGGCGCGCACCGGGCTCAACTCAGGTAAGAGGGGCCCTCCCACCACGGGCATGGGGGGCGTTGAAAACCAGAGACGGAGATGAAGAGACATAGACACACACGGAGACAGAGACACAGCCGGGGAGAAAGAGACACACACACAAAGACAGACACACACAAGAGACGCACAGAACTACAGAGACAGACCGCACGGAGAGGGGATAGAGACACGTCCACGGGGACAGACGGACACACAGCGGGGAAGAGAGACGGAGACACAAGAGACCCATACACACAGAGACAGGGAGAAAGAGACACACAGAGACTGATACAGAGATACACAAAGAAATAGACTGGGAGAGAAACGAGACACAAGAGAGACCCTTATAGACTCAGAGATGGGGACACAGAGAGAGACAGATATAAAGAGAGCTACAGAGAGACAGACAGGTACACACGGAGGTGGGTATACAGAGGCAGAGGCACAGATCCAGGCAAGGGAACCAAGGGACAGAGTAAGGGCCAGACACACAGACACACGCACCTGACCTGGAGAGACAGTCTCACAGAGAGGTGCACCTAGGTACACAGGCTTAGATAACACAGACCCACACATGCCTGCCAGGCCTCCACAAAGTTCCCTCTGTGTGAGCTGGCGCCTCTGGAGGTCTCCTGGGCTGGCTGGCTGGAGTCCTGAGTCAGGGGACGTGCCCAGGCCATGTCGAAGCTGGTCACAGTGCCCATCCTTCAAGGCCTTGGGCTTCCTCAATCCCAACCACTCACACAGTTCTTCTGAGGGCTGGATGTTCAGTGGGCAGGGCCACGCCATGCCCACTGGTCAAAAGGAGAATGAGTTATAGGCTGCCTAATGCAGCTTCCCCACAGTAGCCACACCCCCATCCAGGTGCCCAGAGGCAGGTGTTGGCTCTGCGGGGTACTGAGGCCTGCTGGGAGGCCAGAGGTGTATGAGCGGGCTGTCTTCCCTACGCCTCTCCTCCTAGGCCTAACCCCACCCCTTCCTCCTCACCACCCTTTGCCTTTGCTCTGTACTCCCCACAGGCTGAGAACTGCAGGTGGACGTCTTCACTGTCCGGGAATCATTGAGTGTGTGGACAGGACAGCCTCCTTGGAAGGCCGGGTGTACCGGAGTTCCGCGTCGGCATGGGCCTTGCCATTGAGGCAGCTTCTCAGTCTGTGCTTGTCTGAGGGTGCTGCCCGTCATGGGGGCAGCCATCTCCCAGGGGGCCCTCATCGCCATCATCTGCAACGGCCTCGTAGGCTTCTTGCTGCTGCTGCTCTGGGTCATTCTCTGCTGGGCCTGCCACTCCCGTTCTGCCAACATCGACTCCCTCTCCGAATCCAGTCCCAACTCCAGCCCTGGCCCCTGTCCCGAGAAGGCGCCCCCGCCCCAGAAGCTCAGCCATGAAGGCAGCTACCTGCTGCAGCCCTGAAGGCCCCTGGCCTAGCCCGGAGTCTGGGACTTAAGTCCACCCCACTTGGAACCTGGAATCGGGATCCCAGCGTCCAGCCAGCCTGGGGTCCAGAACTCAGAGTCCAGCCTGTCTGGAGCTGGACCCAGCAGCCCAGAGTCTGGTCGGCCTGGCTGCAAGAGGGGCTCTGCTGGCCCTCGGTAGACAGGCCTGGGGTGGGGGATTCATGAGTTGGTGCTAGGGCCAGGGCCATCTGGACTCTGCTCCATCCCAGTGGTCGGGGCTGGGTCCACCGCCCCCTAGGCCAAGCGCCTCCAGGCCCTCGAGGTTGGGGAATCAATCCATGGCAATAATGGGAGGGTGTCCAGGCTGGGCCCCTTCTCTGGTCCTCCTACTGTTTGCTGGATAATAAATGAAACTATGGCTCTACCCTGAGATTTTCTCCTCTTCCTGGGGGCCTTGCTGTAGCAAAATGAAAGGTTGTGGGTGGGCTTCCAGACACAAGTTTATTTGCACAGAGAAGGAGGGGGTAATGGTGGTTGAGGGCCAAGTCCTGGGGTGAGGTGCTGGGACCAGGGCTGGAGCAGGGTGCTAAGGGCAGGTGCTGGGACCTGATCAGGGGTGTGGTCGCACACATACTGGGTGCTAAGCCTGGGCTGGGGTACCAGGGTCAGGTGCTACAAGTACAGGGTTCAAGACATGGGCCAGGCCCTGGGGCCAGGCCCTCAGGTCTTGGGTTTTACTTCCCTCACCAGGTTCAGCAGTTTGTCCAGTTTTGCGATCTCCACAGCTGGACCCTTCTGCACTTCCTGGCCCTTCTTTTCCTGGTGAGAAGGGAAGTACACATGGGGGAGGAATGGTGAGGGATGGGCCACCTCTCTCTACTTCCCAGCATCACCTCCTGTGCCCAGCTTAGGCAGCTGTGCCACGCCTCTCTCCTGCCCAATTAGATTCCGGACCCCTACCTGCCGCCCCCAACCCCTGCAAGGATCCTTCCCCATCCCAGGTTGGGTGGCAGGGGCCCAGCTGAGGCCTGCAAGAGACATCCAGCTGTGTTTCTGAACCTCCGATCAATGTAGGATCCTTATGCTGGGAGGAGTGGGGGAAGCCAGGAAGAGCTGTAGCCCAGGGCCTCTACCTGTTGGGAGCACCCTTCCCACAGGAAGGTCCCTGGCTGAGTCCTAACACGGAGCTAAGAGGTGTGTGTTTGTGGAGTGAAAAGAGTGTGGACAAAGCCACAGGTGCCCTCACCTAGTACTGTTACCTAGCACTTTCAGGTCAGGTTGGGAGTGGGGTACCGTTTGGGGCCAGGCCCGCTGTGTCAGACATACCCAGGGTGGGGGCAGGTGTCAGGAGACCCAGGAGGGCTGATGGGATATCCCGTGTGATTCCAGATGTCCTTGGCTGGGACTGTCCCTCAGAAGGGCGGGTCCTGAATTTATGACCCCTCACCCCTGCCTACAGGCCACTCTAATCCTTTAGCTGGTAAGCTGGGCCCTGAGAAGAAGAGAGCTGGGACACTGGGGTATGTGTCACTCAGGCCCTGAGAGCTCGCTGGCAGACCAGCACCAGTGCCATCCTCCCTTCTGTCCAGGCGGTGGGGTGTGGGCTAGGCTGGGGCAGCTGCCATTTCCTGCCTTCCCTTTGTGCCCGGGCCCCCACCCTCTCAGCCACCTGTGCCCACTGCTCACTGGCACCTGCCCCAGCCTTGCCTGCTGAGGGCCCAGCGTGGATCTGGCCCGGGCTGTGAGGTGGAAGGAGAATGCAGGGCCAGCAGGCCCCTTCCTGGCCCCATCTTGCCTGCTGCCACCCTGTGGAACTCAGATTTCCTCCTGGTGTGACCCCTGCGCCTGTTCCCAAATCTGTCTCCCCCTCCCCGTGCGGCCCAGTGCCTTTGCCACTCCCCGGCTCACCTCTGCATTCCTGAGGCAGAGGACAAAGATGTCTTTTTCTCTCTCACCCCCCTCTCCCTCCCAAGTTAACCTCACGTTCTCTTGCCCTCACCTCACCTCCTGGGAGTCAGGAGATCTGGCTTTTAGTTCCAGCTTTGTCATTAACTCCCTATATGACTTTGGGCAAGTTCTGCCCAAACTGTTTCTATCTATACTGCAGTTGGGGAAAGTAGGCCTTGACCTTTGACAAGTTGGGCTCTGACACCAATCCTGGGAAGCTCCTTGGGCTGGGAAGTCGGGCCTCTGTGGCCAAGCCCTCTTGGGAAGATCAGGGAGACTGCAGCCTGCAGAGAGGGGCGGTAGGGATGCCCAGAGGACTTCCTTTGGCCCGAATCACTTGGCTGCTGGTAGAGTCAGGTGGCGATTTCACAGGAACTGCCAATCCACCCAAGAACTAGCCCCCAGCTATCACCTGCCCAGGTCCTCTGATTCCCAGGTACCCGTGTCCTCAGGTCCTCAGAGATATAGATGCTGAGCATTGCTCTGAGAGGAGCTGGGACTGTGGGAGATCCTTCCATCCCTGGGTCAAAGTGGGCAGGGCAGGCCCCCACCCAGATCTACTGCCTTCAAGGTGTGATGGTCATACCCCAGCCCCAAGGGGTCACCACCATCCCTCCCACAGGGCTGTCCAGCTCTCCTAGCTCAAGCCTGGGTTTCTCTCCTCACTAAATTAAGAGCAGATTTTATCTGTTCCACAAATTATACTGCCTTCTTCCCCCTCCTTGAGGCCAGCTAGCTGGGCTTAGCAGAGTTTTAGACCACACCCAACCCCCCCCCCCCGCCCCCCATCCTATCCCATCCCATCCCACCCCCAGCCCACCACGGCCTCTGGGCCACAGCTGCAGGCACTCAGCAGCCTTCTGAGTATTTATAGCCAAGTTCACCCCTTCCCCCAGCTGGCTACAATTACAGGCCGGGCCAAACTCCCAGCCCTTGCCTCCCTGGCCCTGGTGGGGAATAGGCCAGGCTGGCGCGAGAGGGTTAGTGCGGTGGCCCCTGCCTTGGTAGGCAGCAGTTGAAAGAGACAGGCCCCTGCTCTTGCCTCAAACTGCAAGTAAATGCCTCAAACTGCAACCAGGGGGTACAGTCATCAGGGCAACATGGCCCAGCTCCGGCCCAGCTCTGATGCTGGCCCAGAACCTGGCAGGAAGCAAATTCCATTTTCTCTCCTAGCGCCCAAATGGACAGGACTGGGCTCTAGGTTTTTGGACGCTGGATTTTTAAGTTGGACCTCTGGGCGCTGGATTCTAAGGCCTGGGTTCTTAAGTCTGAATTGGGACTCTGAGAGCTAGACTTCGAGGTCATGGCTCTGGGCTTGGTGGCCTGTATTCAGGGCCCTTGGGCTCTGGGCAGGGCCTCCGGACCATTAGAGATTCCAGAAAGGAACCAGAGCTCAAAAGGAGGACTGCCTAGCTGCTGACCTAGTTACCCTCCTCATGGCTCATTTCCTACTTCCCGTGTGGACCCGGAGCTCCCAGTTCAGAAGCCCTGTGCGAGCCCAGCCAATGAAGCAGAAACTAAGCCTCACGCCCCTACCTGCATGACACCAAACAAGCCAATGATGCCCGTGTGCTTCCCCCAGGCTTTGGGTCCTCATAGTCACCTGCTTACCTGATGTCTCCACCTGGGGGCCCCACAGGTAACTCAGATTCAGCATGTCAGAACTGATCTGTCTCCTGCTTCCCCTGTGCTCCTCACTTGGGCAATGACACCACCCTTACCCTGGGCCCCCAAAGCCAGAAACCTGGGGGCCACCCCCTGGCTCCTCCCCTTTCTCTCAACCCCCTGCCATCCTGGAGACTTTCTCTCACGGCAGCCCAAACTCCCCAAAACCGTACCTTCGGCATCTTGCGCAAATTGGGTGAGAGCTTGAGGCAGGTGACGTGCCCACGATCATCGCCCACAATGATGATGGGGTGGATGGGGTTGAACTGCACATGGGTGAGCTTGTTCTTCTTTCGGGCCACCACAGGCTGGTTGCATATGGCCTCGTACTTGTTGATGGACAAGTCAAACACGTGGGTCTGTGAAGAGGTGGGTGTCAGCACACTCGGGGAAATGAGACCCCTGTCGCCCACCTCAGAATAACTGCCCCTGAACTTTCTGGGGAAAGTCGACAGAAGCCTAGGCAGTGTGAGAGGCAATTTGTGTCTCTGTTTTTCCTGTGGTTGAGGGAATGGGGATAAAATGTTTAGGAAAAAATTTAAGTCTATGCAGAATTAACAGTAAGAGCAGCTGCCATTTATGGAGCACTTACTATGTACTAGACTCTGGGCAAGCGTGTCACATGGTTGCATCATCGAATTATAATCCTCACAGCCACTCTATAAGGTAGGTTCTGTTATTATCCCCATTTTATAAATGACGAGAAAGAGGCTCTTAAGGCTAACTTGCCAGTAAGTGGCAGAGCCAGGTTTTCTACCAACTAATATATGTCAGGTGTTCAGACAGTGCATGTCATAAAGGTGCTCAACAGGGACTTCCCTGGTGGCACAGGGGATAAGACTCCGCACTCCCGATGCCGGGGGCCCAGGTTTGATCCCTGGCCAGGGAACCAGATCCCACATGCATGCCACAACGAAGAGTTCGCATGCCACAAATAAGGAGCTGGCGAGCTGCAACTAAGGAGCCCGCCTGCCACAACTAAGACCGGGTGCAACCAAATAAATAAATATAAAATAAAATAAAACTGTTTAAAAAAAAACGGTGCTCAATAAATGTTTGATCTTATTTTTACCGCATCCTAAGTCTGAACCATTAGCAACTCTTGCCTAGACGACTGTGGCAGCATCCTAACTGGTCTTCCTGCTTCAGCTCTTGCCTTTCTATCATCCATCCTTCATGCAGCAGCCATACTTACCTTTAAAAAATCTAAAATCCTCCGATAGTCTCCCTGGGCACGCTACATAAAATCCAGATGTGCTTACTCTAGATTCTGCACTGTCTGCTCTCATCTCAGGCTCTCACCCCTTTGCCTACTAGACCCCAGCCACCCTACCTGCCTGTTTCTTAAACCCTTCCAGCTAATTCTCCCCTCAGGGCATTTGCACTAGCTGTTCCTCTGTCTGGAATGCATCCCCGCATCTTCACCTGGCTGGCTCTTTCTTGCGACTCAGCTTTCAGCTTGAATGTCTCCTCTTTAAAGAAGATTTCCCTGACCACTCTATCTAAGAGACCACCGAGTCCTTTTCTTTTACATCACTCTCTCTCGTTTTAAAGATATAACAGTGTTATGAAGATATAACTCACATACTATAAAATTTACCCATTTAAAGTATACAATTCCTCTTTTTTAGTATATTCACAGTATGTAACCATCACCACAACCAATTTTAGGACATTTTCATCACCCCCAAAAGAACCCTTATACCTATTACCAAGTCATTCCCCGTTTTCTCCCAACTCCTCTAGCCCTAGGTAACCACACATCTACTTTGTCCCTATAGATTTGCCTATTCTAGACCTATATAAATGGAAGCATACAATGTTTGGTCTTTTGTGACTGGCTTCTTAACCTAAGCATTTTTCAAGGTTCATTCATGATATAGCATGCATCAGTACTTCATTCCTTGTTATTACTGAATAATACTCCTCGTGGATATAGCACCTATTGTTTACCCATTCATCAGTTGACAGACATTTGGGTTGTTTCTGCTTTTTGGCTGTTATGAATAATGCTGCTACAAACATGGGTGTACATACATCATCCTCTTTTAATCTCTGCCTAGCACTTAACTCTATTGGGGGTTTTGTTGTTGTTCCTTTTGTCTCTTCCCCTTCACTGGAACGTAAGTTCTGTGACAGCAGGAACCTGAATCACCAGGCCCTGGCCTGGAGCTGGGAACCACAGCTGACCCTTGGTTACGCATTTGTTCAGCAAATAGATGACTGACTCGAGGGTGATGCGTTAATCACTATATTCTTTTCTGGTAGGTGCTTCTCAGTGTATATCAAAGTCCAAAAGGAAAATGTACTGCAGAACAATTTTCTCACAAACTGTTTCTGAACTTTCACCAACCCTCATTGCGGCATAGAGCCCCTTCCATCTCCCCTTCTCAGACTCAGCTTGCACACTCCCAGGGATGGGGACCTTGTTGCCTTTTAGACACTATTTCCGTCACAGATCAACTCTGGCTCAGAAGTTTTTCCTTACATCAGGTTGGCACCTGCCACCCTGTAGCTCCCTCCCCAGGGCCCTCAGAGAGGATAACTGCTCCTCATGGCACCTTAACCCCCAGAGTGCTCTCTCCTTCAAGGTGAACAGCCCCACTCTCTCCTCCAGGCCTCATGGGATGAATGATCCTTCTTTTGACAGGGCCCTGGGTGGCCTGGCCCTTGAGGACACACAGTCCTTATGTTCTGCCTTCCCCCACCTGACCTGGGCATGGCGTGGGCTCTCCAGGAGGGAGACCTTGAGACAGCTCATCCTACCTTCAGTAGGGGGTCAGCTGGGTCAGGAAGGGGGCACTCACCTTCCCATTGGTGGTGACTGCTGCAAACACAGTGGAAGAGTATGGGGCCCAGGCCACGTCGCCCACGGCTGAATTTAGGTCATAGATGAACATCGGGGTCCTGCAGTGGGGAGGGGTGGAAAGCTCAGGGCACAGAGGGCTTACGGTGCCAGAGCCCCGCCGGCCCCAGCCCAGGGTGGTGCCTGAGGGAGGGCAGGCCCCTCACTTGATGGTGTGGTCCCAGATCTTCACGGTCCAGTCGGAGCTGCAGGACATGAAGATCTTGGTGTGGTAGGGGTTCCAGGACACAGCATCCACTGCCATGCTGTGGGCGTCATAGGTGCTGAGGAACTGGCTGGAGTAGGATTTGGAGCACTGGGGTGAGGGTGGGGAAGCGGGGTTCAGGAGTGAGAGAGGCCAGCAGCCACCACTTCCCTGGGGGCCCTAAAGGGTCAGGCCCTGAGATTCCTCTTCTGTCCTCGCCCCACATCACTGTCACAGCTGAGCTGGGACCAAGCTCTCGGCTGCATTTCTCACCCTCAAAGCAACCAGAGAGAAAGGAGGGGCTTAAGGGGCTGGGCAGGGGAGTTTTCCTGGAGGGTGAGGGAAGTCTGCCCAGAGGATTCCAGGTCTGGCAGAAAAGGCCTTCCCTCCCTGAACCCAGGCAGAGCAGGTGTAAGGGGCCCTGGGGGAGGTGTGGTGTCTCGCCTGTGTCCAGACCAAGGCCTGTGGACGGGCAGACAGAGTGCTGGATCCACCTGCACGGACAGAAGCCTTGCAGCAGTGATAAACATTCCACCTTGCCCAGGTGAGAGCAGGTACAGAGCCTGCAGCAAGTCCCAATCTCACGATTTCTCATTCGGTTTCTTGCCCTGACCAGCAGGCCCCTCACACCCTCCCTCCAGGAGACTGAGTGGCCAACTAGCCTCTTCCTCTCTCCCGCACGGCCACTGGGAGGGGGGTGGGGGTGGGGACCTCTTTTACATTCAGACCAGCTCTGCCTGGGCCTCAGGGGCTCCCGGAGGCGGCCTGTAATTAACATTCTGAGTCTCAGAGCCTAAGAAAAGCTTGCGGCAGAGCTATTTCTGGGTGGATGAAGGTTCAGAAGGATGTTCACCTACTAACACTGAGACTTGGCAGAAACTGGCCCTGAAGTTCCATCCCGCTGCCGGCTGGGATGGACCCGGTATTCAGAGATAAATTTTCTTGTTACCTGGCCTTGGAAGCTCAGCTCAAGTTCAGATCTCCTCCAGGAAGTCTCCCCAGAATGTTCCAAGCCCCCCAACCTCCACTCCCAGGAAGGGAGCAGGACCCAGAGGGAAGGATGCTGGGCTGGGCCAAAGTCACCTTCTAGATTCTCCATCCCCTTTCCTGCACTCGGCCACTCTTCCCGCCACCCAAGCAGGTCAAGAAATGCATTCTCTTCCCGCAAGAAGGCTTCCAGAACTGATGAGCCCTAAGATCTGTCCGAGGGTCTTTTGAGAACGATAAGCTCCCAGGTCTAAGAGGCCCTGTAAGGAGCTGGCATTGAGGGCAGTGCTGCCTCACCTTGTAGATTTTCCCCTCCTCTGTGCCCACTAGGAACAGGTAGTCGATCTCTTTGTGGAAGTCAAAGGCAGTGCCACAGCCTTGGGAGAAGAGGGAACAGTTTTAGGCCAGTTCTGGGAGGGAGGCTCCCAGCACCTCCTCTACCCAGGATGGCCTGAGCCCAGGTGCTTGTGAGGGACGGCTGGGGCCAGCCAGGCAAACAGAAACTGGGTCTCTGGCCTGCAGCTTGTCCCGGGCAGTTGGGACTCTGCAAACGGGCCAGGGCTTCTGCAGACAGGAATGGGGCCTGGATAAACAAGGCAGGGATTGAGTTAAACAGGGTCAGGGTCAGGGTAAACAGGGACAGGGTCTGCAAACAGGGATATGGTCTGTGCAAACAGGGTTCTAGTCTGCATAAACAGGGGAGGAATTGAGTAAACAGGGAGAGGATCTGGGCAAACAGGGACCTGATCTGCATAAACAGGGCTGGATCTGCATAACAGCACCCAATCTGCATAAACAGGGAGGGTCTGCAAATGGCCAAGGGCTGGGTGCACTGGGCCAGGCTTTCTCATTACCTCCGGTCAGGCACAAGTGGAGGCACGGTGCAGCAGAAAGAGGGAGGACCAGACACCTCATGGGCTGGGGTGACGTGGCCAGGCGTGGATGTGAGGGGCTGGGGCTCTTACCCACTGTGTGTATCTGCAAGCCCTCGAGACCCTCGGTCGTGCTGTCCTCCACCTTCAGCTTGATGACATCTGTGTGAACCAGCTCGCTCTGCAGTCACACAGGGAGGGGGAAGCACATGGGTGGGGCTGGACCGGCAAGGTTGGCGGTCCCTCTGTCATTCATCTCCCCCCACTCCCTCTCTCCACCCCGGCATGACCCTTTCTGGGAAACAGGCACCTTCACGAGCGTCCAAGACACGATCCTGCCATCAGATGATACAGAGAAGAAGTTAAGGTTGTGGTCCATGTCATCCTTCTGCCACTTGACCTGAAACATCCCAAACTGTGAGCTCTAGGGTGTTGGGTTAGGGCCCCTCAAGAACCCGTCTGAGGTCCAGAAGCCAGTTCTGGGAGCCCATATCTCAGAATCCCCTGATTTCCCCGCCCTCCCTCCTTCCACTCATTTCTCTCTCCCTGAGCATCCTGAGGCAGCAGGCCAGTCGGGGCGCTGCCCAGTGTCCGGGCTCAGCACTGGAGGTGCCCGGTTCCTCCCTGGGTTGAGTTTTAGGAGCCCAGTTGTAAGAAGGCAGTGGCTCTGGGTTTGACCTCCTTACAGAGCCTGGGAAGGACAGAGCCCATCAACCAGCTTCCTCATTTACAAAACAGGAGCCACGATAGCACGGGCTTGTTGTAAGGAATAAATGAAACAATGAGTGTGAAGCCCTTAGGCCAGAACATTGCAAATATGAAGTGTTCAATAAATATTATTAGCTGATATCCTCAGTATTACCATCATGCTAGGAATCAGGGTGGCAAGGCTCTCGGGAGGCTTTTTCCTGCTTCCTTGGGCAGTGGGGAGGAACAGCCTCCCTCCACCACCCTCCCCATCCAGGCTTGGCCTTCTCTAGGCGGCTCTCTTCTGTTCCCAACTTCACTTCACCACTAGCCCCTGCTTCCAGAATCTTGCTCCCAGATCTCAGATGTGAGCTGCATTTCTCCATCTGCAAATTGGGGTTAATAATCCTGCCCCACCCATCTTCTCTGGGCTGGAAGCAAACATATGCGAAAGTGTTTGGGAGACAGAGCTGTCGTCTTATGAAGATGACACGCTTGAGGCTCAAGTTTCTGTTGCCAGATGTGGAGGCCTGGCCAAGCCACGTCCGGGAGAGCTGGGGCAGGGCTGGGTGCCCAGATCTTCCCACCCTCCAGTTCCCTCCAGGCCTCCTGTGCTGGGGCCACTGTCCCTTCCCCCTGTCACAAGCAGAGGCCCAGTGAGGGAGGACAGGAACCCAGGGCTGCTGCCTGTAACCACAGTTGTCACCTGGCCCTTGAGGGGTGTGTGTAGCGGGGAGGGGATTGCTCTTCCGGGGCCACGCCCCAGGCCTGACTGGTCAGAGCTGCAGGAGTGCAGACCCAGTCCCGCCTGGGTCTGTCTGGGCAGGCTGCTCTTTTGTGCGTTCAGTGGGGGGCCTAGAACACCACAGAGCTTGTGAGGCACAAGTCATAGCAGCCCTGATGCTGAGACCGCTTCCTCTTCTGTGTAAAGGCAGTCCCTTTAAAGGGGGGAGGGGACAGGGGGTGTCAAAGGCCAGGCTGTAAGAGGCGCGAGGGAGCTGCCAAGGGAAGTGTTTAATGAGCAGCGCCAGCGTGCACGGAAATTGTATTTCACACCCCACTTAGCAGCCTGATGCCCAGCTGGGGGGTGGTGTGTGTGTGTATATGCAATGAGCCATGTACGTGTGTGTGTGCAAGTCACACACGTGCTCCTGGGGTCCAGGTGGGAGGGTAGGAATAAAGAGGGCCAAGAGGGGGCAGGTGGAAGTGGGGTTAAGACAATGCATGAATGCCCAGGAAGCAGGTGGTAGGGAGGAGACGGAGGCCTGTTTCACCAATTCCTTCTCTTTTGCCTTATCTGATTAGGGCAGGCATGTTTGACCCCAGGGGTCTGCTCATATCCTTCCTGCCCCCTTCCCTTCCCCCGTGTAGCACAGAATACACACACACACACACACACACACACACACACACACACACCCTGCAGAGTGTCGTGGTTGAGGCTTCACAGCGGGGCCTGAACAGGGCTGCACTCTCCTTCGGACAGACGGTTCTCTCCCTGGCTCCAAAACCTTCCATGGCTCCCCGCTGCCAACGGAACAAAGTCCGTCTGCCCCCAGCCTGGCATCTGAGATCTAAAACAACCTATCTCGTTCCTCCCAAGACACAGTCCCGTTGAGAAGGACTTAGACTCTGATGTCTCTGACGCCTCATTCGTCAGCCTGGCTCTTCTTCAAGCTCCAGGATATACAGTCAACTGCCGGTAGGACGTCTCCTCCTCTGGCTTCTTATATTAACTTACGGCCAGAAATCCATGGATTTCCTACTGGGTCCCCCAAGCTGGAGTCCCAGGCACCGTCACCAATTTTTCCTTTTCCCCATATCCAATCAGTCGTTTCCTGTTCATGATTTGACTGCCTCGACAGCTCTACCTCCTCATTTTTATCTCCACTGCCCCTGTTGTAGCTCAGGCTTCAAGATCTCTCATGCTGTGGCCAGAGGACATCTCCGAGACACTACCTGACTGTGGGACTTCTCTGCCCCAAACCCTCTGATGGTTGGGCAGGGATTTTCAAACTCTGCTGGGACAAACTCTTAGAAGCCTTGTGAAAATAGCTCAGGGGACGTGGGGAGTGATAACAGGGGACCCTCAAGCAATCAGGCCCCTGACCCTACCAGAGCAGCCCCACTCTCGTCTTATTCATACATCGGGCTTCTGTACTGACACTTCATTTGAGACCACTAACATGCAAAGTCCAAGCTTCCTACTTGCTAGAGAAGCACACTCACGACTGAGCTCAGGAGTCCCTGACGCTGAGCTCCACGCGGTGTGTTGTTGCCCAGCAGGCCCCTCTGCTTGCCCGTGTCTTTCCGGTGCACGCGTGACCCCTTTGTACCCTTCTTCATCTAACGGATACTTCCTCATTCTTCACGATTCAGCTTAGGTGTTCCTTCCTTTAGGAAGACCTCTCTGGCCCTCTGGCCCCTGGTCCCCATCCCAGACAATCTGGACAATCCTCAGCGCCCCCATGAGCCCTCCTTAGCACACTCCGTATCCTGCTCAGCTGTGGCTGCCGTATCCAGACACCAAGCCCTGAGCATCCTCAGCTCCCAGAGAAGAGAACAGGCAGGAGTTGATGAATGAATGGATGAATGAGGAGGCAGGGAGGGAATGAGAGCGAAAGAAGAGAACAGGAAGTCATTAAAGGAGTGAGAGGCAGGCCCCTCCCATGTCGCAAGCCCTGATTCCAGCCAAGAACTCTGAGTCTTCGGTTTTGCAAAGGCAGCAGCCCTGTTTTCCTGACAGGATGGTGGGAGAACAGAAGGCCACCCCGTCCAGTGTCCCTGGCACCCGCCCAGTGAAGGGGAAACTGTGTCTCCTGCACACCCTACTTCTCTCTCCAACCTGCAATTTGATTCAGAGAACAGAGCAGAGTGGGAGTAGGGTAGTTGGCCTTGGCCCCTCGCCCTCTCCTGGGCTTGAGGAGGATAGTCAGGCCACCCGGAGATGCTCCGTGCTTGGCCCTGGGCTGTCTGCCCGTGCTGGGAAAGCCGGGCTGGGGCTGGTGCTGGTTCAGTTTGATCAAAGCGAGTCTTTTCTCCTCGCCCTGGGCTTTAAAGTCTCTGCAGACACCCTCCCCGTGTCTGGAGACTTCTGCGGGCCTGGACGTGATGAATGGGGAGGTGGGCTTTTCAGAGGAGAGAACTCCTGAGGCTGCAAGTCGGGCTCCTGCTTTGGTCGAGAACTGTGGGGAGGGTGTTTAGGGGGAGGGGGTGCCCCAGCTCTGGGTAAAGGATGAAGCTGAGAGGCCACCATATCCCCTGTGCCTGGACAGCCCTCCCTCTGCTCAGGCCTGTCTGGGAGCTGAGAGCCAGTGCCTGGGGTGTCCACATGACTCAGGAAGCTCAGGGCCAGACAGGCAGGGGTGCAGAGCCCGCCTGCAGACCCTGTCAGGGCAAGGGGGAGAGGAAGGTGAGAAGACAGATCCCAGCACTGCCTGAGGAGCCCAGAGGCCTTGGGCAACTTGAGGCAGAAATCTATGCTTAGACTCTCCCAGGCCTGCCCATGGGGTGAGGGTACACAGCCTCAGAAGGAGGGGGACCTTTGGAACACAGTGAGGAAGGGCCTGCAAAGCCAGAGCTAAGAGACTCTGAGAATGAAACTGTGAAATCCACTCCCAGCGCAATAAGATGGGAGACGCAGAGTCAGGGTGAAATCTAGCCCCAGTGACTAGGTAATGGTCCCATTATATGCCTGACTGGAGAAGATGGGTGTTACACAGAAGCCTCAGGGACAGACATCACCTACCAGGCCTTACAGCCCCACCAAGAAGGCAGAGAACGGGCAGTGCCTACCCCTATCTGGGAGTTCCCCAAATCTAGCCCAGATGGCAGAAGAGAGCCCCTGTGGGGAGCTGAGGAAGATCATAGACCCTTGGAGCCCTTGACACACTCAGCAGAGGCCCATCAGGCCCTGGGGGCTTCCCACCACGGGCTCTGAGTCACTGACCACTACTTCTAAGAGATCCGAGATCCTTAGCAGACAGATGGGCCCTGCTTGATGGGAGCTCTGAAGCAGCGGACCCCAGCTCTTACCACAAACCGTCTTGCCTCCTGATGCCTCGCCTGTGCCCTTCTCTGCCCCTTCTCACACCCAGCTCCTTGGACTCTAAGCTAGTAGCTGTCATCCCCATGCCCTTGCCTGTGGCCCTCTCCTCCCCAAGGCCCCTCGTCCGGTGGCTCCCAGGCCCACACGCTACTCAGTCCCACCTACTTCTCCCACCCTGGTCCAAGGCTGACCTGCCACACGGGGTCTGTGTGCTTGCCAGACTTGGCTGAGCTGCGAAAGGAGGGCTGGGAGTAGGGCTTCTTGAGGTTGTAAATGGCCACGTTGCCGTCGTAGTGGCCCACCACCACTAGGTGGGGGTGGTCCACGTGCACGTCCAGGCACAGGATGCCGCTCTCGCTGCTGAAGGTGTATTCGGGGAAGCTGGGGTTCTTCATGCTATAGAAGAGCAGCATGCCCCGGCTCTGCTTCCTGAAGTCATCTGGCCCAGGGAAGAGGGCGGCGGTGATCGGACAGTCCCTGCTGGGGAAGCCCCGGCCCCTCCCTCACAGGGTGGACAAGCCCTGCCCAGTCCTGCCTCTGACAGAGAGCGTGGGAGACCTCTCGGGGCTTCATCTTCTCTGTCCGTGAGACAGAATCATGCGACTTGACCCACCCCCTTCTCAGGGTTCACGAGAGGATCCAACAGATAAGGTGACCAGGCATATCTGAGGGACGGACATTCTCTTTAGTCTCCCTGGGGTACAGGAAAGGGGGGGGGGCTGCAGGCTCAAAGAGTTGTTAAGTGAAGAATGTGGGTGGGCTTGGGAAGGAGCAGTATCCTCAGAGAGGGTCCAGATGCCCAGCCCATCTCCTGCCCTTAGGTGCTGGGATAATGGCCATGTACCCCTCGTCCCCAGCCAGCGACAGGGGTTCAGTCTGGACTAACATGGAATTGCCTGTAGGAGTCCCACACTAGCCACCTGTGGGCATCTTCCCAGACCCTCTGGTCCCACAGTCCCCAGCTGCAGCCTGAGCCCTAGCTCTAAGCATGCTCCCAGATTCGAAAGGTCCCAGGCCAGCCAGTCAGGCTTCCATAGGCCACAGTGCTATCCCTCTGGCCTGGGCGCAGCCTTCGGTGATCAACAGTGGACCGCTCAGCAGACGTCCTCCTCCCGGCCCGCCCCATGGCAAGGGAATGCCTCCCACACTCCTTCATGCTCCGCGCACTTGGCGCCCATCCTGATAATGCAGTCACTGGATGGAATACAGTCCCAGCCGTCCATTCCCGCTCTCCCGCCACCAGCCCAGGACCCTTCCCAAGCTCAGAAGAGCCAGAGCTGGAGAGGTGGAAGTCTAGAGCAGCCCCGTCTTGGGGGCCCTATGCTAAGGCAGCCTTTTAGCTCTGCCGGCCCCCCAGGGCTATCTCCTCTGCCCCTGGCCACTGCAGGCCTGGGCCCTCCTCCCAGAGTGGCCAGTCCTGAGGTGAGGAGCCCATGGGCGGGAAGGATAGGTAAGCAGCCCCAACTTGGTGAGTTTTTTTTGTGTGTGTGTGGTACGCGGGCCTCTCACTGTTGTGGCCTCTCCTGTTGCGGAGCACAGGCTCCTGACGCGCAGGCTCAGTGGCCATGGCTCACGGGCGCAGCCGCTCCGCGGCATGTGGGATCTTCCCGGACCGGGGCACGAACCTGTGTCCCCTGCATCGGCAGGTGGACTCTCAATCACTGCGTCACCAGGGAAGCCCTTGGTGAGTTTTGCTGAGTCATTCTCTCTGTCTTGTGTCTAAGACTGCCCCTTTCTTGAGGGAGCAGGTGACTGGGCTGGGCTCAGGGACAGTCTGGGCTGGGCTCCCTGGGCTCTGGGCGTGAGCCCAGCTATGACCAGGTCCCAGCTATCCTCACCCTGGGCACTCTGCAAGCACAGCGGATGCTTCCTGGGAGCCAGGGTTAGGGAGCAGGGAGCAGCCAGGAGCCAGGCTGGCCTTAGGTGGGCAGAGCTGGAAGCTGAGGCCAGCCGGCCTGCCCACCAGCGCAGCTGTCTGTGGGGGAGCCCACCTTCCCTTGCCGTGGCTAACTGTCACCAGCTCTGGGACTCCTGTCAGGAACCCCTCCCCTGATCAACTGCACGGGAGTCTTCCTGTGCAAGGAGGGGGCTGCCCCTGGAGTGGAAGGTACAAGGGTCCAGCCTGAGCCACGGGGAGGGCACGCAGTGGTTCAGGAAGGAAAATGCTTCTGCTCTGGGGAAAGTGAGGAAAGCCAGGTTGGGTCACCCTGTGCCCGGCACTATCTCAAAGACTGGCCTTGAGGTGGGGGATGGAAGTTGGCAGTACCTCACCGCGTAGGGCTCCAGGCTGGGCCCCAAGGGCTGACTCTTGAATTCAGGGAGAGATCTGCAGTTGGCTGAGGGGAGTGTCTTTCCCACCCAGACCACGAAGGGCTTGAACCGGGCAGTGTGACAGTCACTTGCCGTTCCTTTAATTCATGACCCAAATCCTGAGCACCTGATCTGGGCCTCCCCCTGGGCTGAGCCTGGCAGGGACAGACACACCCCACTGGAGACGTGGGCTTGCCCTCAGCAGCCCCTAGTGTGGTGACAGGGAGCCAGACCCTGTGGCTGAATGGGCAAGCCCTTGCTGGGTAATCAAAGTATTAAATGCCAGGCCAGAGGTGAGCTGTAGATGCCCTTGACATCCAATCTGGCCTTGATGCTGGGCAAGACTGGCAGAATGGGAGTGGGCGGGCCAGAGGGCGAATGAAAGGCAGGGTGGCTGGGTGAGTGACGCTCAGGCTGAGTTCTCAGATGCTCTCCTTATAGCACCAAGGGGCAAAGGCAGGCATGACCTCACACTCGCTCTCACTGTGCCACGGTATCTGGCCCCTTGAGGGACAGCAGTGATGACTTTCTCTAGACACGCTTCCAGCACTGTGTGCCCCTGCACTCACACAGAGCCTTCATGACCAGTGGAACCAGGAAAGGAGGGTTGGAAACCCTAGGTCGGCTTAGTAACTCTGCAGTGAGGACATCTCTGACCCACTCACAGAACCACTGGGACTAGACACTGAACCATGGCCCCTGGATTTTATAGTTGGGTAAACTGAGGCCAGAGGGGAGAATGGTGTCCCCTAGTGCGTTAGACCCATTGCTTGGTGTTTGCCACACCCAATAGCCTGTTTATCACTGCAGTTACTCTGCTCAGGGTAGTGGCACTAATCTGATCTTTACATGGAGGTGGAGAAAGGAGGAGAAGGGGGCACCAGACCTGTTGGGGTGGTGGGGCGACTGGCACAGCCAATCCTTCCAGAATCTTGGACTAGAGAATGAGTAAGGGCCAGGGCAGTCAGGCATGACGAGAGAAAACTTCTGGCAGAGAGAAGCGTGGATTTCACGAGGCAGGGACACAGAGAGCAACCAGCCACACTAAGGCCTGAGGTCCTGCCTGCGTTCCCAGGCCACGTGCATCCTGACAATAAGCCTCCTGTTCTTAACCTGGCCCTAGGGGTCTCTGCTATTTGCAACCAAACAAGCCCTCCCGACATAAGGATCACAGCTTCTCGGGACTTCCCTGGTGGCGCAGTGGTTAAGAATCTGCCTGCCAATGCAGGGGACACAGGTTCAATCCCTGGTCCGGGAAGATCCCACATGCCGGGGAGCAACTGAGCCCGTGCGCCACAACTACTGAACTACTGAGCCCACATGCTGCAACTACTGAAGCCCGTGCACCTAGAGGCTGTGCTCTGCAACAAGAGAGGCCACCGCAATGAGAAGCCCACGCACCGCAACGAAGACCCAATGCAGCCAAAAAAAAAAAAAAAGATCACAGCTTCTAATCATGGCTAGACCATGTGTTTCCTGAATTCCAGTTCAAGGCTTTGTCTGCCAAACCTCACCAGGAAAGCAGAGAAAAATTCTCATTCAGCTGGGGCTTCCTCTCCACTCTGTCTTATTCTATGATCTTCTCATGCCCATCTCCAGCCCCCTATGAGACCTCACTGTTCCACTCTCTAAGTGTGCCCAGCGTGACATCACTGCCCTAACCTGCAACGGTGCCAGCATGATAGCATCATCTTGTCTTCTAGAAGTCCTAAAATGACATCACTACTCAGACCACCAATGGTCTCCACGTGATATCGTTGCTCAGGCTACCAGCAGTCCTAGTGACATCATCGCCCAGCCTGCCATCATTCCCAGTACGATGCCGCCAGCCAGGTCACCAGCAGTCCCAGTAAGACATTGGCATCAAGGTCACCTACAGTGTCTCAGTTCCCAGTGAGAGATAGAATCCTATCAGCCTCAAGGCTCACAGAGCCTTGGGCCCTGGGCCCTGGGGTACTTTGTCCTGAATCCCACAGACTACCTGGCTCCCCACAGCAGGACCGGAGGGCCCAGTGACACAGATGGGAGCCCCCCGACTCCACACTCCATTACATAAACAGGCAGGAGCCCTGAAGTCTGGGGCCAGTGAAGGAATTCCAGGTTATTCTAGGCCATAGGATTTCAGAGAGTATGTGTGGCTGGGTGAAAGGGAAAGAGGAATAGAGGAAGGGAAAGGGAGAGAAAGACAGAGGGAGGGCGGAGGGGAGGTGGGGAGGAGAAACCACGTGGTGTGTGACTCCAAGACAGGGGGAGAGGGCTGCTGGCCTGGCCTTAGCTCCACTTTGCACTTTTGCCCTTCTCCAGGAAGCCTTCTAGACTGTTCAGCCTCTCCTCTGTGAGTGCCCACCCTCCCCCCAGGAACTCCTCTACCTGTACCGCATTATTACAGGTGGCTGTGAGCAGGTGTTTTCCTTAGCCTGCCACCAAAGGATGGAGTGAGGGAGCATGCCCTGGCGTGGCCCAGCAGGCTTACTCTCTCCAGTGAGAGAGTTGCCTCCTGCTAACCCTGCTCTGCTGGATAATGTCTAAGGCCTCCCTGACTCTGACCTTCAATGATCCACGAGATTTGGGGGAGGAGAATCAACTCCCTAATAGAGCCTGATCTGGTGCTTCTCAGAAAGCCATGGTCTCAGGGGACGGGTGGCTTAATTCCACCATAGACCAAAGCTCTCACTGCCCTCAGCTCCCTCTGCCAGGGCCCTAGCAGAGTAGTGCCCAGTGAGTAGCATGGATGGATGCCTTCTTGGACTGGCAATCACCAGTGTGGGCCTCCGCCTCACAGCTCTACCCCTGCCCTACAAGGAAGAGCTCTAGATCACTCTGGAGAGTTCTGGCTGTCAGGAGAAGCCTGGGCTTCGGCTCAGGATTCGGGGATGGCAAGGCAGACAGAGGGCATGTTGGGGCATCTGGCTAAAGCCAGGTCCGTGGTCAGAGGGAAGTAGATGCCAAGCTGCAGAGACAACGATACCAAGACAGTGTCGGTCAGCAGGCCTCCTCCTCTCTTCCTGTGGCTCCCAAACGAACCCAGCCCAGAACTGACTCTAAGGCAGCAGCTGTTTAATGACTCCCTTTTTAAGGCATGAAAAAGGCGCTCGGAGGGGGCTGCGGTAGGCATAATAATGCCCCCCAAATGTCCATGTCCTAATCTCCGGAGCCCATAAATACGTTACTTTGCACAGAAAAAGGGATTTTGTAGATGTGATTAAATTAAAGACCTTGAGATGGGGAGATTATCCTGGATTATCCGGGTGGACCCAGTGTAATCACAAGAGTCCTTATAAGGGAAGGAAAGAGGCAGGAGAGTCAGAGAAGGAGGTGTGATAACAGAAGCAGATATCGCAGTGATGCAATTGCTAGCTGGAAGGAGGCCACAAGCCGTGGAATATGGGCAGCCTCCAAACTGGGAAAGGCAGGGAAGTGGATGGTCCTGCTGACACCTGATTTTTGCTCAGCAAAACGCAGTTTAGATGTCTGACCTCCAGAACTGTGAGATAATAAATTTGTGTTGTTTTAAGCCATCATGTTCACAGTAATTTGTTACTTCAGCAGTAGGAAACTAATACAGTAGGCTCTCAGGGAAGGTTGACCCAAACTCTACTGTTAGGAATCAGAGGGAGAGGCCACTCAGGATGGCTGTTCTCTTGCTCTCTGCGCATCCCCTGATCAACCAGTCCCTGCTTCACCTACACCTTACTCACATGACCATCTAATTCTCTTAATCATAGGACTTAATCAGTAACTACCTACGTGCTTGCCCCCTGCCCCAGCTGCTGGTTTCCCTGGCGACTGATGAGCCAACCTGATGCCAATTCCCCCTATAAATGGTAGCCTCCTTCTCCCCCAGCAGTGAGGATTGTGGCCATGTCCTGTGTGCAGTCTGCCATACACGGTGTGGGTGTTGCTCCAGGACGTTTTGCTTCTGACTTGTAAGATTCCCTATCCAATAAGTTGCGGGTGTCTCTGTCACTTTCTCTGGGCTCCTTCTTTGGTCTCACAGCTGGGCGGTTACCAGGCTTGCAGGCCTGTGATGGTACCTTTTTCTGCGGTGGTTTGGAAGCAATCCCTCTAGAAGTCGGGGGGATAGAGGCAATGATCCCCAGCTCTTCTGATGACAAGAATGAAACCCTCCCTCAGCTTCCCACACCCTAGCCCTGCCACCTTGGACTCCAGGAACAGATATGCCCCTTGGATTAGGATTTTCAGTCTCCAAAGGCAGGGGACTGGCCCAAGGCTGCCCCCAAGAAAGTACATCAGTGCTAGAGTGTTCCAGACCTCCAGTGTGGCCCACAGACCATGGTGCCAGGCTGGATCCAGCCTTCCAGGTAGCTGGGCTTTTCCAAGAGCTCTCACCTGATTAGAAGTCATATTTAAACAGTGTGGGAAATAAGAGCACAGCCTTGGAGACAGAATACGTCAAGCGGGACATTTAATTTGATTTAGGGAAAATGAGGCAAACATTTGAGAACCTAAATAACTAACCAGTAATTAAACTAACAATGGGAATGCCCTTGCACTACAACCCAGTGAGCACAGTGGCCTTTATGGACTGTATTTACAAAGAGACCTGACAACATAATTAGTCCTGTAAATTTTACACAGCCTGCAGCTGAGGAGTGATGGATTTTGTGTGTGGAGGATGAACAGGGAGAAATGAGGTGGATGAATTTCCATTTTCAGTAAATGAAATTAACACTGCTTAATTAGTGAAGCTGACAAATAAATGATCAGGAAAGATTTAAATCCCTACAAGTGCATCCCTGGCCTGGGCAGGCTGACGGACCGGCCAGGAGGTGGTGGGGCAGAGTGGGAGTGGGTTTAGCACTGGGACTCAAGGCCTGACTCTGGCCCCTTTTGAGGGTGCTGTTCCTCAGAGGCTGGGCTGAGGGACAGTTGGCTCTTCTGCCTTTCTAAGATGTGTCCTGCTGGGAGGCTTCCTCCCTGTCTCCTGTGTGATAGCCAGTCAGCACCACACAGTGTCTAGGATGTGTTCCACCATCCCTGCCCAGCAGATCACGAGGAGTCCCCATTTCCCTGCTGTGAACTGCCTAATGGGCTGGAAAGCACCCCTTCAGTGCAGCAGGTGCACTGATATAATTGCATCCCAGCTTTGCCCCGTGGGCCAGCTCTTCCTAGACTACCTCCTTTGCCTTCCAGTGTTCCTCTACCTGCTTTCACCTGCTGACAGCCTTTCTTCACTCTGCTGAGACATGGAGCCTGGCCCTAGAGGGCACCCCAGTCTCTGCCCTATATGCAGCCTGACATGTCCACCATCTGGTACCCAGCAGCCACGAGGGGAGGCGGGTGTGATCGCTTCTGTGCGGTTGCAGGTAGTTGCCCGGGCTCTTTTCCTCACCGGCTTGCTCCTGGCCTGGCTCCAGATGACCACCCTTGGCCCCAGTCCTTCCTAGGGTGCACGCCTACCCCTGCCCAAGTCTTATTTGGCTGGGTCAGAGAACCCACATCTGGGAATTCCAGGCAAAAGGAGCCCTGGGCTGAGCTCATCAGGGTCAAACCCAACAACAAACCCAAATTCTCACTTTAGAGTCTGGCCACAGGAGGCCGAGTCTGATCCTGGGAGGTTGGCTGCTGGGAATTTCCAAAGACAGTGTGATGGACGCTGGTGAGCCAGCTGCCCCTCACAATGACCCCGTCCAGTAACTAGGGTACCTTTTGCCTGCCTCAGCTTTGTCCCTCTTTCTTCCAGGGAGGCACCTGGGCACTTGAGAGCATGGGACTCCCAGGGGTGACCTCAGGAGTGAATGCAGGGGCCCCTCTGCATTCCAGCCCAGCCTGGCTCTGCTCAGGCCTTCGCAGATTGATGCTGACATGTACAAGGCTCTGGAGAATAGATGCCCGTTGGAAAACTGGTCAACAGCTCCCATACCAGTGACAGTAAATACCGCCGCCGCCGCCGCCGCTGCCGGGCCCAGCTCTCTAAGAGAAGAGGTAGGGGCCTTGTCTGATACCCCTCTGTCCCTATAGCCCCCGCTCTCTGCTCAGGGCCCCGGAGGGTCCTGCAGGAAAGCTAGGAGACAGAACGCCAGACAAGTCAGCAATGGTTGTCCTTTATGTGAGAGTGGTTCCTATAGCTCATGGGGCACATTTGCTGCTTTTCTTCCACGCATGTCTCATGACGGCCCTGGGACAAAGGGCCCGCAGGTGTCAGCCTCTCCAGGTCACCAGTGAAAACACCAGGCTGACAGCAGCTTCTGGCCCGAGGTCACACCACTGGGAAGTGACCTTCCAGCCAGAAGGTCTGCAGCTGATAGCAGTTCCATCCAGGGACGTGGATGTGGCCAACAAAGGACAAAGAGACCCTTCCTGGGTGTGTGCCTGCCCAAAGGAGGCCTCTGGGCCTGTTGGGCTTGGGGCCATCGATTCCTGTGGGGTGGGTTACTCTTCTCCACCGCTCCTGGCTAAGGCTGCCCCCATGGACAACCTCTACATGACCCCAACCAGCTGACGCCCCTCCTGGCCCTCGGCGAGAGGAGGATAGGGCTAGAGCTGAAGCAGTTTCTCCTCCCACCTGCTGGGGAGCAGCCCACATCCCTACCTCAGTCCTGGGCAGAGAGCCTGGGCTGATCAGCCTCAGAGACGGGTCCACACCCACTCCTGGGCGGGCCTGCTCAGCCCCCTGCCCTGTTCCCGGCCCAGTAGCTGCAGCAGAGGGGGAGGAATGTGCTAGTTCCCTGCCAGAGGGGGTGGGCACTTCCCTCTTGGCAGTAGCCCATCCTCAGGAGTGGGGACACAAAGCGGGCATTTAGGGCATCCTCAAAGGCGGCCCAGACCACGAGACTGGGCGCAGCTCCAAGGGCTTCTCCCTGAGAGGAATGACAAACACCCACTCCTCCTGGCCCTCCCCTCCCTCCCCGACACTGGTCAAAGAATGGGCTGGGCCGACAGGCGGTCTGAGGGGCAGAGACCAGGAGCTTGTACGCCTGCCAGCCAGCAGCAGCTTAGAGAATGGGAAGGTCTCTCTGTCCGCAGAAGCTAATCCTCCTAGCCAGAGCACATGTTGTTCGCCTAGGGAGCTGCGGCTAGCGCGAAGTATGGGGCCCTCTCCCGTTAGGAAGAGGGAACGCCCAGGCCAGCGCAGAGGCAGGGGCTTCTGCAGGGACCAAGGAACACGAAGGGAAAGCAAAGTGCCACACGGTTTCCACCGTGTTGCCTCCTGCTGTGGGGTGATGGAAACTGGCGGGGATGGGAGCATCCCGGAAGGCGGTGGTCTCCCAGGGTTCGGGGCCAGTGATGAACATCAAGTGCTTGCCCCCCTTCCCCACCCCACCTGCTCCAGGGCCTGCTCAGGAAGCTCTCCTCCTTCAGGGCTCACCACCAAATCCCTCCCCAGGTCTGGTCCAGTCTACCTTCTCATCCTTCTCAAATCCACTTCTCCATCTCCACTCCACGCTGGTGGTTCACATCCTGCCATCTCTCCTTGGGATGCCTCCCCAGTCTCCTAGCTGGTCTCCAGCCTCCAGTCTCACGCCTGCAAATCCCCCCTGCAGTGGTTGTGTCCCAGCCCTTGTCAAATTCCTTCAGTGTTTTCCCCTCCGGAGAAGGTCCAAGTTTCCTGGAATGGCTTACCAAGCCCTTTGGGGGCTAACCCTGGCCCCCTCTACAGCTTCATTTCCTCCCATATTGCTCATGCCTCCAGACCTTTGCATATGCTGCTCCCTTTACCATAATAACTCCTTCGAGGCTCATTTTGGCATATTCCTTCATCCAGCACTAATTACCAGTATGAGAGTGGGTCTTCTCCATTAGACTGTGAGCACCCTGAGGGCGCTAGACTTCGTCATCTTTGTATCTTTCACACCTGGCAAAGAGCTCTGCACTGAGTAGGTACTTCGTGTTTGCTGGTTGAGTGAGAAAATGAACAAATAGCCGGATTACTTACAGGAGCCATGTCCCACGGCAAACAGATCATTGTACTTTGGACTCCTGCAAGAGAAATAAGAACCCCTTGGCCCAGGAAATGGACATGGCTCTCCCCTGTACAGTGGTGCCTTAACTGCACTGTAGACATCTACTGTTGAGCTTAGAGATCTGGGACGATCCCATAAGAATCCCAGTCTCACGTTTTTCCGTAATGCTACGCGTCACCTTCAAAGTGCTTAAGCGCGGTAGAAGCGCCCTGCTCAGGGCTTGGCATGCAGCAGGCGCTCAGGGATTCCAGGTTTTCCGCAATGTCTATACTCACCAGCAGAGGGCGGTGACGGCCAGGCGCTTGGCTTTGTCATTTTGGAACTTCCAGAGAGGCAGCAGCGTACCCTCCTGGTCCCGGTATTCGTCAGCAGCGTCCTCGTAGTACTTAAAATCTTAAACACACACAGGCTGAGTCAGCCCTGGGACTGCCACTTTCTGTCTGGACCTCCTTGGCCCAAACAATTAACCTCTTTGTATTTCAGAGTGGGAATAGTAATAGTACCTATCTCAAAGGACTGTTGTGAGGATTAATTGCTAATATATGTGAAGTACTTAGAAAAATACCTGGCACAGAGTAAGCTCTCTACAATGTTGTTGTTACTGTCATTGTTGTTTTTGGAGGTAAATTACACTAAAGAGGCTATGTCCTTGAGGGTAATAATTCCACGTCTGTCCATCTTCATATCCACAGCCAAGCCCCGCTGGAGTGAAGCTGCCTGGTCCCCTCATGGGTCCTCTGAGCTCAAGTTCATCTCCTGCCCTAAATTGTCTCTACCTCCCGTTTCCTCTAACTTAGGTAGAAGCCCCCTCCATCCTTGTACTTGTCTAAACCAGAAATCTTGGTAAACCTTGACTGATCTTTTCCCATCATTTCTCATGTTTTCCTTCTGATTATCTTTTTAGTCCATTCACTTCTCTCCAGACCCACAGCCACTTCCTAGGTTCAGGCCCCAAAAGCCATCACCCAGACTCTTACGCCACCCTCCTAGCTGGTCTCTCTACCTCCGGACGCTCCTCCAGTCCACATTCTGCAGAATAAACCACCTCCCCTACTGCCCTGAAAACCCCTCAATGGCTCCCCTTGCACAGGGGCTCCCTGGTCAAACCGAGGCTCCTGGCCGCTACTTCCATGTCATTTCCAGCCAACTGTTCACCTACCCTCTGTATCAAACAGTGTCTAAAATGTCCTCCTCCTCCTGAAAACTCCCACTCACTCTAGATCCAGATCAAACTCCCCCTACTCTGTGAGGCCTTCACTTTCTTGCTGAGCAGAGTTCACCTCCTCCTCCGTCCCAGCCCTGCCTCTCGTCTGCTGAAACGTGTGTCATACAGCGTTGCCTCTCTTTATCCTTTTGCCTGTCTCCCCGCTCCGGCAGACGGCTGCTGGGGAGCAGGAAGTACGTTATTTTCATCTCTGGACCCGCAGTCCCTAGCACAGGGGCCAGCCACAGAGCAGACACCTGATGACTGTTCAAAAAGGGCAACAAAATAGATCAACAGAAGGGAAATGGTTCTCGGTCTTCTTTCCAACCCATTAGAAAATGATCCTCTTATCCAACGTGGTCAAGGACGTGCCCAGGCACGGCCCCAGCCTCTCTCACAACGCCCCACACTTCGAGGCTTGGGGACTACATTCAGCCCTCAAAAATGGCTCAGACAAAAAAAAAGATTAGAGTGGTCAGAGGCATGAGCCTTGATCACATCAGAGATCCCTGAGCTCAGACTATCTTTGAAAAGACTTCGTTTCAGAGAGGAGATTAATTGGTAACACTTCTCTGTTTTCACTTCTTCCCAAAGGGAAAAGTGTATGCAATTTTAAAAAATCAAGGTTCAATGCATTTTTCTGTGACTGTGTTCTCATAGATGAAAAAGGTTCACCAAGGCCAATTTCTCCATGGATATTAATCATGTTTGCAGCTCTTTGGTGGGCTGATTGCAGAGTCTGGGTTTCAGGAAGCCAAGCTGTGTGAGTGACAAATTCATTCACAGCCGCCGTGTACTTTGACAGCTTTGAAAAGCACTCAAGGTCGTTTTCCAGCCTGAATGATAACAAGGGGGCTTGTTTAGGCTGCTGGTCTTGGCAGCCCTGGTTTCTCTGTCCCATGGGTGAGCAATGAGCATCAAGTCACCAAGAAGAGCCCTGGGCTGTCAGCAGAGGAGACCAGCCAGCAGTGGGGAGCTGCCAGCTCTGGGGAGGCAGCTGCTCCAGATAAATGCACAACCTCTTAGGGAAATACAAGCCACTTGGGAATGTGCTGTTCATGCCATGGGAAGGATTCCGTTTCCCTGGCTCTGTCAAAGACACCAGAATTTCCCAGGCCCCCAGGATTTAAGCGTTTCTGAATCAATCTCTTTCTTCACCTCGTCACTAATTAATCACTCACATAGACCTATTGAGTGTTTATTTGAAATGTCTCTTCCAGCTCAGTGGCTCTGTGGCCTCGTGCTAAAGTGCTTAGGCTATGGGTCCAGGGGGCCTGTGTTCGAGTCCTGATTGTGCCGCTCTCACCTCACACTAGCTGTGTTTTCGAACAAGTGGTGACATTTCAGCCTGAATGTCTCATCTATAACATGGAGATAATAGTGGTTTTCACCTGACAGTGTGGCTGTCAGGATGAAATAGAATAATACATGTAAACTGCACAGTACAACGCCTGGTACATAGGCCATTCCCAGGGAAGGCTGGTGCTTGCTGTTCACTGTTGTAACTGCACCTTTTTCTCCAACCCTGATGATGCATTCTGGGTAAGGTGCAGTGAGGCCCACTCTACCCACACTGGAACCTCACCCTCGCCTCTGCCGCTGTATTCTGCCCAGTGGTACCCTCCTCCAGCCCTGCTCTCCTTGGGCTGTGTCCCTGCCTGGACAGTATCTTTGAACTCTGCAGAGAAAGCTCAGATTCCCTGCACGACATTCGAGGCCCTTTCTTAAGTGGCCCCGACCACTTCTCCAGCCTGAACTCTCACCACTTTCCAACAGAGACCCTGTCGGGGTCACTGAGCCTGCTGCCCCTTGTTCCCAGAGTCCTTTCCAATTCATTTTCACCACTGAGTCACTGCTCGTGCTGTCTCCTGCCCAGCACACCTGCCCTCTGCTAATCTCCCACTCAAACTCTGCTTATCCCTTGGCATCCAGCTCAGCCCTCCCTGAAGCCTTCCTTGACTGCTGCCACTCCTCACTTCCCCTCCTCCATTCTTGACGATCCCCAGAGCAGTTTCTGTCTGCGTTCTATCACTTATATGGTCCCTAAGCTGGACAGAGTAGAGAACAGAGCACAGAATTAGGTGGCTTAAGACCTAGGTTTGGGTCCTCTCTGCCTTTCACTAGTCAGGTGGCCTTGGCCTTAGCTTTGTCGTGTATGAAGAAGGGATAAAAATCTCTGCTCTGCCGCCTCCCAGGATTGTTAGAAAGATGCTATTAAATCACTAATGTGCAGATTTTTTGCTGCACCATTGTCAGATCTCATCACCACACCCATTTTTTTCTTACGCCATTGTTCCTGTTTGACCTGTGTTAAGCCTTACCTCCCTAGTGACATCCAGAGAAGGGATTATTTTTTCTCCCCTTGCACCTGTAGGACCTAGCATGGGACACTCAAATACTCATTTTGTATGAGGGATTTTTTTTTTTTTTTTTTTGCGGTACGCGGGCCTCTCACTGTTGTGGCCTCTCCCGTTGTGGAGCATAGGCTCCGGACGTGCAGGCTCAGCGGCCATGGCCCACGGGCCCAGCCGCTCCGCGGCATGTGGGATCTTCCCGGACCGGAGCACGAACCCGTGTCCCCTACATCGGTAGGCGGACTCTCAACCACTGCGCCACCAGGGAAGCCCCTGTATGAGGGATTTTTAATACAGGTAATAATAGTAGTTGCCAGCACTTTAAGTCTCACCTTGAGCAACATCATCATATGTGTTCTGGTTGACCATCCGCTCCACGATTTTAGCAGCTTGGGTCACTTTGATGATGTCATCACTCTGTGGAGATACAGGAGCCACAGGTCCTAAGCCAGCATCTGGAAGGTCGTGCCCTGAGCCACAGCCCTGACTTACAATTGGTTCAGCGATGCCTCTTTGACACCACCCACCCCAGATAGCTCTGTAAAGGTATCTCTTTGTGCCTCAAGGCCCAGTTCTCCCCAACATCCTCTTCTGGGAATGCCCAGCTCACAAGTGGCACAAGGAGTCTGCACTGCCATACTTGGCCCCTGAGCAGAGCCTGCCTCCTGCTCTTTCATCCTGAGCTTATCCTGGGGAAGGCGTATCTCTGAGCACAAGACAGGGCATTGAAGAGAGCCCAGGAGGGGTATTGGAGGGGACAGCAGACAGGGTAGGTAGGAGACTTCTTTGGTGGGGACAGAAGTTTCACCAGCCTGAGCAACAAGGGCTCCTGTTAAAGTTCTCAGAGATCTTCTGGTCCAACTTATTTAGTCAAGAGCTGAGGAGGACACCGAGGCCCAGGGAGAGGAAAGAGACCCGCTTTTACACAGGGAGTACAAGGCAGAACTGACTCCTAACCCAGGGCCCTGTCCACGGCCCAGGCCAAGAAGAAAGCATGAAGTTTCATGTCAGGGGAAAATGACTCATTCTGAACAAAAAAACAGGATCATCATTATGTGAAATTCCATAACGTAAACCATTTAACAGGTTAAAAGAGGAGCAAAGAGTTTGGGGCTAGCAAGACGGGCCTAAAGAGTTTAGGGCAGGTGGCAGGAATGAACCAGTGGAGTGGACAGCCCTCCAGAGGGGCTCCAGAGGGCCAGGCCCATGGCTCTCAAAGATGAGATTTCCCAGGACTGACAGTGTCAGGCAGTGGTTAAGAGAACGGGTTCTGGGACCACACGGACCTGCATCCCCATCCCATCCCACAGATTAGGAGCCGAGTGGCAACTTTAGGTAAGTTACATCTCTGTGTTTTAGAGTACTCTGATACAGTGGGGATGGATAATGCCACTTGCGTCATGGGGTCGTTGTAGGATTAAATGTAATAAGCACCATGGTGTTAGTAGCCCAGTGCCCGGTGGTGATGGTGATGGTGGTGTCAGAGGAAACATGCGGCCCAGTGTGGTGGGGGATTACTTACAAAGTCACACATGGGGGACTGCCTTTGAGACTCTCTCATCAGTTTTCAAACCGACTCCAAGCTTATTTCAGAAAACTGACCAAGGACATTCACTGAAGTCTTATAATCACAACTCTCAGAGTTCACCTGGTCCCAGCCACTACCCCCTATTCCCTGACCCAAAGCAGGAATCCTTCCCCCTCAGCAGCTTCCTGGCAAACACCTCTCCCCAAGTCAGGCAGTATCTTGTACGGTAAGACAGTGTGTTAGCTGAAACCTACTTCCCTGGGTCTTATACCCATGGTCCTAACTCTGTCCTCCAGCCATAGAGACTTGTGTGCCAGATGCCAGGTCCTCTGATGTAGGAGGACAGCGCCTCATTCCTCGAGTTAGCACTCCTTCAGGCGAACCCTCCCAGTTCCATCAGCCATGCATGGCATATTAACAGCCACCACCCGTCAACCAGTATCAAGCAAGTACTATTTTAGGGGCTGTGCATATATTATCTTGGGTTCTCACGACAGTCTTGCAAATCAGGTATCATTAGGCTGTCTACAGATGAGGGAACAGGTTTTAGAAAAATCCAGCTCCACAGCAAAGCCAGGATGTACACTCAAATCTGTGGACTCTAGGGCCTGTGTTCTCAGCCCCACACAGAGAGCCAGTTCCTACCCAGCCTGACCACCCTTTCCTTGTCCTGGGAGACTCAGGGATCCACATGCGCTCTGAGGAGAGAGTATGGTTCCGGAAGCTATGCTACTTGAGCAGACACAGCTCTTTGTTGGTTCTGACTGAACTTGTGGCCTCTGAGCCCTTTCCCCCTTCGCTGTCTTAATCTCTCAGATAAGACAAACTTACATTCACCCAAATCATTAGTGAGACAGAAACCTGAGATCTACCCCTGCAGACCTTCTGACAGAGTATCATGAAGTTATTCTGCTTTCTCTCCTCCCACACACTGGAATTTTATACCAACCTAATCAGATCTGGGTCTCTGAGAAAGGGGTATCACTCTGTTCATGTGCTGGGCCTCAGCAAAGGGGAAGGCAACTGCCACCCCCAATCTGCTCTACAGATAGCCTTGCCCAGTACTTGGGATTCCCAGTTAGAGATCAGTTCCCTTGGGGGGAGGTTGAATAGAATACTAAAGTATTAACTGTCTATGTTATACCCCCAGTGTCCTGTTCCACTGTATTTCTTGGTTCAGAGGGCTGGAATCTGCCTGCATCACAGCCTTTCATGTTAGCCAAGCTGGAAGAACCCAGTGTGGTCCTGCCTCCCTAGACACCAGCTCTGGTAGGGCTGAGACCCAAGGACAGTTTTCAGTCTCAGTCACAGGGATCTCTCTTCTGGTCTGTGGGTCCTGGTGACTGCAGTTAAGAGCCAGAGCCCATAGCCAACCCCCTGATGGACCTTCAAGCGAAACTGGACCCAGTCCAACAGCCCCTCTGAAGCCCCTAACCTCTAGGGAACGGTGCAGGGAAAGTTAAGGGTCTGAACAGGGTAACCTTCAGGGCAGGGACTTATCTTTCACCTCAGGGTTCCAGTACTCAGCATGGTCATGATCACCAAGCGCTTGCTCTGTGATTAAATGAAACTGAATTGGGCAGCCAGGGCCGGGAACCCTCAAACCTCCCCTAAAATGTGACTTTTCACGGGCATGGAATTGAGTGGAAGTGGACAGACTTCAGACAAAGGAAGAGTACAATCTGGCTTCTGTTCTGGAGTGGAGCAGAACCATTTCCCTGAGAGCTGTCTGGGAGCTCTCCGAGGTGCTGAACTTGACCCTGGCTTCTTGTGGACATTGTCCTTCCCTCCCCATTGCACGTCAAACTCATCCTGATCTCCGTAATGGAACTCTGGCTCCTGACCCAGCTCTCTCTCTATTGAAGGGACAAATGTGGCCCCTCAGCATCTCCCTGTAGTGACCCTCCCTGCAGTGACCTATCACTGTTAACTTCCATGATGATCTCCAAACCTATGCTGGCTACACCCACAGTGAGCTCCCAACCATGACCTCTATTATGACTCTTGCATAGCTCTTCATGGCAAATCCAACACAGGGTTTCAATACCCATTGGCTTGGACTCTATGATCAGCTGTGATCAGCTCTGACTTGGCTCCTGGACATGAAGAATTGAGTGCAAGTAAACCCAAAGACTGAAGGTCCAAGAGAAAATCACCCTCCCAAACCCCATGAACTTTTGGCCAGGGAGGTGGTGCCTTATCCTCACATGCCACTCTGCCGTGGGAAGACTCCCAAGCTCTTCCAGGGTGCACATCAGGCTTTTAATAACATTCATGTCTTCTGTTGCCCCCTAGCCTAACAATCCTGAATTCCTTCTAGCCTCCAGACCTATATAAAATTGGAGTGATCTGTGGAATGCCAGAGGCAGTTATAGCTCTCCTCACACCTTCCCACAAGGAAAGAACTGTTCATAAGTATCATTAGCATCCTGCCTTAAGTGTCTGTGAAGTCCTCACAGACAGCCAGGCTTCTGTCTACCCAGGAGCCAAGGTACCACTCAGTCATTCTCTGTGACTGAGCCATGGGAGCCCTCACCAAACCTGGGACTCCATAGCTGTCATCTTCCTCATCGCCATCTTCCCCGTTTTTTTAGCCACTGGAGTCTTTGTCTTCTCCTTCTCCTTAGTCTTTTCCTGCTTCTCAAGCTCTTCCATGTAGGCATCATAGATCTCCCACTAGGCAAGGGAGAGATGAGAAGATCATCTTAGGGCAAAACCTCCACCCAGCCAGCTCCTCTTCAGCCTTTAGGGCTTGAGGAGTCGATCTTCAGTCCGTCACAGGTCTTCATAGTATCCTCTACTTGGCCCACCTTAATTATGTATTCAGTGTCTGTCTTCCCTGCTAACTGTCAGCTCTAGGACAGGAATGAAGGGGCTCTCAGAGCACCCTGGGGCTGGGCTTTCCACCGTGCAACCCAGGGGCTCAGTTGTCAGCTGGAGATGCAGTATCGTTCCAGCCTACCACCTCCACTAGGGCAGAACAAGTGGGCAGAGATCAGCTAGCTCACAGTTTTCTTAGGGATTTATGAGACTCTGAACTAGAAAATTTTAAAAAGGACTCCCCCTGTAGGGATGGGATAAACGTATTGGCTCAGGCTGGCTGTCTACAGCCCTGAGCAAAACTTATCAGCATAAAAGATAACCAAAAGTAAGGGAACCCCTGCTAACTGTCTCTGACAGTAAGAGAAGACCAAGGATAGTAGCAGAGGAAGCAGCATGGATCTGGGGCTGGGCAAATGCCCCCGGCCGCACTGTGTGCTCCCCAGATCTGAACAGTCACTGCTCCCTGGAGGCCAGATAGGCACACCTTACATTGAATAATTCACCCATGGGCCAGTTCTCCACACTGCACTGTACTTCAGTGTTTATTCAGAGCCCTCCAACAACCCTGTGAGGCTGTTGTCATCCTCATTTGGCAGAGAAAGAGACTAAGGCATTAAGGGTGACATGATTTGCCTAGGATCTTGCAGTGTGAGCAGCAGAGTTGGGCGCTGAGCTCAGGTCACCTGGCACCATATCCTGCCCAAATCAGCATGGCTATCCAGTGGGACTTGAGGCGGAAGGAGCGTCTGCAGGAACACTGAAGGCTGCTGGATGGGCAGGGTCAGAGTGCTAGCACTTCAGAGTCAGCCGTGAGGTGCCACAGGCTGTAGAGAATCCGGGGGAATGAATGTTTTTCCCAGTTTGCAGGAACTTCCAGAAGCCATACCTGTTTCCGCCTTGGACAGTCTTGCCCTGGGCTGATATAGAGCTCTCTGGGTGGAGACCTACTGTCTCATGTGCCTGGAGTTCAGAGACTAGACAAGGAGCAGGGAGGTGGGTGGATGAGGAGGGCAGATTTCCAGAGGGATCCTTGACCACGCCAGTCTCCCTTGTTGCCAAGGGAGATAGACAAGGATACAGAGGGGGAGGGAGTGATGGCTTTTAGATTGGCCCAGGGTCTCACCTGATTGGCTGTGGCTGAAAAGTTTGTCCTGGGAGGAGGCTCCATCTGGCATTCTCGGTCCTAGAGAACAGTGACAACAGGTGACCCACAGAAAGCCCTCAACTCCTTCTCACTTAACCCAATGGTATATCCGCAGGAGAAGCATTTTTGTTGGAGCTGAGGAAGGGGTGGGACACAGCACTGGGGAATGAAAGAATGGTCTGGGCAAAGGACAAAATGACATGGTGAAAGCCTAAAATTTCCATCCAGGGCTCCTTCAGAAGAAGCCTAAGCTAGAAAGTAGGGGCAGTGAAGGCTGATTGTGCCAGTTTCAACCAGGAAGAACTCCAAGAGGGGGATGAACAGATCTGTAAGAACTCAGCCCTCGGCCAGCCTCCAATGCTGGACCAGAGGTCAACCCCTGGCAGGCCATTGGGCTAATATTCCTCACCTTGAGAAGGTTTCCCCCTAATAGTTGGGTCTGTGACTCCACCAGGGGAATGCACCCCCTCCGCATTGTGTATCACCCAAATTACTGAACGTCAGCTTAGGGACTACAGAGGGTGGTTAGGAGCCACCGAAACCCCACCCTGTAGATTGCTGCCCTCCTTTCAGGTTGATTTGTGGAGAACACTGCCTTAACATACGTGAGTCTCTCACCTGAAACCCTGAGAGATTCTTTCAGCCTGGTACTCAGGGTCCTCCACACTTATGAGCCAGGGAACTACCAGCTAGTCTATCACGGAGACCATCAACTTCAGTCAGACTGGCTCCTAATCTTGACTCCCTGGCACATTCTGGCCTCCCCTTCCTTCCCCAAATCCTGACCTTCACTTCAAGGCCGAATTCAAGTTTCAGGCTCTCAGTAGAGCAATCCAGCCTCCTTGTTACTCCCTCTGAACTCCTGCCTGGATGACTTACTGGGACCTGGACACATGCTCCCAGCTCCCTCGGAAGAGCAAAACTCTTCCATCCGCCCTGTCGCCTGCCAGGCTGAGGGCTGCTGCTGCTGGGTCAGGCCTGCTCCCTCCCCGCTATGCACAGTGTGGAGCTGCGAGGGGAAGGGGCTCGGGGCAGGGGGGGTTGCTCTACCCGGAGGGGGTTGTTGAAGGTCTGTGAGGCCCTCTCACTGAAGTTGAACTTGTTGGTGAGCTTTCGTTCCTTGGGCTGCTTAGGAGTCATCGATTCTTCTTCGGCCATTTTCTCAGGTGCCTGGAAAGAAAGGCCACAGGACCAGGACTCAGCTGTGAGAAGGTGGTGGTGCAGGATGAGGAGTGGGGAGAAGTCGTGTCCTGGGATAGGATGGAAGTGGGAGAGAGTGATTATGCCAGAGGTGTTGGCACCTGAGGTCTCTTGACTTCTCACTTTCAGCCCCCAGCCCCGGTGAGTCACCCCTGAAGCCTCCAGCCATAGCTGGAGGGGAAAAGGGGTGGGATGGAGAGCAATATTATACTGAACCTCAGCGGCAGGCACATCTGTTTGACTCCCAGCTTCAGCTTCCTTGGGTTCTTCTTCTTCTTCAAGGATTTCTGTTTCTGAAGTCACCACCTTGGCGAACTCCTGAGAACCTTGGTAGGATATTGGTGTTGAGCTCAAAGTCCAGCCCACTCCCCCATACCCTGGAGGGGTAAGGCTTTCTTGATTTCTGCCTTTCAGAGCTCGCCTTCCCCAGGGTTCTCCTTGGCCTGAGCCTCATGGGTTAGCTCCCAGACCTACCCAGGACAGCCAGCTGTTAGTCTTATGTAAGAAGAGGCTCTGCAAAGTTCTGGCTTAGCCATCTCCTCCCTAGAGTGACCAGAGAAAGGGGACCACGCTCTAGGCTGCAGCCCCAGAAGCTTACTTGCTGCTAACTCATCGAGGTAGTGCTGTCGCCGTCCTTCATCCGAGTCTTTGGGGATCAGGTTTCCGACTTGGCTGAAGTGAACTGCCAGTTGGTCCACAAAGCCGATTAGCTTATATGTGCCTTCCTAAGAAGAAAGAGGCTGAGTCAGACCAGGGGTCCCTGAAACGGCTGGAATCAGAATACAGTCTGCCTTTATTCTAAAGGCCTAAGATAGTCCATCTATTAACAGAATTATAACTTACTAAATCCTCAGTTAACCTGCAGTTTTCATTGCATTGCCAGTTTAAAGAAGAGAAAGCAAATGAAATAAAGTTTTTTTTAAGTTCTCATGAAGACTTTTTATGCTTTTCTTTTGTTTAAAAAATTTTTTTTATATAGCAGGTTCTTATTGTTATCTGTTTTATACATATTAGTGTATATATGTCAATCCCAATCTCCCAATTCATCCCACCACCACCACCCCCACCCCACTTTCCCCCCTTGGTGTCCATATGCGTGTTCTCTACATCTGTGTCTCTATTTCTGCCTTGCAAACTGGTTCATCTGCACCAGTTTTCTAGATTCCACATATATGCGTTAATATACGATATTTGTTTTTCTCTTTCTGACTTACTCCACTTTGTATGACAGTCTCTAGGTCCATCCACGTCTCTACAAATGACCCAATTTCGTTCCTTTTTATGGCTGAGTAATATTCCATTGTATATATGTACCACATCTTTATCCATTCATTTGTCGATGGGCATTTAGGTTGCTTCCATGACCTGGCTATTGTAAATAGTGCTGCAGTGGACATTGGGGTGCATGTGTCTTTTTTTTTTTTTTTTTGCGGTACGCGGGCCTCTCACTGTTGTGGCCTCTCCTGTTGCACAAGCTCTGGATGCGCAGGCTCAGCGGCCATGGCTCACGGGCCCAGCCGCCCCGCGGCATGTGGGATCTTCCCGGACCGGGACACGAGCCCACGTCCCCTGCATCGGCAGGCGGACTCTCAATCACTGCGCCACCAGGGAAGCCTGCATGTGTCTTTTTGAACTATGGTTTTTTCTGGGTATATGCCCAGTAGTGGGATTCCTGGGTCATATGGTAATTCTATTTTTAGTTTTTTAAGGAACCTCCATAAGGTTCTCCATAGTGGCTGTATCAATTTACTTTCCCACCAACAGTGCAAGAGGGTTCCCTTTTCTCCACATCCTCTCCAGCATTTGTTGTTTGTAGATTTTCTGATGATGCCCATTCTAACTAGTGTGAGGTGATACCTCATTGTAGTTTTGACTTGCATTTCTCTAATAATTAGTGAGGTTGAGCAGCTTTTCATGTGTCTCTTGGCCATCTGTCTTCTTTGGAGAGAAGTCTATTTAGATCTTCTGCCCATTTTTAGATTGGGTTGTTTGTTTTTTTAATATTGAGCTTCATGAGCTGTTTATATATTTTGGAGATCAATCCTTTGTCCATTGATTCGTTTGCAAATATTCTCTCTCACTCTGAGGATTGTCTTTTTTTTTTTTTTTTGCGGTACGCAGGCCTCTCCCTGTTGTGGCCTCTCCCGTTGCGGAGCACAGGCTCTGGACGCGCAGGCTCAGCGGCCATGGCTCACGGGCCCAGCCGCTCCACGGCATGTGGGATCCTCCCAGACCTCCCAGAGGTTCGTCCTCCCAGACCGGGGCACGAACCCATGTCCCCTGCATCAGCAGGCGGACTCTCAACCACTGAGCCACCAGGGAAGCCCTGAGGATTGTCTTTTTGTCTTGTTTATAGTTTCCTTTGATGTGCAAAAGCTTTTAAGTTTCACTAGGTCCCATTTGTTTATTTTTATTTTAAAATTATTTTATTTTATTTTATTTATTTTATTTTTGGTTGTGTTGGGTCTTTGTTGCTGCATGCGGGCTTATCTCTGGTTGTGGCGAGGGGGAAGCTACTCTTTGTTGTGGTGTGCAGGCTTCTCATTGCAGTGGCTTCTCTTGTTGCAGAGCACGGGCTCTAGGCATGTGGGCTTCAGTAGTTGCAGTACACGGGCTCAGTAGCTGTGGCTCGCAGGCTTTAGAGTGCAGGCTCAGCAGTTGTGGTGCACGGGCTTAGTTGCTCCACGGCATGTGGGATCTTCCCGGACCAGGGCTCAAAGCCGTGTCCCCTGCATTGGCAGGAGGATTCTTAACCACTGTGCCACCAGGGAAGCCCCCATTTGTTTATTTTTATTTCCATTACTCTTTTAAAATTTTATTGAAGTATAGTTGATATACAATATTATATAAGTTACAGGTGTACAATATAGTGATTCACAATTTTTAAAGGTTATACTCCAATTATAGTTGTTATAAAATATTGGTTATATTCCCTGTGTTGTACAATATATCCTCGTAGCTTATTTTATACCTAATAATTTGTACCTTTTAATCCCCTACCCTTATATTTCCCCTCTCCCCTTCCCCCTCCCCACTGGTAACGACCAGTTTGTTTTCTATATTTGTGAATCTGCTTCTTTTTTGTTATATTCATTAGTTTGTTGTGTTTTTTAGATTCCACATTAAGTGGTATCATACAGTATTTGTCTTTCTCTGTTTGACTTATTTCACTTAGGATAACATCCTCCAAGTCCATCCATGTTGTTGCAAATGGCAAAATTTCATTTTTATGGCTGAGTAGTTTTCCATTGTATATATATACCACACCTTTATCCATTCATCTGTTGATGGACACGTAGCTTGCTTTCATATCTTGGCAATTGTAAACAGTGCTGCTATGAACATTGGGGTGCATATATCTTTTTGAATTAGTGTTTCTGTTTTTTTCAGATATATACTCAGGAGTGGAATTGCTGGGTCATATGGTAGTTCTATTTTCGTTTTTTGAGAAACCTCTATATTGTTTTCCACAGTGTCTGCACCAATTTACATTACCACCAGCAGTGTACGAGGGTCCCCTTTTCTCCATATCCTCACCAACATTTGTTATTTGTGGTCTTTTGATGATAGCCATTCTGACAGGTGTGAGGTGATATCTCATTGTGGTTTTGATTTGCATTTCCCTGATAATTAGTGATGTTGAGCATCTTTTCATGTGCCTGTTGGCCATCTGCATGTTCTCTTTGGAAAAATGTCTAGTCAGGTCTTCTGCCCATTTTTTAACAGGGTTGTTTGTTTTTTTAATGTTGAGTTGTATGAGCTGTTTAATTATTTTGGATATTAACCCCCTTATTGGTCATATTATTTGCAAATATTTTCTCCCATTCAGTGGGTTGTCTTTTCATTTTCTCGATGGTTTCCTTTGCTGTGCAAAAGCTTTTAAGTTTAATTAGATCCCATTTGTTTATTTTTGCTTTTATTTCCTTTGCTTTAAGAAACAGATCCAAAAAAAAAAATATTGCTACAATTTATGTCAAAGAGGGTTCTGCCTATGTTTTCCTCTGCGAGTTTTATGGTTTCCAGTCTTACATTTAGGTCTTTAATCCATTTTGAGTTTCCTTTTATATATGGTGTTAGAGAATGTTTTAATTTCATTATTAGTTTATATGTAGCTGTCAAAGACATATTTTAAAATACATTCTTCCAACTCTGAGCAGCTCTGGATTTACCTATCACTGGCTCCTACATCCATGCCAAGGGATCCTGTCTCACCTGTCTAACCAGACCTCAGAGAGGTCACAGTCATCAAACACACCTGGCCTGGCTTTTTCTCCACTCTATTTAATGGATGCCAGGGCTGGATAGATCCTCAGAGACACCAAGTCCCCAGTCCCCCTGTTCCATACAAGAGGATCACAGAAATCTAGAAAAGATTTGGGTTAGGCACTTGTCAAGTCACACAAGGCACTTGCCCAGGCAACTGGGTTCATTCCTTCTTCAACAAATAATTTTTGAATAGACACAATGTGTCAAGTATATTCTAGGTTCCAGAGATACAAAGCTTAGCAAAAGCAGATATGATCCCTGCTTTCATAGAGCCTATAGTTTTGTTCCTCTAGGCTGCCCCCTCTTTTATTTTATTTTTTTATTTTTTTGAGGTACGCGGGCCTCTCACTGTTGTGGCCTCTCCCATTGCGGAACACAGGCTCCGGATGCACAGGCTCCAGATGCGCAGGCTCAGCGGCCATGGCTCACGGGCCCAGCAACTCCGCGGCATGTGGGATCTTCCCGGACCAGGGCACGAACCCGTGTCCCCTGCATCGGCAGGCGGACTCTCAACCACTGCGCCACCAGGGAAGCCCTAGGCTGTCCCCTCTTTGATCAGCATCCTAGTCCTAAAGTTGACTTTGAGACCAGGGGTCACTTCCTTTTTCAAAAAAGTTCTTTCCAACCCTTTGCAAGTCATAGAGAAAATTATTACATTTGTATGGCACACTGGGGTAAACTCACCAGAGAGGAAACCAACCCATGGGGTGGTACCAGACACAGCTATCCCTGGAGGACTGCAAGAATCACTATTTCTGCACACAGACTGGGATGTTCTGCCTCAAAAAGTCACCACAAAGCTCTTCTTCTCTCAGTAACTCAGATGGATGGGAAGATGGGACAGTACAGTGGTTAAGAGCATGATCTACGGATGTGGGCAGAATTGGATTCAAATTTTGATTCTACTCCCTATTATCTGCATGATCTTGGGCTTAACCACTCTAAGCCTTAATTTCTTCATCTGCAAAATGAGGATAATAATTAATTTGCAGGATAGTTGAGTATTGAAAATAATGAAAGCAATCTATTAACACAGAGCCTGACACATAATAAGTGCTCAATAAAAATAGTAGCTATTATTATGATGATGATGGAGGGTCCCACGGGAATAAATTATCCATATAGGTATCATCTGAGATTTCACTGTCGTCCTGTCCCCAGTGGTGACTAGGACCTTCCTCTTCAGTTTAGGGATGGAATTCAGATCCCATTGTTTCTGTGCGAGGAGGAGAGGCATGCCTAGATCCGAACCATCTGCCTCTTCAGGCCAGCACTTCAAGGGAAAGTAATAGCTTTGGAGACCTACAGCTCTTGGGTCTCAGTGAAGGACCAATGAGATGGAGGCCAGCTCTGTGGGAGGATGCCAGGCAGGCCTCGGAGGCTGTTAGAAGGTTTCATGAGGAGAGCCTGCCTGGGAGTCTATGGCTACCCAGCTGACAGTTGACTCACAGGAATCTCTTCTAATAACTGAGCTTCCCAGGGGCCAAGAGAGGTGCATTGACACCAATCCTCTGCCTGTAGCATGCCTCCCATGGCTGGCACACTGAGTCCTGAAGAGACTCTCTTTCAGAGGTCAGGAGAACTGGAGCCCATAGAGTGTATCACACTCCAGCATAAGCTCAGGGGGGCGAGGCAACTTCTCTCTGCCCATCCCATCCCCTGCCCCTTTACAGGCTGCCTAAGGGATGCCATTAGAACAACTCAGGAGTGGAACCTCTCAAGAAATAACGCTGGATTTGTCCTAACCTCTTTGTGGAGGGGGCTGACTACTCAGTCTTGAATAAGAAGCAGTGTGTTAAAAAAACAGTTCACAAGGGAATTCCCTGGTGGTCTAGTAGTTACGACTCAGTGCTTTCACTGCAGGGCCTGGGTTCAATCCCTGGTCAGGGAACTAAGATACCACAAGCCATGCAGCATGGCCAAAAATACTTGTACATGAATGTTCATAGAAGCATTGTTCATAATAGCCAAGGTGCAGAGACAATGTAAATGTCCATCAATTGATGAATGGATAAATCAAATATGGTAGAGTTATAAAATTGAATATTGTTTGGCAATAAAAAGAAATGAAGTACTGATACATATTACAACATGGATGAACCTTGAAAACAGTATGCTAAATGAAGGAAGCCAGTCACAAAAGGTGACATATTGTTTGATTCTCTTTTTATGAAAGAGAATCTGGCAGAAGACGCAAATCTGTAGAGCTGGAAAATGGATTAGTGGTTGCCTAAGGCTGGAAGGAATGGAGGACTGGGGAGTGACAGCTAAGAGGTATGGGGTTTCTTTTGGGGGAAATGAAAATGTTCTAAAATCGATTGTGGTGATAGTTGCATAACCTGTGAATATACTAAAAGCCATTGAATTATACACTTTAAAATGGATGACTGACTGGATAAGACACAATGATCTTTTAATATATTTTTCTAATACTAGAGAATATCTGCTAATTCAGCAAATATAAAATTCTTAAACACTAATAATTAAAAACTAAATACCATCTTTTAAAAAAATAAATGGGTGATTTTATCTCAATATGTAAATTATATCTCAATAAAATTGTTTTTAAAGAAGAGAAAGAAACTGCTAATAGTAGTTGTCCCCAAGGAAAGGGACAGGAGAGGGAGGTTTAATTTCCATTGTATTTTCATTGCTCTTTTGACTCTTAAAATTAGTACCATGGGTTTCTAGATTTCTATTATATATTCAAAACTCTGTATGTGTGTGTCTGTATGTATAGATATGTGTATGTGTATATATATGTATACTTTTTTTTAAAAAAAGCAGTGTAATGTTGCTTTAGAGTCAATCAAACTAGTTCAAATTTTGCTTTGAATCCTGGCTGTGTGACTTTTGTAATTTGTTTTATCTAATTTTTCTTTGGTTTCTATAAAATAAAGATAAAAATAGTTCTTATATCAAAGAAACCTGAGGATTAAATGAGATATCCTATATAAAAGTTCTAATATAGGACCTGACACTGGCACACTGGCTTCTGGAGACCCAATAGTTGATGTTAGTGACAAACACACTGTATACACTGGAAAAGTATTTTTCCTACCAAATTATTCACTTCAGGATTCCTGAAAAGAGTGGCTCTGCAGGGCACTTTAGCGAGAATGAAGGGAGATTCATCAAGAAACTTCAAAATCTCTGGAAAACTCCATGTACAGTCTCAGGGTTCCAGCCAAAGACCTCATTTTAAAGGTGATCTCTATGAGAGCTGAGAGGCTTTTGCAACACAGCAAGTCACCAAGGCAAGAAGCACCTAGAGGCCCCTGCCCCAGAGAGGATGACTTACCTTGAAGCTGTACCTGACGATGTTCTGGGGTGCGTGTGGGTTGTTGGCTGTCAGAATCCGGGTGAACTCCTCCTTTAGCTCCTAAGGGAGAGAAAAGCCAACAGGGTCAAATGTAGAGTGCCCCCCCAGCCCCTCTGATGATTCCCCTGGATGTCAGCAGACATCTCACAACCTTGGTTCTGGGCACAATACATCTCTGAGGCTGGAGGAGGTGGAAGGAGCGAGGGTAGGATGTTGCTTACTTACTGCATCCGTCAAATCCAGCTGGTCAGGGGGTCTAACGGTGGCTTTGGACTGGGCCCATTCATCTGTCCCTTCCCCTACTTCAGTCCCTGGATCTTCATCCTGGACAAAAACCTCATGTGAGAATCAAGAGTGCCTGACCTGCTTAGACACGCAAGCAGTGCTGCAGAAAGCCCTTTCATTCGCAAATCCTCCCAGAAGCCAAGTTCTGTCCCAATACATAGAACACGAAACATGCAACAGACCACTCATGGAAGAGCCTGAAGGAACTGCTCAGGCCGGAGATCTCATTGCCTGGAAGATCATGGCCACCTCAGCCCTGGGGTTCTGGACTTAGCTGGAACATTGTGGTGGGTCTTTGGCCCCAGTAGTGGGGCCAGAAGAGCTGGTTCCTCCTTACTGCTTCCCATACAGCCTGGATGCTAATAGCCAGGACCAACTGTGAAATGACACCCAGCTGTTCTTTAAGCTACTTCAACTCTAATTCACATTTTACCTTCCAATTTGCCACCTTAAGGTTACTCTTACAGCAATACTCCCAGTACTTGGTAACTTTAAGCCTCATAGTCCCATCAAAACCTTGGAGCAAAAAAATCTAGAACTAGAAGTTTTCCCCTACCCCGATAGACAGTTAAATACCTGGCCAAAGTGGCCCATGACATAATAAAAAATATTCACCCTCACTGGCAATCAAAGATATGCAAAATAAAACAATGCAATTTTTTCACTATAAAACTGGTGAAGGGCGGTGACCACCTCCCCACGAGAACAGGCAGAGGATCTCCTTCATCCCTCTCTAGAAGAGGAGAAGAGGAAACGCAAAAAGAAGCACCTGGTGCAGAGCCCAAATTCCTACTTCATGGATGTGAAATGCCCAGGATGCTATAAAATCACCCACCGTCTTTAGCCAACATGCACACACAGTAGTTTTGTGAGTTGGCTGCTCTACTGTCCTCTGCCAGCCTGCAGGAGGAAAAGCAAGGCTTACAGAAGGATGCGCCTTCAGACGGAAGCAGCGCTAAAAGCACCCTGAATGAATCAAGATGAATGGGAAACCATCCCAATCAATACATTTTGGATACAACAAACAAACAAAGCAAAACAAAACAAAATCTGGTGAAAACTAAATCCAAAACAAACAAAGCCAATATCCAGCGTTGGTGAGGTTGTGGGAAAATGGACATCCATAAATTAGTACAACCTTTCTAAAGAGCAATTTGGAAATATTTATCAAAAGCCTAACAAGTATTTATACTTTTTGACCCCAATTTCTATGTATAGGAATTTATGTTAAGAAATAACCGAGGATATGCCTAAAGATTTAAATGCATGTATGTTTGTTGGAGGATTGATCATACTTGTAGAAAAGAGGAAATATTTAAATATCCAACAGTGGGGCATGGTTGAACAAAATTATGGAACGGCCTTAATGAGCACATGGTAAAATATTATGCAGTAATTTTATTATTTTTTAGTTTTTTAAATAACAAACATTTATTGGTGTCACTTATGGTAGAAGAAAGTTCCTACACCAGATGCATATGACCCAATTGTTAAATAGAACATTTTCAAGGTGAACACACATCCTTAACCCAGCTTTTTTACCCACTTTTGATGATAGCCGATTCTTCCTTGCCCCCCACCCTGAGACATGTGAGCAACTGCTAATGAAAAGCAGTAAACAGCCACTTGGGCTATACAGCGTTTTCAACTCCACTCCAAGGTGAAGATTCCAATTACATTCGAGACTTAAGTTCTCTCAATTTTCTCCTAACGAAAGTTCCTGAGTCCAGTTATTTACAATATTACATATGCAGTAATTTTAAATGATGCTATGAAAGTATATTTATTGGCAATGGAAAGTACTCTAAATATATTATGTAAAAAACAGATTGTAAAATAACATACAGTTTGATTCTATTTAAAAATAAAGGGACTTCCCTGGTGGTGCAGTGGTTCAGAATCCACCTGCTAATGCACAGGACACGGGTTCGAGCCCTGGTCCAGGAAGATCCCACATGCCACAGAGCAACTAAGCCCGTGTGCCACAGCTACTGAGCCTGCGCTCTAGAGCTTGCAAGCCACAACTACTGAAGCCCGCGCACCTAGAGCCCGTGCTCTGCAACAAGAGAAGCCAGCGTAATGAGAAGCCCACGCACTGCAATGAAGACCTAATGCAGCCAAAAATAAATAAATAAATTTATTTTTTTAAAAAATAGAATCTGCCGGCCAATGCAGGGGACATGGGTTCGAGCCCTGGTCTGGGAATATCCCACATGCCACAGAGCGGCTAAGCCCATGTGCCACAACTACTGAGCCTGCGCTCTAGAGCCCCTGAACCACAACTACTGAGCCCACGTGCCACAACTACTGAAGCCCGCACACTGTAATGAAGAGTAGCCCCCGCTTGCCGCAACTAGAGAAAGCCCGCGCGCAGCAACAAAGACCCAACACAGCCATAAATAAATAAATAAAGTTATTTTAAAAAATGTAATTTTTACATATGCATAGAAATATCTGGGAGGATACAGCATCATACGTTAACTAAGAGGTTTCCCGGGGTGATAGGCTTAAGGGTGATTTTAATGTTCTTTTTGCTTTTCTTTAAAAATATATAGCTAATATTTCAACAGAAGAAATGCTATTAGCTTCTTGCTGAGAAACTGTGTGGTGTCAGCACTTACTCTCTTCCTGGCTCCTCTGCCCACATTGATGCTCTGAAAAAAGAACAGAAACAGAAGGTAAGTCATAAGTGAATCTCCATGGGAATGTCAAAAACAGTATCACAGGGGGGCTTCTGCCCAGGGACCTCAAAGACAAGGGACATTGAACTTCCCCAAGTCTCACAAACAGTGAGACTTGGTAACAGGTGCCCAGCCAAGGAAGTCCTATATCTGAGGGAACCTGATTGCAGCATCAGTGGGACTGACCCATGAAGAGCAACCAGGTGACTTAGCGCCTGGCATTTCTTATTTGCAACTAGTTCAACAAACATTTTTTAAAACTACATACTAAGTGCTCAGCTCTGTACTAGGTATTAAGAGGATTTTGAAGGCAGATTATATTCATAAACGTTTGTTTATGATGAAGGTTTGGGTACTTTGTTTTGTACGCTGCTGTCTCAGAATATAGTAGGTGTTCAAAATACTTATTGAATACATGCATGAATGCCATCAAACCCATTAGTAATCATGACCCTGGGAAAAATATTTTTCCTTAGCCTGTTTCCTCATCAATAAAATGCATAAGATTGGATATGATGACCTTCCAATTCTAATATGCTAAAATTTTATGTTCTCAAGAACAGCATGCTTGATTCAACTTGATAAACATTTCTTGAGCATCTACTTATGGTCGGGGACTAACCTAAGCAGTGGGACAAAATGACAAGAGATGAGGTCTCTACCCACGTTTGCTCAGAGTCCGTGAAGGTCCGATAAGTGTGATCAGTGCTCCTTATTTACTCACTCGCTTACTTACTCAGCATATGTTCTTTTGAAAGTCTGCTCTGTGCCAGCAGTAGAGACGTGTGACCAGGGTGCTATAGGAATGCACGGAGGCACCTACCCAGCGTGGGTGCACAAAAAAGATTCCCCGAGGTGGCTATTTCTTAGCTCAGTATCAAAAGAAAAGTATGGGTCATCCAAGTGGAGAAAATGTTTTTCAGAAAGGCTTTTCAGACGAAGAAAGAAGCATGTACAATGGCAAGAGCAGAACAATAACAGAGATAGTAAAATGTTCCCCCAAACAAACCAACCAAAACCCTGCAGTATATGCACTGAACAAACAGTTGTTTCAGGTGATGGAGCAAGAGGGAGATCAGTGGAGGCTGGAGATGTGAGGGAGGGGCTCTTGGAAGAAGCAGGTCTAGAGCCCTGAAGGAGGGGTCAAGCTAGCAGAGAAGCCAAAGAGCACATGTTGGTGGCAGCATGGCACACTGGGCAGAGACCTCGGCTCCCAGATCTTGCTGACCACCTGTGTGATCTTGGGGAGGTCTCTGGGCCTTGGTTTCCCAAATGCAAAGTGAGTGAGTTAGATGGAAAGGGCCTCACAACTCTTCCGTGGCAGGGTCTGTGGGAGAGGCTTTGATGGAGGAGGGGAAAAGGATTCCAGGGGGAGAGAAGGACATGTCTCAGCTTGGGCAGGGATTGTTGCTGGTAGGGAAGGCAGCAGGATTCAGATTTCTGCCAGGTTGCCAAGGTTTCCAGAGATGAGAACCCTTCTCTGGGGCTAAGCCACATGAGCCAGAAAGCTGCTTTCCTTTGAAGAGCCTCTGATCCCTAAGGTAACGAGATGGAAGTGTCGTAACATCCAACAGCTTTCTGGCCCACAGCAGAGTACTGGAGGGCCAACCCCAGCCCAAGCTGCCAGCCTTAAGTAGGAAACGAGATCCAGTTACCATTGCCCCCCGTAAATATGTCTGTAAAACATTTATCTGGCAATAAAAGAACTGACAAGGCAATTTGAGTGTAATTGTTTTTGGCAGTTGGAAATATTTCAATTAACATACTATAAAAGCCACACTACAATAAATGAAAAACAGGCCAATGAAATCAGCTACAGCCCTGACTTCCCAACCATGGCAAAGGAGATTGAATGTCAGGTTGCCACTTTGGGCCCTTGGTCTTTCAGAAGGAGAAGTCTGAGACAGACAAGGCTGAATTCCTGAAAAGCTTTTGATGGTTCTTCCCTGAAGCTGTCAAACCACAGAAGAAGAAAGCCCAAAGTCCCTCCTCTGGCCCTCAGAACTCTGTCATCCGGCTCCACGTCTCCATTCCAGCCTGCTCTCCCGCCACTCTGAGATGCAGCCCAGCAAGGCTACTCACATTTCCTGAGCTTGGCCTCTGCTTTCCCACCTTTGCTTTTACCTTTCCTCTTGCCAAGAATGCCATCTTCCCCTTCTCTCTCCCTGCTCCCACTATCTCTGCCTAACCAAACCCTACCCATCTAGCCTCCTAGTCCATTATCTACTCCTGACCTTTCTCCTACCTCCCTCTATTCTTCCTGTCTTCACTCTGAGCAAGGCTCTGCCCCGCCTCCCGTCACCACCATAAGCATTGGCTGTTGTGAGATGAAGGATGAAATGTAACTTCAAATAGACACTCTGTTGTCTCTGGGTTTTGGTCTACAAAAGGGGATAGTATTATGAAAAGAAACATAATACTGCAGTGCACATCAGAGGCAGCTGGGAGACTCCAGCAAGGGAGTATCCTTATCTTTTTTTTTTAATTTATTTATTTATTTATTTATTTATGGCTGCATTGGGTCTTCCTTGCTGCGTGCAGGCTTTCTCTAGCTGTGGTGAGCAGGGGGCTACTCTTTGTTGCGGTACGCAGGCGCTAGGCGTGCGGGCTTCAGTAGTTGCAGCATGAGGGCTCAGTAGTTGTGGATCACGGGCTGTAGAGAGCAGGCTCAGTAATTGTGGTGCACAGACTTAGTTGCTCCGCGGCATGTGGGATCTTCCCGGACCAGGGCTCGAACCCGTGTCCCCTGCATTGGCAGGAGGATTCTTAACCACTGTGCCACCAGGGAAGCCAGTATCCTTATCTTTTAAATGGGCATCATAAAAATACCCTCTGAAGACAATCATAGGCCTGTTATGAGGGTTAAATGAGTCAACACACATAAAATGCATAGTGTGGTACCTGGCCAGAGTCTGTGCCCGATAAATGATAGTTTGTAGCATTATTATTCCCATTTATAGACCCTGCTCTGCCATCAGCCACAGGGGATCTGTGTGGCCCTTTGCTTACTAGGAAGCACTTGCCCTAGGGATGACTAAAAGGCTTCAACAGCTCACATGTCCACCCAAGAGTTCAATGCTGAAACTTGTTTGTTCCTGGAAAGAACAGCTCTTCAAATCGTGCAAACGCACAGAGGCTGCATCCTCCTTCCTGGGGCCCAGGAGACTCTGTTTACCATTTCAGTTGTCTTGGTCCTTATTTTAAAACTCACTAACAGGATTCCATTAAGCTAAATTGAAACTAAATACCTCACCAGCTTGCAGTTTCCGTTTCTAAAAGGGAAAAAGCTCGTAGTCCCAAAGGAACAGTAATTCACCAAGAAATCTTCCTCCAGCTACATCGACTGCCTTTCAAATCCTTGAGCCTAGTGCAGTGTCTCAAGCACACAGAAGGTGCTTAATAAGTATAGTTGAAAGAGATCTCAACGTTTTGAAACACTAGATGAAGGGTAACAGGCATTATCATACACTGTTGTGGGTATGCCAATGGACACAAAATTTTTATAGGGTTATTTGGCAATACCTGCCAAAATTTCAAATGCAGATACCCTTCAACTCAGCAACTCTGCTTTCTTGCATTTTTCCTATAGAAATAGTAATACATATGCATAAGATGTATGTACAAAACTGCTCGCGGAACCATCTTTGTGATATTTTTACAATGGGAAAAAACCTAAATATTCATTGATAGGGGCCTAGTTAAATGAATTATGCTATAGCCATTCAATGGGATATTATGCATATTTTTAAAAGAATGAGGTAAATTTTTATGTATTATTATGGAAAGCTCTCCAAGCTTTTTTATTGTTAAATAAAAAAGCAAGTTACATAAACAGATGACCCATCTGCTTACTTTAAGAATGTGTGTGTATGTGTATTTGGATGTACATACAAAATTTCTGGAAGAATATATAGATTCTGTTGACAGTAGTTGGGTTCAGGGAATGTGATCGGGGATTGTGGGGAAGGGAACCAATACTGTTCACCTTATACTCATTCTCATGGTTTTAATATTTTAAAAGTGAATGTTCATTACTTTTTTTTTTTTTGGCTGCGTTGGGTCTTTGTTGCTGTGCGTGGGCTTTCTCTAGTTTAAAAGTGAATGTGCATTACTTTTATAATTTAAAATGCTAATTAAGAATTTAAAAAATTAATACAGTTAAAGAGGGTTTGTTTTTTTTTTTTCCTATTAATGCAATGTTAGCACAGTGCTCAGAATGCTGACAAAGGAACATGAGACCAAGCTCATGCCTTCCTGGAAGCCCGAGAGGGAAGAAGCCGATGCTATGGGACTCTTCCCAGATAAGGCTACAGAAGGCAAGGCAGGTTAGGGTTTAAAATCTGAAGCTCTAGAGTTAGCCTTGGCTGGATTCCTGACTCTGCCACAAACTATATGTGTGACCTTGAGCAAGGTATTTAGTCCCTGATCCTCATTCTCTCATTTGTAAGGTAGAGAAAAATATTAGTGCCCTCCTCAGATTTGCTGTGAGGATAAAATAAAACAATGCATGATGAGAACCTTACTCAGAGCCCAGCGCTCAGTAAGCGCTAAAGTAACAGTGGCAGTGTTATTATTTTACCATTCTATCATGGTTTGCTGTACATGGCAATTGAATCTCATTCTGAGGGAATTTATTGAATAGCTGAAAAGAGTGTTGTCCGGGTCCCATGAAGTCCTTATCAGAAAGGAAGCTATAAATCTCAGGGTGTCACAACAGAGGGATGAAAATAAAAATACCTTCCCTTAGGACTTCCCTGGTTTTCCAGTGGTAGAGACTCTGCCTTACAAGGCAGGGGATGCGGGTTTGATTCCTTGTCAGGGAACTAAGATCCCACATGCTGCGGGGCAACTAAGCCCATGCGCCACAACTACTGAGCTCACGCACCTCAAATAGAGAGACTGCGTGCCGCAAACTACGTGCCCTGGAGCCTGCGCACCACAACTAGAGAAGAGAAAACCCACAGACCACAACTAGAGAGAAGCCCGTGAGCCACAAGGAAGAGCCCGCATGCTGCAACGAAAGATCCCGCATGCCGCAACTAAGACCCAACGCAGCCAAAAATAAATAAATAAATATTTAAAAAAAATACCTCCCCTTCATAGAGCACCTTTCAGTTTACTAAACACTTTGGAGTACATCATCTCATTTGGCCCTTATTCTAATCTTCTGTGGGTGGATGTTGAGTTTCATCAACTTCTTTTCTGAATCTATTATGATATGTCATATGGTTTTTCTCCTTTTTTTCTGTTAATGTGAAGAAATATATTGATTGGGTATTTACTGTTGAGCTAACTTTGTCTTACTGGGATAAACCTCACTTGGTCAGATATATTATCCTTTTTATATATTGCTGGAACAGATATGCTAATATTTTGTCAGATTGTTTTGCATTTATGTTCATGAGGGATATTGGCCTATCCTTCTCTTTTCTTGAAATAGCTTTGATTTTGATATCAGAGTTATACCAACATCATCAAGTAAGTTGGGACTCGTTCCCTTCTCGTCTATTTTCTCTAAGACTTTGTGTAAGACGTGTTATTTATTCCTTACATATTTGATAGAATTCATCAGTGAAACCATTTGGCCTGGAGTTTCTTTGTAGGAAGGTTTTAAGTTATGAATTCAATTTCTTTAAGTAAGTATGGTCTTTATATTTTCCATTTCTTTTTGTGTCAATTAAGGCAAACTGTGTTTTTCAATAAATTTGTCCATTCAAGTTGTTGAAGTTATTGCCATAAAGTTGTTGATAATATTCCTTTACTATCCTTTTTAATATCTGTACAATCTGTAGTGATATCTCACTTTTCATTCCTGATATTGGCTGTTGTGTTTTCTTTTTCTCTTGATGAGCCTTGCTAAGTTTTCTCAATTTTGTCAGTCTTTTCAAAGAACCAACTTCTGACTTTGTTGATTTCTCTATTGTTTTTCCTCACTGTTTCTATGAAACAATAAGATAAATGAATAAATTAATAAAATAAATAGAATTGATGAATAGATTTTGCTTCTATTATTCTGGATTTAATTTGCTCGTCTTTTTCTATTTTCTTAAGATAGAAACTTAGAACATTGATTTTAAATCTTTTCTGAAATAGGCATTTAAAACTATACATTTTCATTAAGTACAACTTCAGCATGACCCCCCAATTTGTGATGTTATATTTTCGTTACCATCCAATTAAAAATGTTTTCTAGTTTCCCTTGCACTTTTTTTTTTACATTTAGAAGTGCATTCTTTAATACCTAAATATTTGGGGATTTTAAGGATACTGCTATTTATTTTTAATTTAATTCCATTTTGGTCAAATTATTCTTAGTTTGCTGAGATTCTTTTTGACATGGATGCATGTTGAATTTGAATTGAATGAAAATCTGTAAGATATTAATCTTTTGAAATGTATTGAGACTTATTGTACGTCCCAATGTATGGTCTATTTTTGTGAACATTGTGCAGTTCTTGGGTTCTATATTAATTAGGCCAAGTTGGTTAACAGATCTACATCTTTCAAGTACTGAGAGAAGAGTGTTAAATCTCCAACTGTCATTGTATATTTTTCTATGTCTCCCTTTAGCTCTGTCAGTTTTTGATTTATGTATCTTGAAGTGCTATTAATAGGTACATACTCTTTGTGATTTTATATCACCTCTTGAATCGACACTTTATCATTATGAAATGTCCCTATTTGTCTTTGGAAATACTCCTGGTCTTGAAGCCTACTTAGTTCTGATAATACTACAGCCATGCAGCTTTCTTATGCTTGCTAGTTACGTGGTGTGTTTTTCCACTCTTTTATTTTCAAATTTTCTATGTCTTTACATTTAAACTATATTTCTTATAAGCAGCATATAGTTAGGTCTTGCTTTTTTTCCCCCCTAGCTTGATAAACTCTGCCTTTTAATTGAAAGTGTTGGTGTGGTTGTCTTTACCATATTGCCCTTTGTTTCCTATTTTTCATCTGCTTTTTCCTCTGTTCATCTTCTGTCTTCTTTTGTGTTAACTGAGTTTTTTAGTATTTCATTTTATTTTCTCCATTGGCTTTTTAGCTGTGCCTTTTTGTATTAATTTCTAGTGGTTGCTCTAAGGTTTATAATATGCATCCTAAACCTGTTATAGTCTATAAGAATAAATAATATACCACTTCATATTTCACAATGTAATAACCTTATCACATCTTAATTCTATTTACCACCACAACCTCATCTTTGCCCTGTTGTTTTCACATATTTTATTTCTATATATATTACAAGCTTCACCTTACAATTGGTTTTATTTTTGCTTTAAACAGTCATATGTCTTTTATGAAAATTAATAGAAGCAAAAAAAATCTAGTATTTTATCTTTAGTCACATATTTACTATTACCAGTGCTTTTTGGTCCTTCCCATAGATAGAGCTTCCATTAGGTGTCATTCTCCTTCAGCCTAAAGAACTTTGTTCTGTACTACTTGTAGTGAAGGTCTGCTGATGACAAATTCTGTCCGCTTTAGTTTATCTGAAAATGTATTTATTTAACCCTTCTTTTTGAGGGATATTTTTGTTGGATATAGAATTCTGGTTTGACAGTAGTTTTCTTTCAGTGCATAAACTATGACATTCCATTGTCTTCTGACTTCTCTTGTGTACAATGGGAAGTCACCCACGATCATATTATCCCACTCTATGCATTATGTCATTTTTTCTCTGCCTACTTTCAAGATTTTATTTTTATTCTTGGCTTTCAGTATTTTGACTGTGAGGGGACTACGTGTGGTTTTCTTTGTACTTATACTGCTTGGGGCTCACTGAGCTTCTGATAATACTATATGTTTTCCACCAAATTTAAGAAATTTTTGACCATTATTTCTTCAACTAATTTTCCCCCTCCTCTTTTTCCTTTTGGAATTCCAACTACTTACAAGTTACAGATACATATATGACATATTACCACAGGTCGCTAAGGCTCTTTTTATGTTTGTTTTTTTTTATTATTTTTTAATGTTTTGGTTGCATTGGGTCTTTGTTGCTGCGCGCAGGCTTTCTCCAGTTGCGGCAAGTGGGGCTACTCTTCGTTGTGGTGCGTGGGCTACTCTTCTCATTGCAGTGGCTTCTCTTGTTGCAGAGCACAGGCTCTAGGTATGTGGGCTTCAGTAGTTGCAGCATGTGGGCTCAGTAGTTGCAGCATGCAGGCCCTAGAGTGCTTGGACTTCAGTAGTTGTGGCACGTGGGCTCTAGGGCACCCGCAGGCTCAGTAGTTGTGGTGCAGGGGCTTAGTTTCTCTGCAGCATGTGGGATCTTCCCAGAGCAGGGATCAAACCCATGTCCCCTGCATTGGCAGGCAGATTCTTAACCACTGCGCCACCAGGGAAGTCCCTCTTTTTTGTTTTTCTTATTTATTTATTTTAATACAACAGGTTCTTATTAGTTATCTATTTTATACATATTAGTGTATACATGTCAATCCCAATCTCCCAATTCATCACCCCTCCGCCCCCTACTTTTCCCCCTTGGTGTCCATATATTTGTTCTCTATATCTGTGTCTTTTTTGTTTTTTAATCTTGTTTTTCTCTGTTCTTCAGATTGGATAATTTCAATGGATCCATCTTCACTTTCACTATTAGGCCCAGCCAATAAATTTTTCATTTCTGATATTTATTTTTCTACTGTTTCCATTTTTGGGGCTTAGATTCCCCACCCTTTTTTAAAAAATTTTATTTATTTATTTTTGGCTGTGTTGGGTCTTGGTTGCTGCGCACAGGCTTTCTCTAGGTGTGGCGAGCGGGGGCTACTCTTCGTTGTGGTGCGTGGGCTTCTCGTCGTGGTGGCTTCTCTTGTTGTGGAGTATGGGCTCTAGGCACGCGGTCTTCAGTAGTGGTGGCATGTGGGCTCAGTAGTTGTGGCTCACGGGCTCTAGAGCACAGGCACAGTAGTTGTGGCGCACGGGCTTAGTTGCTCCGTGGCATGTGGGATCTTCCCGGACCAGGGCTCAAACCCGTGTGTCCTGCATTGGCAGGCAGATTCTTAACCACTGTGCCACCAGGGAAGCCCTCCCCATCCTTTAAGTCAATCTTTTCTTTTAGTCCATAAATATATTTTCAACAACAACTGCCTTAAAGTCACTGCCTGCTAATTCCAACACTGGGTTATCTCGCTGGTATCACTGTGCTCTCCTTGGGATCACTCTCCCTGAGCCATGATTAAGAAATTGACCCAAGGCAGAAAGCAAGGATAAACATGTGACTCATGTTGGGTGTTTTCCTTCCCTTAGGAATGGAGGAATGCCTAAACCAGTTGCCTCATGTATTGTGTCCAGGATTACAGTTGTTCATAGTGGGATGGCAAGTCCAGCATGAACTGCTCCATCATGGCCAGACTATGTCTCCTATATCAAGGTCTTTAAAAGTTATACATAAAGTATGATACATTTAAAAATTCATTGCCGAAATGTGCTATTAAAAAAAAACAAAAACAAAAATCTTTTGTAAAGGACAGAACCTTTTGTAATATAAATATCTGCCCTGAATGGAGGCAATGGATTGGAAAAAAATCTGAGGCCCTTTCTGCACAATGTATGAGAAAGGTTTATCAGAAGCAATGTAGAAGTTATTTTGGAATAAAGCAGGTTATACCTTGCATGGGAGGAGCCAAGGAAAGACAATACCTCCTTCTAAGGAAATTGCCCTGCTCACAGCTTTGGCTGCTTGGAGAGTCATAGGATCTTATCCCTCCCTGATACAGCCTAGCACGAACAGGTAAGCTGGGGAAAATCAGATTTCTTCTCCAAGGGTTTGAATTGGGACTACAGAGAGAACTCGTGGGTGGATGGAGACATTGATGGAGATCCTTGTGAGATAGAAGAGGCCAGAGGGGCCATGATGAGCTGAAAACACATTAAGTTATGAGGAAGCTGAAACCATAGAAAAGTTGGCTGCCTGGGAAATGAAAATAGGGAATGAAGTATAGTTGCTAAGAAAATTAGAGAGGCCATGAGAGATATAGAGAAAGTAATTAGTACCTATATCTGTTTCAGAACCAATAGTTTTCCAATTCTAATTCTAGGTATTTGTAATACCTACCCACAACCCCCCACATACACACCTTCCCTTTCACCCTTTCCACCTTTTACTTGAGGTAACTTGGGTGAGCCTTTATTCTTTGCAACTTACAGAGCTTAGCTAAAATATATGTGCCTTAGTTTGCCAGGCTCATAAAAGGCAGGAGAGGTAGGATGGGCTCAGGCATTCCAGACAGAGGGAACAAAATCTTTAACAAAGAGACAGAGGCCTGGAACCAAGTGTCTGTCCAGGGATTAGCAGATTTGTTTTATCCATTTATATTCCAATTTGTTCCAAAGCAAGATTTGAGGCTGAATGTATGACACATGGAAAAAATAAGTAAATGAGAAAATGGATGTGAGGTAAGAATAGAAATAGGAAAATAAACTTAACATCAGGAGTAGGGATGTTAGCAGAATGTGGTGCTTTGGCTAGAACAAAGGAGGCATGAGCTGCTTCTTCTGCAGGTCCAGAAGGAAAAGTTAGGGTTCAGAGTATTACAGTACATACGTTTCCCTCAGTCACGTATTTACTCATCAACTAATTCATTCATTTGTTAATCATCTACTATGTACCAGATGCTAGAATGACAACTAAAGAAGAATAAAGGTTGAGTTAGTCCCACTCCAAGGTTCTCACATCTAGGAAGTGAGATAACTGGAAGACGTAAACACACCATACAAACCAGAATACAGCGACTCTATGAACAGGACAAAGTGTTGTGAGATACAAAGAAGCGAAACCAAAGTTTGATCAACAGCCACGTCCTTTGCACGTTTCTTCCATACAACTCTGTCTCAGCGATTGGGAAGATTGAACACTCCATAACAATTCCTAACTGGCAGAAAACAATTTCATATGGCTTGTTCACAGCTGGAGCCAGGGAACCAAAATTACTCTTCAGCATCAGCTTGCAGGTTGCAAAGCCCAGGGATAAGCACAAGACACCTTTGCCATTATTATTCAAGTACCTGGCATATACTGAGTACTAACAATGTGCTAGGCTCCACGGTAAACAGGGGAGGAGACCAAGTTCTGGCCTCAAATGCTCACAGCTGTTTTGTAATCTGATAATTGTGCATGACAGACCTCAGACCATAACTCTCAAAATAGCATGACTGTAGTCATAACAAAATGGAACAGCCATTGGCAAGATCTGTTTTCTAGTTATCACTTCCAGAAGGAATTCTGTAACACTACTAGGGGAAGAGCAGAGAAAACTCTCTCAACTTCCTGTCACTAAGCCTCTAAATTATCATCATCTGCATCCATCCCTTCCTCCTTTCTCCTTTTCTGTTACAAAGTGTTTCACCTCTTGTCCACAGCTGATCCACGCCCACCTCCTCAGACACTTGGCTCTAGTCTTCATTTATCTCCTTCATCTTCAACTTCCCTCTATCTATGCCAGGCAAATGCCTCCCCTCAGCATTTAACATATTCAAGTCTTAATTTCATCTCAAAAAAAAAAAATCCTTGTCTACATGGTCTTTACTACCTTCTTAGCTCAATTTAGTCTGGCTTTTGTCTCTAAAATTGTTCTTTCCAAGGTCCCGCAATGACTTATTAATTATTAAATCTAATGGTTGTATCTAGTTCTTACCTTCATTAGCAGATGCAATATGACTGACCATGTAACCTATAAATACTAGAAACTCCCTATAAACACACTCCTCCCCAAAAGGACATTATTCTTCCTTGTAGTCTTCTAACCTCTCTGGGGTCAGTCCTTCTTATTCTACATGTTGGACTCTTCTCCAAACCTTAAATCATGTTGTTCCTCCTAGAAATCTTCCCTGATTCCCTGAGAATCAGTACTAGGATCTCCTCCCACACACTTCCATTGCACCCAATGCTACTTCCTCAACCACATCTCATCATTCATCCAACAATCGCTCACTGAGAGCTTCGAACGTGATGGCCGCTGTGTTAGGAGCTGAGAATACAGATGTGCGCAAAAACATCCACAGGCCCTGCTCTCAAGGTGCTCACAGTCTAATGGGAGAGACATACAATAATCCAATGATTACACAAACAAGTGAATAATTACACCCTGGGATGCATGCTGTGGACGAAAGGATCAAGGGCAATGAGACTATAAATAGAGAAACTTAACTCTCTTTTCAGGGAAGGGGGCATTAAGGCGGTTGTGGGCATTGACCCTGGGGCTGGAATCTTAACTCTCTTTTAACAGGGCAGGGGGCATTAAGGCGGTTGTGGGCATTGACCCTGGGGCTGGAATCTTAAAGAGTGAGTACATGTGTGAGGGAGGGAGGGCACGAAGAGTGTTCCAGAAAGAAGGGACAACACATAGAACAGACATACAGAAATAACTGGAAGAGCGTTAACCAGTTAAGGCTTAGAGACCCAAGCAGGCCTCAGCCCATACAGGCTCCTGAAGGGTTATCTAAAAATTTGGTCCCTCTCCTAAGAGCAGTAGGAAGTCACTGAAGGGTTCTGAAGGAGGGATGACATAATCAGATTGACAGCTTGAAAAGATCACTTGGTACAGTGTAGAGAATGGATTGGAAGGGACATGAGTGGGCGAGGGGAATACTGGTTACAAGGCTTTTACAGCCTTCCAGGTGAGAGATGATGGTAGGCAGGGCTAGCAGGGTGGCAGTGAATAGGAAAAAAGTGGTCTGATTTGAGAGATTTAGGAAGTAAAGGGGCACAGGATCATATCTAGGGCTTAAAGAAGGTAAGAGGTTGAGGAAGGAAGGATGTGAGGGAGTGAGGATGACACGGAAGAGAAGGGTCACAAGAGCAGGGATCTTACTTTGGACAAAGTATCAACTTCCCTTAGATTCTGCTCACCTCCTCCTGTCCTTTCTTCTGTGGATCCCAGGACCAGTCATCAGATTCAAAATCTCTGGATCATCTAAGACTCTCTTCTGGCCTTGCACTGACTCCTGCCCACTTACCCCTACACTAGTCACACCTCATCAAGATCAATATTTCTAAAAGTATTGTCCCAGAGGGCTTCTGGAGAGATCACAAAATGATCCAAAAATGCAAGTCTTTTCTTTGGCTCCTACAGGCGACTGAAGCAAAATGCCAGACTTGATTTTTTTTTTTTTATGGTAACTGAGTTATAAAGGAGTACTAAAACTTGTTAGTCATAAACTAAAATTAGCCTTTAACTGGAGTTCACAGAAGACTCTAATTCAGTCCTCTACTAAGAAGTCTGACTGCCAGGCAATGTTTGGCAATGATGCAAATCTCCTTTTGCATATACACATGCAGCCAGTTGGAATTCTTGAAATTTTCAGGAAGGACACTTTTTTATTGGGATATTAGCAGTGATGTTTTGAGCTGGTCATGGTTTATGGTGCCTGACATTCATGAATTTTAATTACAAATTATGATTCATGGAGCTTCATCATGATCAATCTAATATGCCATGATTATTTGATTAACCCTCTGGAGTAGAGGGATACATGCCTCTAACCTTATTTCCTGCCATTTTCCTCCTCCCTTCCTTGCTGATCCAGAACATGTGTAAGCAAGCTCTCATCTCAGGAACTTTATACTTGCTATGTCCTCTGTCAGGAATGCCTCCCCCCCAGATATCACATAGCTAATTCCTTCACTTCCTTCAGATCCTTCTCAAATGTCACCTCCGTGAGGCCTCCCCTGACCGTTATGTTTAAATCATAATCTTCTGGTTCCCTGAACTTCCTAGTCCATTTCCCTGCTTTATTTTTCTTTTTGACACCTATCACCACCTTATAAACTATATATTTTACTTATTTGTTTATTGACAATTTATCTCCAACTAAAAGATAAGCTCCATGAGAGCAGGGATTTGTGTTTGTTTTGTTGCTATATCACCAATACCTAGCACAGTACCTGGCATATAGTAGATGCTCAATAAATAATTGTCAAATGAGAATATTTATATCATCAGAATTTTTGTCCTCTTAACTTCCAACACCCAGCTCTTAAGGCATGGGTACATGTGGTTCAAATGTGAACCATTCGTAGCCCTGCTACCAAAGCAGATATAAACATAAACCCAGAAAAGTATGCTTCTACAGTGACGTTTCCTTGTTATCACTCCCCACCAATCTCCTCATCCCAGCCTCAACCCTTTCTATCCTTCAAACTCACTCAGATCAAAATTTCCAAAGAACAATTGGAAGCATTCAGAATTCATATTCAACTCATTTTCAGAATTTAATATATTCCAGGCATTGTGCTAGGTTCAGGAGAATCAACAATGAATGAGACAGACCATCCTTGCCATCAGAGCTTATAGTCTAGTGGGGATATCACCTTATCCTGCCTCCGGAAAGGTGACTTAATCCCTTATAGGAGAATATGATGGGCAAACTGAGATGTGATGTATGAACAGGAGATGAAGGAGAGATTTGGGGCAGGGTGGCATGGAGCACGTGGCAGCAGACTGAAAAGACTGTACCAGGCAAGCAGAGGAAACAGCAATTTCAAAGGCCTAGAGGAGAAAGACAGTGTGGATGTCACTTTCCAGGAAGTGAGGGCAGTTCAGGGTGTGCTGGGACTGTGGAATCGTCACAGAGCAACGATGAGATCTGAAGTAGGGTAGGTAGGAAAGGCTAGACCTGGCAAGGCCTTGTAGGCCATACTAAGCAAGTTGGACTTTTGGAACTTTATTCTGAGAGTGAGAGGGAGCCAATAAAATGTTTGATCAGCGATACAAACAATGGAGTTTAAACTCTTCTCTGCCCCCTAACAAACCCAATCCTGACCTTCCCTCTCCACTGCGGGCATCCAAGTCATAGCTGCCCACTCCCTGAAGCTTTTATGTTGCTCCAACCTGCATGTCTCTCTCCCTCTCAGCCCCAGGGATCCCATCCTCCCTTATCTTTATATGCCTGTGTTCTGTCTCCCCAACTGAGTTCCCAGACGACAGGGACTTCTCAAGGCTCTCAAGGCAGTCCCACACCCAGCTCACCACTGACACAGACTGGGCCTCAATGAGACAAGAGGGTGATGAATACAACCCAGCACAACCCAGCTTGTGCTCACACTCCACACACCGATATTTACCCCGCTCCAAAACAACCCTTCCCTCCAAGGGGCAGTGCTGATGTGCGCAAGGCCAGTTGACCTGGGTTTCTGTCTCCTGTCTGCTGTCACCTCTCTCTCTTCTCAGTTTACCTAGCCTCTAATGTCTCCCCTAATGGGCTGGAGAAACTGATTCCCAAGTTTGTTCAAACTGCTAGAAAAATCTAATCTGGAGTGACAGAAAGCAGATCAGTGGTTACCTGGGGAGAATGGACTAGAACGAGGTGCAAGGAAACTTTTGGGGGTAGAGGAAGCGTCCTATATCTTGATTGTGGTGGTATATGAATCTGTCAAAACCTGTCAACATGTACAACTAAAATGGTCCATTTCATTGTATGTAAACCAGACCTCAGCAATGCTGAATTTAAAACAAACTGCATGTAAATTAAAAGTCGGTAGCCCCAAGCCCAGTACCTGAGCTTCAAAACACAGTTCAACCCCGACATAAAACTAGGCAAGGCCATATGGGAATAGCAGCTTCCCCATGGTTGCAGAGATCTAAGAACGACGGGTGCACCTGCTAAGGAAGGCCAGGTGAAAGAAGCAATGGAGCAAAGGCTAATAATACGGAGGAGGCCAGACCCAAATATGTAAAGTCACAAACAGCATGCACACAGATTTGGTCTCCAAACCTCAAAACACCTAGGCCTGAGATAGTGCTTATTTAAGAACAAGTAAGTAGAAACCCTGCCTCACAAAGCAAGAAACTGCATATTAGTCCCAAGATGATAATTCATAAACGGTTTGGAAAAGTGATTCTTGAAGGACTGAGTGGCTTCACCACAGAGAGCTCCTCGAGAAGCTGGGCCTTACCTCTCCTTCCAGGGTGAAGCTGTGTGTGTTAAGAGGGGTGACTCTTGGGTTTCCTGTGAGAAGGGATGACATCTGTCCAGGTGGCAACGAGGACAGTTTGGAGGGGCCAGTTTGGAGTGAGGAGTGTGTGAAAGGGGATGGGAAAGGGGTCTCTGCCCTCTTCTTCTTTGCCTGAACTCTCTCTCCTCACAAGTCTCCCAACACAGAAGATCTGAACCATACTCCCACACACAATCTGTTCTGTGTCTCTGGTACAGTTCTCCTGTACTCTCCTGTGAGTTCCCAAAGGCCAGTGTCTCCACCTAGCCCAGCACTGGGCACTCAGCAAAGGGCAGGAGAAATTACTTATTTGTGACAAGACTGTGAGGACGATGAGGAACATATTGGTAGGAGTGGGGATGGGGGTTTAAGGAGGATGGGCCCGTCAGGCTGGGTCTGTGGAGTGAGGGAATGGAATGGTGAGAGGAGGACAGGTGAAAGAGTGGTAGGAAACAGTGGGTCGGGGGCAGTGTGGGAGAGGAGGCTAGGATTAGTGGGAGAGAGCAGGACAGGGTCAGAAGTCACTGGGAACACAGGCCAGGAATCACAGGGGGACAGAAGTCAACAGGGAAAGGAAGATGAAGGGTCAGTAGCAGAGGTATGATCAGTGGTCACTGGCAGCGAAGGTCAGAGGTCGTCGGAATAGAGCAGGTCGAGGTGTGTGTTACCTGCCTACGAGGCGGTGGTTTGTGGGGCATCTTCGAAGAAGCAGGAAGCACCTCAACACTTGGAGCGCCTACAAAACGCTCCCCCGCCTGAGGACAAGAGGTTTGTCCGTCCCCTCAATCATGCACAGGAAATCCGGATTCTCTTTCACTTCAACTCCCAGTCTCAGGGGCTCTTTGGGGACACCCGACGTTGTGGGTCCCCGCGCCCTCGCAGAATGGAATCGGCTCCTCCCTGACGCGGTTACCCAGCAACTAACCTGCAGCCAAGGCGCAGGCGCCTCTGATGCCTCCTCCCTGCCCGAGGGGAAGGCGTGGCTGGGCGCGCGGGGAACCACCAGCTCCACTAAGCCCCGCCCCCTAAGGCCAGACGACCGGCTGCCGCGCCTTTCGGAACTCCCGCATGTGGGAGGGGCTAGTGAGCCCAGACACCGCCTCCTCATGAATAATGCAGGATCAGGCGGTGTCCCGGACCCGGAAGTGGAGTTGCAGAGTCACGGCAGTGGCTGAGCTGCTGACAGGAGGCGGCGGCGGAGGTGGAGGCGAGGCAAGACCTGCGGCTCTGCAGGGCCACGGTCGCTGTAGCGCTAGGCAAGCTGACGGAGCCACGCCGGCCTCAGCCCACCTGCAAACCTCCCGCCTCGTGCCCACCCTGCATCTGCCCGACTGGTCCGGGGCGGCCTAGTCTGCACCACCGACCCGGCTCCTGGGGCCGCCGCCCCGCGCGGTCCCGTCGGCGTCCCTGGCCGCGCCCGACCCCCGGCCCCCTAGCCCACCGGCACCATGATGGAGGAGATCGACCGGTTCCAGGTGCCCACCGCGCACTCGGAGATGCAGCCGCTGGTGAGGGGGCGGGCGGCGGGCGGCGGGCAGGCCAGGGCCGGGAGGGGACGCTGCCTGAGGGGGAGGGAGAGAGTCAAGCCTTGGGGACTGTGCGGAGGGGGCGCCTCGGATAGAGTAGAGAGCCGTGAAAACGCATCGCCGGGGGAGGGGGACTTGCAGGACTAGAAAACCGTGGGAGGATACGTGGGATGACAGCAAAGGGGCCTGTAAGGGCGGAGAGCACTGCCAGCGGAGGCAGGCCAAGGGAGTTACGGGGAGTGCCGTCGGATGGAACCGAGCGGGGGCACAATGGTGCACACCGTTAGTGGAGGGGAAAGCGGGGAAAGGAAGGGAACTGTCTTGGGGCACCGCCGGTGGTAGGCCCAGGGGGCTGGGATGAGAGGTAGGGAGGCATTTAGACCTAGAGGCCTGTGATGCTCAGAGCGGGGGAGGGGGCCAGGAGCAGGCTGTCTGAGGGACGGGAATAGGTTTGTAGAGGAGGAGAGGCCTCCCCTCCAGTTCTGGCTATGGATGGGAACGCAGGGCCTGGGCAGAGGACGAGTGGGGACAGGGGATCCATGCAGGACCCGGGAATTCCGTTCTTCTCCGGAAGAGAGTGCAGTCAATCTAGGCTGGGGGGTGCTGGAGCCGGGAAGGAAAGAGCTCGGTGGCGAGATGGAGAATCCGGAGCGCACATGAGAGCTGGGGAACCGGCAGGAGAGGGGGCGGGGCCGCACTGGAGCCGCCTGTGCCCACCGGTTCGGAAGAGCCTCCAGCATCCTAGGCCTACGTGCTTGGAGTCCTTGCTGGGCGCCGATCCTGCCTCCTGTCCGCGGTCCCGGAGTCAGGGAAGAATGATGTCATCGCTGCCGGCGCGGAGGGGATGGAAGGGGGAGGGCGATGCACGGAGGCCGGCCTAGGGGAGACCATACCCATTGGCCACCGTCCCGGGGCGTCTACCTGACTGGCTTGCACATCCGCTGGGCGAGAGACGCCGAGGCCTGGCGGCGGCGTCTTTCCAACTGGGAGAAGGAAAGGGAGAAGGGAGGGAGTGCCCGGCTCTGTTCGCTTTGCTTTTCCTTCTCCTTTCCCCCTTGGAGCCCAGATGGGAGCTGGAAGGAGGCAAGGCAGGCCAGGAACCTGAAGGTGTGGATGCCCTATTCTATGAGCTCAGCTAGAGCTGAGCAGAGCTCTCCAGGTCTTGAAGCTCTGGGGTTCCCTAACCCTCTTCCCTCTGTGTTAAGCGGAGGTGAGGAACAGGTTCTACCCTTGGGACCCCCGCCCCTGGCTGACAGATGTGCTTTGTGGCTTTCTGAGCAAGTAATCTCTCCATTACAGCAGCCAAGACAGACCTTGGCAGGGACCCATGACCAACTCTAAGCCACACCTTTTGGGGGATGGTAGAGAGAATCATCAGAGGCCACCTAGCTGGAGATGTGTCTTTTTTCCCCTTTTGTGACTACTTAGTTCTAGAAGCCCAAACAGAGAAGCTTTACAGAAGTGTAATATTAAACTGGGGAGAGAGATGCTGCTGGACTTTTTTCCTAGCCTGATGCCATCATTGGGTTATTTGAGGGCCAGAAAATCCTGGTTGAGAAGTCTGTCCCATGAACTTGAAGAACTTTGGGCTGGGCTAAGAGAACACTCCTTTCTGAATTATCTTTCCAGCTAACCTGGCTTGTCAAACTAGATTGCCCTTCCAGTTGTACGTATCTAATCAAGAATCAAAAGGGAGGGCAGATGAAGGAGAAGGTCCAAGTGAATGAGAAGAAAGCAATGAGTTGGTTCTTGCCTCCCATCTGGGGTTCCTAAGGAGAGAGGCAATAGCTGTCCATGGAGAGGGGAGAAGGAAGGGGTCACCAGGTTCTCTCAGCTGTCCCTGATGCCTCTGTTTTTGCCTGAAGTTTTCAACGATGGTTTGAGTGAGTAGTGTCCTCAGAAGACTCCTGGGCTGCTTCTGATCTGTGTGGCTCTGAAGTAGAAGTGCTTACGGCAAGGAGGCACTTATCAGAAAAGCTGTGACCGCCTTCAGACCCTTTTCTTGAAGGCTAAAGGAGCCCTTCTCTGCAAGACGATACTTTGTTGAGGTTGAATGAGAGCCTTATGGAAGTAGCAATACAGTCATCTGCCATTTGGGGGTCATAGCCATTGCCCTGCAGATCTCTGCCTCTCCACCACTGTTCCCAGGTCAAAGTCTAGAGGATCCCCAGAGCTCCTTAAATGCTCTTTGTGTTATTGAGACCAGCAGAATCTTGTGTGGAGTTTCCCCAAGAGTCTTCATTTCGGGGCATAAGGAATCAAGGTGGCATACTGCAGAAGAGAAGGGCAAAGTGGCCCTTTAGGGGTGTTTGGGTAGACCTTAAAAACCAGGGTCTTGGGGCTTCCCTGGTGGCGCAGTGGTTGAGAGTCCACCTGCCAATGCAGAGGACACGGGTTCGTGCCCCGGTCCGGGAAGATCCCACATGCCGCGGAGCGGCTGGGCCCGTGAGCCATGGCCGCTGAGCCTGCGCATCCGGAGCCTGTGCTCTGCAACAGGAGAGGCCACAACAGTGAGAGGCCCGGGTACCGTAAAAACAAAAAACAAAAAACCAGGGTCTCAGACTCAGCTGTGACCTATTTCGTTTTTTGCCATTATTTATTAAGACCTCTAGGAAATCTCTCTTCTCTGGACTCAGTTTCCCAGTTATGAAATGAAGATAAACTATTTCTTTAAAGATTAAACAATAGCTCCTCACTCTTCCAAAGAATATCATAGTGACCTGATATCATTGATTCAGCAAATTCATTCACCAAATATTTATTGAGCATCAGCTCTGTTCCAGGTACTGTACTAGGTATTGGGGACACAGTGGTTAGCAACATAGGGACAGACATAGCCCTGCCTCCTGGAGCTCACAGTTTAGCAGAAGTTATTGTTCTTGCTCACCCTCTCAGTGTGAGTCCCTCTGAGGGCAGAGGCGGGGCTGTCTCCTTAAGCCCTAAGGGAAACAAGGCAATGCTTGTGTTAGTATCATTGCCCCTTTCTGGACCAAGCTGTACCGATAGTGGCCTGTCACATGGGCTTGATCATCAAATAACACTCTCCCACCCATAGTGGTTGGAAGAATCCAGAGGCCATTCCTTACTTGGAGAGATGAACTCTAGGTGGAAAACATCTTTTTTTAAATTTACTTGAAAGAGAAACTTGCACTTGAAAAGGAGGCCTAGGGGAGCGGCAGAAGGTAGGAGAGAAGGCACAGCCCGCAGATCTGGGTGTTTCCAAGGTGCTAATTTAAGCATAGTTCTCAGCTAGTGGGAGGAAGAGGAAGAGATCCCTGCTCTGTTGTTGCTGCTGCTGTTGCCACAGCTGCACGGAGCCTCCTGTCTGGGGTGGAGTTTGCCTGAAGGGAGTTGCCTCCCTACTTTCCTTATCACACCAATTATTTAATTGGCCTGGCTGCATCGCAGCAGCTGAACCAGGCCTGGGCCTATCCCTAGAGCTCCCCAAGGTCTCTTTCTGTCTCCTTATGAAAGGAATGAGAGCTCCTCTGGGAGACCTAGTCCCTGGGTTCCACTCCTGCTGTGTCTATCTCCTACAATCCTGAGTGTTTCTGAGCACAGATTTTTGCAAAGACAGGGATAGGCGCACCTTGTATGTCAGTTCTATGGCCAAGCCACACACCTTACTGATCTAGGGAAGCTCCCAGCTGTCCAAGGCTCTCTGTTGAGCAATTGTGTTGAATTTGGGCTATTGTTTGTATGAGCAGCAGGGATAGGCTCTCTGGCCCTACTGTCTGTCTGCTGGGCTGGTTGGTACAGCGTCACAGTCTATGTCTTCTCTTTGGCTGTAACGGAGAGGAAGAGATTTGGTGGGGGAAAAAAAAAGCATATGGCACCGGACAGGGTCTCTATGCTCTTGAGAGAAATACTAGTCTGGCCTCACTGAAACCCAGGTTATCTGTTAACTCAGTTGTATAGTTCACGAGCATATGCTCAGTTCCAGGTACTTTACAGGTAAAGATACGTGAGATCTCTCCAGGGGGTGGCCAGGAGAAAGATGGGCTCAAATGGCTACAGGAAGGTTTTAGATACATGTTAGGGAAGAGTGGTGATCACTGTAGGGCATTCCTAGGAAAGAGTGTCACCTTGCTTGGGAGAAGATGAGGAAAGCTGAGGTTCTGACTCTTTGACCACGTAAGCTTGGAAAGGAATTTCAGACTCCTCCTGACTCCTTGCACTCAGGGATGGAGATGGTCAGGACATTAATTTAGTGAGTGGGTCATAGCAGCTCCTGAAAGTGGCAGAGGGAACATTGTAAAGCTAGCAAGAAGCCACTATGGAAAATTGACCTACATGTATTCTGTGGTCTGGGAGCCTTAAGTCATCTCCTTGTAGTAAAATGACTCTTCAGTTTAAGGGTGGATTCTCCTAATGGTCCATGTAACTCATGACCCAGTAGCATTTCTCAGGTTCTAGGAAGAGGCACACCATTCTCTCTCTTCCTATATTGCAAAGTGAGGATCAGGTTTGCTCAGGCCTCCAGCTCCTCCCTTAGTGCTCATCTCCTCAGTCAACAAACACTAAGAACCTACTTTCTGCTAACTGTTGTGCTGAGCTCGATACCACAGCCTCTTGCTCCAGGGATGGATATACACAGTCAAGACAGGGTGACGAGCACTGTAAGAAGTAAGAACCAGGTCCAGCAGCGCCGAAGAAAAACAGTAAGGCCTTTCATCAAGTAGTCAGGGAAGGCTTCACAGAGGAGACATTGCTGAACTGGCTCTTAGAAGAGGACTAGAAACTTGGCAGACCAATAAGAGGAGGTGAGGACAAGAGTTCCAGGCAAAGGGCATAGAGGCAGAATCGAAAGGGTGCATTTGAATGAATAAAGTGTTATAGTTAAGGAAATAACATGATCAAATTTGAGTTTAGGACTATCATTCCAAGAGTGGTTGAGAGATTGGAAAAGGTGAGATTGGAGGTTGGAAAACTAATATGAAGGTGGGTATAATAATAATCTAGGCAAGAGATGACAAAGGCCTACACTAAAGCAGAAAGAGAGAGGGGACATATGTACAGAGACTAATAAAGTGGAATAGGCAGGATGTGGTACCTGTTTGGAGGTGGGGTGGAGAGGTAGGGAGTCCAGAATGACTCCCAGGTTTCTGGCATGTATGTCTGGATGGCAAGAGGTACCATCACCACCCCAGGAAATTTGAGGGGGTCTGTATACCTCTTGGCTTCAGGGACTGCTTATATGGGATAAGGCTGCTGTTTTCCTTTGCTCTGCTTCTGAAGCCGCAGTCTTGGGGTTATTGAAAAACCGAAGAGCAGAGTGAAACTAGCCCCACAGCCTCAAAAGGATGCTAAGTGTGCTCATCTGCCAGTGAATACTTTTCCTCTGTAACCTGCTTTGATGAATGCAAGTGAATTGGTGGCAGTGAGGAGCCATGGTAGGTTGTCCCCCCACACCCCGCCCCCCGCCCCGCAGCACTTTGATAAAGGAAAAATAACATCCTTTGTTGGCTGAGAGAGTGTTTCTGTTGCAGTTTCTGGCCTTGCTTTTACCATCATTCTGGTCAAACCTATGGTTTTCTGGCTGATTGGTTGAGCTGGGCCCTTTCACTGATTTCTTCTAGAATGGATATATGAGTTACTGCTTTACTTGCAAAAGTCAGAATGGAAAAGGACATGTACCTCCCTTCTCTGAGACCAGCCTGGAAAGCTGCACTTGGTGTAGAAACAGCACCCAGGGTGCTATCTTCCAGGCAAGGTGTGCCAAGGGAGCAGGCTTCTGGGTTGAGATCGCTCAGGGGTGACTTGGCTTCTCAGACGCCCCAAGTGTAGCCGCTGCAGGGAGGCACATGGTACCAGGAGGCTACCTGACTCCATGTCAGCTGGGAGTCAAGCTGAGTCATTTCCAGCCCCCAACTGCCTGCTGCCCTTGACTGACTATAGCTCAGAGTGAACAGAGATGGGAAACAGAGCCTTTCTCACTTGAACCTGATTAGCTTCAGGGACCCTCCACCCTCCTTGTGAGGGCAGATGGAGCCTTGTGTCTGGAAAGGGGACATGGGAGACTCAGCTTCCTGGCTTAGCCGCTTCATGCTTTCCAGCAGACCCTGGGAGAACTGGTGCAGGGAGCCCCAGAGGAGGCAGGAAGCGGAGAATCAGGCTCAGGGCAGCTACCCAGAGGTGCTGGTTGAAGGAAACAAGAGGTGTGGCTCAGCAGGCTCGCAAGTCATTGTTCTCTTAGGAGACTCTGGTGGGAATCTGGCCGTCTGGGTGGAGAAAGGAAGGCAGGAAGCGGGCAGAGCTGGAGCCAGCTGTGGATCTGGCTCTGCTCTGGAGTTCAGAAATTGGCACATGACCCATCAGCCTCGCTGCGGGGCAGCTGAGTGAACTCCTGGGCTCTAGGGAGTGAGGAGGTTGTCTAGGAAGAAGGCCCAGAGGGTCTGGGCTGGGGAACAGGTAGATGGGGGCTAGTAGGAGATCCCTCTGGATTTTACATTCTTAGGAGCCAGTTCAAGCAAATATGAACTTGAATTTGTTGTTGTTATTCAGAGATGTCAAACTGAGGATCAGATGGTTGTGTTTCTTGAGGGTGAATTTTAAGTTTCTGTGATGATGATGATGTATGTGAGTGTGTACACAAGTAAGAGGGGACTAATGGCCATAAAGAATGTTCTCTGAATGACCATTCTAGCCCTGGGAAGTATTAAGTATGACAAGAAGCCACACCCAGGCAGAAATGAGCCCAGCTACTGTGGTTCTTGTCCTGGTTTTACCTGTTTTCATCACCAGACTCTTGGCTGTCATAACCAAAGTCCACCCCATCTATCTATTTATAACAATACCTGAAGGGGTACTTTAACTAAGTTTTAGTGAATTAACTGCACCCAAACTATGGAGTGAGAACCATATATATTTTACTATGTAGTTAACTTAAACATAATTATGTACAAGCTATAAATGATTTATAGTTCCCATATTAATTCCCAATTTTATCCTTATAAAGGAATTAGTGAAGCTCTCAATCAAGCATGGTTCAGACCAGCATTTCCTATAGTATATTCTTAGGAATATTTGTCCTTTGAGATACTTTATGGGGGGAAAAAAGTACCTATAGACAAATTCCTTTGGGAAACCCTATAACTCCATCCTATCACAATGTTTACTAGCATTTTAAAGACTGAGAAGCCCTGCAATAAAGAAATCTTTCCAGCTTTGTTTAATCCAGTGTTTCTCAAACTTACAGAACTATGGAACCTTTTTTCATGTTACATCTATTAACGTCTTACAGAACCATTGTGTTTCATGCAATACTCTTTGGGAAACCCTGACTTAGAAATTAGTCTCTCTTCTGATCAGGTCTAGATTTCTATTCTTCCCAGCTCTTTTGAGCCTATTTTATAACCCACGCCATTTTGCCCTATGCTAGTTTCTAATGGGATGTTGCTGCTTTGTGTCAGGGTCTGAACTTGTTGCCATCAGTAGGAAGTTCTTAGTGAACTTTGGCAGGTGCAGAAGCAAATATTTTTGCTTCTGACCAAACGAGGTCAGGTGCTTTGTTTTTCTCAAGACAATGCTAAGGGGGGTTTACTTCCCAAGTCCCTCTACTAAACACTGCTTTGGTGAAATCAGCATTTTCACCATTAACTTTTCTTTTTTTTTTTTGACAGCTTCATTGAGATGTAATTCATATACTGTACACTTTACCCATTTCGTATTTTACTTTTAATCCTGGTATGGCTGCTTCATGCCTCAGTTCTATTCACCCCTTATGCCAATGCCCATTGATCAGTAATGGCTGCCTGGAGCACATGTTAAGGTAGATCCTGAGGCTGAGTCCTGGTTCAATGAGAAACAATGACATTGTTGAGTTTCCATGTCTGCCATAGTCTTCAGTGGGGGAAACATCAGTTCTAGGCTTCTGCTTGCCATCCTTGCAGCCCTGAATCATCAGAGTTATCCTAGGCAAAGAACACAGGAAAAGAAGTCTCTTGGAGATGTTAGCCAGCTTAGCAATCTGTTTCACTGAGGTTTGGAGTCTTAGGATATGGTTCTTTAAGAAATGAATGGAGAAAACTGAACTTTCCTCCCCTGATTTTCAGTGTGGGTTTTTGAAGTATTGACTTGATATAAAGTAAATAATCCTTTGGAAACAGGCCATGTAAGAGGGAAGAACCTTGACTCTGCTGAGCAGATAAGAGGGGAAAAGAGGCAGATTCATAAAGAGATCTCATAAATATCTCATAAGGTGTTGGCCATGCTTAGGATGAAACTATAAGCCCTTGGCTAAAGGAGCAAGAAGAAGGAGTAGGCTACAAGAGGAGATCCTTAAGCCAGCAGTTCCTGGCGAGGAAAAGGCCCTACCGTGGGCTATACAGCCTTAGCACTCTTTTTCCCAGGCTAAACGCTTTGCTTTTTCCTTCCACCATTTTCCTGGAGTCTGGTTTCCAAATCCCTAGTCATCCTGGCTGCTCTAGTGGGTACTTTTGAGTTTCTCACCCCTGGAAGTAGACACAGCCCTCTCCATGTGATCTGACCAGTACAGATTACGGTGGGGCTGCCACTATCCAAAATATTGATATTGTACATCCATTATCATCAGTCGAGGTTTCATGATCATATTTAGTAGCTGTACATATTGTTATATGGAACTCAGGACACATATGAAATAGGATAGCCCTTTGCCTTAGCAATGTAGAATCAAAGCAAGAACCTGGAGTGACATCTTGGTCTAGGCTGGCTGCTAATACAGGTAAGAGTCCACTGGGGCTAGTGAGGTGATGGTTTCATATTTAGTGGAAACTCTACCACATGTGTGTAATGTGACTCTTATTTTCAGAGATGTAGCTGGCTGAATTCAGCAATGTGGAATTTAAATAGGAATCAGGCTAAGGCTGTGTGAGTGGGTAGACTACGGCAGACCTTCAAAGAGAGCTAGTGCTTATGTGGACAGATGCTTAATGGAAGTCTACTATGTGATACAGACACCAGACAATGTGCTATTAGGCTACATTAATAGAAATTTGGATTTCAGGTCCTAGGAGGTGATAGTCCTACTCTGCACTGGTCAGTGCCATCTAAAGTCCTGCATTTTGTGCTGATGTCATTATTCAAAAGATGGAAGGACTAGAATGATGAAAGAGTCAAAACCATGTCCTGTGAGAATAGTTGGAAAAACTGAGGCTGTTCAGCCTGCAAAAACAAAACAAAACAAAATAAAAACAACAACAGTCTTAGAAAAAACATTTTAAGGTTTTCAAATGCCTAAAGGACTGGAGCTAAGAAAGGAAAGATGGTTAGACTTCATATTATCTGTGGCTTCACAGGGAGGAACCAGGGCAGTTAGGTGGGAGTGTGGACATGCTTCTATCTTTGGACTCCATTGCCTCTCGTTTCCTGTGGTAGCAGTTCCTAAACTGGGCCAAAGGCCAGGCACCTAGAAGACCCATTGCTCTTTGCAAAATGCCACAGTCTTTGTAAAGCAGGAGCTAGGAACAACATTCTAGCAATAAACATGGCTCTGTTAAGTATGTGCAATATAAACATGCCCCAAAAAATTCATTGTGGGGGCTTCCCTGGTGGCGCAGTGGTTGAGAGTCCGCCTGCTGATGCAGGGGACACGGGTTCGTGCCCCGGTCCAGGAAGATCCCACATGCTGCAGAGCGGCTGGGCCCGTGAGCCATGGCCACTGAGCCTGTGCATCCGGAGGCTGTGCTCCGCAACGGGAGAGGCCACAACAGTGAGAGGCCCGCGTACCGGAAAAAAAAAAAAAATTCATTGTGGAACTTAGTATGAGCAATACTTTGCTAGTTTTCTGTTAGTATGTGTTTGCTAATCTTTCCTATTTTTCAAGGCCAATCACAAAAATGCCCCATTCTTCATGCATCCTTTCTTTTCCTTCACTAAGGTGTGAACTCTCCATTCTACCTGTCCTGTGACCTTAATACATTGTCTCTGTGTGAAGTTTATGGATGCAGTTGTCTTATCCTTATCTTAAATTTCTTTCCAAGGTAGATGCAAAGATGTTTCCAATACCTGAATTCCACCTTGTGCAATAGATTGGGAAAATAATTTTTGCCTATTTTACAGATATGCAAGCAGAATTCCACAAAGATAAATAGGCTTGGCCATTGTCCAGCTGGAGGTTGGCATGGCCTAGACTAAAACCCAGGTATCCTGATTCCCAAGCCCATGATATTTCCCTCACAATCTGGGACTTAATTTCAGTTCTTCTGCATCAACTTAAATTTCTCCACTGGCTTTTGAGGCATCTACACTAGGTGTTTGCCCTTCCAGGTGGCCATACGTTCTACCATTCATGCCAACTTTCTTCCTGGTAGGTCCAGCCAGGCCCTTCACCTCTTCTCACCTATTGGCATCTTGAGGCCTCCTCTTAACTATTCTCTCCCCTCTTCTTCTCTGCCTATTCCACTCCTACCCATTCTTCAAAGGTCCATATAAACTCCCCTTCTCCAGGAAGCCTTCTCTGACTATCCTAGTGAGTTCTCAACCAAGCCCAAAAGCCTCTATAACCTGTGGCATATAACTTGATACATATGATATCCTGATTTGGAGTGTCCACTTTGATGTGTTGTGTTGTAAGTCTCATCACCCCAACTCCTCTTTTAACTCCTTGGCAGATAGCTTCTGCTCCCAAAGCTCACAGTCTGACAAAGAAGAAACTTGCTCTCATGAAACAGAACTACAGAAGACTACAGCTGCATCCTTTAAAAATGAGAAAAAGAGGGGGGGGGGGAGGTGATTCAAAGGAGGGGAGCAGAAGAGACCCATAGGGGGATGACTGGGCGGGAGTTCGTTAGCAGAGCAGAAGGTACATGTGGGGAATTGTGGGAGAGTCAGGGGGATACATGGATTGGGGCACTCATTTATTACTCAAAAAATATCTTTTGAGCATCTGATATATGCAAGACATTATACCAGACACAAGGAATAATATGATAAATAAAGCAAACATGGTCCCTGCCTTTATGAACTGGCAATCCAGTGGGAAAGAAAGATACTAAACAAATAAAGCACACAAACAAAATTACAATGACAAACTATGACAAGTGACAGAAAAGACATGAGAGAGAATAATAAAGCCTCCCATCTTAGATTGGGGATGTCAGGCAAGGCTCCTATGAGAAAGTGATGTTTGAGCTCAGACCACAGGGTGAGAAAGGACTTGAGTGCTCTGACAAGGAGGGACTTGCTCCTTGCTCCCAGAAGTGGGGTGGGGGCTCCCAGCTGAGTTTGCAGTCTGAGTCCCTTACAAACTGGCCTTTCTCCATCCTCTCCCTTTGCACCATGAGGTCAGCTTTCAGGAGAGAAAGACACAGGAGAACATGGGAGAGCCAATCCAGCCGCTCTCCTGTTGGTAGCACAGTCGATGATTGTGCTGCCCACTTTGTTGTGAGGCTGGAAAAGCTGTTAATAGAGTTGTGATGTGTAATATTTAGTGAGCAAAACACTTTGCTGATGAAGAACTCCTACCTGGATCTTCCACCACTGGATGACTTGCACACATCCTCCTGGAGATGAAAAAATATATATATCTGGAGCTTAGAGGGAGGCAAGAGTGCCACCCTGGATGTCCTGTTCTTTGTGTGGCAGGCATGGGGTTCACGTTCTCCTTACCACAAAAACCAAATGCTACAAGCTGTTCTGTCCAGGAGCAGGCCTACTTCTGGTGGGAAAGCCAGCAGTCACATTGGCATGTAAATTGCAGCAGCTGGTGAGAGGGGCCTCCATTGGGCCTCCTGCAAATCCCAGAGGGGTTCCCTGAGGGTTTCAGCTTCCAGAAAGTCCTCTTTGCTCTCAGCGGGCCTGCTGCTTCCAGCCCCGGCTCAGAGATCATAAGCTTAGAGAAAGGCCAAGTGGTGATAATGATGTAGGGAGGTGGTGGTGGCTAGTAAGTAGTTTGGGGAAGAGGAGGGAAAATTACATGGAGTCAAGGAGGGAGACCAAATTGGGGGATGGTAGAAAACATTGGCACCAAATGGAACCAGTCAGCCCCCAGGGTTTGCTCATCTATCAGCCTGCTTATCAACTTCCTGATGGAACTTCATGTTTCAGATCCTTGTTCGCCAGGGGCTGAGCTACAGCAGCCAGGTAGTCTTAGGGAACTCTCATGAGGGGAATTGGTCTGAGTATCCTTGAGGCGGGTACAGAGATCAGGGAGAGCTAGTGAAGGACATGGGCCCCAGGGCAGGAGCTATGCACAGCCTTGGTAGGAAGTCAGCTGGGTCCATTCTAGCTGTAGCCCTTTTGTTATGACCTTTGGCCAGGCTCCTAATCTTTCAGACTGTTTATTTTATTTATTTATTTTATAAATAAAGAAGATCATGTACATGAAAATGAACTGCAAATTACTGTACCATTTCTGATCTAAAAATTGACAGTGATTAAGGGGTTGGTGATTTCCGTTTTTTGCATGTGATTCCCAAGGAGCTCTTACAGGAGAGGGTGAGAAGATGGTTTATTCTACTTATCACCAAATGAGAAGAGTCCTTGGCCTCCTTGACAGGGCCCTGATCAGGCCGGGCTAGAGATGGAAGTGCTCTGTGCTCCCATTGATTCCCAGAGGGGGTTCCATTGAGTGGGCCTGGGCTGGAGGAGGCCCTGCCCATCCCAGCCACGGCTATTGCAGAGTCCTGTTGGCGGGGTAGACCTTCCTGGAGAACCCCACTACTGAGGCTAGTGGAGGATGTCCTGCTGCTGTTTCCGCTCTCAAAGGCCAACTCTCAGGGCTCAAGAAACATTTGAACAAGTCCACGTTGCAACTACTCTTCCCACAGGTCTGTGGGCTAGAGAAGGAGGCAGTTTCCTGTCTGCAGACCTTCTTCAAAATTTTAAAACATTTTGTCATGGAAAATTTCAAACACATATAGAGAAAAAAGTAAAGTGAACCACTCAACTTATATAACTATCAACCTAGGGCTAATCTTATTTCACCTGTACCCATCCACTGGATTACTCTGAATAATTATTTCATCTATAGTCCTCTATCTCCCGTATTTCTGCAAAGTGGTAATTAAATCTCAAGGTCTGATCAGATTTTTTTTTTTTTTTTTTTTGCGGTACGCGGGCCTCTCACTGTTGTGGCCTCTCCCGTTGCGGAGCACAGGCTCCGGATGTGCAGGCCCAGCGGCCATGGCTCACAGGCCCAGCAGCTCTGCAGCATGTGGGATCTTGCCGGACCGGGGCACGAACCTGTGTCCCCTGCATCGGCAGGCGGACTCTCAACCACTGCGCCACCAGTGAAGCCCCTGATCAGATTTTGATTCAACATTTTTGTGAAGGATCCTTCCAAGGTGGTGCTTTGTATTTCCTATTGCATCATGTCAGGAGGCACAGGACACATGGTTGTCCTACTTTTTGTGTTGTTCAGATTGATTAGTTGTGTAGTTAGCCTGATCCCTCCATCAGCCTTTCACATAATGCTTTTAGCAGCCATTGATGGCTATCGCCTCAGTCCATTCTTTCTTTTTTTCTAAATTTATTTTTATTCAAGTATAGTTAATTTATAATGTTTTAATTTCTGCTGTACAGCAAAGTGATTCAGATATATATATACTTTTTCAAATTCTTTTCCATTATGGTTTACTGCACGATATTGAATATAGTTCCTTGTGCTATACAGTAGGACCTTGTTGTTTATCCATTCTATATAAAATAGTTTGCATCTGCTAATCCCAAACTCCTAATCCATCCCTCCCCCACCTCTCCTCCCCTTTGGCAACCACAAGTCTGTTCTCTGTCTGTGACTCAGTCCATTATTTCATCAGGAGTTTCCTTCAAATTTGGACAAGAGAGAACCCCTGTCAATTCTCTCCCTTTGTCCCCAGAGATATTACAGATATCACTAGCCCTTTCTTTCTTTCTTTTTTTTTTTTTTGCGGTATGCGGGCCTCTCACTGTTGTGGCCTCTCCCGTTGCGGAGCACAGGCTCTGGACACAGGCTCAGCGGCCATGGCTCACGGGCCCAGCCACTCTGCGGCATATGGGACGAACCCGTGTCCCCTGCATCGGCAGGTGGACTCTCAACCACTGTGCCACCAGGGAAGCCCAGCCCTTTCCTTTTTAGGTACACTTTTTCTACCACTGCCCTTACCCTATTCCATCATTTCCTTCCTTATCAACCCAAGATGGCCCTAGGATGTCTTTAGACCACATGTACCCAACCCGCTTCAGAGTGGACCTGGGTTCTGAGGGGAGGGTCCTTACTTGGAGTGTGTTCTCACTGAGGCAGCACTGTCTTTCCTCATGAAGCTCCTAGGTCTGAGCTCTGTGAATCCTGTGAGGGCCACACTTGGCCATGCTGGAGAGTAGACGCAGTTCCAGTCTCTTCCTCCCCTGGGAGATTGTTCAGCAGGAGCTGGGTTGATTTTACCTTCCCAGGGATTTCTGAGCAGCCTTCTTCTATGCTGAGGAGGGTCTTTCTCACTTGTTTCCTGAACTTCCTGCCCCAGCCTGGGCCCTGGCAGGCACCCAAGCCTGGTTTCCTGTTTAGCCCGACTGTGGGCCGGGAGAGGCAGGAGGAGGGGTTGGATGGGCAGCTCCAGCACTCTTAGGCCCTTTCTCTTTCCAACCAAGTTCAAAAACTTCTGAGGGCTAGAACATGACCACCACCTTCTGGGACTTCTAGCATTCCTGTGCTGCCCAGTGTCTTCACTCCCAGTGTCTCTCCTCACACAGGAGAGACTGGAAAGACTTTGCACTTCTAAGTGTGTATATGCCCCAAGCAAACACTGCAAGCCCCACGGGTACAGTGAGCCCGCTAACCAGAAAGGCACACAGAACTTGAGAGCTGCTTCCTGCCAACCTGAACCCACCCCTGGGCCCTGCCCCCGCCCCCAGGAGTGCTGCACCGCCACCACCCAGCCTAATAGCTATTAGTGCCTTAGTCATTTTGTCCAATGCAAAGGAGCATCTGATAGTGCAGGGAAGCTGAGAATTGGAAGCTGGCTACGCAGCAGCCAGAAAACATTAGCTTTGTAGTGACAGCCCATTTACCCAGTATAGAATTTCTGATGAGTCTCACAGCCCTGGTTGCCCCATTCACATTCTTCCTGTCTAGTTCTTCCTTGGGCAGTGAGGATCTAGAGGGACTCATTCTGTCTTGGGAAGAGACCTGCTGCAGAGTCCTTCTTTGCTCCTTTCTCCCGGATGGCTGCAGCAGGAATTGTGTAAAGCCCTATCCTTTTCATCCCCATGAAAGGAAATATCACAGGAAAGCATTGCCAGGTAGCAAGGATGTCCAATACAGCACGTTACATCTTAACAACTTCCCCCTTGTTCTTACTATGAAGACTCAAATCTTTAACATGGCCTGCAAGGCCTTGTGTGGTCTGGCTCCTGCCTTCCTCTCCAGCTGATCTCATACCCCATGACCGCACCCAACCTCACTGGCTTTTCCTCCTGCCTGAAATGCCTTTCCTGCACCTTCTGCCTTTTTTTTTGGTTACTCTTACACATCCTTCAGATCTTAGCTCAGCTATAATTTCATCACAGAGGGCTTCTCTTGACCTCTAGACTTGGTCAATGGCCTTCTCCTTATTTCACTTTTTACACTTATAACTTTACATTTGTTTGTATGATTATTCTGTTCACATGGGTCCTTATGAAGACCAAGTTTCATGAAGGCAGAGATCATATCTATTTTTATTTCCCTTTATATCTCGTGTGCCTCACAGTTTTCCTTAACATATAGTAAACATTCACTAGATATCTGTTGAATGAAAGGCTGAATGAACAAATGAATGAATAAATAAATGGAGTCAATCTTCTCTCTTTTATTTGGTAACGCCATGTCATATCTGACTATCATATTCAATCATATACACCCTACAGATTGGTGTCCTGCTTTTTATGAGGACTGTGTGTCTGCTACCAGACAGACACTTAATTTCATCCTTTCAACAGTATGAAGAAGGAATACCCTTAATCTTCAGAGAAGGCAAGTGAAACCCAAAGTCACACAGTTAATTCATGGCAAAGCCGTGTTTCAAGCCCAGGTGTGTGGAGTCAAAGCCCATGCTCTTAACCATAACACTACACTGCCCCCTTTTGGCAGTTTGGAGAGTTGTCACTGAGCACCTTCTGTCACTGGGACCTGGTTAATTTCAAGCCTAAACCCATACTTTTGGAACTTAAAGCCCCAAGAAGCCATAATCCAGTTCCAACCCTCCTGCTTTTGGGCCAGACTGTGGAAGGACATAGGGATGGGAATTTAAGCTGGTCTTCCCAGTGTCCCGGGGTACAGGTGTCTTAAGGTCTGTCTCCTATCTGTTTTCCATGTGCTCTTTGTAGCCTCCAGGGCTTAATGCAGTGTCCTGTTTTGGAGAGCTGAAGGGCAGCTGTTGAAATGGCCTGATTGGCCACGTCCTGGGAAGTAAAGCATGGCCTGATTAAGATCCTAGGAAAGGTCACTGAGAGGCGGAGAGCTTGTCTCTTTGTGATTTAGTCACTAAAGATAGAGCTCTGGAAATTGGCTTCAAAGCTTTCCTGGGAAATTCAGACTCAGTAAGGGGGCAATACCTCTTGCTGCTGATGAGAAAATCTCAAGTTAGTTAGTATCCCAAGCTCCCTTTGGTGGCCAAGGAAATTGGGACTGATGAATACTTTAGACTAGATGGAAACCAAGTAAATGAGGAGAGAACAACATAAAACAAAAAAGAGCTACCATTTGCTATAGGTGTCAGGCATTCTGCAAAGTGTTTTATATAGGGCTGGCCAAAAAGTTTGTTTGGGTTTTTCCATGACATCTTACTTATGAAAAACCCAAATGAACCAACCCAATACATACATTATTTCATTTAATTCTAACACTGGCCTGGAAAGTAAAGGGATATTAAGAAAGGTAACTTGCCAAAGCTCATACAGCCAGCTGGCCTTACAACCATATAATCCAGGTCTTCTGACTTCAAAACCTGAGTATCTCCTATACCCCTTTGGTGAAAATGTACATTATCACAGCCTCTCTGGAAAGAAAACTGGCAACATAATGTGTGCATGCCCACTGACCCCCTCAGCAGTTCTACTTCTAGGAATGTATTAAACTGAAGAAATAGACAAGTGTATAAAGACTCCCCCCCTCCAAGTTACTATAATAGTTACAAATAAATATATATAATATTATAACATTATAGTAGTTATAATAGCTGCAACATTATAATAGTGAGGGGGGAAAAGAAAAGAAAGCAAACAACATAAATCTCCATCAGTGGGGGCTGATTAAATAAATCATGGTACATCTACCCCACAGCATACATGCAGGCCAGCCTTGTGAAAGAGGAGGTAAGATCTAACATGGATTGGCATGAAAAGATGTTCAAGATATATATTTTTATTTTGGTAAAATGCATATAACATAAAAGTTAACATTTTCACATACATTTGGAATATGGATGATCTGATTCATCTATGTTTAAATTTATAAATACAATTATACATTTTAAAAGTCTAAAAATATACAATAAACTGGTAACAGTTCTGACTTAACAGGAGAACTTTCACATTCTTCTATGTATTTGAATTTGTTATAACAAACCAACGTTATTTTTTCTCTAATCATTTTTTCCCCATCTTAGGAAACAAATGGTGAAAAATCATTTTCTTTCTACTGTATCATGCCTACCCAGGAGATTAGCTCTTGCCTCATAATTCCCACATTCTCCAATCAGGTATGCATACCAACAAATTGGTGAGATAAATTGGCTATGGAAATGCTGCCAGATACCTATATGCCACTTGTCTGGCCAATCTTGTCCCTGCTGGGCACCTCCATCTTTCACTTCCGTACTTGACTCATTTCTTTTCACTTCCTTCTCAAGTTCTGCAGAACCCTCAGGATTTGGGAGGCTGGGCATTTCTTTGGGAAGAGAAAGCCATCCACATTGATCAGATACATTCCTGTCTCTTATCTCCTGTTTAGATATGTGCAGTCTCACCTTCACCATAAAAGAGAAGCATGGGGACAAAATTACTCTCACATCCCCCAAGATAAAGACATGATCACTGATGTGTCAACTTTCTGAGTGGTTCTCTTTGGCTTCTGGCCTTCCTCCCATTAGTGTTGCCGCTCATTGTGTTGTGGTTTTCAGTATGGCCTTTTTATGTGGTAAAGTAGGAAAGGGGTCAGGAAACTTGGGATGAAGCCCTTGCTAGGGGACTTAAGGGAAGCTGCTCAGCGTTACATGGTATCAGCTTTTTTTTCTATCAAATTGGGATAAATAATAGACACCGGATTTTTAGGGCAGTGAAAATATTATGTGTGATACCATAGTGATGGGTACATGTCATTTTACATTTGTTCAAACCCATAGAATGTACAACACCAAGAGTGAAACATAATGTAAACTATGGATTTTGGGTGATTATGATATATCAATAGAGGTTCATCAATTGTAACAAATGTACAGACATACCTCAGAGATATTGTGGGTTTGGTTCCAGACCACTGCAATAAAGCAAAGGTTGCAATAAAGTGAGTTACACAGTTTTTTTTTGATTTCCAGTGCATATAAAAGTTATGTTTACACTACACTGTAGTCTGTTAAGTGTGCAATACCATTATGTCTTAAAAAAAACAATTTGCATACTTTAGTTAAGAATACTTTATTGCTAAAAAATGCTAACCACCATCTGAGCCTTCAGCAAGTCGTAAGATTTTTGCTGGTGGAGGATTTGCTTTGATGTTGGTGGCTACTGACTGATCCGGGTGGTGGCTACTGAAGGTTGGGGTGACTGTGGAAGTTTCTTAAAATAAGACCACAAAGAATTTGCTGCATTGATGGACTCTTCCTTTCATGAAAAATTTCTCCAAAGCATGCAATGCTGTTTGATAATATTTTACCCACAGTAGAACTTCTTTCAAGATTGGAATTAATCTTCTCAAGTCCTGCCACTGCTTTATCAACTAAGTTTATGTAACATTCTAAGTTCTTTATTATGTCAACAATCTTCACAGCATCTTCACCCGGAGTAGATTTCATCTCAAGAAACCACTTTCTTTGCTCATCCGTAAGAAGCACCTCCTCATCCATTAAAGCTTTACCATGAGATTGCAGCAATTCCATCATATCTTCAAGTCCCACTTCTAATTCTAGTTCTCTTGTTATTTCCTCCACATCTGCAGTTACTTTGTCCACTGAAGTCTTGAACCCCTGAAAGTCATCCATGAGGGTTGGAATCGGCTTCTTCCAAACTCCTGTTAATATTGATATTTTTACCTCTTCGTATGAATCAAATGTTCTTAATGGCATCTAGAATGGTTAATCCTTTCTAGAAGATTTCAACTGACTTTGTCCAGATTCATCAGAGGAATCACTCTCTATGGCAACTGTAGCCTTACAAAATGTATTTCTTAAATAATAAGACTTGAAAGTCAAAATTACTCCTTGAGGGCTTCCCTGGTGGTGCAGTGGTTGAGAGCCCGCCTGCCAATGCAGGGGACGCAGGTTCGTGCCCCAGTCCGGGAAGATCCCACATGCCGCGGAACAGCTGGGCCCGTGAGCCATGGCCGCTGAGCCTGCACGTCTGGAGCCTGTGCTCCGCAACGGGAGAGGCCAGAGGCCCGTGTACCGAAAAAAAAAAAAAATTACTCCTTGATCCATGGACTGCAGAATGGATGTTGTGTTAGCAGGCATGAAAACAACGTTAATTTCATTGTAATACATCTCCATCAGAGAGCTCTTGGGTGACCAGGTACAATGTCAATGAGCAGTACTTTTCTTCTTCTTCTTTTTTTTTTTGCCACACAGTGCGGCTTGTGGGATTTTAGTTCCCTGACCAAGGATTGAACCCTGGGCTGTTGGCAGTGAGAGCACAGAGCCCTAACCACTGGACCACCAGGGAATTCCTGAGCAGTAATATTCTGAAAGGAACCTTTTTTCCTAAGTAGTAGGTCTCAACAGTGGGCTGAAAATATTCAGTAAACCATGTTGTAAACAGATGTGCTGGCATCCAGGTTTTGTTGTTCCATTTATAGAGCACAGGCAGAGTAGATTTAGCATAATTCTTTTTTTTTTTTTTCGCAGTACGCATGCCTCTCACTGCTGTGGCCTCTCCCACTGTGGAGCACAGGCTCTGGACGCACAGGCTCAGCGGCCACGGCTCATGGGCCCAGCCGCTCCACGGCACGTGGGATCCTCCTGGACCAGGGCACGAACCCGTGTCCCCCGCATCGGCAGGCGGACTCCCAACCACTGCGCCACCAGGGAAGCCCAATTTAGCATAATTCTTAAGGGCCCTTGGATTTTCAGAATGGTAAATGAGCACTGGCTTCAACTTAAAGTCACCAGCTGCATTAGCCCCTAACAGGAGAGTCAGCCTGTCCTATGAAGTTTTGAAGCCAAGCATTGACTTCTCCTCTTTAGCTATGAAAGTCCTAGATGGCATCTTCTTCCAATATGACTGTTACATTTACATTGAAAATCTGTTGTTTAGTGTAGCCACCTTCATTAATTATCTTAGCTAGATCTTCTGGATGCTTTACTGCAGCTTCTACATCAGCACTTGCTGCTTCACCTTGCACTTTTATGTTCTAGAGATGGCTTCTTCCCTTAAACCTCATGAACCAGCCTCTGCTAACTTCAAACATTTCTTCTGCAGCTTCTTCACCTCTCTCAGCCTTCACAGAATTGAAAAGAGTTAGGGCCTTGCTCTGGACTAGGCTTTGGCTTAAGGGAATGTTGTGGTTGGTTTAATCTTCTATCCATACCACTAAAGCTTTCTTCATATCATCAATAAGGCTGTTTCACTTTCCTATCATTTTTGTGTTCACTGGAGTAGCACTTTTAATTTCCTTCAAGAACTTTTTCTTTGCATTCACAACTTGCCTAACTGTTTGGGGCAAGAGGCCTAGTTTTCAGCCTATCTTGGCTTTTGACAACCTTCCTCACTAAGCTTAATCTTTTCCAGTTTTTCAGTTAAAGTGAGAGACATCCGATTTTTCCTTCCACTTGAACACTTAGAGGTCATTGTAGGGTTATTAATTGGCCTAATTTCATATTATTGTAACTCAGGGAATAGGGAGGCCTGAGGAAAGGGAAAGAGATGGGAATGGCCAGTTGGTGGAGCAGTCAGAGTACATACTACATTTATTAAGTTCATGATCTTATATGGGTATAGTTTGTGGTGCCCCAAAACAATTACATTAATAACGTTAAAGATCACTAATCACCATAATAAATATAATAATAATGAAAGTGTTTGAAGTACTGTGAGAATTACCAAAATGTAATACAGAGACATGAAGTGAACAAATGCTGTTGGAAAAATGGTGCCAATAGACTGGCTTGATGCAAGGTTACCACAAACCTTCAATTTGTAAAAAATGCAATATCTGCGAAGCACAATAAAAGTGGTAAGCCTGTATCATGCTAGTGGGGATGTTGATAAAGGGGGAGACTGCATATGTGGGAGCAGGGGGTGTATGGGAAATCTCTGTACCTTCCCCTCAATTTTGCTGTGAACCTGAAACTGCTCTTAAAAAATATTAATAATAATAACAATATAAAGATGCTGTTTTCTATCTCTTAGGATTGTCAGAGACTAAATGAGATAATATTTAGGGAAAAGCTTTGAAAGCATAAGTGCAATACAAACATAAAGATCTGTATTTTTCTGAATTTAACCTTTTCTGATTTGCATTATAAACCCTTAAGGCAAGAAGCATGTCTATAAATCTGTTTGCTATGATATAGCAACTTAATAGGGAGATAGGAGAGATACTGAACAATCTGGAAAGGTCACTTCACTCTTAAACAACCTGAGGAAGGGGGAGGGCAGAGGAGAGTAGAGGCTCATTTTCTGTCTTAACTGCTTCTGTATTAATTTTCCCCATTGAACATGTATTACTTTTGTAAGTTATAGAAACCAATATAGTTTTGTTAATGGCTTAAAATGATACACTAGTTAGGACTAGAGACAGAAATTGGAAGGCATCTGCATATAGGGCTGACAGCTGGAGCAAAGAGAACAAAGGATTTAGAAAGATGAGCAATTGGAGAAGCAATTGGATGAGCAATTGGAGAAGCAGCCAGATTGGCAAAACGTTGTTACAACTATTGAATGTCAGGTCAAGGAGTTTTTAAGTGATGGGAGCCATTGAAGGCTCTTGAACCAGGGAATACTGTAATCAGAGCAGTGTTTAATTCCCAGAAGAGTAATTTAAGAGCAATGCACAGGGTAAGTTGGAGGAAGGAGAGACACGTTGGGGTAATGAGTGGGTCACCACTGCAGTGGGCCTGGAATAAGATGATAAGGACCTGAAGCAGGATGTTGGCTGAGAGAAGGCTTAAAAAAAAAAAAAAGATAAATGTTAGATATTTTGAAGAAAGTGCTACCATAGGTTCATGATTAGCTTGCCAGAAAGATAAAGGGAAAAGAAGTGGGTCAAAATGACCCCATAGGCTGGTCAAAAAGAGACAGGAGCCAACTTGAAAGAGCTCCCAGTGGTCAAAGCTGGAACAATTTGAGTAACAAAATAAATAACAATTACATTGGATTATAACCACCCACAGGGACATAAATGTATATTAATCCATACTGATAAAAATAAATGATTGAATAAATAAATAAATAAACTGGGGAGAAGGGACAAATCTTCCTTGCAGAAGAATTCCAATTTTTATGTATAGAAAAGCTTATAAAAATTTAAAGTTTACATTTATTTATAGAAAGAATGAGGGAAATTTTAAAATTACCATTAGAACATCATAGTAATAATTGTTGCTAGCAGGATCCACTGATTGCTAAAAACTAGGGGATGAAACTTTGAGGAAAAACAAGATATTTGCATAGCCTATCAGAATCTCTCCCAAAATATGTATTATTTACTGTGGTAGTTTTAACATATGTCCACAAATTCTTTGATCCTCCCCCCTCTAGGAAGTGGAACTTAATTCCCCTTCCCTTGAGTGTGGCCTGGACTTAGTGACTAGCTTACAACTAATAGAATACAGTCAGAATAAAAGAAAAATTGTAACTTTATAGTGGAGAAATCTGGCAAACACCACCCTAAGTGATTAGTTAACATCACTAGCAATAAGTCATGTTCCCTCTGATATGTTGTGATGAGGACACATCACTTACGTGGTATTCTTCCCAGAAACCCATAACCTCAGTCTAATCATGAGAAAACAGCAGACAGATCCAAATTGAGGGAACATTCTAGAAAATACCTGACCAGTATGCCTCAAAAGTCAAGGTCCTGAAAGTCAAGAAATGACTGAGAAACTCAGGTGACCATGGAGACATGTCGATGAAATGCAATATGGATCCTGGTACAGAAAAAGGGATATCAATGGAAAAACTGGAGAAATTGCATAGAGTCTGTAGTTTAGTGAATAGTATTGATTTGATCAATGTACCATGGTTCTGTAAGATGCTAACATTAGGAGAAGCTGGGTCTAGGGCATACAAGGACTCTCTGCACTGTCTTCATAACTCTTCTATAAATATAAAATTATTTCAAAATAAAAAAATTTTGAAATGACCGCTTATTTTTTGAGTTTAGTTTACTGGGAAAGTGGTTGTGTCATTAACAAAATAAAGATAGTTAAAAAAGGAAGAACTAGGCTTGGGGGAGGAGTATGACATCAGAAGTGGTAGGCAGTTAGAAGTGTGGGCCTGGAGCTTAGGAGAGCAGTCAGAGATAGAGATATAGATTTGAGAGTAGAACCCAGAGAGATATTACTTGAAATAATAAGTTTATGTTACTATTATATTTCCACATGCCAGGAGAGACCATGTAGAAAGAGAGCCAGTGGCCTTACTGAGAAGAACATCTATGTCCGGAGCATGAGAGGAGGAACCATTGGAAGGGTGGTCAAAACAGGGATAGAATGTTTTCATAAAAGCCAAGAGAAAACAGAATTTCTAGAAAGACCTGGTCAGCACTGCCCAATGATACTGAAAGGTGGTGGAAGATCACCTGAGAAAAGACCATTGGGTTTTAACTAGGAAGTCAGTGTCAGAGAGCAGGCATGGAGAGGTGGGGTGGTGGGTTGGGATAGATATAGGAATCAAACGGCTGGGACCCTGACAGTGAGAGAGCAGGCTCAGCCAGGCAGATGGACTTGTGTGGGTGACAAGAGGAAGAAGCCCCTGGAGGAGAGTCGGATACTCCAGGGCAGAGAGGCAGAAAGCGCTGGCCAGAGCAAGTGGGCCAGAGGGCTGGGGCCCAAAGCTCAAGGAGAGGAGAGGACCTTGACCGGAAGGAAGCCCCTGCCATCTCCTGGCTGCAGAACTCAGGCTAAAAGCTAGAAGCCCTGGACCAAGGACTGCTTTTTACCTTTCTGAGCTAGACGGCCATTCTCTTTCCCAAGACCCAGCTTATCCCCCGGGGGGCCTAGAAAGTCAGGCCAGACAAGAAATGAAGTAAACTGAACTTATTCATCTTCTCTTCAGCTTTTATCTGAGATGGAGAATAATCTGTGTTTTTTAATTAGGCATTAAATAGTATTACAGAATAATTTCTCTGAGGGTGTATGACTGCTTACCATGTGTTAGGGCCTGTGGTAAGCACTTTATATACATTATCCCATTTAATCCTTCCAACAACCCTGTGAGGTGCGTACTATTATTTTCCCCATGTTAAAGATGAAAAATAGGCCCAGAGATGTTAGAAATTTGATCAAGACCACACAGGTAAGTAAATGGAAGAGGCAGAACTTACCCATGATTTTAACCACTGCACTATACTGCTCTTATCAAGACTCACATGTGTGTGCACATGTACACACACACACACACACACACACACACACATACACACACACACACAAGAATCCAGGCTGTACGCCAGGAGGTTAACACAGGATATAGCTCTGGATGGTAGGATTGAGGGTGATGACTTTTTTCTTCTTCTTTTCTGCCTATCTGGACTTTTTACAATGACCATGAATTCCTCTTCAATTCAGAAAAAGAAAGAAATACTTTATTTTATTTATTTAAGTTTCGGTGCTCTTTGCCAAATTTCTGTAATGTCCATGATGGGAACAAAGCAAGTGCATTCTGCACAAGTGCAGACAAAGAAGACTCTACCTCTTCTGCAGCATACAGGCTCTGCAGTGACAGTACAGAGAATCTGGCATTTGTGTATGCGTGTGCATGTGTGAACTGAGTGTGTGCAGCAACCGCTGAGGTGAAGGGAGGAGCTGCTGAGCTGTCTGAGGATGTGTCACATGGAGAACTCTCTCCCTTCCCTATGGTCACCTTGTCCCTGAGCCAGGCTCGTTTAGTCCTGAGCTTCCACAGGGACTGGGAGATAGTTTTTCACACACACCGATATCCTCAAACTCACCTCTTGTTGAAAAGCTGGCCAGGGAGTCAGGCTGCTGGCGTGAAGCCCAGGCTGCAGCTATAGAGGGTGATTAGAGTCATTCTGGAACTACTTCAGGCCGTGTGGGTCATGGGTCCAAGCAGGCAGCTGGTATCAGGGGTGAGCAGAGAGGAGCCAGGGACATTTAAGTTCTGCATTAATTGGCAGGCAGGGCTGTTGTCCAGAGCCACCAAGGTCTTCAGGTGGAGGCAGTTCAGGACCCTGGATAGCTCCTAAAGGAGCCCAGTCCCGGGCTTCCCTGGTGGCACAGTGGTTAAGAATCCGCCTGCCAATGCAGGGAACACGGGTTCAAGCCCTGGTCCTGGAACATCCCACATGCCACAGAGCAACTAAGCCCATGCACCGCACCACAACTACTGAGCCTGCTCTTTAGAGCCCGCAAGCCACAACTACTGAGCCTGTGCACCACAACTACTGAAGCCTGTGCACTTAGAGCCCATGCTCCGCAACAAGGGAAGCCACTGCAGTTAGAAGCCTGCGCACCACAATGAAGAGTAGCCCTGCTTGCCGCAAAAATAAATAAATAAATAAATAAATAAATAAATAAATAAATAAATAAATAAATAAAGGAGCCCGGTCCCTGCCAGGTCTGCAAAAGCTAGGTGCCTCAGTCCTTAAGGCCCTTACCTATCTGATTTTGAATAGCTTTCCTGCACACGTCTCTAGCTGTGAAAGGGGCCTGGCCTCTTCTCTTTCTAAGATTAGTCCTATGGATCTGGGGACTCCCCCTTATCCCCTCCAACCCCTGCCCCACCCCACACCCATACGCATCTATCCTGACTGAGCTCTCTGTTGAGGTCACCATCACTGTGAAAGTGAAATAAGCCTTCAAGACCACCATGTCATTTCCTGAGCTGTCCCTGGTCAGGATCTGCCATCCTGTTACCTCAGGGCTGTAGGACTCTGAGTGAGTAGGGATAGGGGGTGGGTGGTAAGAGTCTAGTGGAACAAGAAGTGTTAAAAGAGCCTTTGTCTATAATACCCCTGTACTCCCCTCTTCAATCTGAGAGTGGGGGGTATGAGGCAGGGGAAACTGAGGAGAAGCATTGAGCAGGTTTCAAGGCTTGAAGCCGGAACCTTTCACGAGCTGTCAGTGTACCTTCAGCCTGGCAGTGGGAGTACACTGAATTTAAAGACGTCTTCTTTTAGGGGAAGGGCATTGACATAAAGTCGGGGGGGCAGGTGTAGCAAGTAGAAGCAGAAATGAGACAGCCTGTCGCCCCAACCCTAGACATGCACATGGCCTCTAGGTAGAGGAGAGTTAAATTCGCACTATAAAGGGGTTCCCTTCCTCATTCCCCAAATCATTTAGAGGAGGGGTGTACGTGAGGAGTCTAGAAGGACAGAGGAATCATAATCATCTACTAGGGCCTGGATTTTCTAGTTGAAATTCCTCCTCTACCTCCAGGCCTCGTCCATGTCTAAATGAATCAGAGCCAGCAAATGAGGTTACTGTGCACTTTGATTGCCTGGGCTGGTGATTGAGGAGGGAAGGTAAGTCTGCCTGCATTGAGCCTGAGTGAAAACACTCAGGATCCAATCCCTTCCAACAGCCTTGCTCTGGGCCTTGTGCAAAGATCTCCTCCATTGCTTTCTCCACCTCTCATAGGCTCCTGGGTCCCTGATTGAAGGCAGTGTCTGAGCCCAAAGGCCATTACGTGCCTTATCCTCAGAGAACTTTCTGGTCAAAGAAGCAGGTGCTACAGCAATAGTGAAACCACCAGAGAACAGCTGCAGGCTCCCTCTCTTAGCACTAGCCAGTCATAATGGGACTGTGGAAGGCAGGGAGGAGAAAAGAACATTCAATGTTCCCTGAGGCCTGAGTGGACCTGGCAGAGTTTGGGCTAGGACTAGGGCTGCCCCAGCCTCACCTGAAGAGGTATAGCTGTCTAGTACTCCTGGAGATGGGAGCATTAACAATGTAGTAACTAGTTTATAGATGAAAAGATGCTCAGAGGATCTGGATCCTAGACCATCCCTCTTGCGCCTGAAAATAGTGTATTCCAGCTTCCAGGAGAGGCCCTTACTATGGTATTAAGCACAAGCTTTTGACAAACAAGGAAGCCTGGAGAAGAAATGAGAACAGATGAGGTCTCTGCCAGATCCCAAGAGAGTTGTTTGCGTTGGTTTTTGTTCAAGTAGAGCAGGCCTAACCTCAGCCAGAGCTTGCTTTTGGCTGTTCTCTCAAGGTCAAAGGCGCCCCCATGTTTGCCTTCCTTACAGCGGATGCTCTGTAGTTATTGTTTTACTTAGGAGCAGTAATTATGTGACCACAAACCTTACTAAATTGAATACAATCCTGAGCATTTAGAAGAAGAAACAGTTCAGGACTCAGGGGAGGGAGCAGCCGGCTGGAAAGAAGGGCCCATGAATTCTAATCCCAGGGCTGCCGTCTGGCATTGACCTGGGACAACTCATTTACTCTCTGGCCTGGAGGCTCTTTCTAGAATCTCAGGGCCCAAATAAAAACAGATCTGGGAGCTCAGAGAGTGAAACGACCTGTCTAGACTCTCAGTGCAATTTACAGGCAAAACTGGAAGCCCCAGGTCCTACTCTTCAGCCAGAGGTTGTGTTTACTGTTTGGGGAGATTTCTTGTGGTTTTTTGTTTCTTTTTGCCATCTCCTTGCCCTTATGTCTGAACTCCCAAGAACTCCCCTACCTCGGGTGGTTCACTGCCTGGTAAACATGGCTGCAAGCCCCAGGTTGTCAGAAAGCACTCTGAACAGAGGATCAGAGCAGCCCAACCCCTACCTCCCTCCAAAGGGTTTTCTGATGGTTTGGATTCCAAGCGGGCTGCCCACTCCTCTGATACTTGACAATAAGAGTTGGGCCTTACTTATATAGTGATGGGAGTGTTTATCAAGCAAAATCCGAGCCTGACCCTTGAGTCACAAAGAAAGCTGTGTCTGCTCAGCTAGCAGTGATCAGTCCCCACGAGAAGGTGACTTGGAGTTGAAATGTATGAGGGGAAGGACTATGAGAGCATGTTGTAGAGGGACCTAACGTAGCCTGGTGTTCATGGGAAGCTACTTTTTTTTTTTTTTTTTGCGGTACGCGGGCCTCTCACTGTTGTGGCCTCTCCCATTGCGGAGCACAGGCTCTGGACGCGCAGACTTAGCGGCCATGGCTCACGGGGCCCAGCCGCTCCGCGGCATGTGGGATCTTCCCGGACCGGGGCACGAACCTGTGTCCCCTGCATCGGCAGGCGGACTCTCAACCACTGCGCCACCAGGGAAGCCCGGGAAGCTACTTTTAAGGAGTGATGTGTCAGCTCAGCCATGAAGGACAAGATCTAGCCAGAAGAGGAGCAGGAGGTGGGGAAGGATCTTGGTGCTCCATTAGGAGCAAAGAAGACCAGTGACGCAAAGTATAGTAAGCCAGGGGAAGAGGTGAGGTTGGGGAAACGGAAGGAAAGGCAAGTGACTGTTTATTTGCCTTCATCCTGGTCTGAGGAACTTCTTTCAAAAAAAAAAAAAAGGGCTAGTTGAGACCCACTCAAACTGCCATGGCATGCCCCCAGGGGAGGCTGGTGCCTGTTCCATCTCCCTAGCTCAGGGGACGCTCACAGGAATGCTCGGGAGAGGTGCTTCTAGCCCCAGCCTGGGGTTCACACAAATGGAGTGGTCCTCACAGCTCAGAGGAAGTAGGAGAGAGGAAGCAAGAAAGACTAGACACTTACTTTCCCTACGAAACCTCTCTGTATGTTTCTCCATTGCTTTGAACTATTTATTAATACATGACAGAAGCCGTTTCCCTATTTAGATGGTTCTGCTGGGAATTCCACACCATCGCCCCCCCTCCTGAGGTAGATAAAAAAAAAGTCAGCTTTCAAGATTTTATACTTGGATTTCAGAAACTAAATTACATTACTGCGTCCGGTGAGACGGCGCCATTGCCTGTTCCTATCTGCATGCTCCAGGCACTGCGAGGCCGATAACATCAGTGTGTTGAAGCGGCTGGATCCAGACAATTTGCAGCTGGCTGGAGCTGGGCCAGAGGGGGGTGGGTGGCAAAATTCTCTCAGAATCCAAAGCAGCCCTGTGTTGACTGTAGACTGGGATCCAGGATTCTCGGGTTCTCTCCATAGACCGTCAGTTCTCCTATCTACAGAGAGAGGACTTGTCTTAGTTCCACCTACATGTAACAGGGAGTTGATAATTACTCTCTTAAACATTGCAGTAGGATAAAATCACCAAGGATCCAATGCTTAGGTTTTCATTGGAGTGAAAGATAGAAGGGAGTAGGGGAAAGAGTGAAAGTTATAATATGAACAAGGCAGATTCCTACTGCCTATGAAATTAGGTGTCCGTATAGAAGCCAAAATACTCCTGGAAATGGTTATTCTGGGCTTCTTAGAAGCCCAGATGTGAGGCCTTGTAACTAACTTTCTGACTGCTACAAGGTTGTGGAGTGAAGAAAAAGCATTGTTCTCCTGCCAGGGGACATAGGAACTTTCTGGAGTTTCCTTTCTAATTGGAACCAAGATTTAACTCTACAGAACAAGCATCCCTTTCACAGCAAAAAATTTCCAGCTTGTTGGGTTGTTTCAAATGCATCAAATGGCATAAAACGTCCATTCAACTCTGGCAGCATTCATAGACCTATTTTTGTAAATAGCCAAACACAGTCCATCTTCTTTTTTTAAAAAATATATTTATTTTATTTATTTATTTTTGGCTGTGTTGGGTCTTCATTGCTGCACACGGGCTTTCTATAGTTGCAGCGAGAGGGGACTACTGTTTGTTGCAGTGCACGGGCTTCTCACTGCGGTGGCTTCTCTTGTTGTGGAGCATGGGCTCTAGGCGCGCGGGCTTCAGTAGTTGTGGCCCGCGGGCTTAGTTGCTCCATGGCATGTGCGATCTTCCTGGACCAGGGCTCGAACCCACGTCCCCTGCATTGGCAGGTGGATTCTTAACCACCGCACCACCAGGGAAGTGCCTCTTCATCTTCTAAACATAATTTTTTTCAAAATGCAATAGGCCCCCAAAGTCAAGGTTTGTGTCTGACCTCACTGAATTTGCCAGTCCTCTGCCCCAGCGCAGGCCTGGCTTTCCTATACCTCAATGCCCTGCCCGCTCACCCATGGGTTCTGATGTTTGGATGCAGGAGACAGAAAAACTAGGATCTACACCAACTCTAACTGTACCATTTCTTAACTTTTCTCACAGTGGAGACATGCAGTTTAGACTCCATGACTGTATCTGATTAATAAGTAAGTCAAAAGACTCTTCAGTTTTACTTTGTTTATTTTTGCAGAAAAGTATTATTGAAGGTTTTAAAAGTGAGAAATCATGATCACTAAATAATCATGATCACTCAGAGTATAGGTTCTAAGATTGAGCCTCTGCTGGATGTTTGCGGTTGGTGGAGCAGGTGTTCCAGATTCTAGAAAGATCTCAATGCAAGCTCTTCCTCTGGGAATCCCTCTGTTCTGGATTCCCAGGCTGCTCCTGTTAAGTCTCTGCAGGCTTCCTGCCCAAGGACTACAAACCCAGGGTCTTTTTCATTTTCCTAATAAATTATTTATTTTTTATTTTTGTCTGCGTTGGGTCTTTGTTGCAGCACGTGGGCTTTCTCTAGTTGCAGTGAGCAGGGGCTACTCTTCTTTGCGGTGCGCGGGCTTCTCATCGCGGTGGCTTCTCTTGTTGCGGAGCACGGGCTCTAGGCGCCTGGGCTTCAGTGTTTGTGGCACGCAGGCTCACTCGTTGTGGCTCGTGGGCTCTAGAGTGCAGGCTCAGTAGTTGTGGCGCACAGGCTTAGTTGCTCCGCAGCATGTGGGATCTTCCCAGACCAGGGCTCGAATCCATGTCCCCTGCACTGACAGGTGGATTCTTAACCACTGAGCCACCAGGGAAGTCCCGAAACCGAGGGTCTTTGCTGCTTTTTTCCATCTTCTGGGGGTGATGACCCAAGGTAGTCAGGACTGTGGTGCAGCCAGAACTTGGGGCAACTGCACACCCCTCTGCTTGCTGTTATTTTGAGGTTGGCCAGACCCTGGTCAGAATCCCTTGCCTTCAGCCCACTCTTGCCCACACTTCCTAAGAAATGCAGACCTGCCTTGATCTCTGGACCATGGCTGGACTTCTCTATTGAAGGGTTTCTCTCTGTGGGGAGTCTCAAGCCTGCCAAGGATCAAAGCCATAATTGTTGAGAAAATTGTTTCTGCTGAAATGTCAGCAAACCAGAGAACGAACGGTATGTCTTGAGTTCTCTTTCTCGAGGTCTTTGAACAGCTGGCCCCTCTCTGCTGGCTCTTTCCCCCAGCCTCAACCATCCTCCAGTTTCACATTTTCCTTCTCAAAACCTTTTCCTTCCCTGACGTCCATGACATCAGTTTCTCCTTGGTGCCCTGCCTCTCTGACCGCAGCTGTCAGTCTTCTTCTGCCCCCCACTTCACTTTTGGTGTTGGCCAAATTCTTTTCTCCAACCCTTCATATTTATAGACATGCATACACACACCCCTGCCCAAAACAAAATCACTAAACTTACTCTTATTTCTGCTTCTCTGTCATTTGGTGGCATCACAATTCACCCAGGCACCTGAGTCAGGAAGAAACCTGGGAGTTATCCTTGCCTATGTCTTTCCCTCAAACACAGATCCAATCAGCCACTGAGCCCTGGCAGTTTGACCTCGACATGTTTTTCTTTTCCATCCCCTTTTCTCCAACCCCACTGACGCTGCCTTTTTCCAGCTTTTATCACCTCTTGCAATGCCTCTTGTCTAGTGCCCTGCCTCTAGTTTAACCATTCCTTCTCATTCTCCCCACACTGCTCCCAGAGTGATCTGTCTCTATAAATCTGACGATGGGCTTAAAATCCTTCAATGCCTCCCCATTATTTCCAGTTAAAGTCCAAAGCCCTGAACATGACTCACAAAGCCCTTCATGATTTTAAGCCTTCATCCCGTTCTAGTCTCATCACCTGCCACTTCACCCTCTACCATTTAACATCCCAGCAAAATTGAGCTATTCCTTTTGCCATATAGTCATGCGTGTCTTCTTCCCCACTACTTTCTTTTCTTTTTTGTTCTCTATTCCTTTCTTCATCTGGTTCACTTCTACCTCACCCTTCATGCTTTAGCTTTCTTTGAAGAAGTCTTCCCTAATTCCTAAGGGCGGGATAGATGCTTTTATCTTGTGTATCTAAAATACTCAATACAAACCTCTGTTCTAGCCCTTGGCATATTATTAAAATTATCTGCTTATTCATTTACCTTACTGGCCTATGAGCTCTTCATGGGCAAAGACCACATTATCTTTGTATCAGCAGCACCCAGCACAGTGCCTAGAATATAATATAATAGAAAATGTGGGACCAGAACTGAATTAGTGGCTGCGACCTTTTTATTTCGTTTTCTTGTGCTGCCCTCTGCTTTTCTCTCATGGGCTCAGCATTCACAGTTCCCAGTGCTTTTTCTTGCTTGCTGCTTCCTGCCAGTCTCTCTCTCTCTCCATCTTGAGTTATTGACTGCTTCAGTGGCTCTAATATTTTCTTCCTATGGAGAACTCATTGAGCAGGAGGCTGGTGATGAGAAAGCATGCATGCCATTTTCTAAAGAGGGGCTCCAAGTATCGGCTGAGCACTGGAGACATGATTAGACTAGTACCAGCCTTCAAAGTGCCTGCTTTACAAGACCACAGTCCCACGGCTATGGAAGTTCTAGTGTGTTGTTAATCTCATGACTTTATCTGATGTCTCTGAGGAGGGGCTGGGATATTTTTAAATGAGCAAATTAGATTCAAATCCTAGTGCTACCACCTTCAAAGTGTGACTTTGAACGTATTGCTTTATACAACCAGGTTCTTCATTTTAAAAACAGGAATGATATCTACCTTACTTGGTCTTTTAGGAGGATTAAATGAGATAACATACATAAAGCATCTAGCACCATAGCTATACATATATCAGGTGTCCAAGAGATCTTAAACAATTTGATAAATTCCAGAAGAACCACACCTGGGCTAAGTTGTTCTGAACAGCTCCCTGCCTGGGCCCAGCCAGAGCTCTTAGCAGAGCTGCCTCCCCAACATGAGCTTTGGGCAGTCTCCCTAATCTCCTCCCCCACCAAGCCATCATGCTGTCTTCACACTAAGAATGTAACCAGATTAAGGCTGGGGCAGAGAGCTCTTTGAGGGGCTGCCTGCGCATGGTGTAGGTGTAGAGGGGCTGGCCTAGAGCCTTGCTATTCAAAGTGTGGTCCCTGTACTAAGAACACTGGTATCACCCAGGAGCTTTTGTGAAATGTGTATACTCAGGCTCCACTCCAGACCTGCTGAATCAGAATCTGCATTTAAACAACATCCCCAGGTGATCTGTGTGCACATTAATGTTTAAGAAGTACTACCCTAAATTTTATTCCCTGTTATCAGCGTACATAAAATTTTGGAAGCTACTGTCATTAAAGTGCACTAAAACTGAAAAAAAAAAAAAGAAGTACTATCCTAGAGGTACACAGATAGGCTCAGCAGGTATGGAAGGATGTAAGCTGTACAGGTGTGTCAGAACTGTCTAGAAGAGATGAAGCCTGCTCGGGTGTCTTCAGAGCAAAAGAGGTGTTCCTCAGAGGTGTGGGCTCAGAGCTACAGGGGGTCTTTGAGTAGGTATTGGTTATTTGTCGTTTCAGGGTCCCTTCTGGTGGATGCCTCAGGAATGAGGTTGTACCCTTGAGTTATCCATTCAGTGTCACTGCACCAGCCAGGGAGTGACAGGTGGGCAGGGAAAGACTCTGTCCCACCTTGAGCCTGGGGAGCCCTCCAGCAGGGACCCCAAGACCATCTAACTTTGCAGATGAGTATTGTTTCCCTGGAAAGATGCATAACCAGCAACTGGCTGGCTTCACAGCTGAAAACTTGCCTTGAGCTTGTGCTAGTCTGGAATCTGCCCTTCCCCCTACTCTTCCACCACCAACTGGCCACTCGAAGAACTGACTTCTCTAGGGAAACTCAGATAGGGTTCATGAGCCTTTATGGCTCTTCTTCCCTTCTCTGACCTCCTCCACTTCTGAGCTGGGCCATGAGCTGCCAGGAGCCCTTAGCATTGACCTCCCTGCTGCACAAAGCAGGCCTGGTGAGAGTGACTGCCTGAGGCAGTGAGGGTTTGTTTCACCAGAGCTACCATATCTTTCTCTTAGGACTCTGAATCCCTGTTTGCCTTCCCAATAAAAACACTTCCCAGCCACCCACCTAGATCCTCTCGACCCTTCCCTGTGGGAGAGTTGTCTGTGCATCTCAGTAGTAAAGGAAAAGCCCCTGAGGTACTCAACCCACTACATTTCTGTACTTGACCCACAGAAATGGGGTGGGCTGAGTGCCCTCTGGCAGAGTAGGGGTTGTACTAGCAGCAGCATTAAACAGTAGTAAGAATACGGACTTCCCTGGTGGCACAGTGGATAAGTGCACGCTCCCAATGCAGGGGGCCCGGGTTCGATCCCTGGTCAGGGAACTAGATCCTACATGCATGCCGCAACTAAGGGTTCGCATGCCACAACTAAGGAGCCCATGTGCTGCAACTAAGGAGCTGGTGAGCCGCAACTAAGGAGTCCACCGGCCATAACTAAGACCAGGTGCAACCAAATAAATAAATAAATATTTTTTAAAAAGAAGATTAAAAAAAGTAGTAAGAATAGCATCCTAGTCCCAGGGCTAAGCCTCACCAGTCATTGCTCTAAACCCTCTTGCCAAAGTACCCATTGACCCAATAGCTGAGCCTCTGCTTTGATCAAGCTCCTTCCCAGGCCTGACCCTCTTTGTCAGGGAGGATAACAAACCTCCACTGCCATCACTCTCTCCTCTGTGCTCCCACCACCCTTCATGTATTCCTACCTCCCATGCTCCTCTCTCTGCATAAAATAGGCTAATTTGTGTGTCTGTCAACTCCCCACCTTTCAACTAAAGTCCTCTTGGCAAGAACCAGGTCTTGGTGCTTTTCCCTCCCCAAAATGCATTGTGCCCTGCCTGCCCCTTGTTGGTCTTCAGTGAACATCAAGTTTTTTTTTTAACAAATTGCAAGCTCTCCAGTGCTTAATTATTGGGATGACAAAAAGGAAAGAACAGGAGACTGCTCTGGCCAGAGAGCTGAGTTTTAGAACTGCAAGGTGTCTGTGTGAGCAGAAAGTGGTGCTTGCCAGGCATAATGGAGGTTAGAGAGTTAGAAGAGGATGAAAAGGAGAGGAAAGGCAGGGGCAGGAAATGCCACAGAGAGGAGCTATTTGATACCAGCCCTCAAGTCCATTGTCCATCGCAGTTGAGTAGCTCTTTACTCTTCCAAGGCCAGAGGAAAGGAATCAGAGATGGCAGCTCTGGGAAGGCCTCCCATAGACTTTCAGACTACTACTTTGCTTTCTTGGGAAATCAAGGAGTGCAAAAGATTCAAGAACCAGTGCCGTCCTGGCTCACTCAGTCTCTTGAGTAATTGAAGCTTATCAAAAATCCTCAAGTGAGATTTGGAGCCAAGATCCAGATGAGATCCACAAGTATTCTGGGCCGAGGCCAAATGTCAACGTTTGTTGACATTTCTCTTGCTTCAGCTTCCTACCATGTGCTGACTGGATGAAGGACCAATCTCAAGAACTCTCCAACCAAATGCCCTCTGTCAATTCCTTGGCAGCATCTCTCCTCAGTGTTCTGTGCCTCCTACCTTACACTGGGGAACTAGAATCCACATCCTGGAAAGAAACTGAAGGATCCTCTGGACCACATTCCTTAAAGCTTTAGTATCCCTGAACATCTGGTCCCCTTTTTTCTCCCTCCTTTGGGCCCTTCCAGAACCCCAGATTCCCTTGCCTTGCCCCACTCCCTTGATTTTATTTTTTTAGTAAATTTATTTATTTATTTATTTGGCTGCCTTGGGTCTTTTTTGCTGTGCGTGGGCTTTCTCTAGTTGCGGCGAGTAGGGGCGACTCTTCGTTGTGGTGCGCTGGTCTCTCATTGCGGTTGGCTTCTCTTGTTGCGGAGCACAGGCTCTAGAGCATGGGCTTCAGTAGTTATGGCTTGCGGGCTCAGTAGTTGTGGCGCACGGGCTTAGTTGCTCCACGGCACGTGGGATCTTCCCGGGCCAGGGCTCGAACCCATGTCCCCTGCATTGGCAGGCAGATTCTTAACCACTGCGCCACCAGGGAAGCCCTCCCTTGATTTTAGAATCATTTCTATGAAAGGTCTCATCTCCAAAGTCTGTGTTGGCCGAAACTGAATTAAAAAAGAGAAGGGACTGCTTCCTCTTCACTGACCACCCTCATCCCATCTTCTCCTCCTGCCTCAAGCCCTGCCAGTCAATCTTTTTTTTTTCCATTGTGGTAAAATATACATAACATAAAATTTACCATTTTAGCCATTGTTGATCTACTTTTTAAAGATCTTTACACCTTCCCCCGTTTCTTCATTAAGTGAGATGGTCTTTCCCTAAAGAGGTTGAAATGGGAGCAGGTGAGGAGGAAGCAGGATTTGGGGCTCAAAAACCTTTCAGATCACAGTACTGTATAGGCCAAAACCTGTGTCTCTAGCTGGTCCAAGGAAAGACAGGCGCCTCCTCAACATCTGGCTCAGAGGATGAGCTTGAGGGTAGGGATGAAGGTCAGGGACTAGGCCAAGTCAAGCCTCCCAGAGGAACCAAGGTTTCTCAATTTCTGGCCCTGGCTCCTATCTCCTGGGTCACGAGGGTTGTCCCCTGGGCCTTTATGCAGAGGCTTCCCCCATGCCGTAGCTGCTACAGTGGGTGACCCTGAGTTGAGGCACTTGTCCTGTCTCCCAAACAAAGGCTTTTTGGTCATAGGGTTTCCAAGTGAGTAGAAATGGGAATGAATAGTAGAACATCAATCTAGGATAAGCAGTCCTAACCATGAAGAAGGCAAAGCAGGATTCTAAATCTTTTTAAAAACTCACTGGTCCCTTGTCTCCCCATTTAAAAAATGAGTACAGTTCTTTGCCATCCCAGTACTAGCTTCGTATCTTTCACCATCTTTTTCTCTCCCTGTTTCTGAGTAGCTATTTTTGAAAACTCAATAATGCATAAGAGAGTAGGAACTGCCACTCTCTCTGGAATAACTCCAGAGCCATTTTGGTTAATTGGCTCACCCCAAGTCTGAAAGCAAGGGAGACTTACTCTGTGAGGTTTGCCTCCTGGCTCTGTAATTTCAGCCACAGTTCCTACAGCTGATGTGCTGGCACAGGCCAGGGACCAGCTGAAGCATGGTGGCCAGCTACTAACTAGGCAGTACTGGTGCTCCACTTAGAGCCTTTCCCAAGCTGCAGTGTTATAGTCTTCTCTCCTTTTGTTCTTAATTGGTGGCCTCAAGTCAGGAGATTTTGTCTGGCAGATGATGCCCTGAGGAAATTCTATTCTTTGAAAGAAGATTCCCCAGAGGGAACCAGGTAAATAAGGACTGGAGCAGAGCTCTCGGAAGATGATAGGTAGATGTGATGACCTGAAATGCCTCGGTACACAGCAAAAAATAAAATACTAAGAGGCCCGCTATACCTCTTGGTCATGACTGGAGGCATTGTAAATTGGAACAATCCTTTGGGAAAGCAGTTTGGCAATATGTATCAAGAATCTTAAAAGTGCTCATGCTTTTTTACTTAGTAATTCTACTTTATTTAAGAAATCATCCTAAATGCAAATATGTATGGATTTCAGTGTAGCATTATTTATAATAGTGAAAAAGTACAAACCACCTGAATGTCCAAAATAAGTGAATGGTTAAAAAGTTATTGTACATCCCCTCTATGGCTATTATGCAGTCATTAAGCTGATGGTTAAGAAAGCTATATAAAACTATGGAGAGTTGATTATGTCCTAATACTAATTTTTTTAAATACAGTATAAGATACAGTGTGTTTTTTTAAAAATGTTGTTCTATGCCTATTTATTAGTTGGTACTTACTGGTTACAGTAACAAAATCCAACTCAAGCTAGTATAAGCTAAAAAGGCAACTAGACAGTAAGGACACTAGATTTTCTCATAGTATCTAAGGACAGGCATGACGTCAAACCTTAGAAGGGTAGGGCAAGTTCTAGAACCAGAACCTGAAACCTAGGGAAGGCTTTCTCTGTCTCTTGTGTTTGCTTCTTTCTGAACATCAGCTTTATTCTTGTCTCCCTGCCCAATGGCCTTCTCTCCTACCTAATCTACAGTCTTGAGCTTTACATCTCCTCATCATCCCCCTTCCCAATTCTGGGGGAGGCTCTGATTGGCTCTGCCTGGTCTAAGCAAGGGCAAGACCACACAAAACCAACATGGTACCTAGAAGCCCACCCCTGTGACCATGAGGACAAGAGAAACACCAGCTCCCAGAGAGGGAAACCCCCTATTGTTGCTACTGTAGTATACACAGAAGACTCAAATACACTAGAACATTAACAAAGATTACCTCCAAGTGGTAAAACTCAAGGTGATTTTTTTTTAATTTTGGCATGTATTACTTTATAATAGAAAAATCTATTAAACTCACCATGGCTAAAGCTGTTACTAGCCATGGGGTTCTGCATTTTGGTTCTCCCAATGACAGCCACCACAAAGATACTAAAGCTTGGTGGTGCTTGTTTTTGGTAATGAATTCCATCCTAGGAGCTGTTTAAGGAAACAGAAAATCTTCAGTTACACACAGGACTAACTTGAGTTCTTGAACTCTAGCCCAGCCATAAGAATCCTTTCCACTTCTTTCTGGGGAACTTTCTTTATCCCATAATGCTGTGCAGAAGTGTGGTGTGTGTGGAGAAAGTGTGCTTTCCTTCTCTACTACCAGCACCCAGTCCAGAGCTGAAAAGGAATGGACACTCAGTGTGTTGACTTTGTTTGAACTGAGTCTTCTTTTAGAGAAAAACCTTGAAGATTGAGGGGATTTAGACTGGTAAGAGAGGCCTCCCTGAGCTCGACAGGATCCTCTGCCCTCTCTCCCAAATTCAGGCTTCACAGACTTTCCCAGCTCTTCTGTTCTTCTTCCCCTCTTTGTAAGAGCTACGAACAGTACTTGGAAAGACTGTCTCCCTTGTTTCCCTGATTCTCCTTCAGATATCCCCCAAAAGACCTTATGCCTCAGAGAGGTCTTTGTCCTTCCCTATAAGTGGGGCCCCTAAGGGCCCACTTATGTGTCCTAAAAGGACTGAAGTCCTGGCCAATTGCCTGGCAATTCAGGCAGCTCCTGGAGAAATCCTGGTGAAGGGGGAGATAGGGAATAAAAGTGGGAGCTGCCCAACAACTGGACTCAGGAAATGGGACTCAGGACTTCAGATCGTACCGCAGAGCAGGAACTGTCATTGGCCAAATAATTCTCTTTTTTTTTCCACATCTTTATTGGAGTATAAATGCTTTACAATGTTGTGTTAGTTTCTGCTGTACAACAAAGTGAATCAGCTATATGTATACATATGTCCCCATATCCCCTCCGTCTTGAGCCTGCCTCCCACCCTCCCTATCCCATCCATCTAGGTCATCACAAAGCACCGAGCTGATCTCCCTGTGCTATGCAGCAGCTTCCCACTAGCCATCCATTTCACATTTGGTAATGTATATATGTTAATGCTACTCTCTCACTTCATCCCAGCCTCCCCTTCCCCCCACCCCATGCCCCCAAGTCCGTTCTCCACGTCTGCATCTTTATTCCTGCCCTTCCACTAGGTTCATCAGTACCACTTTTTAAAATTCCATATATATGCGTTAGCATACGGTATTTGTTTTTCTCTTTCTGACTTACTTTACTCTGTATGACAGATTCTAGGTCCATCCACCTCACTACAAGTAACTCAATTTCGTTCCATTTTATGGCTGAGTAATATTCCATTGTATATATGTGCCACATCTTCTTTATCCATTCATCTGTTGATGGACATTTAGGTTGCTTCCATGTCCTGGCAATTGTAAATAGTGCTTCAATGAACATTGTGGTACATGTATCTTTTTGAATTATGGTTTTCTCAGGGTATATGATGTGCCCAGTAGTGGGATTTCTGGGTCATATGGTAGTTCTATTTTTAGTTTTTTAAGGAACCTCCATACTGTTCTCCATAGTGGCTATATCAATTTACATTCCCACCAACAGTGCAGGAGAGTTCCCTTTTCTCCACACCCTCTCCAGTATTTATTGTTTGTAGATTTTTTTGATGATGGCCATTCTGACCAGTGTGAGGTTGGCCAATTAATTCTCATGTTGAGATGTTGAGTCAGAGAGAGATGAATGCCTTAGAGGCTGAATGAACAGCCATCTTCAGGGAAGTAGAGAGGTCTAACCAATGCCTAGACTGGTACTGAATATTCTTGGACTGGAGGTTAGGTTTCTGCCAAGCCATGGACATTGGATACAAAGGCATAGTGTTGCCTTTTTGGGATCTCCCTCTAAATACTGATGTCTAAACATGCTTATTACCACCCATTGCCAAGAGATGTTTTTGGGGAGTGGCATAACCCTGCAGGGGACCACAGCCCCAGGTAGCTTCTGAGCCGAACAAGTTGTGACAGAAACAGAGTTGGTCTTTGATACCCTATCTTGCATCATCTACCTGTCAGAGAGTGGCCTGATCTCCAGATCTTTCCCTGTTTTCCCGTTTCCTTGTCAGCACTACCTTTCCTCCTGGCCCTGTTCCTGCTCTAATTCTGTCCTGCTTCCTGCTTTCACCCAGGGGAATTGAACAAGGTACAGACATGACTCTATTCCAGAGGTAGCCTTTCAGTATTTCATAACCCAGAACTGCCTCCACCAACTCCCTCCTAAAACTAGAGGAAAATTCATGTGTGTTAGGGGAAGAAAGTTTAGATAATGTTGGTGCAAGCGCTTTCCCTCTTCATATCTCATTCTAAATCCATTTCAATTTCCATCTTCCAGAAAATTAGTGCTTGAAGGTGAGGACAGAAGTTACCTTTCCTGTGGGAAAGTGAAAATTGAATCATGTCGTTTGAATCATCTGTGCTCAGTCCACAAGACAAAGGCAGAATTGTTCAGCACCACGGAGAGTACCTTTCATCTTGAAGATGAGATCAAGGGTGGGTGAAAGATGAGGATTGTGTAGCTGGGACCCCCACCAGTCTGATCTCCTTCCACTCCTGGCTAGCCACCAAGTGTCCCTCTTTTCCTCAATCCCTTAGCATTCACCCCCTTCTTTACTTAACTAGGCTTTTAGGAATGAACTCCCTTACCTTTCCACCCACCTTTCTGCCTCCATGTTATCTGCATCCCCCACCCATCTTCACCTCCCTTCCATTTCAGCAAGGAGCCTTCCTCCTCTGGTCTGATTCTGGTTCCATCTTCTCTTGACTCCTCAAAGACCATGCTCCATCAAACATCTCCTTGTTGACCCAGCTTCCTTCCCTTCAGTCTAGGACAGTGGTCAGGTGTTCCCTAGCTCCAAAGAGTCCTTCAGCTCCAAAGCTCCCTCTGACAGTCATTCACTCTCATTCCTTCTCTTCTCAGTTTAGCTCCTTGAAAAAATAGCCTGTGTTCACTGTCTCTACTTCCTCATCTCCTATTCCCTCCTAAATCCCCTGGAATCTGGGCTCTGTTCTTACCATTCAACCAAAACTCTGTTTGCTGAGGCCACCTGTGACTTCCTTATTTCTAAATATTGTCTTTATCTTATAGACTCATGTGTTTATTTGACCCTGTTGATTTCTTCCACCTTGAAACTACTTGAAGGTCTCCCTAGATCTTTTTCTACATCTCGTCTTTCTGCTCCTACTCAGTCTTCTTCTTCCACTCATTCCCTAAGATTGGATGCTCCTCAGGACTCCATTCTTGGCTCCTATCTCTTTTCACTGTGCTCATTCTTCCTGAGAAGACTTATTCTCCTCTGTGGGCTTCCACCACCACCAGTCCACATCTCTTTCCTGAGATCCCAAACCTCAGTTCCTACTGACTAATGATGCCATCTAAGTGTCCAAAAGCCACTTCAAGGCTCAACATGTCCCATACTGAGCTCATCTAATTTTCCCTGAGTGTAGTTATGCCTTCTCCTGCATTGTCTGTTTTAGTAATTAGCGCCCCTTTCCCAATTACTCCAAACAGAAAACTAGGAATGTCTGGACTCTTTCTTCTACATCTTATCTCTAAAGTCTGCTACTCTACCCTCTTTAACATCCTCCTTTCTGGCCTTTTATCTTCTGCTTCTGTTTAGCTCAGGTCCCTGTCATCTCCTGCTGGCACTGTTGCAGTAGTTTTCTGACCTTCAGTCTCATTCCCTTCCCCTCCATCTTCTATATGGCTATGAGAGGGTCCTTCTCCACCTCAAATCTGATCATGTTACTCCCCCACTCAAGGCTTCACTGGCTTCCCCATCATATTCTTTTTTTTTTTGCTGTACGCGGGCCTCTCACTGTTGTGGCCCCTCCCACTGCAGAGCACAGGCTCCGGACGCGCAGGCTCAGCAGCCGTGGCTCACGGGCCCAGCCGCTCCACGGCATGTGGGATCTTCCCGGACCGGGGCACAAACCTATGTCCCCTGCATCGGCAGGCAGACTCTCAACCACTGAGCCACCAGGGAAGCCCTCCCCATCATATTCTGAGTAAAGAACAAAATCAAGACCCATCCTCTCCAACAGTCTGAGCCCTCCTGGCCCCACAACTTTATTTCCTGCCACTTTTCATCATGCCTTCTAGATTTCAACTATAGCAAAATACTGTTCCTTGAATATACAATGCTTGTTTCAGGCTTCTGAGCCTTTGCAGATGTTCCCTGAACATCCTTCCTCCTTCCTCTTAAGCTAACTGGTGAACTGATGTTTTGAGATCTTTTCCAGTGTCTTCCTCTGTGAAGTTTTCTCTGACTTCTTTGTTCCTTTCCCTCTACTTTTATGGCCCTTGTTACATTTACTGATAATTACTGGGAGTTCCTCAAGGATGGGCCTGTTTCTGTTTATCTTTATGAGCCCCAGGCCTACCACTCTTAAATAAGTGAGAGAAATGCAGCATAATGAAGTGAGGCGAGAGAGAAGACAGAATGCCCCCTGATCAGGCCCCTCCTCCCTCTGTGGAGGGAGCATCTATTCCACAGACACCTTCGCACATAAGCCAGGCCCCCACATGTGTGGTGCCAGGGCTGCTGCTGTGGATCAGTCACTGCCAGGGCACATTGTTCATGATTGTGTGGGTCCCACGGAGCCTGTACTAATAAAAACTTTATAGCTAGCACAAATGTAGTGCTCAGTATGTAGTATACTAACTACTATTCTAAATGCTTACATAGTAAGCACTAGATTACATAGTATCACTTTATCCTCACAGAAACCTTTGACATAGGTATTAGTATTAGTCCCACTCTACAGATGAGGAAACTAAATCCCAGATCACACAGCTAGTAAACGGAGGAGCCAGGATTTTCTTTTTTAAAGAGGGATCTTTTTTTTTTTTTTTAAATTTTAGAGGATTTTTAACTTTTTAAAAACACTTATCTAGGCTGCACCATGTCTTAGTTTTGGCATGCGGAATCTTTGTTGCGGCATGAGAGATCTTTAGTTGCAGCATGCGGACTTCTTAGTTGCATCATGTGGACTCTTAGTTGCAGCATGCGGACTCTTAGTTGCAGCATGCATTGCAGGATCTAGTTCCCTGACCAGGGATCAAACCCGGGCTCCCTGCATTGGGAGTGCAGAGTCTTATCCACTGGATCACCAGGGAAGTCCCCAGGATTTTTTAAAAGAATAGTCTAAACTGGTCTCCCTGTATTGTTTTCTCTGTTTTCCCGTAAATTTAATAAGTTCTATAGTAAAGCATTTTTAAAAGATTTGACTAAATCAATGTGTTTTAAACCCCTCCCCCACCCTTTTTAAAAAAGCAATAAAACCCTTTCTTCAACCAAAATCTTGAAGAAAGGCTGATATGTAAATGAAATCAAAACGGATCTATTCTGGTTGAAGGCAAGCCAGATCCCCTCCTATTACTTTCCTCTCTCACTCAGCCCTGCCCAAGGCACAGGGCTCAGGAAACACAGTTGAATGAAAAGCACTGGACCAGACTAACTCTTAAAGATTCTTCTGGCACTTTTTCCTTCCTCTAGTTATACTGGCTTTGCATTGGCCATTAGCCTATATATTCTGTCTCAGAAACAGTGAGACTGAGCTATTAATCATCTCTGTAGTCTTTGGAGAATTTGTATGCAGGGTTGTAGAAACACAGGTTGCTGTTAGAGATGCATTTCAATGTCTGTCTCTGCTGAGTGTTTATTAATAATCTTGCTAATCGCCACTCTAGTTCCTGGATCTAGCTAACTCCTGTCAGGTGTCCTTGGGGGGCATTTTAAATTCTCCCTGATTTCTTGGAGCCAGATGCTTCCTTCTGCCCGGACTCCTCTCTGATACTTATATTCATGAATATTTCACATTTAATCTCCCTGATTACATTTCCATGTGATGGTCATGGTGCATTGGCTGCATGTCTCAGGAAAGACATACAGGAAGCCCATAGTAAAGGATTGAGTTTGCAGGCACAGTGCCAGAGATCTTTGTTCCTGCCACTAAGATGGCCTTCTATCATGGACAATGACGGGGAGATGCTGAATGATGAGTTTGCATGGGTCCTCTCAGTCTAGGGCTTTGCACCCTGGCTCTTGACCCAAAGGGACTGGCAGTTTCACTCAAGGATCAAATGCCACTAGGACCTGCCCAGTGGCCGCAGGGACCACACGTGGGTCCCTGTGACCAGAGTTGCTCAACAGCTTCCCAGCCCCCCATCCTTCCTGCACCACCTCCCTCCAGTGTTGCTACCTAGTACTTCCAGCCTGAGAGAAGAAACTCTGATGAACTCATCTGCACTGAGGAGGGAAAGTTAGCCCCAAATGCCTGAGAGCCTGAGTTCTTAAAGTTAGCTGTTGGAGGAGGCAGGGATGATGGTCAAAGAGGCAAGATGAGCCAAGGGGCATAGTGTCCTGGAAGCCAGTGGAGGAAACCATTTCCAAATGGATGTGGTATGTGTGACATGTGACAAATGCTACAGAAAAAGTAGAGGAAATTGGAAATCTGCCACTGCTTCCCTGGTAGGGCTCCACAGGCACGTTTTATGGGTTTTACCCTTTGAGAAGCCCGCCCTCAGGCTGCTTTGGAAGTGAGCCTTCCCTGCAGCCTAGGGCTCAGCCATCATGTCTCCACATTCCCTACAGGCAGCACTTGCGAGGCTGTTTTGACCACAGAGAGGCATGTAAAGGCCACTAGAGGCCTCCTGCTCCAGGGCTGCAGGGGATAGATGCTGCCAGTAATCAGTCTCCCAAGAAGGAGCTGAGCTAGGGAGGCAGAGGATGAGGGACTTGGAAAGACTGTGGCATGGGAAGTTGCCTGGGATACAGGCACTGCAGCTCCCCGCCCCCCCTCACACCTGTTCTACCTTCCTGTCCCATCCCCCTCAAGGAGAGCTAAGGATGGAAGTCGAAGCAGAGGACACAGGCCCAGGTTCTGCCCTCGGGAACTCACAAACCACTATGGCAACACAGCCCAGCCTGGGCCTTGCACTCTGAATGGCCTAAGGAAACATAGACAAGGCCAGGATTTCCCTCCCAAACATTCTAGACTTTTCCCTTTTCCCTTAGTGACAAGCATGTTTTCATCCCCACTGCTTCATTCTAAAGGGAACAGAAATCACCCTAATGGCTATATACCCTTCCCTTGATGGGTCACCAGAAGCCACTCAGATCCCTGGGCCTGGAGCATTCTGCCTGCCTATCTGTCTGCGCTCCCTGTCCCCAGAGGCAGAGCAGGCACAGCCCTGGATCCTCTCTGCAATCCTTAGACCTTAGGCATACCACTCTGTGACCCTAGGCAGATGGTTAGGGTGGCAGCACCTGTATCAATGGTTGGTCATTAGTTTCTCAGGGAGAATGTATATGGCTCCAGCCCCTTCCAACTGACTGAGGCAGGGTGGGCCAAGGCCCTGGATCTTGTAGCAGAGATTTGGGGTGTTTGGGAGGGAATAGTGAGGCTAGAGTAGGACTCTGGGCGGCACGGCGCCCATCGCAATGGGAAGAAGTCAGTAAGGAGGGCAGTGAGGGAGATCGAAACAGTTGCAGACCCTGGACGACGCACAGGATACATGCTTTCCTACCTTCCTTGTCATCTGTAGCGTCAAGCCCTGTGTGGGCAACACAGGACTAACTGGCCACCAGCTGATTTGTCATTATTTGTCTTCTCACCTACCATTCCCAGCCAACCATTTAGGTTCTCGCAGGAGACACTCTTTAGCACTCATCTGTGAAATGGAGAAGTCCTCATTAGAACGGCTGTGGCTGCAGCCTTGAAGTCTAGCCTGGTTTGGACAGTCAGTTCTCTGGATCCTGTGAAGGGGAAACAGAGGGAGAAGGCCTGTCTCAGGGAGCACCTACCCTGACCTAATGCAGACTTAAACTCACAGGAATCTAGAAAGACCTTTCCAAACAAGTACATAGGAAGGGCCCTGAGGAACAGGGCAACGAGTATGGGAGGTTGGAGAAGGTGGTCCTTTGGGTTTAAGGAATTGCGGTAGGCTTCCTGGGGGAGGTGGATCACACAGGACTTAAAAGGTAGACACCCAGGTGGGCGTAAGTAGCTCTTCCACCCAGCTCAGTGTCTTCCTCCCGTGGTAGATGGGTCTGTCCCTCCCTCCCTGAATACCCTGCCTGCTGCCAGGGAAAAATACCTCCAGAGGACAGGTGAGAGCAGCCCACTGTGTTCACTTCCTAACAGCTCCCTATCTCTCTGCTTTCTCCCCCAGGACCCAGCCGCCGCCTCCATCTCAGACGGAGACTGTGACGCCCGGGAGGGTGAGTCAGTAGCCATGAATTACAAACCATCCCCGCTCCAAGTGAAGCTGGGTGAGTGTGTCTGGGGGGTGAGGGAAATGTGGGGAGTGGACAGACAAGGTGCTCTGGGCTGGGTTTACAATGAGGTACCACAAATAAACCAACTCAGGCTAGCTGATTCCTAGACTCCAGCCACCAAGTCATTGGCACCGCCAGGCACCTTATCTCCTGCAAGGCCAAGAGGGAAATTACAGTTCTCTACAGGAGCCCAGAACTCTAGAGGCATCTCTGAGGCCAAGAAGGCTCCAGGTATTCCAGGGGATAGCTGCAGGGGTGAAAGCATGGAACCCCAGAGAGTGGGTTGGCAGTCCCATCCAACACTGGACCAGGCTAAGAGGAAGCTGCCTTAGAGGTGGGGTGTCAGTTGCTGTGTCTGAGGGGTAGAAAGGAATGAGGCTCCCCAAACCTAGAAGCTGAGCCCCTCTCCCCATTCCTGTGTCAGCCTATCTGGAGATCTCAGGATCTCATCGGCTCCTGTTTGGGGGAGCTTTCCCATAGTTTCTTAATAAACCCAAATCTCTCCCCCACTTTCCAGGGTCACCTTTCCCTTGGGGGTTTATCTCATGTCCACTCCAAAGTCAGTTTATCCTACAGCCTGCTCCTTTGAAGTCACATGTCTCCCAACCATTGCCCAGAGCTCCTGCAGCTGCTGCTGTCACTTCACCCTACGCCGAACACTGCGTCTCTCCCTTCAGGGACCAGTTTCACTCACCCAAGGCTGCCATGCATAAACAGGCTTGTAATTAATAATTTGCCTTCGGGAATTCCCTAGCGGTCCAGTGGTTAGAACTCCGTGCTTCCATTGCCGAGGGCCTGGGTTTGATCCCTGGTCAGGGAACTAAGATCCCGCAAGCCACAAGGTGCGGCCAAAAATAAATAAATATAAAAATAAAAAAATAAAAATTTGTTTTCACGAAGAGAAGTTATAACATAGTGCATCCAGGAAAGAGTTAACAATTAAATACAGGCTGTCACTTACCTTCAAAACTTCTCTGCCATCCCTGCCACCCTCCTGCCCATCTTTCTCCTCAGGCTCCAGCTGCCCATCAAATACTGGACCCCTCCTTAGTCCTGAGAACCTTTTCCCATCTGTTCTAAAACATTCTCCCTCTGCAGCTGCCAGGACTCCTTTTCACAGAGTCCTGTTATGTTATTCAGCTTTTTGTTAACCTTGTTTTTCTCCTTCCAGACCAAATCCGGGGAGCCCCTCAGGCTGTTTTTCTAAACAAGAGAGCAATCCTCTCAGTGGAATTTGTTCATTGTCCCAGGACACCAAACTCAAACTGTTTTTGAGTAGCCAGTTTTATTTGCTTATTATTGTTTAATTTAACAATACAAATATTTTAACAAGTATAACTTCTCCTTTACTCTCGCCTGTCATATTCTCCTCCCCAGAGATCATCATTCCAAGCGTTTTTTAGTTTTTTCATTTTATTTTTTATTTTAACACAAGAGGTATCATACTGTACATATTTTCTGAAACTTTTTTCGTTTTTGTTTTTGTTTTCCACTTAATGTGTTAGAACCCCTTCCAATATCAGTATATAGAGAATGACTTCATTCTTTTAAATAGTTGCATGGTAGTCTGTAGTTTGGTTTTCCCAGTTTATTGTTAGCATTTTTTGTTTCAAACAATTCCAACATGCTTTTTAAATAACACTTAAGAAATAAAATAAAATAAATAAAATGACACTTTTTTGTCCTGCCCATTACATTACCACCAAAGCTCCTCTAGAAAATTCACAACCTCGTTCCAGTTGCACTGAGGAAAATCCCCACCAGGAACTTTAAGGCGAATTGCACCCCCTAGAGGCTTGGGGTGGTAACGGCAGGTGCTGCCTGCTGGAAAGGAGGTGGAGGCAGGTTTGAGGGAGTTAGGTGAGCAGTGGCAAAGAAAGAGGGTTAGAGACTGGGAGATGAGAGACACGGAGACATGGAGGTCGAGGAAATTCCAGAGTCACAGTAGCTGGAAATGCCCATCCCATCCTTCCTCTCTGGAGCTTGTGGTTATTTTATGAGAGCTTTCCCCTGGCAGTCCTTTTTCCAACATCGGGGCTGAAATGACAAGGAGGAATGGGTAGCCAGGCCTCCTCTAGGGCCCAGACAGCAACTGGCTACTGGTAACAGGGCCACACATGAGGCAATGGGTCACCTGGTTGCCAGCCCCATGAATCTGGTAGGCTATGGAGCCTCAGAGAATTCAGAGGCTGACAGATGAGTCAGAAGTAGTCTAGGCAGAGGGGCTCCCCCAGCCTCCTGCCCCTTACCCTGCCAGCCCCATCTGCCCCTCCCACTCTACAACCTTCAGTGGCTTCTTTTCCTTCTGCATTAATCCCTAACTCATCTGTTTGGCATTCAAGGCCTTCATGCTCTGAGTCTGTAATCAGAGGGAGCCCCCAGCCGCTTAGCACAGGACCTGAGACATGACTGGTGACACAGATGTTTGCTGAATAAATAAATGACTGAATAAATGTATCCTACTTTTCTAAACTGACCTCCCTCCATCTTCACCCTTCCATCCCATCCACATCCACACTTATTACACTCAACTTCTAAGTGCATTTTTCTGTACACTCTCCCTCCTTACTAGAATGCCCTCCTCTCTCCATCTCAAGGTGTCACCTGCAGGAAGCCCTGTCATCCTTCTGCTCTATGTTTCCTGCTCCAACCTTTCTCTGGAATCAAGCACACACTAGCTGCCCAACTTGGGAGTACAGCTCCTGGAAGACAGGGGTCAGCCTCCTCATGTTGCCCCCTCACTATCTGCCTCAGGTTGTGCAGAGCCAAGTACTGTCTCTCCCGAGCAGCAGGGCCTGGAGTTGGATCCCTGCCTCAGTTCTTAGAGAAGCAAGGGGTTTCACCATGGAGGCCCAGCCCAGGCTGCCCCGAACAGTAAGGCAGGGTGCCCCTGGGGGCAGGACACAGCTTCCTTCCCATGTTCCCCTGCAGAGAAGCAGCGGGAGCTGGCCCGGAAGGGCTCCCTGAAGAATGGCAGCATGGGGAGCCCCGTCAACCAGCAACCCAAGAAGAACAATGTCATGGCCCGGACAAGGTAGAGGCCCCACCCCCGCCCCGCTCCACCCTACCAGGGCCCTGCCAGCCAGCACCTATCTCTGCTGGTTCCGAGCCTCCCATCTTCCCTCCCTCCTCAGGCTCAGCTCCTCTCTGAGAGGAGAGGGCCTCCCAGGATCCAAGGTGGCGAGGGTGGCGTAGGGGTGAGGGAGGTGGTCGGCACGTCCTAACCCAGTTCCTCACCAGGCTTGTGTGCTTCAGTTGCCAATCCAGTCCCCACAATTCTCCACCCAGGCTGGTCGTCCCCAATAAAGGCTACTCCTCGCTTGACCAGAGCCCAGACGAGAAGCCACTGGTAGCCCTTGACACGGACAGGTGTGTACAGAGACATTGGGGCAGCCGGGCAAGCCACAGCAGCCTGTGCAAACACACAAGTGGGCTGTACAGGACGTACTTGCTATATTGTTGGAATTGGGGTGTTCCTCAGCCCGGACCTCTCCAATTGTGAACCCCCGCAAGGAATGGAACTTTTTACCTGGAGGTGGGGGAGAGCAGAGAGAGGAAAAGGCAACTATGCAATCTGCTGCTGTCCTGGGACAGCTGATCCAATGGCTGCCCCTAAAATGGGCCCTGATGCCTTGCATGGCACCCTGCCCCCTCTGAGGAAGGCGCCCTACTGCTGGGAACATACCTGGCTAGATCTGGACTTTGGGAAAACCCAACAAACCAGGGTAATTTGAGCCTAGAAAAAAAAGGAGGGAGGGCTCTGGGGGATTTAGGAGGCTAAGGGGGGCAATTAATTTAGAAGGGTGGAGCTAGGGAACCTGTCTTGAAACTGCATTCGCACAGCAAGCACCGTTTTTACTGAGACCGTGCTGTTTATTTGGAAGTGTTGGGGAGGGGTGAGGTATTGACTGATGGCGGTGGGGGAAGGTAAAGAGAGTTTTCTATTTAATATCTGGGAGTCACTTCCTCTCTGTCTTCTTTCCCCTGCGGCCAGTGATGATGACTTTGACATGTCCAGATATTCCTCCTCTGGCTACTCCTCTGCTGAGGTGAGGCCCCATCCCTTCCTGTCCTAAACACACGTAAGCAGGCCCACCTCCAAGAGAAGGGGTGGGGCCAACGCCAAATCACACCCTGAGGGGAGCAGTGGGCAAAGCTAGGCGGAGCCCATGCGGGGGCGGGGCCTGGGATAAGATCTGGCCGGAAAGAAAGGTGAGGCCTTGGACTCCGCCTCTAGTGCCGGGGGCCCAGGGTTAGGGACGGGGCTTGGACCCGGGTTGGAGCAGGAACAGGGCCCTTACCTAGACGACACCTTACGGGAGTGGGCCTGAAATGAGGGCAGGGCCCGAATAGAGGCAGGACCTAAGGGGTGAAGTTGCCCTTAGAATGGGGTGCGGTGTGTAGCGGGGTGGGGCCCCAGGGGGACGTGCTTGAGGCTGGGGCCGAGGAGGTGCAAAGCCTGGGGTTTTGGAGAGACCTAGGATGCAACAGGTTGGGCGCCGATGGCCTGGGCATGTGGCCCCGGCCCTGCGTGGTGCCTCCAGATGGTCCCGAGCCTGACCTCCCTCCCCTTTGCCTACAGCAGATCAACCAAGATTTGAACATCCAGCTGCTGAAGGACGGCTACCGGTTAGACGAGATCCCCGACGATGAGGACCTGGACCTCATCCCCCCCAAGTCTGTGAACCCCACCTGCATGTGCTGCCAGGCCACGTCCTCCACCGCCTGCCACATTCAGTAGCTGGCGGGGCCACTGCGGCCGGCCGGGGTGGGGCCGCCGGGGGCCAGGTTGGACCAGGCAGGGGCCAACCCCTCCCCAGCTCATCCACCTGCCCCCGGCCCCCGCGCACCCTACAGCCGCCAACCTCGTAACAGTCATTGCTTCCTCCTATGGTAGGACGTGTACCTCTGTGTGTTCATGGAGCCGGAGAAACCAAAACCGGGTCTCTCTCCACCCCCGGGAGTGCTGAGAAGGGGAGGGGGCGGTTTGTTCAGTTACTTGGGGGACCTCGCCCAGCATCCTGCCCCCTCCCCAAAGCTGCAGCCCAGTAGAGGAAAGGGGTGACTGGACTGCAAGGAGGCCAACAGTAATGAGTGGGGGAGGGATCACAAAGCCAGGGGTTTGGACCCACCCACGTGAAGCCATGAATCCCCCAGCACCAGCCAAGGAAAGGGGCTGGGAAGGAGAAAGGCCCAGGGCAGTAGGGGCAGGGCCCAGCCCCTTAGAGCCACCTCCACATGCCCCCCTGCTGGCCCACGTACCATCTGCGTTTCTACCCTCATCTCTAGATGGGAAGCCTGATAAAGCTGCCCAGTGGGATATTGTCCCCCACCCTTGGGGATCACTGCCTTCTTTCTCCTCTTTGCCTCATTCACCCCCTTCCTTGCTCTCTGGATTGTGTGGAGGGTGAGGTGGGCGTTACAGACAGCCAGAGTTTAGGGTGGTATGATCTGCCCTCACCTGCCCCTAACTAATGCATCTGTCTCTCTGTGCCCTGCCTCATCCCCCCACCCAACACACACACACACACACACACACACACACACACACACACACACACATACACACACACACACACACACACACACACACACACACACACACACACACACACTTACACTTCTGTTCCATTCATTGGTCTCTGTCCCGGGCTGGAAGCAGGAGTTAAGGCTGGCCTCGAATGCCCCATTCCGGTCTCACTCTAGCCCAAGATCCCAGAGGCTGCTTCCCAGGAAGAATCTTCAAGGAAGCAAGCCTAAGAGAACACAGTGGCTGCATGTGTACGGCAGGGACAGCTTGGCAGAACGTGTGTGTGCCTGGGGCTGTGAGGGCGTGTGTCTGCATCTCTGCATTGGGCCTGTGTCTCCAGATGTCTGTGGCGTCTGCGGTGGGGAAGTGACTGTGTGGCCTGTTAACGGTGTGAGAGGCTGCTCAGCAGTGCAGTGGGCTGGCGGTCAGAAGGCTCCGGCACTCTCCCCGTTACCTCCAACAAGCCATTTATATTCTCTGGCTTTCAGTTCCCTCCACTGTACAATGAGCGGCATCTGAAATTATTTTTAAGGCTCTTCCAAACCTGAAGGCATTTCTTCATAGGAATTTCTGTGGAGGTGGATAAGGAGGTCTCTGTTGTCTTTTGAGTACATCTGGTGGCTTCCTGAGTTGCATATCATTCATTGCTTCCTCCTATGGTGGAAAAGAGAGGGGGAAGTTCCTGTGGGACCTGTGTATGCCTGAGTACAATCGGATCTTTTGGGAAATGTGTGAGTGTGTGTCTGTGTGTGTCTGTGCACGTGTATATGAGTATCTATGGTGTGTGTAGCTGTGTGGGTGTCTGAGAGTCAGAATGTATGTACTACTGCTTCTGCTGCTGTTTCTCAGTGGTGGCAGGGGTGGGGGTGGTGGCTAGAAAAGCTGAGGATGAAAATCAAGAGGGAGAAGGTGACCAAGGCCCTCCCCTGGGCCTGGGCAGTATAGATCTGCCCCGTGCAAAGGAAAGCAAAAGCACAGATAGCCCACGCCTGGTCAGGTCTATGCCGCACAAACCCCGTATCCCAGGGCCACTCCTCCATGCTGACCTCCCCCACGTGCTGGCCAATCCACTCTAATATATACCACTCACATGCTGCCAGCATGCACAGGACACACACACAGCCCAGTTCCTGGCTGCCAGTCCTGGGAGGTGGGAGTTGGAAGGGGGCAAGGGCAGTGAGAAGAGAGAGTAAGGCTGCTGGCTTAGGAGGGGTAGCACCTCTCCCTGCACCACACCCAGGGACTGCCAGCTCCTGAGTGCTGAGGTGCAGCTCTCCACCCTCAACTCCTCCAACCCACGCCTAACTCCTCCAGTGCAGGAACCCCGGTTAGATGATGAGAAAATGCCAAAGGGAGGCAAGGACGGAGAAGACACCTGCAGGACTCACACGGCCCGTACTGGCCCCCACCTGAGCCTGTTTCTCCCCGCCCCCCCCCGCCCCGGTCAGCATACCCACCCCCTGTCATCTGGGCCCCAAAACCAAGCTTCCTACTACTACTACCACCACCACCCCCCGCCTCCTTGACTCACCCTTCGAGAACATGGGTACCTCCTCTTTTCCAGGCAGGGCCCCCGCCAAGGCTCACTTAGACTGCTGCCTTTGCTGCTGACATGCTGTGTGACTCTGGCCCACTGCTTAACCTCTCTGGCCCTGAGGAATAAGGGAAAGCCTCCCTCCCCACAAGATATACCTAATTCCCTGGCAGGCAAGGGCTTCTAGCTGAGGCAGTGTAGCAAGTGTAGCGGAGAGAAGTACGAAGCTGGCAGCCAGCACTTTCTGGGTCTAGGGAAAGTGCATGGTTCCCTCCTTCCCTGTGGGGGAGGTTGGAGGGGAGGAATCGAGGCCTTAGTTTGCCCCCTGCCACCCTTGCCCCTTGTAGATACTGCCTTAACACTCCCTCTACCCTCAGCTCTGGCTGCCAGCCAGCCGTTTCTCCGTGCTCACTAATTTATTTCCAGGAAGGTGTGTGGAAGACATGAGCCGTGTATAAAATTTTTTTTAACATTTCCATCGCAGTATTGACCATCATCCTTGGTTGTGTATCGTGTAACACAAATAATGATATTAAAAGCATCAAACAAGCCAGCCTCAGCTCCCTACCTGGGGTGCGGGCAAGGGGCAGATGGGCCGGGAAGGGCAGAGGACCAATCCTCTGAATGCGCCTTTCACCCTACCTCCACCTGTGGGTTCCCAGGCTAGGCCTGCCGCCGACCAGCTGCAGCGGCTCTGGATGACTCACTTGACCCCTCAGAATCTCTGTTTCTCTTCATCACAGTGAGAAGCTTCGCCTAGAAGATCTCCAGGGACCTTGTGAACTCTTGGAAATTGGGCTGTTTTGAGAGGCTTGAGGCAGGAAGAGACTGGGGTAGGGAGGAAATCAGACCTCTTCACCTCTCCAGGGCTGGGGCTGAGCCAGGTGATATCATAATGGGCATTGCCCATCCTAGAGAGGGAATCAGGGTGGGGTAGGAGCAAGAAGGCTGTGAGGGAGGGAAGCTGAGAGACCCTCCACAGGAGGGGGGTCGCAGCAGCTGGGGCACCTGCCTAGCTGTCTAGGAAAGGGGGTTGGGTGGTCACTGATGTATTGCAGGAGCCCCTGGTAGGTAGAGCCCACCACGGCATCCCCTAGACCCCACTATGTTCCTCTTTTCCCACAAGACTAAGACCCCCATCAGCACCTACAGTGACTCCTACAAGGATCCTACCTCCATCAAGGAGGGCTATAAGGACCCACCTCTGTGGGCCTGGGAAGCCAACAGGTTTGTGACTCCGGTAAGTGGCGAGCTGGGGCGGGGGTTGGGGGGCGGGCAGTCCAGAGTGTACGGCTGTGGGTGTCTGGATCACTGACAGTGTGTGGTTGTCATTATGTGTTTGTAATTATTTGTAGCTTTGTGTGTGTATGTGTGTGATTCATTTGCTTAGGCATGGAATTTATCATGATATATATAAAGTAATACAAGATCCTGCCCTCATGGTGCCCTCCTACTCCACCAGGGTAGGAGATGGGGAGAGATAGATGATAATCAAGAAATAAATAAGAGTTTTGTAAATTGTCCCAAATTGTGTAAAGGACATAAACGGGGTACTGGAAATGGAAAGTAACCAGGGAGAGCTACTTAAATAGAAGTAATGAAAGAGGGCTCTCTCTTTCAAGGTGACATTGAGCTGAGACTGGAAAGGTGAGTGAGAAATAGCCATGTGAAGAACTGAAAGAATAGGGCTCCAGGCAGAGTGATCAGAAAGTGCAAAGGCCCTGAGGCTGCCTGTGGGCTCTGCCTACAAGAATGTTTTTATGCATGCTTATTACAGTCTCCTGTGTCTGTACTTGAAGACAGGTGGCCAAGTGGGGCTGTGCGGCTTTCACAAAATGGAGAGATCTGTAAGTCTAATTGTGACTCTGCCCAAGGGAGTTTATCTGTGTGTACCACCCAACAAAACTTTGCTGAGTATTTACATGTGTCAGGGACAATGTGGTTACAGTGAAGGGCCAAGCCATGCCTTTGAGGATCTCTCGGTAGAAAGTGAACAAAGTAGGACTGCCCAGTGTAGAACATGCACCAGCAGAGGCTTGTGCTGGTATAACAGCCAGAAAGCCACTCCCAGGACTTGAAGGGCAGGTCTGCTAAGAGATCCAGAAGAAGGACACTCGAGCAGAAGAGGAATGTGAGAAAGGGCAGCCCAGGGGCAGGGACCCACCAGGAACTGAGAACTGGAGCAGAGGGAGAGGCCAGCTCTATGGTAAGAGAGAAGCCTGCAGACCGTGAAGGGCTTCAGGTTGTGTTGAGAAATGTGGTCATAATGGTCCAGACTTTTGAGCGTGGGAGTGTCATGCTTGGATTGTGAGTGACACACTCTGGCCACTGTGGCAGGAGATTGAAGGAGCTGGAGTTGAGGGCAGGAAGCCCAGTGAGGTGGTGAAGGATGAGGGAAGAGGATATAGGTGGGAGATAAGGAGAGACTGTAGCAGTGAAAAATAGGAGAGTATTTTTGAATAGGAGACTATTGTTATACTCTCAATAGTACTCTCCTACTGTTGAATAGGAGAGTCTTTTTAAAATAATTTTTATAATTACAAAATAAATATATGCTCAATCAGAAAGTGGGGAATCACTCAGAGAAGCACAAAGAAAATGGCAAATAATTCTCACTACCCAAAATAACTACCGTTAATTTATTATTATATGCCCTTTCAGGAAGCAAATATTTTTTTATGAAGGTGGTGTCATATCGTATACTAATATTTTGAATCTTGCTTTTTTCACAAAACCATATATCAAGTACATTTTCCTGTGTCAAAAATATTCTATAATGTAATTTTAATGACTATAGTATTTTATTTTATGAATGTACCAAAATATGGTTGAGGAATCTTATATTATCGGAAATCTAGATTATTTATAAAATTTTGCTAGTATAATTATTCTTGTACATTCTTTGTATATATCAACTATTCCCTTAGGATAAATTCATAGATAGAAATTGTTGCAGGAAAGGATATGTGAATCTAAAAACTTTGCATATACACTTCAAATTGCTGTGATAAGGGTTATAATAATATACATGCCCACCAGCAAAAGATGAGAGTGTCTGCCTGCTTTTCTAAACTCAATAGGAGGGAATTTTTAGGAAGCAGATAACACACCTTGGTCACCATCTAGATATAAAGAAGAGGGGAGAGATTAAGAGGACTTCTGGGTTTTGGACTCCGGAAAACTGGAGGAAGGGCAGTGCTACCAACTGAGATTTGGAATTGCAGATTAGAGAGAGATTAGGAGTTCATCTGGGGACAAAAATATTCAAGGACTTCCAGGAAAAGATGTCTGCTGTGTAGCTGGATATACTTACCTGAAGCAAAGGACAGAGGTTTGGGCTACAGACATGAATTCTGAAATCAACATATAGGTGGTAGCTGAAGTCATAGAGATTGCCAAAAAAAGAGTAAGAAAATGGCCAAAGATAGGACTTTGGAGAATGTCAATATTTCAGGAGTAGGTAAAGGAAGAAGAGCCATAAAAGGAGACAGTGATAGGACGAAAATCATAGAGAAACCAACAAAGACAGCATTATTAGACAAAGCTCGGTGTCAAATGCTGTCAGCACAGAAAGGGATCTCTTGGATGTAGTAACACTTAGCCACCTGGCTAAACAGCTTCAGCCAGTGGTGAGGAATGAAAGTCAGATAGCAGTGGGATTAATAATGAAGGAAAAGGCTTCCGCTTCTGGCAGTATGGTGGTCTAGAAACTCTGAAGGGCCCTCCTGCTTCCAAACAACTAGGTCCTGCATAAAAATTAATTTTCATTTTGTTTTGGACTGTCAGTGGAGATGAGTAGTAAGTATACTAAGAAGACAGGATTGCCCTGAGGACAAACGCCACTATCAGTACTACAAGCAGGAGTTTAAGCCTTAAGCTAGCTGAAAGATGGAGCAACTGAACCAGAAAGTCCAGTGATCTCGGGCTCCCTTCCTCCCCGCTACCCCAACACACACACACACACACACACACACACACACGATGAATGTATATCTTCTATGGTGGAAAATATCCTCAATGTAGGTTTCCAGGTATCCTTAGAGTATGGTCAATCAGATCTGAGCTCACAATAAAAGACATAAGGAAACAAACCACCATATGACAGTCAACAGAAACAACAAACAGCAGACTTAAACCTCCAAGGATGTCAGATATTGGAAATAATAGTTAAAGAACACAAAATAATTATGAATTTTTCTGAGCAAAATGTGAACTCATCAAAATGAGGATGCAACAAGAGATTATATTTTTAAAAGAATGGACAGATTTTTTAAAGAAACGAAATTTTAGAAATAAAAGATATATGTGTTAAAACCAAAACTCAAAAAAAAATTAAAAAAAAACAAAACCAAAACTCAATGGATGGATTAAGGAGCAAATTAGACACAGCTTAAGAACATCAGTGAAATGAAAAACAGAGCAGGGGGACTTCCCTGGTGGTCCAGTGGTTAAGACTCCACGCTTTCAGTTCAGGGGGCACGAGTTCCATCCCTCATTGGAGAACTAAGATCCCACAAGCTGTGCAGTGTGGAAAAAAAACAAACAGAGCAAAAGAAATTTCCCAGAATGCAGCACAGACAGACAGAGAGCTATAGAAAATATGGAAGAAACATTAAGCAATATGAAAGAAAGAGAAGATCCCACACAACTACTCGGGGTTCCAGAAGGAAAGAGCAGAAAGGAGAGTAGTCATTATCTGAAGACACAAAGGCTCTTGATTTTCAACAACTAACAAGAGAAATGAATCCATAGATTCTTAGGTAACACGTGAAACTGCACAACACCAGCTTAAGAGATGACCTTAAAAACATGCAGAGAGAAATTATTTTCAATGTGTCTTCCTTTCAAGAACAAAAGAAAGATAAAGACACAGACAAAAACTAAAATATTTACTACAATAAGACATATAATAGGGGGCTTCCCTGGTGGCACAGTGGTTAAGAACCCGCCTGCCAATGCAGGGGACACAGGTTTGAGCCCTGGTCTGGGAAGATCCCACACGCTGCTGAGCGGCTAAGCCCGTGCACTGCAACCACTGAGCCTGCGCTCTACAGCCCACGAGCCACAACTACGGAGCCCACGTGCTGCAACTGCTGAAGCCCTCGCACCTAGAGCCCGTGCTCCGCAACAAGAGAAGCCACCGCAATGAGAAGCCCGTGCACCGCAACGAACAGTAGCCCCCGCTCGCCTCAACTAGAGAAAGCCCACGCACAGCAACGAAGACACAACACAGCCAAAAATAAAAATAAAAAATTTTAAAAGACTTATAATAAAGGAACTTCTAAAGGATACACTTTGGGGAGAAGGAAAATGATAACAAAAGGAAGGTCTGAGATGCAAGAAGGAATAGTGAGCTAAGAAACTGGTAAACATGAGATAAATTTAAACATTGTCCATAGAAAATAATTATAATAATTTTTAACTTGTAAAATTTAAAGAAAGAACCAAAATATTAGAAAACAATATCATGTAAATTGTATATTAGAAAACAATATCATGTAAGGTACAAGGATAGGAAAGGAATTTTTACAAAAACTGTCATTATTCACAGATGATACAGTTGTGTTTATAGAATCTACAAATTATTAGAATAAGAGAATTTAGAAAGTTGGATGAATTTAAGATAAAAAGCATATTTAGGAAGCATAATCTTAAAATATATATGTCATTTTAGCAACAAAGAGTGAGAGTAAGTAGAAATAAATCTAACAATGTGTGCAAAACTGTATGGATAATATTATAAAACTTTGAATACTTTAAAAAAATACTTAAATGAAGAGGCGTAACATGCTCATGAATAGGAAGAGTCACTAACATAAAGATTCCATGCAATTCTGATTCAAATCTCAACAGGAGTTTTTGAAGAATTTGACAAGCTGTCTCTAAAATTTATAGAGAAGAGCAAAGGCCCAAGAACTAGCTAAAACACACCTGAAGAAGAAGGGGACTTGTCCAGTCAGATATTAATATTTATTACCAAGCTATAGAAATTCATAAAGCATAATATTACTGTAGGGATACACAAATTGATTAATGGAATAAAACAGACCAGAAATGGAGCCACACATATATGGAAACGATATACAACAGAGATGACTGAAAGTAAAGCTATGGGAAAAGATGTTTCAGGCTTGGGGTGGCATTACAAATCTGTGGGAGAAGATAGATTACTCAATGAGACAACTGGTTATCCATGTGGATAAAAACTAAATTGATCCCCTAATTCACACCAAACCCCAAAACAAATTCCTGACAGATTAAGGCACAAATATGGAAAGTAAAACTGTATAATTTTAGAAAAAATTATGACATTATCTCCATTATCTTAGATTATGGATGGATTTCCTAAGTCACAAAAGCACTACATAAGAGATGAATAAATTCAACTATGTTAAAATTAAGAACTTATGTTCATCAAAAGACACCAAAAAGAAAATGAAGTTACAAGCCACAAACTGAGAGACGATAATTGCAACATGTAACTGACAAAGGAATATGTAGAATATATAAAGAACTATAATTCTCTGGGTTGAAATGAACACGTTTTGACTCCTTCCTAAAACCCCTCGAAAACTACAATAAATGCATATTTAAGACATAAATTTGCAAGAATAGTGAGAAGGAAGGACAATGACAAAATTTCAGAAGCTGGAAAGTGTGATAGATAAGTAGTAACTGACACAGCAGATCTGAGAAAGCTGAATCCAAAGCCAGCAGTGGGAAACACAAGACATAATTCAACTTAAAACTGCAGAATTTTTAAAAGGCTCAGAAATTGGTAATACTAGGTTTCTCTGGAACAGAAGATGGGACAGGACCAAGGCTGAAACAATAATGATTTGAAAGCTAAGAAGCAATTAAACCCCCTCTTCTATTCCACGCCGTAGGGTGACTGCTCACCCATCTCTGCAAAAGTCAGGCGGCTTATTTTTTAGCAAGGATCTCAGGACTGGAGATTCCAGTTAAGGTCAGGGTACCATACTGAAAACTGATGAACCTCCATATGCTGAATGCTAAACCCCCAGCAGCCCTCTTCTCCACTAGGTTCTCAGAACAATGGCAGCTAGGTCACTACTCTCAAGCCAAAGACTGAAAGAGTCTCTTCCGAGGGATCTGATCAGCCCAAGAGAAAAGACCTACAGATACTGACAGAGTTTGCAACAAATAGTCTAGCCAGAGCATCCTACAATGACGCCCACCCACAGCTCAAAGCCTCCAATGAGCCTTTTTAGTCTCCTACTCATAAACATGAGCAGTCAAAGATTACAGACATCTGAGGAAAGCCTCGAATGGAAACACTGAAGAGTCTGTGAGTTCTTCTAAATGATTATTTATGTGTGTGTGTGTGTGTGTGTGTGTGTGAGCGTGTCTGAGTGTGTATGTATAGATGTACATCTGTCTATGAGTGTATCTGGGCGCACAGATCTATGTGTATGTCTGGATGTGCATGTGTTTGTGTGTATGTAAAACTCAGGGGAGTGCTAAGTCATGGGGCCCCTCCACCCATATGGAGTATGACTGTGTAGGATCTGCCCACAGAACAAAACCTCAGCTGGGCACGGAGGATCCAAGAAGCCCCTCAGCTGAGGGGTTTTCAGGGGAATAGGAGCAGTAGAAGCAGCAAGGTCTCATCCCAGGCCAAGAGAAGCCTCTGCTCTTCAGATCATAAGGGTGAAATGCAGTGCAACAGCGTCATCCCAGCACCTTGCTGCCCACTATGATGAGAAAGTCCTTTCTGGTGTCTGACTTTGCTGGGTGTCCCACCCCTGGAACCCAGCTGCCTTTTCATCCTAGCTGCCTACAGAGACATGGGCCCACAACTAACTTGGCAATGGGCCTTTAGCTGAGGACAAGGGGGCCCTTGACCTGGGCTTCTACAGACCCAGCCAAACAAGGGGTGTTGGGATAAGATGAGGTGAACCCCGAGAAGCAGAGGGGCCCAGAGCCTGAACCAAGATCAGGGAAAAAATCAGGATAGGATGTGGACCAGCACAACATAAATGTCAGGGTCAAGGGTAATATTGGTGTCAAGACGAGAGCCACAGCAGAATTAGGGTCAGGTTGGAGTCAGAGAATTAGATTTTAAAGTAGGTGCCCCTCTGGCCCCATCCTTCATCTCCTTCAAGATGCCAGATTCACAGAGAGCCCTTCCTGTCCCAAACACCTGCCTAAGGTAGCCAGCTCCCGGGGCAGCCAGCCTTTCCTGAGGTTGTTCCACGGGCCTGTTGCTCTGTTGGGGAAGACCCAGGCCCTGCTCCCAGGCAGCACACAGTCTGGAAGAAAGAGGACAGGAACACCCAGCTCTGCCCTTATAGGTCCCAGTCAAGGAAAGGACAGAAATGAGAAGAACATCAGAAAACCACTCTGACTGAGGGAAAATGTTGGGTTCCAAGTCCGAGCCTTGGATGGAAGAAAAGGAGAAAAGGGTGATTCAAGCAAAAGAACTATGCAGAGGGAACCAAGGCTGGCCTGGGGATCCCTCTGGCATAGGGAGAGGGTTGGGAGACGCACCTGGGCTGACCTCAATAGGGGCTAAATCTAGGTCCAGCTGGATACCAAGGCTGGGGTCTCCATGCACCTAGCCATCTCCTCCCCTCTCTCCTTGCCAGGGCCTGACTCAGACTGTGCAGCGCCACGTGGATCCTGAAGCCCAGCAGAAGACGGTCAAGTGTGCTGTGCAGGACTACCGCTATAAGAGTTCCATACCAGGCCACCCCTACTTGCCTGAGAAATACTGGCTGTCTCAAGAGGAAGGTAGGGCCTCACCCATCACCCAACTGTGACCCCATTCAGTGACCCCAACAAAGACCCTACACCTGAACCCAACTTGACTTCTGACCTCCACCCTGATCCTATACAAACCTTATCCCCATCCTCGACCAGGGCTTCTTCTCTAATTACCCCCATTCCAGCTTGATTCCCAACCACCTGGTGTGACCTGGATCCTGACCCCTGACCCTGGAGGAGGAGATCCAGGCTCTGCCTTTTGGGAGCTCCCAGTCTATGCCAAAGAATTGGAAGGGGCCTGGGCCTTATCCCTAGAGAGAGGGAGGGAGCATTAACCTCCTCCAAACAAATTCCTCCATGTGTATTCCGGTGCTATCTCCTCCAATCTTCTTAGTGACCCTGCTCCATCAGGTTCCCTTCTCTCCTGCATCCCTCTGCCTCACCACATCTCTCTCCCCTCAACCTGGAAGACTTTTCTAATTTCCTCCTGTCTAAAAATTCTCTCTCGCTCCTCCCCTTCACAGCCAAGATTCTTGGAAATAGAGTCTATGTCTCTACTTCCTCACTCCTTATGCCTTATGAGAAATTATCTTTCTCATTTGGTTAGGGGTTTATTATGTCTTCCTGTACATTCCAAAAGAACAGAGAGTCTTGTTTTATTTAGAGCTGTGCCCCCTCCACCTAGAATAGCAGCAGGCTTCATAAGTATTTGTTGAATGAATTGATGATTAATCTTCAATTGAAATTGGGAGTCTGCATCTCCTACACTCATGTTTAATGTTTATTAAAACTGATCTTGTATGGTTCTAATTACCTCATCCATGGGACTCTTCAGTCTTTTCCTCATGAGACCTACCCTATGTATTTCACTCTGACCACTCTCTGTGAAACTCTTTCCTTCCTCAGCTTCTCTGATGCCTCAATTGCTGGGTCTCTTGTTTAATCATTCTGGAAACATGGGGTTCCTCGGGATGCTGATCGGACCCTCCTCTCTCCTTATTCCTCTCCTGAGACCGTTTAATCTAACCCACATCTTTAATTACTGACAACTCTAAGTGTTTATTTCTAGTCTTGTCCTCTTACCAGGATTCCACTTTCCTTTATCTGATTATGATCAAATCTACCTGAATGGCCCCAAACACTTTAAACTCAGTATGTCCAACCCACCAACCTAGAACTCCAAGTCCCAACACACTGTCCCACACATACACGCACCTGCTCTTACTCTAGGGCTCCTAGAACTCCTTTCCTAATCTCTCACATGTATTCTTTCACACTGTTAGAGTGGTGGATCAGAGAGGAACTTACAGGACACTTAGGTGACTGGATGGGTGGGGCTTTGGAGGGTTTTAAGTAGAGAACTGTCTTGGTCAGATTTTCATTTATCATAAGTGCCACAGTTTCTATGTAGAGATCGGATTGTAGGATTTCAGAATGAGGCAGGAAGACCAGTAGGCTAATAACAATAATAAAAACAATAATAATAATGGTGATGATGATGATGATGATGATAGTTTTCTCTGTGCCAGGCATTGTTCTAAATGTTTTACATATAATAACTTATTTAAATTTCACAAGGACCCTATGGGGTAGATAGTATTATTACCCCCATTTTAAAATTAAGGAAATAGAGACAAGGTGAAATTAATTAACTAGATCAAGGTCACACACAGTTAATATATGGCAGAGCTGAAATTTGAACCACAGGAGTCAGTCTACAGAGTCCATCCTATTAACCATGACATTCTTGTCTCCTGGTTTAGGCACTGCAGAGATACAGGAGTGATATCATGGGGGACTGGAAGAAAGAATAGAGTCAAGTGATTTTAAGGAGGCAGAATAAGCAAACTTTGAGCCTGGATGTGGAAGATGAGAGGGAGGATTTGGGAGGAGGCCCATTTCCAGGGTTTCCAGGTTGGCTGATTCAGAGAGGGTGGTGCCAGGATGAAAAGCGATCAGCTCAAAGGACCCAGGCTCCACTCAGAAGCTTGTCTTAGGTGGGATATAGGCTGCATCTCAGTGTCTAAGACAAGTATGGGGCCAGGCTTGGCTTTTCTGGCCTAAGGGAGATGAGTGAGCGTCCAGCTTTGTGCTGGGGATCAGAGGAAAAATATCGAAGGGGTCCCAGATCCTGGGGCAGAATAAGGAGTAATACTGTCTTATGTCTCCACCCCTATGATCAAGCAGACAAATGCAACCCAAACCACCTGTGCGGTAACCAGTACAATACATGGAAGATGGGACCTTACAACTGTACGGGCTGGAACAAATGTGCCACATACCTTCCTCGCCTGCCTAAGGTATCTACTGTGCCCAGCAAAGATGCCTGGGGCCTGGGACCACCCCGCACTCCCCATCTGCCTCCCAAACCACAGTGTCTGATATTTCACCATTAGTTTCTCATCCCTTTCCCACCAACAATGCTCCAAGGCCTTTTCCCATTTGTGAGACTAGGGTTTATATTTTCTAGGAAACAAGGGAGCTCAGGAGTGAAGCTGTGCTGGGCCTCTGGGTCCCAATCTCTGGCTAGGCTCTGTGGAGACATGGCTGGTGCGCACTCCTTGAGGCGCTACCTTCCTGAAGCTTGCCACCTGGCGCCTTCCCACATGGTCTGGCCAAGAAGTCATTGATAGGCTGAGTCTACCTGCTCCTCTCCCCTCCTCTGTGATGTGAGCAAGGACAAAGGAGGGAGAACAAGGCCATCCAGAGGCAGAGCAGATAGATACAGGAGAGTCTTCCAAAGAGACAGGAAGGAGTCCAGCCACGGCCCTAGGCATGAAGAAAGAGGGAAGATGTAAGGATACCAGGCAAGAGTAGGGGCTCTTAACTGTAGGTTGATGGCCGACCTCAGGTTGACCAAACCCTTCTGAATCAGAACTTCAAGAATCAGAATCAGAATTTTTCATAAGTTCCCCAAGTGATTCTGATGGGCAGGCAACACTGCAATATTGAAAAATCCCTATTAGAGAGACACGAAGACACAGCTACACAGAGTCGGCTAGACAAAGAAGGGTAAAATCAGAGGCAAACGGTGAGACAGGGATGTCAGAGGTGCAGGTCCAGACCTGGTCCACCTACAGCTCCACTTCCCCCACCCCC